>NC_067244.2:151553717-152178717 GCF_019359855.2 Lolium perenne | reverse complement strand
GCGCGGCCCTGGCGTGTGGGGCCCTCGTGTGGCCCCCCGCGTTGCCCTTCCGCCTACTTAAAGCCTCCGTCGCGAAACCCCCAGTACCGAGAGCCACGATACGGAAAACCTTACTGAGACGCCGCCGCCGCCAATCCCATCTCGGGGGATTCAGGAGATCACCTCCGGCACCCTGCCGGAGAGGGGATTCATCTCCCGGAGGACTCTACACCGCCATGGTCGCCTCCGGATTGATGAGTGAGTAGTTCACCCCTGGACTATGGGTCCATAGCAGTAGCTAGATGGTTGTCTTCTCCTCATGTGCTTCATTGTCGGATCTTGTGAGCTGCCTAACATGATCAAGATCATCTATCTGTAATGCTATATGTTGTGTTTGTTGGGATCCGATGAATAGAGAATACTATGTTATGTTGATTATCAATCTATTACCTATGTGTTGTTTATGATCTTGCATGCTCTCCGTTGTTAGTAGAGGCTCTGGCCAAGTTTTTGCTAGTAACTCCAAGAGGGAGTATTTATGCTCGATAGTGGGTTCATGCCTCCATTAAATCTGGGACAGTGACAGAAAGTTCTAAGGTTGTGGATGTGCTGTTGCCACTAGGGATAAAACATTGATGCTATGTTCGAGGATATAGTTATTGATTACATTACGCACCATACTTAATGCAATTGTCTGTTGCTTGCAACTTAATACCGGAAGGGGTTCGGATGATAACCTGAAAGTGGACTTTTTAGGCATAGATGCATGCTGGATAGTGGTCTATGTACTTTGTCGTAATGCCCAATTGAATCTCACAATATTCATCATATCATGTATGTGCATTGTCATGCCCTCTCTATTTGTCAATTGCCCAACTGTAATTTGTTCACCCAACATGCTATTTATCTTATGGGAGAGACACCTCTAGTGAACTGTGGACCCCGTGATACGTCTCCGACGTATCGATAATTTCTTCTGTTCCATGCCACATTATTGATGATATCTACATGTTTTATGCACACTTTATGTCATATTCGTGCATTTTCTGGAACTAACCTATTAACAAGATGCCGAAGTGCCAGTTCCTGTTTTCTGCTGTTTTTGGTTTCAGAAATCCTAGTAACGAAATATTCTCGGAATTGGACGAAATCAACGCCCAGGTTCCTATTTTGCCCGGAAGCATCCAGAACACCCGAGAGTCGCCAGAGTGGACCCACAGGGGGCCCAGACCATAGGCCGGCGCGGCCCAGGCCCTGGCCACGCCGCCCTATAGTGTCGGCGCCCCTTCGACCCTCCGAGGCTGCCCTTCCGCCTATTTAAAGCCTCCGTCGCGAAAACCCTATTACGTTGGACGAAACCCACAGAAACCTTCCAGAGCCGCCGCCATCGCGAAGCCAAGATCTGGGGGACAGGAGTCTCTGTTCCGGCACGCTGCTGGAACGGGGAAGTGCCCCCGGAAGGCTTCTCCATCGACACCGCTGCCATCTTCACCGCCATCTTCATCACCGCTGCTGCTCCCATGAGGAGGGAGTAGTTCTCCATCGAGGCTCGAGGCTGTACCGGTAGCTATGTGGTTCATCTCTCTCCTATGTACTTCAATACAATAATCTCATGAGCTGCCTTACATGATTGAGATTCATATGATGATGCTTGTAATCTAGATGTCGTTATGCTAGTCAAGTGAATTTTACTTATGTGATCTCCGGAGACTCCTTGTCCCACGTGTGTAAAGGTGACAGTGTGTGCACCGTGTGGGTCTCTTAGGCTATATTTCACAGAATACGTATTCACTGATGAATGGCATAGTGAGGTGCTTATTTATATCTCTTTATGATTGCAATGTATTTTATATCACAATTTATCTATGTGCTACTCTAGCAATGTTATTAAAGTAGTTTTATTCCTCCTACACGGTGTAATGGTGACAGTGTGTGCATCCGTGTTAGTACTTGGTTTATGCTATGATTATGATCTCCTGTAGATTATGAAGTTAACTATTGCTATGATAGTATTGATGTGTACTATTCCTCCTACATAAGCATGAAGGTGACAGTGTGCATGCTATGTTAGTACTTGGTTAGTCGAATTGATCTTTCATGCACTCTAAGGTTATTTAAATATGAACATTGAATTGTGGAGCTTGTTAACTCCGGCATTGAGGGTTCGTGTAATCCTACGCAATGTGTTCATCATGCAACAAGAGTGTAGAGTATGCATTTATCTATTCTGTTATGTCCACTAGTGAAAGTGTAATCCCTAGGCCTTGTTCCTAAATACTGCTGCGTTACTACTGCTTGTTTACTGTTTCACTGTGTTACTACTGCTGCAATACTACCACCATCAACTACACGTCAGCAAGCTATTTTCTGGCACCGTTGCTACTGCTCATATATATTCATACCACCTGTATTTCACTATCTCTTCGCCGAACTAGTGCACCTATTAGGTGTGTTGGGGACACAAGAGACTTCTTGCTTTGTGGTTGCAGGGTTGCATGAGAGGGATATCTTTGACCTCTTCCTCCCTGAGTTCGATAAACCTTGGGTGATCCACTTAAGGGAAAACTTGCTGCTGTTTTACAAACCTCTGCTCTTGGAGGCCCAACACTGTCTACAGGAAAAGGAGGGGGAAGTAGACATCAAGCTATTTTCTGGCGCCGTTGCCGGGGAGGAAAGGTAAAAGGTACTCACACTCCGGATCTCGGCTACTAAGCTATTTTCGCCGTTGCAAGTACTCGAAGCTATTTCCTTTAGATCCTGCAATTGCATCTTTTTGTTTCTTGTTTACACTAGTTTGGCATAATGGACAAGAATGAGCTTCTTATTCTATTTCCTGATTTAAAACATGGATTGTTTGATGCGAAAATTAAAAAACCTATGGAATCTTATTTGCATGCTGGTAGTAATATTAGTATGAACGCTTTGAACACCATTGTTGATAATGATATAGAAAGTTCTAAGCTTGGGGAAGCTGGTTTTCATGATCTTTTTAGTCCCCCAAGCATTGAGGAGAAAATTTTCTTTGATGATACTTTGCCTCCCATATATGATGATTATAATGATAGTGGTCTTTTGGTGCCACCTACTATGGAGAGTAAATTTTGTTGTGATTATACTATGCCTCCAACACTTGATGAGAATAATAATGATAGCTACTTTGTTGAATTTGCTCCCATAACAACTAATAAAATTTATTATGCTTATGTGGAGAGTAATAATTTTATGCATGAGACTCATGATAAGAATGCTTTATGTGATAGTTATATTGTTGAGTTTGCTCATGATGCTACTGAAAGTTATTATGAGAGAGGAAAATATGGTTGTAGAAATTTTCATGTTACTAAAACACCTCTCTATATGCTGAAATTTTTTAAGCTACACTTGTTCTATCTTCCTATGCTTGTTACTTTGCTCTTCATGAACTTATTTATTTACAAGATTCCTATGCATAGGAAGCATGTTAGACTTAAATGTGTTTTGAATTTGCCTCTTGATGCTCTCTTTTGCTTCAAATACTATTTCTTGCGAGTGCATCATTAAAACTGCTGAGCCCATCTTGATGGCTATAAAGAAAGAACTTCTTGGGAGATAACCCATGTGTTATTTTGCTACAGTACTTTGTTTTATATTTGTGTCTTGGAAGTTGTTTACTACTGTAACAACCTCTCCTTATCTTAGTTTTGTGTTTTGTTGTGCCAAGTAAAGTCTTTGATAGTAAAGTCAATACTAGATTTGGATTACTGCGCAGAAACTGTTTTCTTGCTGTCACGAATCTGGGCCTAATTCTCTGTAGGTAACTCAGAAAATTATGCCAATTTACGTGAGTGATCCTCAGATATGTACGCAACTTTCATTAAATTTGAGCATTTTCATCTGAGCAAGTCTGGTGCCATTTTAAAATTCGTCTTTACGGACTGTTCTGTTTTGACAGATTCTGCCTTTTATTTCGCATTGCTTCTTTCGCTGTGTTGGGTGGATTTCTTTGTTCCATTACCTTCCAGTAGCTTTGGGCAATGTCCAGAAGTGTTAAGAATGATTGTGTCACCTCTGAACATGTGAATTTTTGATTATGCACTAACCCTCTAATGAGTTTGTTTCGAGTTTGGTGTGGAGGAAGTTTTCAAGGGTCAAGAGAGGAGGATGATATACTATGATCAAGAAGAGTGAAAAAGTCTAAGCTTGGGGATGTGATGACCCACAAGTATAGGGGGTGTATCGTAGTATCTTCGATAAGTAAGAATGTCGATCCCAACGAGGAGGAGAAGGTGTTGACAAGCAGTTTCGATGAAGGATTCACTGTAAATGCTCACAGACAAGTATTCAGGGGGGTTTGATGTAACAGTTGAATAAAGTACGAGTATGTAAAGTGCGAGAGTAATAATTGCAGCGAGTGGCCAAATCCTTTTTAGCACAAAGGACAAGCCGGTTTGTTTACTTATAATGACCAAACGTTCTCGAGGACACACGGGATTTTAGTCTAGTGCTTTCGCTACATACGGCTAAATAATCTTCATTGTTGTGATAAGTGTTGTGTGGGTGAACCTATGCTAATGTACCGCCCTTCCTAGGACTAATACATACTTGTGATTATACCCCTTGCAAGCATCCGCAACTACAAGAAAGTAATTAAGAATTAAATCTAACCACAGCCTTAAACTCTGAGATCCTGCGATCCCTCCTACATCGATATACCAACGGGGGTTTAGGTTTCTGTCACTCCGGCAACCCCGCATTTGGCAAACGAGTACAAGATGCATTCCCCTAGGCCCATAAATGGTGAAGTGTCATGTAGTCGACGTTCACATGACACCACTAGAAGAATAACACCACAACTTAAATATCACACCATTGAATATTACTCAACCATAATTCACTACTAACATTTAGACTTCACCCATGTCCTCAAGAACTAAACGAACTACTCACGAGACATCATACGGAACATGATCAGAGGTGATATGATGATGAATAACAATCTGAACATAAACTTGGTTCAATGGTTTCACTCAATAGCATCAACAACAAGTAGGAATCGATACGGAGAGTTTCCCCTATCAAACAATCAAGATCAAACCCAAATTGCTACGGCGGTGACGGTGTCCAGCGGTGGAGACGGCGGTGATGATGGTGGAGATGATGATGATGGTGATGGAGATGATGTCCAGCTCGATGACGGTGACGATGGTGTCGATTTCCCCCTCCCGGAGGGAATTTCCCCGGCGGATTCCTGCCCGCCGGAGAGCTCTTTTCTCTCTGGTGTTCTCCGCCCCGCAGAGGCGGCTGTAACTCTTCGCGAGGTACCCTCTGTGGCTTAGGTCTTCGGGACGAAGGGTTTGGCGAAGAAAAGGAGGCGAAAAGGGTCGTGGGCCCCCAGACCATAGGCCGGCGCGGCCAGGGCCTCCGCCGCGCCGCCCTAGGGTGTGGGCCCACCCCGGCTCCTCCCCGGCTCCTCCTTCGGCTTCCTTCGTCATCTTGAAAAATAGGATTTTTGGTATAATTTCCTTCCGTAGTTGATCTTCCGAAATATTGCGTTCGACGGTGCTTTTTCCAGCGAGAATCCCGCTCCGGTGTTCGATCCTCCAATAATGATGAAACATGCAAAATAGATGAAATAACATAAGTATTGTGTCCCAATATGAAATATATCAATGAATAACAGCAAATTATGATATAAAATAGTGATGCAAATTGGACGTATCAACTCCCCCCAAGCTTAGACTTCGCTTGTCCCCAAGCGAAACTGAGCTCGATAGACATGACCACATGTTTATGGAGTGAAGAGTCGATGAATAAAATACGGACAAGAAGCATCATATTCATTCACACAGGACATTATAGTAAACAATCTCTTATAACTCATATTGAAACAAGTATAAGGTAATCACAAGTAAAGGTGCATAAGAAATCATAATTGGTGATGGCAAACTTCGTTCTTGGTCAGAGAACAATTAACAGATTATATCTCATTGAGCAGCGCTCCCATGTTAAAGTTTATAAGGCACAACTTGCATACTCAATCATAATGGTTTTCTCATGATCATTGATAACTTGCAAAGCTATATTCATTCAGATAAAACTTGTACTAAACAAAGAAGAATAAAAGACATGATGTAGCAAATCACAATATAATGGTTTGATCACAACTACTCAAATGCTTGCTTGAGATGGAGGGAAATAGGTTTACTGACTCAGCATAAAGTAAAAGACAGGCCCTTCGCAGAGGGAAGCAGGGATTAAATCATGTGCTAGAGCTTTTTCAATTTTTGCAATCATATAAAGAGAATAAAAGTAACATTTTGAGAGGTGTTTGTTGTTGTCAACGACTGGTAGCGGGTACTCTAACCCCCTTGCCAGACAACCTCCTAAGAGCGGCTCCCATATTATTTTCACACTACAAGAAATGTGCCATAATATGACGTTTTTTTTATGACTGGAAATCAAAATGTCATAGGTTTATGACGTTCCTAGCTTTGACCGTCCTTGGCCACTCCGGGGGGGCAAAACCCTAGAAAATCGTGACGTTATTGGGCAAAAACGTCATTGGCAATTTAGGTCAAAACGTAATTAGCAAAATTAAGTGGCCTACAACGTTTTTCCAATGCCGATTGCGACAAATCAATAGCGTCATTGGCATTTGGCTCAATACAGTGGTATGTGTTTGGCTGCCATGTCATCCATTTTGCCTATGTGTCCCTTTTCGGGTCCCACGCGCCTCACACGTGTCATCGGGAAGCAACCGGCTTGAACTAACCGACATGTAGGACCAATCGATACTTGTGGGACAAAGGCGTCTTGTTATTTTTTTTTTTTCTCTGTGCCGTCCACCATTTTAATGGGCTGCTGGTGATATCCTCCTCTTTTGGGCTGTCCTCTACTAGGCTGTCAAGCTGCTGGCCTACCCCACGGCGGCCCATCCGGGGGTTGAATTGCTGGCCCGACGGCCCATCCGGGGGTTGAATTGCTGGCCCGACGGCCCATCCGGGGTTGGAGTGGCTCCCGATGGAAATAACTGGCAAAAATTGCGCTTGCAGGGACTCGAACCCTCGACCTGGCGCTGCCGCACTACCACTCCCTACCGCTTTGCTACAATAGTGTTGTTGACACAAGTATGGTTATCCATGTATATAGACATGATAGACTAATCAGTTGTCTTAAAAATCCCTCCACCTCGACCAAAATCCCTCCGACCAGGTGCATCTAGCTAGGGTTCCTCCTCCGACCAAAATCCCTCCGACCAGGTGCATCTGTTGCATGGCGGCGCAGTTCCCAGCCTGCTCGGGCAGTTCTTCTAGGTCAGGAGCATCGTCGCGTCGCCGCCGGCGGCCGGGCACGCCCATCCCGTATCGGCAGCGGCCATTCGATTATGAGCCCGCCGACGTATGTGACTGTGGCGAGAAGATGCCGCAATGGATTTCTTGGAGTGATCTGAATCCTGGGAGAAGATACCGGAATCGCAAAATTCGCTCGGTTAGTCTTCGAGCACGCCCCCGCCCCCATTCTGAATTTCGCCCGCCGTCTTCTGAAGTTTCTTTTCTACTATGGCTTACTTATCCTCTTTTGTTCTTCATCCGTCGATTGCTGGTGGAATAGGGTGTAAAGTGTTTAAGTGGATTGATGATCCGCTGGATGCACGTCACAAAGAGTTAGTTCGTGATCTGCGTGATGCCGTTTGGGATCGAGATGAAGAAATTGAGAGGCTCCAGGTAGAAATTGAGAGGCTCCAGGAAGAAAAGTTTCGCTTGCCGCAAGGAAACAGAGCAACCACGAACCAAAGAAAATGGGAGGCTTCATGGTTTGGGTGCTATCTGTAGCTTTTGTCATCTCGTTGTACCCGGGTGATGTGTAGGAACTGAAATTAGGGTGAATTCAGTGATCTGTTGGTCGGGAGGAGAAGAAGCTAGAGTATATGCTAGAGTTATTGTGTTGTAATTCCAACCATTTGTCCTGCTCGTGCCACAATGTTTAGTTCCTGAATTTGAACCATGTCTATGTATGTGTGCAATTCTGCTCAGTTGAAAATGTGTTCGTTGAAAATGAGTTCTGTTGAAAATGTGTAGCAGCTACTTTTGCACGGCGGCGCCGCCCATATATGGTCGCCGGCGTCAGCCATATGCACGGCGGCGCCGCCCATATATGGTCGCCGGCGTCAGCCATGTATTGAAAAAATTGGGCATGGATTCCCCTAAAAATTGGGCATGGAGTCCCCAAAAAATTGGGCACAAATTCTGGGAACAAATAGCTGACATATTCAACATAAATTCTGGGAATATTGAACATAAAAATTGGGCACAAATTCTGGGAACAAATAGTCGACATATTCTGGGAACAAATAGCTGACATATTCAACATAAATTCTGGGAACAAATAGCTGACATATTCAACACAAATTCTGGGAACAAATAGCTGACAAATTCTGGGAACAAATAGCTGACATATTCAACACAAACTGCTACTCATCTTCTTCGAAAACTTGACGCTTCCTAGTCCTATTTCCTCCATCATCATCATCATCATCCTCATCGCTGCAATATTGGTACATTGTCTGATCAACCTCCTCGATTTCTTCGGGCACAACCTCTTTGCTATGTTTCTTCAGTTTGTCCACAATGACTTTTTCAAGTAGCACACGTTCCTGGTCACTTCTCGTCCTACTCCGTGCAGTGCCTTCTTTTTCTTGCACAGAACTTGACTGGAATCTTCATCTTGATATGATAGTACAAAGAACACCGGGTCCCCTGTTCATTTTCTTTTACACTCCATAGATGTCTATGGTGAAATTTCTGCACAACTTGCCATTTTCCTTTCAACTTGGTGTCCGGCACATAGAAGACCTTGGTTGCTTGTGATGTCGAAGGAAAGGATCAGTCTTGTACCAAAACTTTTCTCGTGTTAACACTCTTGAAGTGTCCATCATCGTCGAGCCCGGGTTTCCTACCACCAAGGTCAAACCAGTCACACCGGAAGAGGACAACCGACCGATGGACGCCACCGCTGGAGTTGTATTGCAATCGATGATGGATTTGAGCTGACCAAAGAAGTCAATGCTGTTGCCATCATGATCTCCCTCGTAAACGATTCCACTATTTTGTGTCTTCCTCGTTCTTCTCGCGGTCAACAGTATGGTACCGAACACCGTCAACAACACATGCCGAATATAGTCTCACTCTAAAATCTGGTTTGCACGCCAAAGCATAGAGATCAGGACAGACATCATTTCGCATTTTTCCAATCTGCATAAAATCAACCTGGGGTGAGTAACACACACAAAGAAAATTATATCATGAACTTTTCCAATCTTCAGAAATAAACCAACTAAAGATCTCACATGAGTATGAAACCATCTAGCAAAGTTCTTGGCAAGCCATCTATCAACATTGATCTGACCACCTTGTTGGTTCAACTCTTGTTTGCACAGGCTGGAATGGCAACGAGAAAATAGATCCTAATTATTATTTGGAGAGGCTGCAATAACCTATCTATATAAGGGGATGAAGAGAAACGTACTCGATGTATGGATCAACCTCAGGGCAACTTCGGAGCACATACCACACCATGTTGTCATAGTCCTCACCAGCAAACACATATTGAGAGGCTCCAATAAATTTCACACCGTGTTTGAAAACAGACACATCACCAATATGTGAATCATCCCGCTCCGGATTTCTCGCTTGGACGGTTGAATCTTGTTTCAACATCGTCGAAGTATCTCGAGCAAAATGTCGGCACTCATCAACAATATATGCTTCGGCAATCGATCCATCCGGCCTGGCATTGTTCCGGACATAACGCTTCAATGTTAGCAACCTTCTTTCGATGGGTACATCCAACCGTAATGCACCGGGCCTCTAAGCCTTGCCTCTTTTGGTAAATGGATGGCCAAATGCACCATCACGTCGAAGAAAGATGGGGGAAGATCTTCTCAAGTTTGCAAAGAATAACTACGATTTCCTTTTCAAGTCTGTCCGAACGTCTCTCTTCGGTGTTTTGCAAAGACAGCCTCTCTCTCAAGAAATTTCCAAGTTCAAGAACCGCTTCATATATGTCTTCATGGATTGTTCCTCGAAGGCCAGCCGGTAAGATCCTTTGAAGCAATATATGACAGTCATGGGTCTTCAGCCCTTGAAGCTTGCACTTATCAGCAGCAACACACTTGGATATGTTAGACGCGTACCCATCCGGAAACCTCACAGCTTTTATGAATTCACAAAAAGCAATTTTTTCTTGTTTACTCATTGTATACCACGCCCGTGGCATCTCAAAAGAGTCAGCTGAAACAGGCTGCAAATGCAAGTCACCTCTTATGCCCATGTCTTCCAAATCAAGCCTTGAATTCACAAAGTGTCTTTGGTCTTGCCTTGTATGTTCATGAAAGTACCAAGCAAATTGTCACGAGATGTTTTTCTCGATGTGCATTACATCGAGATTATGCCTCAGCTTTAGATCTTCCCAGTATGGCAAGTCCCACAAACATGATCTACGGCTCCAACACCGACCGTCCTCACGTTTCCTTTTCTTCTGAAGCTTGCACAGTATCACATCTCTAACCCTATCAAGCTGTTGCTTCAGCTCTTCTCGGAGTGAATTCCGCGGCTTCTCACGGCTTTCGTAAGCACCATCGAATTCTTTGCTATTTCTCCAAGGATGGTGCCGAGGTAGCCAACGGCGGTGCCCAATAAAGCAGATTTTGTTCCTTAATTTCTTGGAGCAATTCTCTTTGTCACAACGCACACATGCACCTGGTAACCAGCTGTGGCCCTCCCCGACAATGTGTGCGGTCGGATAATCATGAATACACCATAAGATTGCAGCACGGAGATCAAACTTGTCTGGACTATTGGCATCATACGATTTTACACCTTTCCGAGCTCCTGCAGCTCTTCCATCAAAGGCTCCATGAAGACATCAAAATCTTTTCCCGGAGAGGATGGACCAGGGATTAGCAATGCAAGCATGAAGTTGGACTGATCCATACATGCCCACGGCGGAAGGTTGTATGGCACCACGAATACGGGCCACATGTCAGTAGGAGTTGCTCATATTCCCGTCGGGATTAAAACCATCCGTGGCAAGTCCAAGCCTTATGTTCCCTGGCATCAGCGGCAAAGTCTTTATGAATATTGTCAAAATCCTTCCATGCATCCCCGTCTGCTGGATGACTGAGATCATTCTCCACGTCTTGCCGCTTCTGTTTGTGCCACTGTACTTCCTTTGATTGCTCCTTTGAAATAAACATTCTTTGCCGCCTTGGAATCAATGGGAAGTGCCTTAGCACCTTCTCGGGATCTTTCTCCTACCATCAGCATCTTTCCATCCTGGAGGCTTTGCACTTGGGGCAATTATTCTCCTTGGCATAATCCTTCCGAACAATACACAGTTATTCGGGCACACATGGATACTCTCATAACCAAGTCCCAACCTGCCGACTATGCTAAGTGCCTCCTCGTATGACTTTGGTATTGAGCTATTAGGGTATTGCAAGGCCAAAATCAGGAGTATCGCGTTGAATGCAACGTTGCTAATCCGGTAGTACGACTTGGCCTGAAGTAACTTGACTGTGAGTGAAAACCTTGACATTGTACCCCCATCGCTGGCTGCGCGCTTGGCTTCCTCTATCAACTCAGCAAATATAGTGTCCTTTCCAGCACCTTGCGGTTCTGAGTTGTACAAATCAGCAAGCAGATCAGGAATTCTATCATCTTCGTAACCATCTTCCTCTTGCAAACCATAATAGTGTGCCTCTCGCATCACCTCCACCAACATGGTGTGCCCCTGCATCACCTCCATGTCCAGCCTCGGGTTCACCTCCATGTCCAGCCTCGGGTTCACCTCCATGTCCATGTCCGGCTTCAGTGCACCTCCTTGTCCTCCATGTCCAGCTTCAGGTACAGGATGTAATGGTTCTCCATGGAAGACCCATCGGTCATAAGTGCTTGCCATCCCAAAAAGAAGCAAATGAGACTCTACTACATCTAGAGGTTTTGTGCACCGGTTGAGACAGCTACGACATGGGCACAAAGACTGATCAACATTGGCGCATTCAAGCGAACAAACCGCATAAACTCTGCCACTCCCTTTGTGTGTTCAGGGGAAAGCCTTCTAATTCTTGTTGTAATCCAGCGTCATCCATCTGCGGAAGAACCAAAAGATGCACTTAGGCCACACCTAATCGCACAGCAGTTCCAATTTCAAGCAATGCACAGCAGTTCAATTCGATTTTGTGAACTGATGAAGAAGAACAGATCGAGAGGGGAGAGATGAGAGGGGTGCAGACCGGGAGATGCGGAGGGGCTCGTCCTGGAGAGGGCGAGGGGCTCGTCCTGGAGAGGGCGAGGGGCTCGTCGTCGGCGAGGCAGATGGACAGCAGATCCCTTGCTCGGACGCAGCGCCTCACCGCCGTCACCTCGGACTCGGTACTTTAGTCCTAGTAACGACACATATTGGATCACGAGAGATTCGATTTTGTGAACTGATGAAGAAGAACAGATCGAGAGGGGAGAGATGAGAGGGGTGCAGACCGGGAGATGCGGAGGGGCTCGTCGTCGGAGAGGGCCGGGGCTCGTCGTCGGAGAGGGACGGGGCTCGTCGTCGGAGAGGGACGGGGCTCGTCGTCGGAGAGGGACGGGGCCGCCACCGCCGCCACCGCCGCCGCCGCCGCCGCCGCTCGTCGTCGGAGATTCGAATTTCTGCTAGGTTATCGGAGGGAGTTGGATTCGGAAGAGATATTTGGGCTTCTCCTGGGCGCCAAAAAAAAAAAGAGTGAGGGCTGGGACTCGAACCCAGCACCTCTAGATGTGTCAACGTGCCAGTTAACCAGTGGAGCTATTGGAGAGATCTTATCAGCTTACCATCCTTTATCCTTTACATAGTGGAACTAAGGCAACTTTTTTTTATAGTTATGGATATGATCTTGTTACATAATCTATCAGAGGGGATACTGATTTAGGACAACAGTTAATTTGTACAGGAGCATTAGCTAAGCAACAGGCTAATATATGACTAATAATTAATTACGGCTAGCAAACTATATATATCTATATATACTCCAGCATATATAGACCACCAAAAGCACATTATATTACACATATATAGTGCCAGCCTTGAGCTCAATAACATAGTACCAAAAGGACACGTTAATTATAGATACTACCGAGGAGGTTCAACGCTCATTTACTTGAGCACATTACATAGACCAACAGGCCATTAGATAGTACCAGATCGATCGATAAGAGGTTCAACGCTCATATTAGTTGAGCTCATACTACACACATATATATAGTACTACTAGCTTAATTAGAGAGGTTCAGCCTGCTAGCTCATTTCTCGAGCTTCCTGACATACAACTTGAGACCGCCCCGGGCGCGAATGCGGAACCAAAACACAAAGATATCATTTGCCTTCATCTTGCTCTTCCGCACCACAGCACTCCAGTTTGTTGTGATCACTGCACCGTCAAACTTCCCTTTGCCCTGGAAAATCCTCACTTTCACACCATGTCTCTCACTGTAAGAGACAAGAAAGTCATTATCTGGAAGCTACATATTCTTCGAGATGTACTTCTTGGTAAACTTCCGGTTGAAGTACTGCAGATTATAAGATGCAAAACTTCGTTCAGATGAAGTAATTGTCAACATATAAAGATGCAAAAACATCCTTGATCGAGATGGAGTAATTATATTTACCATTCTGGAACAGCCTTCCACGGTACTTGCACTCTTTATAGTGCACACATAAAAAGGAATTGCGGGCGCTTTTCGTCAACAAGATATCTCGTGGTATCAACTTGTGTAGGATTCATTTCCACTAGATTGGGATACATGCAAAAGTCATCCCATTCCTCACCTGCCTCTATCCTGGGACCTACATATATAAGGAAACCAGGGAATAAGGCCTAGTTTAAAGTTTTCCTAAAACTGAAGTATATCAAACCAACAGTATTTATAGAAACTGAAGTATTCCTTGAATGCTACAAATTGACTAGCTATTATGCCAAACCGAGACTAATTAAGCATTTGACCTATATCCTGCATCTATAACTACTATATATATATTTTACCTCGACGAGTCGATGGACATCGCCAGGAGGAGGAGGAGCAACTTCCTCATGCTCACTGCACAATCCATTGCTGCAGCATCATCAACTTTCTCTTGCTTGACGTGAACCCTATCTAGAGCACCATCCTCACCTTCGGAGGATGAGCTGATGTCGATGGTCTCAACGGCCTTCTTGGATGGGACCAAAATGGCAACTTCATAGTCATAGGGGTCCATGGTGTCTACCTAATAACAAGCAGTGAACAATTTGAGAACTATGAAACTATTAATTACACATTAATTAAAACTAAGTTGGGATGTTTAGGTTCAGATTGACATTCGCACTAGCAGCACTAGCACATGTTTTGAATCAATCTAAACCAGGAAAATCTACTCTAGCACTAGAATCTACTTTGAATCGATCAAACCCTAGGAAAATCGCCGCTCGGACAAAAAAACCCCAATTAAAATCCCCCGAGATTAAGTACGGCAAACCCTAGAAAATCCCCCGCTCATCCCCCAAATTAACCTGAGCTTCGGCCGACGGAGGCAGTACGTGGAGCTTCGGCCGACGGAGCTTGACGGAGCTGCTTGACGGAGCTTCGGCCGACGGAGTTGGGAGAGGAAGAGGCGGCGATGGCGGGTGGGTTAGAGAGAGTGAGACAGGGTAGAACGGTGCTTTTGGGTTGGGCCATTTTGGGGTGGGTGGGGCAAAATGGCACCCACTGACGTGTGGGGCCATCTGACGGGTGGGTTGGGCCATTTCCGGTAATTTTATGTGGATTAGGGGCCAGCAGGTAAAATGGACCCCTCCTCCTCTGTTTTTACTAATTATAATAAATCAGAAATTCCCTCCTCCGCCTCTCCGCTTGACGGTTCCACTCCGCTTCTTGCCGGTTCCACTCCCACTAGACGGAAAAAACCCTCCTCCGCGCCAAGACGCTTCTGCCTCGCCGCTTCGCCTCCTCCGCCGCTTCCTCCTCCGCCGCTTCGCCTCCTCCGCGCCATGGACGCTGCTTCTTCTTCCTCTTCCTCTCGTTCCGCAACCGCTTCGCCTCCTCCGCCGTCGCAATGCAGGCCATTACTCAGATCAGGACCTTCACCGTCCATGGCGGCAAGGAGATCGAAGTTGTCTACACAAACGAGGAGGAGACGATGAGCAAGTACCTGAAGATGTACGCGCAGTGGTATGCGGAAGAAGAAGAGAACAAGTTTGTAGGATTGGATCTCGAGTACACTCCGGAGGACCCCAACCACGAAGAAGACAACTACCTCGCCGTCGCTCAACTGTGCATGAGGAACCACGTCCTCGTCTGCCACTTTTCCTGGTTTGTAGACCTTAATCTTGCTCTGATTTACTTAATCTTGCTCTGATTTTGTTAATCTTGCTCAGATTTTAGTTAATCGCTAGTGCATGATGAACCAAGTCACCCTCGAGTGCTCTGTTTTAGTTAATCTTGATCTGTTTTAGTTAATCTCGAGTGCAACAAATTAAACTACAAACCGTGCTAGCTGCAAAACTAGTTTTGTTTCTGTGTTTTGTGTAACAAAAGCCACAAAGCATGGTGTGCTGATCTTGCAGATTGAATCTATCCATATGCTCATCTAGCATGTACTGGATTTCATTATACCAAATTAATTATATGATGCAAAATGATATTTCAATGACTAAAAAATTTGCACTTGCACATTTCATAAAAGTGTTGGTCATGCATTCTTTTAGTACCAAATGGATTATGACTAGATAATTTTCAGACTCTTGATCATGCACTTACTAAACTTATGTCAATTTTATTCAAGTTATGAGATTGCATAGACTAAACATTCGTATTCCCAAATTTTATTCAAGTGTTGATCTCGCAAGTACTAAATTTTTGCATCAAATTGAATCTATCCATATGCTCATCTAGCATGTACTGGATTTCATTATACCAAATTAATTATGACAAGCAAATTTCCGGAGTCTTGATCTTGCATTTAATAGAATTTTGTTAGTTTCAAAATTATATGATGCAAAATGAAATTTCAATGACTAAACAATTGCACTTACACATTTCATAAAAGTGTTGTTCATGCATTCTATTAGTACCAAATGAATTATGACTAGATAATTTTCAGACTGTTGATCATGAACTTACTAAACTTATGTAGTTTCAAATTTTATATTCAAGCTATGAGATTGCATATAGACTAGCTTCGTAGTCCCAAATTTTATTCAAGTGTTGATCTCGCAAGTACTAAATTTTTGCTTTCAGGACCAACGGGGAATGTCCGGCGCTGCGCTCATTCCTTCAAGATCAAGGAATTGTGTTCTCATAGCCGTTGACAAGAGAGCAGATTTTATAAAGTTATATTACGAGAAGATTATAATTCCAAGGCAGAACTGGATCGATATCCAGGAAATTGTCATCGTCAAAGGTCTCAACGAGAGAGGAAACTTAATGAGGGATGGAATGGCTAGTCTTGCAACTAGCATCATCGACGAGTCGTACAGCCAGATGAAGAGCAAATTCCCTCGAGAGAGGCACAATTACTGGGAAGAGCAGCCGTTGTCTGATTTAAACCTGGAGTATGCAGCTAAAGATGCTTACGTGAGCTACCAGCTCTACGTTAAGATATGGTTCTTCCTGCGTTACCTTGTGTTTTGCCCCGGTTGCAAGAAGGAAGACGAGCTGAGGGGACGTCTGTGTTGCAAATGCAGGGTAGCAGAGATCGAAGCTGAACAGGCACAGAGAAATGCTGCAGCTGAAATAGCAAGGTTAAATGGTGAACTTGCAAGCGCGCTGGCTGAACTAGCAATCTTGAAGGCACCAGCTTCCTGCAGCGACAACACCCACAGACAAGTCCCCCTCATGGAAAACGGACGAAGATGAATGATGAGCGATGGCTGGAGCGTAGTGATGCGCCGAAGAGTAGTGATTATTGGCGAGAACACGAGGATGCGATCGTGGACTGGTGCCGATCAAGAGTGATGATCCGTGGACGACGGAGATGAGTGATCAGCAGAGCCCGAAGAGTGATAATCCGTGGCGGACGAAGCCAGGCAATTACTGACGACTTCTCCAAGATCCATGCCTAGTTAATTATTTGTATTTGCTTGTCAAGAAACTTTGCTTCTATCGTCTCAGATTATCAGAGAAATCATACTTTTCCTGATGTGAATAGTACTGTCAGATCTGGTTGAATATTCACACCCAGATTTATCTTTTTTGTTTCTCTAAGTGTACAAAGTGTGTTTTCTGTGGGGAACAGGAGACCATTCAACACCTTTTTATTGAATGCCCTTTAGCTAAACTCTTATGGCGTACTGTGAATTTTACTTATGCTCTCCCACCTCCCACCAATATTACCAATATGTTTGGTAATTGGTTGAATGGAGTCGATAGACAATCAAAAGCTTTTATCCGGATTGGGGTTTCTGCTTTATGTTGGTCTATTTGGAAGAGTAGGAATGACATAATTTTTAATAAAAAACCTTCCTTTCATTTTTTCCAGGTTATTCATATGGTTTCCCATTGGGTCCAACTTTGGGCCCTACTCTCTCCGGAGGGGCAGCGGGATGCCATGGCTTCTGGATGCACACGGCTCCTGATGGTCGCTCAGGATATCTTGTGCCAGGCTGGTTGGCGTCATACTAGAAGACTATGTTGATGTGTAGTCTTACTATGTGTTTCTTTCGATGGTTGATTCTTGTATCAATCCTCGATGATGAGTGATTTGTAAACATTTATACTTTAAATTTTTTTTAATAAAAGGATGTGTGCATCATCATGATGCAGAAGCCGGGGGATGACCCCCATTTCGAAAAAAAAATGTCGAATTTGAATTTGAAGTTACATGTACATCTCCATAATATATGTGTATGCCTCAAGTTTCACGAGAAATCTAGGGGGGTAGACCCGCCGGGGCACACGTTCCATTGTTTTGGGGGAAGGAGGGGGAGAACGACCGCCGGAGCACCGGAACCCCACCAAATCTTGCATGTGGACCTATGATATGTGTTAAAGTGTGGTGCAAGGTCTAATGGTGCAAAAGTAGCTCCCCTAAACCCTAAACCCTAAACTGGGGAGGCTTCGAGCCCTAATCCCCTCTAAATCCCTAAACCACGATGCCGGAGCTACGGAACCATGCATCATAAACCCTAACCCTAACCCTAAACCCTAATCCTATACCTAACCATAAATACTTACCTTTAAACTAAACCCTAGCCCTAGCCCCTAAACCCTAGCCCTAACCCTACACCTAACCCTAACCAAGATCGTGCACACCCTCGATCGTGTGATAATGGCTCTAGCTGCGGGTATATGTGCCAAAGGGTCCCAATCTTGGTTCTACATGTGTATATGTACTAAACAAACCTAAAAGAATGAAAAGTTACATTGGTGCACCCTCGCGCGGAGAAATCTAGGGGTAGACCCGGCCGGGCACGCGTTCCGCTGTTTTGGGGGCAGGAGGGGATAACGACCGCCGGAGCACCGGAACCCCACCAAACCTTGCATGTGGACCTATGATATGTGTCAAAGTGTGGTGCAAGGTCTAATGGTGCAAAAGTAGCTCCCCTAAACCCTAAACCCTAAACTGGGGAGGCTTCGAGCACTAAAACCCCTCTAAAACCCTAAACCACGACACCGGAGCTGCAGAACCATGCATCATAAACCCTAACCCTAACCCTATACCCTAAACATATACCTAACCATAAATACTTACCTTTAACCTAAACCCTAGCCCTACCCCCTAAACCCTAGCCCTAACCCTACACCTAACCCTAACCAGTAGATCAGGCACACCCTCGATCGTGTGATAATGGCTCTAGCTGCGGGTATATGTGCCAAAGGGTCCCAATCTTGGTTCTACATGTGTATATGTACTAAACAAACCTAAAAGAATGAAAAGTTACATTGGTGCACCCTCGCGCGGAGAAATCTAGGGGGGTAGACCCGCCGGGGCACGCGTTCCGCTGTTTTGGGGGAGGAGGGGGATAACGACCGCCGGAGCACCGGAACCCCACCAAACCTTGCATGTGGACCTATGATATGTGTCAAAGTGTGGTGCAAGGTCTAATGGTGCAAAAGTAGCTCCCCTAAACCCTAAACCCTAAACTGGGGAGGCTTTTTTTTGTGAAGCAGCTACATGGCGCGCATTTCAGTATCGCGCGGGACCTCCGCGCGTCGGTAGGATACCTCCTACGCACCACCTATCACATGCCGTATGCGCGCGGAAGCAATCTGGGAATCCCACCCGCTTCCTGCGGTGCCCCGCCGAATCCGCTGGAAACTGTCCGGATCTGAACTGGGGCGACACTTTTCTTCGCTCAATAAATGGAGGGAAAAATGTTTTTAGGTCTAGGATGCGTCATTTTATGTGCTAAATGTTTTCCGTTTCGCGCGTTGGCGGACGGGTGCACGCGCGCGCCCGGTACGGCCATACCGCATGTCCCGGCGGCCCCGTTTTGCGCAGTTGGCAAAGCAAACGGAGCCAAAAAATCGAGCGGAGCCGCGTGGCGTCATTTTATGTGTCCTGGTAACCACTGCAAAAGACGGAACTGGGATACGGCAATTATCTTGGAGAACCCTTCACGAACAGGGCTATCTCGTCCGGAGTTCTATGGCTTTTAGGGGAAATGAGTAGGAAACGGCCCGTTTCACCACATAGTTTGTCGGAACGAGGCCATATTTGGCACGTGCGTGGGCCTTAGGATGGGAAGCAAGGCCCCGGTCGCGGATTTCTAATCCGAACCACGGGCGACGGTTTTTCCATTTTCGGGGTGCCGGAAGGGCTTTTTTTGTGAAGCAGCTACATGGCGCGCATTTCAGTATCGCGCGGGACCTCCGCGCGGCGGTAGGATACCTCCTACGCACCACCTATCACATGCCGTATGCGCGCGGAAGCCATCTGGGAATCCCACCCGCTTCCTGCGGTGCCCCGCCGAATCCGCTGGAAACTGTCCGGATCTGAACCGGCGACACTTTCCTTCGCTCAATAAATGGAGGGAAAAATGTTTTTAGGTCTAGGACGCGTCATTTTATGTGCTAAATGTTTTCCGTTTCGCGCGTTGGCGGACGGGTGCACGCGCGCGCCGGTGCGGCCATACCGCATGTCCCGGCGGCCCCGTTTTGCGCAGTTGGCAAAGCAAACGGAGCCAAAAATCGAGCGGAGCCGCGTGGCGTCATTTTATGTGTCCTGGTAACCACTTCAAAAGACGGAACTGGATACGGCAATTATCTTGGAGAACCCTTCACGAACAGGGCTATCTCGTCCGGAGTTCTATGGCTTTTAGGGAAATGAGTAGGAAACGGCCCGTTTCACCACATAGTTTGTCGGAACGAGGCCATATTTGGCACGTGCGTGGGCCTTAGGATGGGAAGCAAGGCCCCGCCGCGGATTTCCAATCCGAACCACGGGCGACGGTTTTTCCATTTTCGGGTGCCGGAAGGGCTTTTTTTGTGAAGCAGCTACATGGCGCGCATTTCAGTATCGCGCGCGGGACCTCCGCGCGGCGGTAGGATACCTCCTACGCACCACCTATCACATGCCGTATGCGCGCGGAAGCCATCTGGGAATCCCACCCGCTTCTGCGGTGCCCGCCGAATCCGCCTGAAACTGTCCGATCTGAACTGGGCGACACTTTCCTTCACTCAATAAATGGAGGGAAAAATGTTTTTAGGTCTAGGACGCATCATTTTATGTGCTAAATGTTTTCCGTTTCGCGCGTTGGCGGACGGGTGCACGCGCGCGCCGGTACGGCCATACCGCATGTCCCGGCGGCCCCGTTTTGCGCAGTTGGCAAAGCAAACGGAGCCAAAAAATCGAGCGGAGCCGCGTGGCGTCATTTTATGTGTCCTGGTAACCACTGTAAAAGACGGAACTAGGATACGGCAATTATCTTGGAGAACCCTTCACGAACAGGGCTATCTCGTCCGGAGTTCTATGGCTTTTAGGGGAAATGAGTAGGAAATGGCCCGTTTCACCACATAGTTTGTCGGAACGAGGCCATATTTGGCACGTGCGTGGGCCTTAGGATGGGAAGCAAGGCCCCGGTCGCGGATTTCCAATCCGAACCACGGGCGACGGTTTTTCCATTTTCGGGGTGCCGGAAGGGCTTTTTTTTGTGAAGCAGCTACATGGCGCGCATTTCAGTATCGCGCGGGACCTCCGCGCGGCGGTAGGATACCTCCTACGCACCACCTATCACATGCCGTATGCGTGCGGAAGCCATCTGGGAATCCCACCCGCTTCCTGCGGTGCCCCGCCGAATCCGCTGGAAACTGTCCGGATCTGAACTGGGGCGACACTTTCCTTCGCTCAATAAATGGAGGGAAAAATGTTTTTAGGTCTAGGACGCGTCATTTTATGTGCTAAATGTTTTCCGTTTCGCGCGTTGGCGGACGGGTGCACGCGCGCGCCGCCGTGCGGCCATACCGCATGTCCCGGCGGCCCGTTTTGCTTGCAGCTTGGCAAAGCAAACGGAGCCAAAAATCGAGCGGAGCCGCGTGGCGTCATTTTATGTGTCCTGGTAACCACCGCAAAAGACGGAACTGGATACGGCAATTATCTTGGAGAACCCTTCACGAACAGGGCTATCTCGTCCGAGTTCTATGGCTTTTAGGGGAAATGAGTAGGAAACGGCCCGTTTCACCACATAGTTTGTCGAACGAGGCCATATTTGGCACGTGCGTGGGCCTTAGGATGGGAAGCAAGGCACCGGACGCGCATATCCAATCCGAACCACGAGCGACGGTTTTTCCATTTTCGGGTGCCGAAGGGCTTTTTTTGTGAAGCAGCTACATGGCGCGCATTTCAGTATCGCGCGGGACCTCCGCGCGGCGGTAGGATACCTCCTACGCACCACCTATCACATGCCGTATGCGCGCGGAAGCCATCTGGGAATCCCACCCGCTTCCTGCGGTGCCCCGCCGAATCCGCTGGAAACTGTCCGGATCTGAACTGGGGCGACACTTTCCTTCGCTCAATAAATGGAGGGAAAAATGTTTTTAGGTCTAGGACGCGTCATTTTATGTGCTAAATGTTTTCCGTTTCGCGCGTTGGCGGACGGGTGCACGCGCGCGCCCGGTACGGCCATACCGCATGTCCCGGCGGCCCCGTTTTGCGCAGTTGGCAAAGCAAACGGAGCCAAAAAATCGAGCGGAGCCGCGTGGCGTCATTTTATGTGTCCTGGTAACCACTTCAAAAGACGGAACTGGGATACGGCAATTATCTTGGAGAACCCTTCACGAACAGGGCTATCTCGTCCGGAGTTCTATGGCTTTTAGGGGAAATGAGTAGGAAACGGCCCGTTTCACCACATAGTTTGTCGGAACGAGGCCATATTTGGCACGTGCGTGGGCCTTAGGATGGGAAGCAAGGCCCCGGTCGCGGATTTCCAATCCGAACCACGGGCGACGGTTTTTCCATTTTCGGGTGCGGAAGGGCTTTTTTTGTGAAGCAGCTACATGGCGCGCATTTCAAGATCGCGCGGGACCTCCGCGGCGGTAGGATACCTCCTACGCACCACCTATCACATGCCGTATGCGCGCGGAAGCCATCCGGGAATCCCACCCGCTTCTGCGGTGCCCCGCCGAATCCGCCGGAAACTGTCCGGATCTGAACCAGGCGACACTTTCCTTCGCTCAATAAATGGAGGGAAAAATGTTTTTAGGTCTAGGACGCGTCATTTTATGTGCTAAATGTTTTCCGTTTCGCGCGTTGGCGGACGGGTGCACGCGCGCGCCCGGTACGGCCATACCGCATGTCCCGGCGGCCCCGTTTTGCGCAGTTGGCAAAGCAAACGGAGCCAAAAAATCGAGCGGAGCCGCGTGGCGTCATTTTATGTGTCCTGGTAACCACTGCAAAAGACGGAACTGGGATACGGCAATTATCTTGGAGAACCCTTCACGAACAGGGCTATCTCGTCCGGAGTTCTATGGCTTTTAGGGGAAATGAGTAGGAAACGGCCCGTTTCACCACATAGTTTGTCGGAACGAGGCCATATTTGGCACGTGCGTGGGCCTTAGGATGGGAAGCAAGGCCCCGGTCACGGATTTCCAATCCGAACCACGGGCGACGGTTTTTCCATTTTCGGGGTGCCGGAAGGGCTTTTTTTTGTGAAGCAGCTACATGGCGCGCATTTCAGTATCGCGCGGGACCTCCGCGCGGCGGTAGGATACCTCCTACGCACCACCTATCACATGCCATATGCGCGCGGAAGACATCTGGGAATCCCACCCGCTTCCTGCGGTGCCCCGCCGAATCCGCTGGAAACTGTCCGGATCTGAACTGGGGCGACACTTTCCTTCGCTCAATAAATGGAGGGAAAAATGTTTGTAGGTCTAGGACGCGTCATTTTATGTGCTAAATGTTTTCCGTTTCGCGCGTTGGCGGACGGGTGCACGCGCGCGCCCGGTACGGCCATACCGCATGTCCCGGCGGCCCCGTTTTGCGCAGTTGGCAAAGCAAACGGAGCCAAAAAATCGAGCGGAGCCGCGTGGTGTCATTTTATGTGTCCTGGTAACCACTGCAAAAGACGGAACTGGGATACGGCAATTATCTTGGAGAACCCTTCACGAACAGGGCTATCTCGTCCGGAGTTCTATGGCTTTTAGGGGAAATGAGTAGGAAACGGCCCGTTTCACCACATAGTTTGTCGGAACGAGGCCATATTTGGCACGTGCGTGGACCTTAGGATGGGAAGCAAGGCCCGTGTCGCGGATTTCCAATCCGAACCACGGGCGACGGTTTTTCCATTTTCGGGGTGCCGGAAGGGCTTTTTTTTGTGAAGGGCTACATGGCGCGCATTTCAGTATCGCGCGGGACCTCCGCGCGGCGGTATGATACCTCCTACGCACCACCTATCACATGCCATATGCGCGCGGAAGACATCTGGGAATCCCACCCGCTTCCTGCGGTGCCCCGCCGAATCCGCTGCAAACTGTCCGGATCTGAACTGGGGCCACACTTTCCTTCGCTCAATAAATGGAGGGAAAAATGTTTTTAGGTCTAGGACGCGTCATTTTATGTGCTAAATGTTTTCCGTTTCGCGCGTTGGCGGACGGGTGCACGCGCGCGCCCGGTACGGCCATACCGCATGTCCCGGCGGCCCCGTTTTGCGCAGTTGGCAAAGCAAACGGAGCCAAAAATCGAGCGGAGCCGCGTGGCGTCATTTTATGTGTCCTGGTAACCACTGCAAAAGACGGAACTGGGATACGGCAATTATCTTGAAAAACCCTTCACGAACGGGGCTATCTCTGCCTGGAGTTCTATGGCTTTTAGGGGAAATGAGTAGGAAACGGCCCGTTTCACCACATAGTTTGTCGGAACGAGGCCATATTTGGCACGTGCGTGGACCTTAGGATGGGAAGCAAGGCCCGTGTCGCGGATTTCCAATCCGAACCACGGGCGACGGTTTTCCCATTTTCGGGGTGCCGGAAGGGCTTTTTTTTGTGAAGGGCTACATGGCGCGCATTTCAGTATCGCGCGGGACCTCCGCGCGGCGGTATGATACCTCCTACGCACCACCTATCACATGCCGTATGCGCGCGGAAGACATCTGGGAATCCCACCCGCTTCCTGCGGTGCCCCGCCGAATCCGCTGCAAACTGTCCGGATTTGAACTGGGGCCACACTTTCCTTCGCTCAATAAATGGAGGGAAAAATGTTTTTAGGTCTAGGACGCGTCATTTTATGTGCTAAATGTTTTCCGTTTCGCGCGTTGGCGGACGGGTGCACGCGCGCTCCCGGTACGGCCATACCGCATGTCCCGACGGCCCCGTTTTGCGCAGTTGGCAAAGCAAACGGAGCCAAAAAATCGAGCGGAGCCGCGTGGCGTCATTTTATGTGTCCTGGTAACCACTGCAAAAGACGGAATTGGGATACGGCAATTATCTTGAAAAACCCTTCACGAATAGGGCTATCACGCCCGGAGTTCTATGGCTTTTAGGGGAAATGAGTAGGAAACGGCCCGTTTCACCACATAGTTTGTCGGAACGAGGCCATATTTGGCACGTGCGTGGACCTTAGGATGGGAAGCAAGGCCCGTGTCGCGGATTTCCAATCCGAACCACGGGCGACGGTTTTCCCATTTTCGGGGTGCCGGAAGGGCTTTTTTTTGTGAAGGGCTACATGGTGCGCATTTCAGTATTGCGCGAGACCTCCGCGCGGCGGTAGGATACCTCCTACGCACCACCTATCACATGCCGTATGCGCGCGGTAGCCATCTGGGAATCCCTCCCGCTTCCTGCGGTGTCCCGCCGAATCCGCTACAACCTGACCCGGAGCATTTAACCTGGGGCCTCACTTTCCTTGGCACAACACCTGGCGGGAAAGATCTTTTTAGGTCTAGGACGCGTCATTTTATGTGCTAAATGTTTTCCGTTTCGCGCGTTGGCGGACGGGTGCATGCGCGCGCCCGGTACGGCCATACCGCATGTCCCGGCGGCCCCGTTTTGCGCAGTTGGCAAATTAAAAGGAGCCAAAAAAATCGAGCGGAGACGACATTCTAGCTAGGAGAATCCTTCACGATCGAACTGCCACGTTCGGAATCTTGATGTATATAGAATGGGATAAAGCTTGCATATGCCTTATGATAAGCATATAATTAGTGTGTGCAAGAGACATATATTATTTGACCTAATTAACCAAACATTTTCTGATTTTTTATATATAATTTAATTATTAAGGATTTTAGGAGTTTCATATATCCCTATATTATTATCATTAAAGGAATGAAGGTGACACACGTTTAATTACATGATATTCTGTTTTTATAAATATTTTAACCTACACCAAATTATATGCATTATTGCGCATTTAATTATTATTGTTTTGCACAAAAAAGCCCCAAAAATTCCCTCCAAAACCCCAAAACCCCAAAACCCTCCAAAACCCCAAAACTCTCCCGCCCTTGACTTCTCCCGCCAGCATCTCAAAAAAAAAGCTTCTCCCGCCAGCTCCAGCGAAATGTTTTGAATCCGCCCGCCACTAACCTAAGCTGGAAAGGAGGGCAAATGTCCGAAACGCCACTAACCTAAGCTGGAAAGGAGGGACATTTCAGTCAAATCCCGTACGAGCTCCCTCAATTCCCCAATTCCCCTCCCACTCCGGTGCGATGCGAACCCCAATTCCCCTCCCACTCCGCTCATCCCCACCCGCCGACGGCCACCGACGAGCGGCGCTCCGACGAGCGGACGAGCGGAGAGCTACCCGCCGACGACGGCCGCGCGCGTGCGTAGACGCTCGCCACAAGATCTTCAGGCGAGTTCCCTCCTCAACCCGACCCTCGCCCCCACTTCTATGGCCTTTTCTTGGCCTCGCTTAGGGTTTCGTCGGCCATGGCTAGGGTTACGGTTTGCTTGGCATGGCATGGTTAGGGTTAGGGATTTCGTGGCATGGCTTCTTTCCTTGGCTTGTCCAGGGTTAGGGTTGCTCGGCTTTGTCATGGTTCTTGCTGCAACCAGTCCATGGTTGCTTCGGATCTTGCTTGGCATGTTCTTGCAGCAACTTGATCGATGATTGCTGCGGATCTTGCCCAGCTCGTGCTCTGTAGATTTTAGATTTGGTTTTCTGCAGTACCTATATGATTACCTGCTGCCGATCTTGCTTGCTATATGCAAGCAGTCCATGTTTGCTTCGGATCTTGATTGGCATGTGTCTTGCTGCAACCAACGATGATTGCTGCGGATCTTGCTTGGCTCAGCTCAGTAGAATTTAGATCTGGTTTACTGCAGTCCCTATATGATTACCTCGCCGATCTTGCTTGCTGTATCCAACCAATCAATTAGTGATGCGGATCTTGCCTCGCGTGGGTCTCGCTGCAACCTACCCATGATTGTTGGGGGATTTTACTTGGCTTGGGCTCAGAGATTGTACATCTAGTTTACTGCAGTCCATATATGATTAGCTGCTACAGATCTTTCTTTGCTGCAACTAGTACATAATATGATTACCTGCTGCGGATCTTGCTTGGTACAGATCTTTACCAAGGCATGCCCTTTTATATTTCGTCGATGAACATTTATATTGCCCTTTTATCCCGTGTTGATGAAACTTCTCCCAAACAAAGTTTGGGAGCCCCTGTTTATCTGTACATGCCTACAGCTTTTTCGTGTACATGTCTATTGTTGTATTAAGGGATATGTCTAATGATTATAACCTGTTATCTTCTTAGGTAATACTATCAAGGTCTGACCTACTTCAAGGAGCAAGGTGAACCAGGTGATTGTTGATCCACATGAACCTATGTTGCTTGGTTCTTTAATTGCATCCATATGTTGTATCTGCTGTCACTAATTGTTATTCTTTTCGTGCCAAGACATATCCAACCCATCAACATCGTGCATGGCAAAGACTGGAAGAAGCAATGGCTGGTATGCGGCTTCATCCTAACATCATTGTGTCTAATTGATGCTTTTAATCGGGTGTGGGGTTTTTTGGCTCTGTCTGAATATTTCGTACCCTAGGATTAAATGAAACTAAAAGTTGAAAATTGCTATGATTAAACAATTTACCTTAGTTGTTCGAGTTGGCTTGCTTCTATGCATTTCAACCATCAATCTAATGGTTACATATTTTTCTCATACATGTAAAGAAGCGCCCCTCACCGAGATAGAGAAGGACAGGGCTAGGACAATGATGCGGAACAACCGTGTCTTACAATCCCTGGGTCTCCCCGCTGTAGTGTCAATGTTTAGGAAGTCACATGGTGGTCGAGGTGGAGGTCGTTCCACACTTTCAAATGATGAGTCATCTCGCCATAACACAAGGCGAGAGCTCAGATTATCATCGAGCAATGACCAATTGGTTGACCAGGAGGATGGGGAGGTTGAAGGGAGTATAGGGGAACACATTGAGAAGGTGCATTCTCGCTTATCATCTTTGGAGCGCTGGCATTATTTGTATCTGTTTTCTTATTTCTGTTTTGCTATAACCTGTGATGTAATGCCATTTTGTTTTGCTATTTTTGCGAGGCATTGAAGGATCCCAAGAGTAGAAAGAAAAAGGCTTCTGTTAGAAAGACAAGCCCAGGGAGGAGGAGTAAGAGGTTGCAAAAGGAACAAAGTTCAATGCCTCCTGTTAGAGTGTTTGCTGATGCTCCAGGAGGGGGAAAGAGGCATCAGGAACCTGTTGCTGAAGTTCCTTCCAAAAGAGTCACCAGGAGGACATCAAGTGAAGCGTCTGCAACCAACAATGAAGATACTCCGCCCCGCAACAATCGCAGAAGCTCACCGCAGATTGATGAAAGGATCGATGAAGCAAGCACTGTTCGCAGGGACACAGTCCTACCGCATCTCGATGTCATGGTCCATCAGCACTTTGATTCTGATGGTTTTCTTGATCCTGAGGATGATGAAGGCAAGTTTTTGTTGGACAGCTGTCCACACTATCTACTGCCTTTTTTGTTTATCTTTATAAACTCTTTTGGTTGTGGGTGCTGCTTTCTGACATGATCTTTGTATGTATGCTATTCAGGTGGAACCACTGCTGCAGGTGGCCGTAAAAGGAAGGGCACCGGGCTGGAGCGGATTTGCAAGGGGATGGGAGTCAAGCTTACCATTGAGATTCCTCCAGGGCTGAAACGTCCTGAGAAGCCTTTGCCTGCTGCCAAGTTTGCATCGGAGGGTGGAATGCTTGCAAGAGGCCAGATGCCGCTCCTTCCGCATTTCAAATTGTACAAGAGGGATGAGAATTTGTTGGCCGACTTCGTTGGAAAGATGGGGGTAATCTTCTTCATCACCAGTTCATTTGTTAGATGATAGGAGTGCTTGCTTGATTGTTCATAGTTCATGATAACTAACCTCGTCCTTGCCCTTGTTTGCTTTGTAGGCAAATTTCAACATGGACACAGAGTCGGAAGACATCCAGAAGGCTTGCTATGACGTATCGCGGAAAGTGTCGAAGAACAGCGCTACATCCCGAAAAGGGACTACTTCGACAAAGTACCAGCAAATGAAGTCAGCATCAAGTCCCCTCATAAGGATGTCTCGGATGAAGAATGGGAAGCTCTAATCGCTCTGTGGGTAACCCCAAGACACAGGTATGTTCTTTGCTTCAGTTGCGGTCATTAGTGCTTGCATGGTAGACATGATGCTCATCGTTATAGTGTGCACATTGCTGAATATCATGATTGTGCCCTTCTCAGAACACATGTACCAAGAACAAGGACAAATGTGTGCGGTCAAATTTGGCCAAAAGACTGGCTCTCGTAGCTATGCCGCTCATCTCGTATGCAACCTGTAAGAACACTCTTACGAATTTCCTTTTGCATCTTTCTCTTGTCTCCACAAGCTTATGTTCGATTCTTGGTGAACATCATTTCCAGAGGGAGGAGCGCAGAGGTGAAGAGCTAGATGCAATCGACATCTTTAAGGCGACCCATCACAAAGAAGAAGGATGGTTTCTCTGAGGAAGCTCTAGCTGCAATAGTAAGTGACTTGTTCATTTCACTTTTGTGAACCATTCTTGGACCTGCGCGTTTCCGAATTGATGAATCTTTTGGAAATGGATCTCCAGGCTGATATGGAAGCTGAGATAGCTATTCCCGTGCCGGAAGGTGCACCGCCAAGGTCTGCAGTCATTGTTGTTGCAAAGGTTCTTAGCAAGGAAGCCAAGCACAAGACTTTCCCGAAGAATGCCGGACTTCAGCCCGGTTCCACCGTCCAAGCTCAACAAGCCCACCGCAGCTGCTGTATCGGCGCATGTTCATGACCTGGAAGCACAGCTGAAGAGGTCCCAGGAGGAAGCTGAACAGATGAAGCGGCAGCTTGTCGCCATCATGGAAGAAGTCGCTGCCTGTAAGGAGAAGCAAGCGGCAAATGAAGCCGCACAAGCTCGGCGTGACAAGGACTACATGGAGCTCCTCAAGCGGACTGAGGAAAGTGATAGGAGGCTTGCTCACATGATGTCCATCTTCGGAGCATCTGCGAATTAGCTCCTGCTGCTGGTCGTATCCCTTTTTTGTGTCCCGCCATGGAACTTGGTCATATCCTGGCAGCGTGACAATAACTTCTTACTGTGAATCTGTGAACTTCTTACGTGAATCTGTGAACTTCTTACCGTGAATCGTGAACTTTCTTGGCATGTTGGTGAATCTGTGAACCTGGTCATTTTGCTGCTGTCACTCTGCTGTGAAATTTGCAGATTTGAAATGTTGTCTTTTATATTTTGCTGTTGAATTTCCTAATTTAATATATGCACTGTTGGGCTATTGTGGGCTCTTAAAAGGCCAAGGCCCAAAGTAGCCTAGAAATATATGGGCTCTTAAAAGGCTAGAGCCCAACAAATAATTAATTGCATTTTCGAAAAATGGGAGTTGAAAAGGCCAAAAAAGGCCGAAGCCCAAAAAACTTGCAGGACCGTAAAAAGGCCAAAGCCCATAACTTTTATGGACCCAAAAAGGCCAAGGCCCAATATCTTTATGGACCCCAAAAAGGCTGTGGCCCAAAACCTCTGTGGACCCTATAAAGGCCTAGGCCCAAAATCTTAATGGACCCTAAAAGGCCAAGGCCCAAACCTGTAATGGGTCCTAAAAAGGCCACGGCCCAAAACTGTAATGGGTCCTAAAAAGGCCACGGCCCAAAACTGTAATGGGTCCTAAAAAGGCCACGGCCCAAAACTGTAATGGGTCCTAAAAAGGCCACGGCCCAATGGAAATTGGCCCAGGCCCAGTAAGTAAAGCAGCTAAAAAGGCCGTTGAAAAAAAAAAAGCTAAAAAGGCCGAGGTAATTGGGCCAGTTACGGGCCAAGGCCCAACAAAGCCGAAAAAAATAATCAGAACTAATGGGCTCAGCCCATATAAGGAGCTGAATGGACCGGGCTGAATTCAAATAACGACGTTTCTAATTCGTCACAATTTTGCCACGTCGGATTGCCACGCTGGACTCGGGGCAGGTGCCCATGACGTTTTGGGAACGTCATGCAGTCAGTGACATTTTAAAACGTCACAAAGCTCTACGACGTTTTCAAGTGGAACGTCTTAAGCACTCACTGCTGACTCCCAGCTTTCGACGTTTTGAAAGTTGTCACAATAACGTCACAAGTAGCCATTAGTGACGTTTTAGTGACACCTTTATTTCGTCAACTTATGGCAGATTTCTTGTAGTGTCATTTTGTGTGGCACTCCTTCCAACCTTTCTTTCACAAACCATGGCTAACCGAATCCTCGGGTGCCTGCCAACAATCTCATACCATGAAGGAGTGCCTTTTTATTTTAGCTTTATTATGATGATGACACTCCCCCCAACCTTTGCTTACACAAGCCATGGCTAACCGAATCCTTCGGGTGCCGTCCATCAATCACATACCATGTAGGAGTGTCTATTTAGTTTAATCAATTTGGGACTGGGAATCCCATTGCCAGCTCTTTTTGCAAAATTATTGGATAAGCGGGTGAAGCCACTAGTCCATTGGTGGAAGTTGCCCAACAAGATTGAAAGATAAAACACCACATACTTCCTCATGAGCTATGAAACATTGACACAAATAAGAGATACTAAGTTTTGAATTGTTTAAAGGTAGCACATGAAGTATTTACTTGGAATGGCAGAAAATACCATGTAGTAGGTAGGTATGGTGGACACAAATGGCATAGGTTTGGGTTAAGGTTTGGATGCACGAGAAGTATTCCCTCTCAGTACAGGTCTTTGGCTAGCAAGGTTAATTAGCAAGCATAAGAGTCGAGGGAAACAAACAAATATACATGTGATAGAAACAATCATGCATCTTCCTTGTAAGTACAAACAATTTTAACTTCAGAATAATAAGCTATGAGCTAACAAGAAAGACAATGAAACATCTACATGTATTTCTCTTTTCTATTTAAACCTCAAAGTGTTGTTGCTATTGACCAATGCTAAGTTTGCCAAAACCAAATAGATTTATTCAATGCTCCCAAAGTGATACCAATACTAACAACAAGGTGAATCATATAGTAGAGATTGCAAACTAAAATAAGATGTGCAATATGTAAATGATAAGACTTCTCATTAATATTCCATAACGATAACTCACACCAAGGGATACATAGATAACCAACTAAAGGAGAGATACTTCCAAACGCAACCCATCTTATATGATAACTTCCCTACTCATGATATGATACTACTTGACAATAAAAGTAAAAGGTAGTGATAATGTGATACCGCGGCACTCCCCAAGCTTGGAACAAACCAAGGGGATGCCAATACCGATGATGAATTACTCCTTTGGCGATGATGGTGATGAACTCCTCCCGAGCTTCTTAATAAGCTCCTTCGTCTTCGCTCAGCTTGACAATTCTGCACTAAGATTCGAAGAGATTCATTGTTATCCGAAGTTGGCGATGACGACCTTGTGACGCGAATCGAGTGGTATTCAATCATTCTTCGGAGATGGCAATTCTCCTCCTGGAGTATCTCCACTTCTCTTCGTAGAGCCCGATATTGATCACAAAACTCATCGGTAATCCGTATGACTTCTTCCATCATGGGGAAAGAGTCGAGGCTAAGAGCGGGTGGTAAAGGTCCCCGCAGGTTATGAGAAAAAGAACGTCGAGTGTCAACAGATCCCACCAAGATTTGCTTGCTTCCTCCGCTTGCTGCTCTTGTCTTGATGGCACCTCCTTCTCTTCCTCCAAAAGCCCCTTGCCCTTGTTGTTGGAGGCCATGGTGCTTCTAAACCGAAAACAGATCCCTGGCAAACAGCTCGAAACAAAACACGTCGAGAAAACGATATACGGACCTCCGTGGTCCGGGGATTATATAGCAAAAATTTTCTCGTCAAAAGGAAAGCACCAGATCGAACCGTAGTCGGAAAGGGGCGACGAGGCGGCCAAACCATAGGCCGGCGCGGGCCCAGTCAGGCCGCGCCGCCTATGGTGGCACCCCCTCGTGCGTCCTTTCCACTCCGTTTCGAACTCGTAATTTCTCATATTTTCCAAAAACAGCAAAAATATAGTTCGGAAAGTAAATTGCGTACTTTTCATTACCAGTACTGTTACCTATTCGAAGTCGAGTTCTGCGGATCAATTTGCCCTTTGATGTAGGCCTCCGGTGTTTCCACTTGAATAATATCAACATCAACATTATAAGAATCACCCGAGATATAATGCTTGAGTCTTTGTCCATTCACCACTTGCGTAGCATTGCCTTGGAGAGAGCTAATTTTGATTGCTCCTGAACGATACACCTCCTCGACAACATATGGTCCTTCCCATTTCGAGAGTAATTTCCCCGCAAAGAATCCGAGACGAGACCGATACAATAGGACTTTATCCCCAATATTAAATTCTCTTTTGATAATCCTCCTATCATGCCATTTTTTAACTTTCTCTTTAAAGAGTTTAGCATTTTCATATGCTTCACTTCTCCATTCATCTAGAGAACTCAATTGCAACAACCTCTTATCACCGGCAAGTTTAGGATCTTTATTTAATTCTCTAACAGCCCAATAAGCTTTGTGCTCTAGTTCTAGAGGTAAATGACAAGCTTTCCCATAAACCATTTTATAAGGTGACATTCCCATGGGATTTTTATAAGCAGTTCTATAAGCCCAAAGTGCATCCTTCAATTTACTAGCCCAATTCTTTCTAGTTTTATTAACGGTCTTTCCCAAAATAGATTTAATCTCTCTATTTGATAATTCTACTTGACCACTAGTTTGAGGATGATAAGCAGAAGCAATTCTATGATTAATACCATACTTAGCAAGAGTTTTTCTAAAACCTCCATGAATAAAATGAGAACCTCCATCAGTCATAATATATCTAGGTACTCCAAATCTAGGAAAAATAATATCTAAGAGCATTCTTAAAGAGGTCTCACCATCAAGCACTTTTTGTAGGTATAGCTTCCACCCATTTAGTAACATAATCAACAGCAACAAGTATATGAGTGTTACCTTCCGAAGACGGAAAAGGTCCCATGAAGTCAAATCCCCAACAATCAAACGGTTCAATAACAAGAGTATAATTCATAGGCATTTCATTGCGTCTGGAGATATTACCAACCCTTTGGCATTCATCACAAGATAAAATAAACTTTCTCGCATCTTTGAAGAGAGTTGGCCAATAAAAACCTGATTGTAAAACCTTTTGCGCGGTTCTTTCTCCAGCGTGATGTCCTCCATAAGCACTACCATGACATTTACTCAATATTTCTTGTTGTTCATACTCAGAACACATCTTCGCATAATACCATCCACTCCTTCTTTATATAAGTGTGGGTCATCCCAGAAATAATGCCTCAAGTCATAAAAGAATTTCCTCCTTTGCTGAGCTGAAAAGGTTGGAGGCAAGTACTTGGAAACAATAAAGTTAGCATAATCAAGATACCAAGGACTGTCTCGCGAGCTCACCTTTATTACAGCCAATTGTTCATTTGGAAAACTATCATTAACAGGAACAGGATCATAAGCAATATTTTCCAATCTAGACAAATTATCAGCAACAGGATTATCAGCACCTTTCCTATCTACAATATGTAGATCAAATTCTTGCAAAAGAAGTACCCATCTAATAAGCCTAGGCTTAGCATCTTTCTTTGTCATTAGGTATCTAATTGCAGCATGATCAGTATGAATAGTAACTTTTGAATCAACAATATAAGATCTAAATTTATCACAAGCAAAGACTACAGCTAATAATTCCTTTTCAGTTGTAGCATAATTTCTTTGAGCAGCATCAAGAGTTTTACTAGCATAATGAATAACATTCAGTTTTTTATCTACTCGCTGTCCAAGAACAACGCCTACAAGAAAATCACTAGCATCACACATAATTTCAAAGGGTAAGTTCCAATCGTGGGGTTCAACTATAGGAGCAGTTGTTAAGGCTTTTTTAAGAGTTTCAAAAGCTTCCTTACAATCATCATCAAAAACAAATGGTACATCTTTTTGAAGAAGATTAGTAAGAGGCTTTGAAATCTTGGAGAAATCTTTAATAAATCTTCTATAAAACCCAGCATGACCAAGAACACTACGAATACCTTTAACATCCCTCGGATAGGGCATCTTCTCAATTGCTTCAACTTTAGCTCTATCAACTTCGATACCTCTCTCAGAAATTTTATGTCCCAATACAATTCCTTCATTAACCATAAAGTGGCATTTCTCCCAATTAAGAACAAGGTTAGTTTCTTCACATCTCTGCAAAACTTTATCAAGGTTTCGCAAGCAACTATCAAAAGAATTCCCATAGACGGAAAAATCATCCATGAATACCTCTACAATACTTTCACAAAAACCATGAAAAATAGCAGACATGCATCTTTGAAAAGTAGCAGGAGCATTACATAAACCAAAAGGCATACGTCTATAAGCATAAGTTCCATAGGGACAAGTAAAAGTGGTTTTCTCTTGATCTTTAGCTTTAACAGCAATTTGTGAAAACCCAGAATAACCATCAAGAAAGCAAAAATGAGTATTTTTAGACAATCTTTCTAGCATTTGATCAATAAATGGTAAAGGTTAATGATCTTTCTTAGTAACTTTATTAACTTTTCGAAAATCAATGCACATTCTATACCCTACAACTACTCTTTGAGGAATGAGTTCATCATTATCATTAGGCACAACAGTCATACCTCCTTTCTTGGGAACGCAATGCACAGGACTAACCCATCTACTATCAGCAATAGGATATATAATACCAGCTTCAAGAAGTCGTAATACCTCATTCCTTACCACTTCCTTCATCTTCGGAATTAGACGACGCTGAGGTTCAACAACAGGCTTTGCATCATCTTCCATATTAATAGCATGTTGGCATATAGACGGAGAAATCCCCTTCAAATCATCAAGAGTGTAGCCAATAGCGCCTCGATGCTTCTTCAATATTTCCAATAACCTTTCTTCCTCAATCTCTGAAAGCTTAGAACTAATAATAACAGGATATATTTTCTTATCATCAATATGAGCATATTTAAGATTATCAGGTAAAGGCTTTAAATCAAAAACAGGATCTTCCTTTGGTGGCGGTGTTGTACCCAAATCTTCCACCGGTAAATCATGCTTGAGAATAGGTTGGCGAAGAAAAATTTCCTCAAGCTCATCTCTTTCTTTCCTAAAAATTTCGCTCTCGCTATCCTCCAAATGTTGCTGCAAAGGATTATTAGGAACAAGAACAATAGATGCACATTGCTCCATTTTAAAATCATTACTAGGCAAATCAGCTTTATAAGGAGTTTTAGTAAATTTAGAGAAGTTAAACTCATAAGATTCACCAGCAAATTTAGTCAAAATTTTCTCTTTCTTGCAATCTATAATAGCTCCACAAGTATTTAGAAAAGGTCTACCAAAAATAATAGGACAATAATCACTTGCAGCAGAACCAAGTACCAAAAAGTCGGCAGGATATTTAATCTTACCGCATAAAACTTCCACATCTCGAACAATACCAATTGGAGAAATAGTTTCTCTATTAGCCAGCTGAATAACCACATCAATATCTTCAAGTTCACAAGAATCAATTTCGTGCATAATCTCCGTGTAAAGCTCATACGGAATAGCACTAACACTTGCACCAATATCACATAATCCATAATAACAATGATCACCAATTTTAACAGATAGCATAGGAACACTAGCTTGTTTGGGTTTATTAGGATGTGAGACAATATTAGAAGCATCTTCACAGAAAATAATATGACCATCCTCCACACTTTCAGTCACAAGATCTTTAATTATTGCAACAGCAGGTTCAACTTTTATTTGTTCTTCGTGTTCTACATGTTTCTTTTCACTTTTATGAACCGCACTATTTATAACAGAGTACTCCTTCATTTTAGCAGGAAAGGAGTTTTTTCAATATAAACTTCAGGAATAACATGATCAGCAGTTTCAACTACAACGCATTTATTAATAGATGAATCAATTTTATCTTTATACGGTTCATGATACTTATCAAAATTCTTCTTTGGCAATTCATAATGAGAGGCAAAAGCTTTATAAAGATTTACAACAACTTGAGAATCAAGACCATATATAGCACTCATATTACGAAATTTATCAGTATCCATAAAAGCTTCAATGCATTTATAATCATAAATTATACCTGATTCTCTATCCTTGTCGTTCTCCCAACCTTCAGTATTTTCTTGGATCCGATCAAGAAGGTCCCTTTTAAACTCTTCTTTGTTGCGTGTAAATGATCCAGAACAAGAAGTATCCAGCAAGGTCTTGTCTTGAAAAGAAAGTCTTGCATAGAAATTATCAATAATAACATTACCAGGAAGCTCATGAATGGGGCATTTGAGCATTAAAGACTTCAATCTCCCCCAAGCTTGGGCGATGCTCTCTCCATCATGAGGCCAAAAATTATATATGCGATTCCGATCCTTATGAATTTCACTTGGAGGATAGAACTTAGAATAAAACCGGGGCACAATATCATTCCATTCAAGAGAATCCCCATTATCCAGTAATTTATACCAATGCGCCGCCTTACCGGACAGCGACAAAGAGAATAGTTTCTTCCTCACTTCATCCATAGCAATACCTGCACATTTGAATAACCCGCATAATTCATGCAAAAACAGTAAATGATCACCAGGATGGACAGTTCCATCCCCTTCATAGCGGTTATCCATAACACGTTCAATAATTTTCATAGGTATTTTATATGGTATCACTTCCTCACCTGGCGCCTCATCCACTACCGTTGCAGTAGTAGTAGATTTCCCAAATAGAAATTGAAGAGAAGATCTCTCCATAATGACTTATAGCAGCAGACAGAAATAAAATCAGCACAACAGTAAAGGTTTTCCTTACCAATTCCACTTACCAATAGCGCTTCACTCCCGGCAACGGCGCCAGAAAATAGTCTTGATGACCCACAAGTATAGGGGGTGTATCGTAGTATCTTCGATAAGTAAGAATGTCGATCCCAACGAGGAGCAGAAGGTGTTGACAAGCAGTTTCGATGAAGGATTCACTGTAAATGCTCACAGACAAGTATTCAGGGCGTTTGATGTAACAGTTGAATAAAGTACGAGTATGTAAAGTGCGAGAGTAATAATTGCAGCGAGTGGCCCAATCCTTTTTAGCACAAAGGACAAGCCGGTTTGTTTACTTATAATGACCAAACGTTCTCGAGGACACACGGGATTTTAGTCTAGTGCTTTCGCTACATACGGCTAAATAATCTTCATTGTTGTGATAAGTGTTGTGTGGGTGAACCTATGCTAATGTACCGCCCTTCCTAGGACTAATACATACTTGTGATTATACCCCTTGCAAGCATCCGCAACTACAAGAAAGTAATTAAGAATTAAATCTAACCACAGCCTTAAACTCTGAGATCCTGCGATCCCTCCTACATCGATATACCAACGGGGGTTTAGGTTTCTGTCACTCCGGCAACCCCGCAATTGGCAAACGAGTACAAGATGCATTCCCCTAGGCCCATAAATGGTGAAGTGTCATGTAGTCGACGTTCACATGACACCACTAGAAGAATAACACCACAACTTAAATATCACACCATTGAATATTACTCAACCATAATTCACTACTAACATTTAGACTTCACCCATGTCCTCAAGAACTAAACGAACTACTCACGAGACATCATACGGAACATGATCAGAGGTGATATGATGATGAATAACAATCTGAACATAAACTTGGTTCAATGGTTTCACTCAATAGCATCAACAACAAGTAGGAATCGATACCGGGAGAGTTTCCCCTATCAAACAATCAAGATCAAACCCAAATTGCTACGGCGGTGACGGTGTCCAGCGGTGGAGACGGCGGTGATGATGGTGGAGATGATGATGATGGTGATGGAGATGATGTCCAGCTCGATGACGGTGACGATGGCGTCGATTTCCCCCTCCCGGAGGGAATTTCCCCGGCGGATTCCTGCCCGCCGGAGAGCTCTTTTCTCTCTGGTGTTCTCCGCCCCGCAGAGGCGGCTGTAACTCTTCGCGAGGTACCCTCTGTGGCTTAGGTCTTCGGGACGAAGGGTTTGGCGAAGAAAAGGAGGCGAAAAGGGTCGTGGGCCCCCCAGACCATAGGCCGGCGCGGCCAGTGGCTCTGGCCGCGCCGCCCTAGGGTGTGGGCCCACCCTGGCTCCTCCTGGCTCCTCCTTCTGGCTTCCTTCGTCATCTTGAAAAATAGGATTTTTGGTATAATTTCCTTCCAGAGTTGATCTTCCGAAATATTGCGTTCTGACGGTGCTTTTTCCAGCAGAATCCTGGCTCCGGTGTTCGATCCTCCAATAATGATGAAACATGCAAAATAGATGAAATAACATAAGTATTGTGTCCCAATATGAAATATATCAATGAATAACAGCAAATTATGATATAAAATAGTGATGCAAATTGGACGTATCAGGATGCCCCGGTGGTTCACCCCTGCATATATCAAGAAGACTCAAGCGTCTAAGCTTGGGGATGCCCAAGGCATCCCCTTCTTCATCGACAACATTATCAGGTTCCTCCCCTGAAACTATATTTTTATTCCATCACATCTTATGTGCTTTTCTTGGAGCATCGGTTTGTTTTTGTTTTTTGTTTTGTTTGAATAAAATGGATCCTAGCATTCACTTTGTGGGAGAGAGACACGCTCCGCTGTAGCATATGGACAAGTATGTCCTTAGTTTCTACTCATAGTATTCATGGCGAAGTTTCTTCTTCGTTAAATTGTTATATGGTTGGAATTGGAAAATGATACATGTAGTAATTGCTATTAATGTCTTGGGTAATGTGATACTTGGCAATTGTTGTGCTCATGTTTAAGCTCTTGCATCATATGCTTTGCACCCATTAATGAAGAAATACATAGAGCATGCTAAAATTTGGTTTGCATATTTGGTCTCTCTAAGGTCTAGATAATTTCTAGTATTGAGTTTTGAACAACAAGGAAGGCGGTGTAGAGTCTTATAATGTTTTCAATATGTCTTTTATGTGAGTTTTGCTGCACCGGTTCATCCTTGTGTTTGTTTCAAATAAACCTTGCTAGCCTAAACCTTGTATCGAGAGGGAATACTTCTCATGCATCCAAAATACTTGAGCCAACCACTATGCCATTTGTGTCCACCATACCTACCTACTACATGGTATTTCTCCGCCATTCCAAAGTAAATTGCTTGAGTGCTACCTTTAAATTTCCATCATTCACCTTTGCAATATATAGCTCATGGGACAAAATAGCTTAAAAACTATTGTGGTATTGAATATGTACTTATGCACTTTATCTCTTATTAAGTTGTTTGTTGTGCGATAACCATGTTTCTGGGGACGCCATCAACTACTCTTTGTTGAATTTCATGTGAGTTGCTATGCATGTTCGTCTTGTCTGAAGTAAGAGCGATCTACCACCTTATGGTTAAGCATGCATATTGTTAGAGAAGAACATTGGGCCGCTAACTAAAGCCATGATCCATGGTAGAAGTTTCAGTTTTGGACATATATCCTCAATCTCATATGAGAAAATTATTAATTGTTGTTACATGCTTATGCATAAAAGAGGAGTCCATTATCTGTTGTCTATGTTGTCCCGGTATGGATGTCTAAGTTGAGAATAATCAATAGCGAGAAATCCAATGCGAGCTTTCTCCTTAGACCTTTGTACAGGCGGCATAGAGGTACCCCTTTGTGACACTTGGTTAAAACATGTGCATTGCGATGATCCGGTAGTCCAAGCTAATTAGGACAAGGTGCGGGCACTATTAGTATACTATGCATGAGGCTTGCAACTTGTAAGATATAATTTACATGATACATATGCTTTATTACTACCGTTGACAAAATTGTTTCATGTTTTCAAAATCAAAGCTCTAGCACAAATATAGCAATCGATGCTTTTCCTCTATGAGGACCATTCTTTTACTTTCATTGTTGAGTCAGTTCACCTATTTCTCTCTACCTCAAGAAGCAAACACTTGTGTGAACTGTGCATTGATTCCTACATATTTGCATATTGCACTTGTTATATTACTCTATGTTGACAATTATCCATGAGATATACATGTTACAAGTTGAAAGCAACCGCTGAAACTTAATCTTCTTTTATGTTGCTTCAATACCTTTACTTTGAATTATTGCTTTATGAGTTAACTCTTATGCAAGACTTATTGATGCTTGTCTTGAAGTGCTATTCATGAAAAGTCTTTGCTATATGATTCACTTGTTTACTCATGTCATATACATTGTTTTGATCGCTGCATTCGCTACATATGCTTTACAAATAGTATGATCAAGGTTATGATGGCATGTCACTCCAGAAATTATCTGTGTTATCGTTTTACCTGCTCGGGACGAGCAGAACTAAGCTTGGGGATGCTGATACGTCTCCGACGTATCGATAATTTCTTGTGTTCCATGCCACATTATTGATGATATCTACATGTTTTATGCACACTTTATGTCATATTCGTGCATTTTCTGGAACTAACCTATTAACAAGATGCCGAAGTGCCAGTTCCTGTTTTCTGCTGTTTTTGGTTTCAGAAATCCTAGTAACGAAATATTCTCGGAATTGGACGAAATCAACGCCCAGGTTCCTATTTTGCCCGGAAGCATCCAGAACACCCGAGAGTCGCCAGAGTGGACCCACAGGGGGCCCAGACCATAGGCCGGCGCGGCCAGGCCCTGGCCGCGCCGCCCTATAGTGTCGGCGCCCCTTCGACCCTCCGAGGCTGCCCTTCCACCTATTTAAAGCCTCCGTCGCGAAAACCCTATTGCGTTGGACGAAACCCACAGAAACCTTCCAGAGCCGCCGCCATCGCGAAGCCAAGATCTGGGGGACAGGAGTCTCTGTTCCGGCACGCTGCCGGAACGGGGAAGTGCCCCCGGAAGGCTTCTCCATCGACACCGCTGCCATCTTCACCGCCATCTTCATCACCGCTGCTGCTCCCATGAGGAGGGAGTAGTTCTCCATCGAGGCTCGGGGCTGTACCGGTAGCTATGTGGTTCATCTCTCTCCTATGTACTTCAATACAATAATCTCATGAGCTGCCTTACATGATTAAGATTCATATGATGATGCTTGTAATCTAGATGTCGTTATGCTAGTCAAGTGAATTTTACTTATGTGATCTCCGGAGACTCCTTGTCCCACGTGTGTAAAGGTGACAGTGTGTGCACCGTGTGGGTCTCTTAGGCTATATTTCACAGAATACTTATTCACTGATGAATGGCATAGTGAGGTGCTTATTTATATCTCTTTATGATTGCAATGTATTTTGTATCACAATTTATCTATGTGCTACTCTAGCAATGTTATTAAAGTAGTTTTATTCCTCCTACACGGTGTAATGGTGACAGTGTGTGCATCCGTGTTAGTACTTGGTTTATGCTATGATTATGATCTCCTGTAGATTATGAAGTTAACTATTGCTATGATAGTATTGATGTGTACTATTCCTCCTACATAAGCATGAAGGTGACAGTGTGCATGCTATGTTAGTACTTGGTTAGTCGAATTGATCTTTCATGCACTCTAAGGTTATTTAAATATGAACATTGAATTGTGGAGCTTGTTAACTCCGGCATTGAGGGTTCGTGTAATCCTACGCAATGTGTTCATCATCCAACAAGAGTGTAGAGTATGCATTTATCTATTCTGTTATGTGATCAATGTTGAGAGTGTCCACTAGTGAAAGTGTAATCCCTAGGCCTTGTTCCTAAATACTGCTATGCGTTACTACTGCTTGTTTACTGTTTCACTGTGTTACTACTGCTGCAATACTAGCACCATCAACTACACGCCAGCAAGCTATTTTCTGGCACCGTTGCTACTGCTCATATATATTCATACCACCTGTATTTCACTATCTCTTCGCCGAACTAGTGCACCTATTAGGTGTGTTGGGGACACAAGAGACTTCTTGCTTTGTGGTTGCAGGGTTGCATGAGAGGGATATCTTTGACCTCTTCCTCCCTGAGTTCGATAAACCTTGGGTGATCCACTTAAGGGAAAACTTGCTGCTGTTCTACAAACCTCTGCTCTTGGAGGCCCAACACTGTCTACAGGAAAAGGAGGGGGAAGTAGACATCACCCCGGTCCATTCTTTTACATCGAATACAATCTACTGCAATACTTGTTTTACTGTTCTCTGCAAACAATCATCATCCACACTATACATCTAATCCTTTGTAACAGCAAGCCGGTGAGATTGACAACCTCACTGTTTCATTGGGGCAAAGTACTTTGGTTGTGTTGTGCAGGTTCCACGTTGGCGCCGGAATCCCTGGTGTTGCGCCGCACTACATCTCGCCGCCATCAACCTTCAATGTGCTTCTTGGCTCCTACTGGTTCGATAACCTTGGTTTCTTACTGAGGGAAAACTTGCTTCTATATGCATCACACCTTCCTCTTGGGGTTCCCAACGGACGTGTGTATACACGCTATCAATCGCACACAAGGAAGTGTATAACGAGCTAGAGAAGTTGTTTGACGGGTGCGAGGTAAATCACATCAGTAGGCTAAGCAATGATGAAGCCGATGTTGTTGCAAACATTGGGTCGCAGTGTCTTGCGATTCCACCAGGCGTGTTCTGGGAAGAGATAGCCGAGAGATCTACAAAGCCGAAGAAACTACAGAAGAAGAAGAAGGATGAGAAACCCTCGGGGGCTAAAATAGCAGCACTGGAAGAAGAAGAGGAACCAGACATAGTAATGATGGTACAAATTCCATGGATGCAAGCATACATATCATACATCCTAAGAAAAGAAATACCCGACGATCCAGTTGAAGCAAGGCTAGTTATCAGACGTTCTAAAGCTTTTACTGTGGTCAAAGGGGAGTTATACAAACGAAGTATTTCGGGAGTGTTGCAAAGGTGCGTCACACCCGAAGAAGGAAGGCTAATTCTGAAGGATGTACATGAAGGAATATGTGGTCATCATGCAAGCAGCCGAGCTATAGCAGCCAAGGTTTTCAGAGCAGGATTTTATTGGTTGACAGCAATCGAAGATGCAAAAGACATAGTTCGTACTTGCGACGCGTGCCAGAGATTTGCCGCAAAACCTCATTCTCCGGCAGCAGAGTTGATGCTAATACCGCTGTCTTGGCCTTTTGCTCAGTGGGGTCTCGATATGGTGGGAAAATTGCATAAAGCTTCGCCAGGAGGATACGAGTACATGCTCGTCGCTGTCGACAAATTTACCAAGTGGATAGAAGCAAAGCTGATAAATTCACCAGACGGAGCATCGGCAATCAAGTTCATGAAAAGTATCGTCTTTCGGTTTGGAGTACCTCATAGCATCGTCACGGACAATGGTAGTAATTTTACAACCAAGGAATTCAAGACATATTATGCAGAAGTAGGCATCAAACTACACTTTGCATCAGTTGCGCACCCGCAGACCAATGGTCAAGTCGAGAAAGCCAATGGTATTATCTGTAATGGTATTAAGAAGTGCCTCCTAGCACCATTGGAAAAAGCTCGACATACTTGGCCAGAGGAGTTGCCCAGTGTGTTATGGAGTATTCGAACAACACCAAATACAGCGACACAGGAAACTCCGTTTTTCCTGGTCCATGGAGCTGAGGCAGTACTACCGATAGAAATAGAGCATGATTCTCCGAGAGTCACAGAATATGACGAAGAATCTTCAAGAAAAGGATTGGAGGATGATGTCGATGCACTCGATGAAGCTCGAGACGAAGTGTTATCACGGGTCACTAAGTACCAACAAGACCTGAAAAGCTACCACAGTCCACGTTTGCGACCAAGATCCTTTCAGGTAGGCGACTTAGTTCTTCGGCTCAGACAAAAAAGCCATGAAAAACTCGAGCCGCCGTGGCTTGCCCTTACATCATCACAGAAGTAATCGAAGGAGGAGTATACAGGATAAAGGACAAGAAAACAGGGGTTGCCGAGCCAAATCCCTGGAACGTGGCGCAACTCAGGCGGTTCTACGCTTAGAGTCGAAATATAGTTCTCCCTTGTAAAAATACAATGTACTGAAATGCCCGCGAGTTTTCAGACGCACTCTTTTCCTTTTCAGGGCATCGAGTGGGGCTGAAAAGGTTTTTAATGAGGCGGGCTCGCGGTGCTGCAATATAGTAAGAGATATTGATGATATACATCTTTTTTGATCAAATGCTCGGGGGCTACTCTGGAAAAAAGAAAAAAACTCGAGTATGACAAAATGGAAATGACGAGAGCCTATGATGAAAAGCAACCATTTGTTCATAGCCTCGGGGGCTACTCCCATCGGGAGCGCTGGTATTCCAAATACTTTGTATTCTGAGCTGTAAAAAAATAACAAAAATGTAGATCTGTAGAAGTATGTTTCAAATCCCCAAATTTTATCAGATTTGTCATTTTTGTGTAGCCCACAATACAAAGAATTTCAAGTTACGATTTTACATGCTTGTGGGATACAACACTAACTATGTGCAGAATTATTTTCAGATTTTTTTAAAACTTGTAAAACATGATTTTAAATTTATTTAAATGACTAGAGCACTGGTGCTCAGGAGCAAATGATACTTTCCGAGATATTTTCAGCTACCTCTGTTGTCTAGTAATCATGTGATTTGTACACAGTGGGGAAACTAATAAATCATGTCACAAACAAGAAAAGAGGTTGGCTCTCGAGGAAAAAAAATATGTCTTGGTGCTTCCACTTTTGGTTTCACATTACATTAAACTTCTACTTTCAGCACAGAAATCACTCTTTTCTGTTTGCATGATCTCTAAACACAACATATTTTTTACTTCTCCAACAGGTAAACTGAGCAATTGTGTAGGCCCAGTGCTTGCGATCATTCATTACTTCATTACAGATATGTGGAAGTTTTCAAGGTACATTAAAATTTCTTAAAAATAATTAATATTATTCCTACGAATCAACACAGTCTGCCACAGTCAAGCTCTGTAGCATGAAAGAACTCGAACTAATTTTCTTCACATGCACCTCTGGAGACATATAAATGATGTATCCCAGTGAGAATATCACTTCAATTGTTTTATCAAGTATTGCAGCCTGAAGGAACTTGAAAATATGTTTCTTCTTACTGGTAGAAAAAGGGGCTTTAGTCCCGGTTCGCAACTACCATTAGTCGCGGTTGCGCAACCGGGACCAATGAAGCGCGACTAAAGGCCCCCCTTTAGTCGCGGTTGCTTATGAACCGCGACTAAAGGCACGTCCACGTGGCCGCCAGCAGTCCATCGGGGCGGAGGACCTTTAACTGGCCAACCGCGACTAAAGGCCCCTCTCCTAAATCTGGTTTCTTTTTAGTTTGTATTGTTTTATTACTTTTATATTTTATTTTGTGTTTTATTTTAATTTTGAATAAGTTTTAGTACACATATTCTACGCTACTATATACATGCATATAAATGTACAATTTCAAACTTGGAGAATTCAATCTCGGATAACCATATACAATTTTGAACAAGTTTTCAAGAGGAATTCAAGAGGAATATACAATATATATTCAATCTCGGATAACCATATACAATTTTGAACAAGTTTTCATACATAATTTACGGCATCAGAAGTTCTACGTCCTTGTGATAGTGTTCTCCTTTAGGATGGAGGACTTCCCTCATCAAAAATCCTGCTAGTTCCTCTTGAATTGGTCGGAAGCGAGCTTCTGGACTAAGCGTCTTCCGGAAGTTATTCCTCTTGACGTTGTTCTCCGATGGCTTCCGCTCAGAGGTGTATCTCCGGATGAACTCACAAACATAGTATCCACATAGATTGGTCCCCGGTGGCTGAATATCCCCAGTCAGTGACCTTCTAAATTCTAGCTCTTTTTTGAATTCACCGACCGTTTCATCTGTGAACCGTCTCCAAACCCTACGAGGCAAAGAAAATTAAATGAACAAGAGAGTTATTAGTTACTTGATATTAGAAAATGAACGAAAGAGGCCGATCGATATAGAGCGCAAATGAATGAAAATAATTACTTTTGCAGCATTCTTCTCATGTCGACCCAAAGCTTTGGATCCATATTCAGAGAGTCGATGACGAAAACTCTGGAGGTGTGAAATTCAATTACGAGCAGAATCCAGTGGAACCTGCGGACACGATACAATGCACAGTCATGCATAACTCATCGATTAGACATACGATGTATGGAGTAAACAAAAGAGAATATGCTCAAGAAAGAAACACTCACCCAAAATGGTAAGGAAATAGAATTTCACTTTTGAGCTGCTGCTTTCTAAGAAAATCAAACAGGTCTTGCTCCACGTCGCGGGGGTGTTTTTCTAACACATATCCATTAACGATGTGCGGGTCAATGAACCGAACATCATGGATGTTCCTTATTCTGCATTCCCTAATCTTCATTCTGCATAATAGCGTACACAACAATATAGTTAGGACAATATATATATATATATATATATATATATATATATATATATATATATATATATATATATAGTGCAGGTAATGAACGAGATGGGGTAGAAATAAATCACTTAGAGAACATAGCAACTGATGATAGATTTGTCGAGCTCGTGCAGATTGAACAGCTGGAACAATTCACTCAGATGAACTGTTACATAGTAATGTTTGAAGTGATGCTCATGTCTAACTTCCGCATAAATATATTCTTTGTCGGCGTTAGTTTTTATGTAACCCTTGTACCAACGTAGTAGATTTTGCATTTGTGGAGGTAGATCCTCTTCCTGCGCAGGCTCGACGAGAGGCTCATTCAGCACATATGTAAATGCTACCTCACTCATTGGCGCCTCCTCAAGGCCTAACACTGCACGAAGAGTCATACCGATCTGGGCCGCTTGTTCTCTGGCACCCGTTACAGTCATTCCCTGTGCTGCCGCAGCTGCTATGATTGTGGGGTCCATTAGTTCAGCATCTGGACCGGCGGCTTTCACTATGAGCGGGGGCATCGATTGTTTACTTTGTTCCCCGAGCTGGGCAACTCGTTTCCCGCTTTTTTTACTTTCTAATTCTTTCTCGGCCTCCTCCAAGGCTTTCTTCTCCTGCTTCTCCGCCAAGTCTTTCTTCTCTTTCAACATGAGTGCTTGCCTACGAAGTTCACGTGCATAGTCGTCAGGCATATTCTTCTCGGCTTGGGACGGTGTGCTGAAAAATGACTTAGCCCACTTCTTTTCCTTCTCAGAAAATACTGGCTTGGGCTCAGGTTCTCTTTTCGCCTTCATATCCGCCTTCCATTTCTCATAATCAGTAGCCGCGGCCAAGTTGGTTTGCTCTTCACTTAGTTCCCAAGGCCTTGGGAGGAGAGGCTTCAGTGATGGCTCCGGTACCTTTGTGGTCTTAGGTACATAAGGGTCCGGGTTAATAGTCCAGAAGGAGGTTGCCTTGCTGTCCGCCTGCTTCCGCTTCTTCGCCGGAGGTGGATTGGGGGGCGGCATCTGATCACCCGCCGGACGAGGACTAGGGGGCGGCGGCTGATCACCCGCCGGAGGTTGTGGATTGGGGGCGGCGTCGGCTGACGTGAAGGAGGTGTATGTGAACCACCACCACCACCACCGCCGCCGCCACCACCACCACCGGAGGGGGGTGGACTTGTTAGCCTTGGCGCCTCACCTGGAAACACTATGTACTTCTTTTTCCATAGAATAAACTGGCGCTTGACATCTCCAAGTCTTCTCTCCCCTTCGGGTGTAGCAATATCAATCTCCAGCTCCTCAAACCCTTGGACTATTTCTTCCACCGTGACACAAGCATAGCCATCTTCAATGGGGTTATTGTGGTGGAGTGCTCCAGGTGTACAGGGTAAAGCACTGCCGCTAGCTACCTTCGTGGAACATATGCCCCCCACTGGAAAATGCAGATCACATTCTTTCACCTTATTTACATCATCCACAGGGTAGTGAGGCTCCGGTGCACGAATCTCGATCGTCGGTGCATTAGCACCAGCCGAGGTAGCACCAGCCGGGGCCAGCAAGGGTGCATTAGCACCAGGCGGGGCTTCCGTGGAAGCCACACAGCTTCTCCGCTGCTTGCTACCGAGATCTTCATGCGGCCCTGCAGCAGCCGATCTTTCTTTTGCCAGTTCATACACCATCTGCTTCACCTCATGGAGTTCTGATGCCAACTTTCCCATAAAATCTGCATCCCGATCCGTCTTTCTCTTACGGCTTCTGTAACCGTACGGGTCATCGTCCTGGGAAAACCCTATTTTCCACGGAATGGCCCCCATACCTCGTACACGTCCTCCGTGTTCAGGATTCCCGAGGGCTTTTGTCAGCGCGTCGTTTTCTCTGTTGAACTTGATCTTCCCCTCTTGAGCAGCGGTCATTGCGTCAATAAGGGCTTGGTGGGTTTAAACGCTTTCTTCCGGTGAACACACACCCCTGTCTCCGGGTCTAGCGATCCCCCATGCCCGTACCACCAGCTTTTGGCCCTTGGGTCCTATCCCTCTGTACCTAGAGGGATTCCTCGCGCCCTCAGGTCGTTCTCCATCTTCTCCCACTTAGGCTCCGAAAGGCGATACCCTCCTGGCCCCATAATATGATTGTACTCCTTCTTAGCCGCATTTTCCTTATTTTTTCGATATTTCAATGAACTGCTCCAATTTCTTTTGCCTCACAAATTCTGGCCAATCATCTTTCAGTTTCTCATATTGTCCTTTAAAATCCGGAGTCTTGTTCTTATTGACATAGTCACGGGCTAGATTTTGCTTGAATTTCCGGAATGCGTCGGCCATCTTATGAAGAGCGAACTGTTTGACTAGCCTCCTCCTCTCACGTCCACCCGGAATCTCGTTACCGAATTCATCGAATTTGTTGTATTCCGGAGGTAGAACGAAATGTTCCGTAAGCTTTTTCCAGCAATCTTTTTTTGTTCTCTTGTCGACAAAACTGAAACCAAGACGTGTCTTCTTTGGCTCATTCCACTCCTGGACGGTGATCGGGACGTTGTCTCTAACAACGGCTCCGCATTGGTTGATAAACTTGGTGGAGTTCTTTTGGGGCTCCAGCGGCTTGCCGGTTGCACTGACAACCTCGATGGTATATGTTTCTCCTTGTTTCAACATCTTGGTTGCGCCACGCTTTGACGACGTACTCGATTGTTTTGACGATCCGGCCGAGGGCTAAAATAAAAAAGAGAGTCACGCGCGTTAGTACACATATTTATTCAAATCAGTAAGTTTGTACCACCAGAGGCTCAATGTATATATATACATCGCCGGAGGTGGTTGCTACTTGCAATTGAAGATCGTCGTTCATCGACGGTTGACCTCCATCGACATCACCTCGCTGACGACCTTCATCTTCACCGTCAAGGTTCAGATAAGAAGAGATATCCTCTTCTTCATCTTGTTCGATCGGCACATAAGGAACATCGCCGTTTATGATTCCCATTATATGTTCTTCAGCATCCGGATCATAGTTGGCCATAATCGGGTCAGCTCTATCGTCCGCCATATGCCATATGTCCGTCCTAAAAACATGTAGTAAAAACTAATTAATTAAGTGAAGAAGGGGGCGGTGGCGTTGCCGAAAGGGCGGTGGTGAAAGGGGGGGTGTTTCTCTCTCTTCTCTCTCTCCTAAAAACAAAAAAACCGCGCGTATATACGGAGGGGCGGCGAGGAACACCGATACCGGTACCGGGTTCCATTTGTTAATTAAGTTATAGTTAAAATTCATTAGTTTTACCGTTTTTGTTAAGTACTAGGAAAATTGCCCATGCGTTGCTTTGGGAGAGAACACCAACTTTTCGTCAAAGATTCGAAACTATTTTGTTCACGATGTCATTGGCATCTTTATCGTGTGACCCACGAGGTTGAAGGCAACTCTTTTTTTTTTAGTTTTACATATGCAATTGTTAATAATGCAAAGAGATATGTGTTTTCACTAAGCCTTGATGAAATTTCCAACATTGATATTTCAATAATATTTTGATGAAAAGCACAAACCAAAAATAGAAATTTTGAACAAAAGTGACAGAATTTTTCTCAATTTTTTTATAAAGTAGAACCAAATTTACCGGAAATCACATTTTAGTGGAGAAAATTATATCATATCCATATAGAGGAACCACTGCATCTAAAATAAATATATATTTGAATTTAATCAATTTACCGTTTTTGTTAAGTATATAGTTAAAATTAAAAAAACAAAAAAAAAACAAAAAAAAGAAAAAAAATCGGGCCGGCGCCCTCTCTCTCCTTTCTCTCCACCCTCTCTCTCTGTGGCCCGGCGGCCGGACTCCCGCGCGCGCGTCTCTCTCCGGCGGGCCAGTACTGCCGGCGGGCGCGTGTGGCGGCGGCGGCGGCGCGTGCGGCGGCGCGCGGTCGATCTTGTGAACACACGGAGGCGTGCGGCGAGCGAGATCGACGACTACACACGTACGGCGATGGAGGCGACGGACGGCGAGGCGCCGGACGACGACGTGGCGACGGGCGACGCGGGGACGGACAGCGAGCCGCCGGACGACGACGTGGCGACGGGCGACACGGGGACGGACGGCGGCGTCGATCGTCGGCGTCTCACAGCAGCAGGGTCTTGTTCGGCGGAGGAAGAAAAACTGGTGCGGCCGTTCGCGCCGCGCGAATTTATAGGGGAGCCCCTTTAGTCGCGGTTGCCCAGACCAACCGCGACTAAAGGGGTACCTTTAGTCGCGGTTGGCCAGACCAACCGCGACTAAAGGGTTTTTTCGCCGGAATTTCGGTTCCCGCGGAAAGACCCTTTAGTCGCGGTTGGCGAGACCAACCACGACTAAAGGAATTTTTCCAAATACTTTTGATTTTTAAAATCTTAAAAATGGAAATAATATATCAATAAAATCAGAAAAATAAAACTAATTCATTTCAAAATCTTAAAAATACAAATAATATATCAAAAAATGCAGAAAAAAATAAAACTAATTCATTTCAAAATTTTAAAAATACATATAATATATCAAAAAAATCAGAAAAATAAAACTAATTCATTTCAAAATCTTAAAAATACAAATAATATATCAAAAAATGCAGAAAAATAAAACTAATTCATTTCAAAATTTTAAAAATACAAATAATATATCAAAAAATCAGAAAAATAAAACTAATTCATTTCAAAATGTTAAAAATACAAATAATATATCAAAAAATCAGATAAATCCAATTTCTTCCCTCATCTGTCTTCCCGCCCCCCGCTTCCCACCAGTTCTTCCCGGCCACCTCTGTCTTCCCACAAGTTCTTCTAGGCCCGTCTTCCCGCCAGTTCTTTCCTGCATATGTCTTCCCGCCATTTCTTCACGCCTCTGTCTTTCATGGGCTTGCAGGAAAAAATTCCGAGGCGCAACTTCCGAAGATGCCGTAGGGCGTGTAAACCAACGACATCTTCGAGAAGCTGCGCCACGGGAGATTTTCCAACCCTTTACCCAACACTGTTAGAGGAGATGGAGTCTTTCACTGGCTTGCAGGAAAATTTTCCCGAGGAGCAACTTCCGAAGATGTCGTAGGACGTGTGCACCGACGACATCTTCGAGAAGCTGCGCCACGGGAGATTTTCGAACCCTTTACCCAACACTGTTAGAGGAGATGGAGTCTTTCATGGGCTTGCGGGAAAATTTTCCTGAGGAGCAACTTCTGAAGATCCTGTAGGGCGTGTGCACCGACGACATCTTCGAGAAGTTGCGCCACGGGAGATTTTCCAACCATTTACTCCATCCATGGGGATGAATCTCTCCCTACCTGCTAGGTTGGCTTGTTGGTCTGCTTGCCAAGGCGTATCGATGCTCCTTTTATAGGCACGGCGCCGCTGCTGCTTTGTCTTGTTCCTCCGATAGGGCGTCGTGCGCTACATGCTTTATCTCATCGAGCAGTGCGTCCACCCACGCGTCCTTATCCCGCCGACAGCTTTAGTCACGGTTGCACCCTCCAGCCGGGACTAAAGCTTACCCAAACGTCCTTATCCCACCGACAGTTTTCTTAGATGACACAAAAACCACATTTAGTCCCGGTTGCACCCACCAGCCGGGACTAAAGCTTACCCAGATGTCCTTATCCCACCGACAGTTTTGTTAGATGATACAAAACCACCTTTAGTCCCGGTTGCACCCACCAGCCGGGACTAATGGTTAGATGACCAGCTCTGAATTCATCTTCTTCCCGCCATTTCTTCCCTGTCTTCCCGCCTCTTTCTTCCCGCCTCTTTCTTCCCGCCACTTTCTTCCCGCCTCCTATCTTCCCGCTCCCATTTTCCCGCCATTTCTCACTACATATATGTAGCCCGGCTTGGCCAACATTATCACATCTCTACAATCTCTCATCATTCTCTCATGGCTTCCACGGTATCCACTCTAACCTACCAGCAGGTGGAGGAGCTTTGCGCCTCGAACTACCCTTGCCCACCGGGCTACCGCGTCCCCGCCGGCTGGAGCCTAAGCGCCGGAGGCGTGCCGGTCCCTCCCGTACCTCAGGGTACTGCGCGCCGAGCGGCCATCACGAACCACTGCTACCTCGACCTCACGCCGGAGCAGCGGATGAATCCCCACTGGCATCCCGATAACCACCATACTTGGGATGCCTTCTTCATCAATCGGCGTGACAGGGCGCTCGCCAGGTATGAGGAGGACGGTCTGCCTCCTGGGAACTTCCACGAGGCCGGCCGTCGGCTATGGTGGTACGGCCGGACTCTACAGAGCGTCATGGACTACATCACGACCGACGATATCCCCCGCCTGCGCTACCCTCAGTTCGAGCCACGAGCGCCGCCCGACGACAGCGATGACGACGGCAGCGACGATGACGGCAGCAACTTAGAAGGAGACGACTACTAGTACAACGGCGGCGACTATGAAAACTACGAGTATGCATATTATACGCCTAGGCAGGAGTATGACTAAGTCACTCCAAATTTCATGTATCATCAGTGGTATTTATGGCATGGGCAATCAATTTCGGCAATGCTAGACCCACCAAATCCCATGCAATTACGGCTCCTCTAGTCCTTTTCCCATCATGCATGGATGCGTTCTTATTGCTATCTCATCGATGATAACCTGATTGGCAGACGCGTCCATATGGATCATCCTGCAGCTTCCTGTATAGTAGTATAAAGCCATCATCACGCCTTCTTCCCGACGACAGCGATGACGGCAGCGACAACGACGACGGCAACTTAGAAGGCGACGACTACCAGTACAACGGCGGTGACTGTGAAGACTACGAGTATGCATATTATACGCCTAGGCAGGAGTATGACTAAGTCACTCCAAATATCATGTATCATCAGTGGTATCTCGAATCAATCGAATCATTCAAAAATGGACACCAAACACATCACAGATAATATAATTCGCATGATCCATTCAACAAAGTTTGGTACAATAAATTATTACACATCATTTCTTCCCTTGTGTCCCTGCTTGCTTACGATTATGTCGTATCCATGGAGCATCCTCATCATTTAACTTAATGCTTGGGTCGGTGTTCACTTTGAAGGGCGGAATTTCACCAAACATATTATAATGTTCTGACATGTCTGTCTTGTCCTCCACTCCCACGATGTTTCTTTTCCCTGAAAGAACAATCTAGCGCTTTGGATCATCGCATGATGTACTGATCGTTTTCTTATCTTTCCGTTTCCTCGGTTTGCTACTCATGTCCTTCACATAGAAAACCTGAGCGACATCTTTGGCTAGGACGAATGGTTCGTCAAGGTAACCAAGATTGTTGAAATCCACCATTGTCATTCCGTATTGCTGGTCCACCTTTACCCCACCTCCTGTTAGCTTGAACCATTTGCACCGGAACAAACGGACCTTAAAGGAGGATCCATAGTTAAGTTCCCATATCTCCTCTATGTAACCATAGTATGTGACCTTTTTCCCATTCTCGGTTGCTGCATCAAAGCGGACACCAGTGTTTTGGTTGGTGCTCTTTTTATCTTGGGCGATCGTGTAAAATGTATTCCCATTTATCTCGTACCCTTGGAAAGTCGTTAAAGTCGAAGATGGTGTCTTGGCCAACATGTACAGTTGATCTCCAACATCATTGTCATTCATTAAATGTTTTCTCAACCAACTGCCGAAAGTCTCCATGTGGGCCTTTCTAATCCAGGATTCAGGCTTCCCCGGGTTGTCCGAGCGTAAAATATTCTTGTGTTTCTCAAAGTACGGAGACACCAAGCTGGAATTGGTCAGAACTGTGTGGTGTGCTTCAGTCATAGAATGGCCGTCCATACATATCGTTGATTTCCTTCCGATCGTGCCTTTTCCACTTAGTCTCCCCTCGTGCCGCAATCGAGGAAGACCAATCGGCTTAAGGTCAGGAACAAAGTCAACACAAAACTCAATTACCTCCTCATTTCCATAGCCCTTGGCAATGCTTCCTTCTGGCCTAGCACGGTTACGAACATATTTCTTTAATACTCCCATGAACCTCTCAAAGGGGAACAAATTGTGTAGAAATACAGGACCGAGGATGGAAATCTCTTCGACTAGGTGAACCAGGAGGTGCGTCATAATATCGAAGAAGGATGGCGGGAACACCAACTCGAAACTGACAAGACATTGGACCACATCGTTCTGTAGCCGTGGTAGATCTTCTGGATTGATTACCTTCTGAGAGATTGCATTGAGGAATGTACATAGCTTCACAATGGCTACTCGAACATTTTCCGGTAGGAGCCCCCTCAAAGCAATCGGAAGCAATTGCGTCATAATCACGTGGCAGTCGTGAGACTTCAGGTTTTGGAACTTTTTATCCGCCATGTTTATTATTCCCTTTATATTCGACGAGAATCCAGACGGGACCTTCATACTGCTCAGGCATTCAAAAAAGATGACCTTCTCTTCTTTGGTAAGAGCGTAGCTGGCACGACCTTGAAACCATTCCGGATGCCGGTCATCAGGGTCTTTCAAACGTTGCTGGTCCTGCCGTGCTTCCTTTGTATCATTTGTCTTCCCATACACGCCCAAGAAGCTTAGCAGGTTCACGCAAATATTCTTCGTAACATGCATCACGTCGATTGCAGAGCGGACATCTAGGACTTTCCAATATTCTAGCTCCCAAAATATAGATTTCTTCTTCCACATGGGTGCGTGCCCGTCGCCTCCCTCGCGGAACTGATTGTCCGCCAGGACCCTTTCCAAAGATGACTTTCAAATCCTTGACCATATCAAATACCTCCGCACCAGTACGTTCTGCAGGCTTCGGCCGGTGATCTGCCTTGCCGTTGAAATGCTTGCCTTTCTTTCTTACGTTATGATGTCGGTGAAGAAATCGACGATGCCCGAGGTACATATTCTTCTTACAATTTGGCAAATACACACTTTCAGTCTCATGTAAGCAGTGTGTGCATGCATTGTATCCCTTATTTGTCTGTCCCGATAGGTTACTAAGAGCAGGCCAATCGTTGATGGTTACGAAAAGCAACGCTCGTAGGTCAAATTCCTCTTCTTTGTGCTCATCCCACACACGTACACCAGGTCTTCCCCACAACTGTAAAAGTTCATCAACTAATGGCCTTAGGTACACATCGATGTCGTTGTCGGGTTGCTTCGGACCTTGGATGAGCACTGGCATCATAATTAACTTCCGCTTCATGCACAACCAAGGAGGAAGGTTGTAGATGCATAGAGTCACGGGCTAGGTGCTATGGCTGGAGCTCTGCTCGCCAAAAGGATTCATGCCATCTGTACTTAGACCAAATCTTATGTTGCTTGCGTCAGCTGCAAAATCTTCAAACTCTCTGTCGATCTTTCTCCATTGCGTTCCATCTACGGGGTGTCTCAACTCCCCGTCCGACTTACGGTCCTCTTTGTGCCATCGCAACAACTTGGCATGCTCTTTGTTCCTAAACAGACGTTTCAACCGTGGTATTATAGGAGCATACCACATCACATTGGCGGGAACCCTCTTCCTGGGTTTCTCGCCCTCAACATCGTCACCAGGGTCATCGCCTCTGATCTTATAACGCAATGCAGTGCATACCGGGCTTTCATTCAAATTCTCTTATTCACCGCGGTAGAGGATGCAGTCGTTAATGCATGCATGTATCTTCAGAACCTCTAAACCTAGAGGGCAGACAACCTTCTTTGCTTCGTACGTACTGGCGGGCAACTCGTTATTCTTTGGAAACATATTCTTCATCATTTTTAGCAAATTTTCAAATCCCGAGTCAGATAGACCTTCCTGTGCCTTCCATTTCAGCAAATCCGGTGTGCAGCCCAGCTTTTTCAGACCATTATCGCATCTGGGGTATAGTGACTTTTTGTGATCCTTTAACATGTGATCCAAATTATTCCTCTCCTTTTCAGTTTCGCAGCCTCTCCGTGCATCAGCAATGGTCCGACCAAGATCATCAGCGGGCTCATCACGTGCCTCTTCTTCACCTTCCCCTTCACCTTCCCCTTCACCTTCCCCACCTTCAGCATCCTCCATGAAAGTATCACCGAAATGATCAAGATAATTGTCATCGATGAAATCATCCCCTTCTTCATCTTCTTCCATTATAACCCTCTTTCTCCATGCTTGGTCCAACAATTATAGCTTGGCATGAAACCCTGCCGAAGCAGGTGCAGGTGAACGTCTCTTGAGGAAGAGTAACCCTTCTGATTCTTACAGGCAACACATGGACAGATAACAAAAACCCCCTGCTTGTTCGCATTAGCCACTACGAGGAAATCTTTCAAACCCGTAATGAACTTGCCGGAGAGTCGGTTACCGTACATCCATTGCCGATTCATCTGCATTATTATTATGTAAAATATATAATTAACCATCATGCATTTGTTAAACTAACTAGCTACAAATAATAGAAATTAAACAATGAACTACACACATGCATATTTTATCAATGACACATGAAAGGTTCAAGTTGCTAACCGCGATCGAGGAGGAAAAAATAAATGAGAAAGCTCAAGTGTAGCTCGGACACTTCATATCATGTTTTTTTCATGCTCTTGGGCATTTTTCATCAAACACCTTGTGTGCATAAGAGGAACCAAAAGCAAACCTAACACCCCCTTGTGAAGTTTGTGAAGAGAAGTGGCACCAAATGGCTAAGTGAAGTGAGCTGAGCTGCCTTTTATAGGGATGGGCCTTTAGTCCCGGTTGGCCTGGCCAACCGCGACTAAAGGCCTTCGGGCCAGGCCTGAGGACCTTTAGTCGCGGTTGGCCTGGCCAACCGCGACTAAAGCTCCCCCCATCCACCAGCTGGCCACCGAGCGCGCTGGGCCCAGGTCTTTAGTCGCGGTTCGCCTCTCGAAACGCGACTAAAGACCCCTTTAGTCACGGTTCCTATATTTTTAGTGACTAATGGGGGTGGACGGCCCCTGGAAGAAGAAGGTCAACCAAATAAGCATGTCTAACCTGGTCCAACCAGGCGCAGTACAACACGGGCAAGTCGCTGCCCGCCTCCTCCTGGTGTAGGCCCTTCATGGCGCGTGCAGTAGTAGGCTCCAGCAGACCCTGCAACATGATCAATCACTAAATTCCGTTGCCACGTGGTGATGCATATACCAACATCTTAGGATAAATCGAATGAAGTTCTTTTACCTATGAGATCTGGCACCAAGCATGTGTCCCTCCGTGGTCCATGACCGCACCACTGGTGGCGTCGACGCGGGAACCGTGTTGAACACCATCTTAGCAGGAACACCTGCGGCATTCCCCTCCATGAGGGCGGCCACCGCCTTCTCCCGCACAGCGAGCAGGGCAAGCCCCGCGTCCGCGTCAAACTCGGCTGCGCCGCATCCAGGGACAGAGGCGGCGACGTTGGTATCCGCGCCGAAGCGGCCAAGGCACCCGCAGGAGGCCACCTCGACGCGCGGCTGGGACGGTGCAAGCCCCCCCGTGCTACGAGCACCTCCCGCCCGCCCTGTCTCGCGCCCATGTGGTTCGTGCAGACGCGTTTCTCTATCGCCGACTCCACCGAAGCTTGCGGCGTAGTGGGACCTCGACGAGGTGTTGCACACGGCGGCGGCGGCCGGGGAGTTAAGGCGAGCGAGCAGGAGCTAGAGGGCGGCTACTGCTGATGGATGATCAAATACGTCCGAGTACGGATAAGATACATATTCGACTAAGAGTCCTGAAGATAAACGATGGCGTCCATAACCCTACCCAGGCCAAGCCGGAAGGGTAACCTTGCTAACATCATCTTCATCGAACATGTCTTCATACCTGCCCGGTTATGTCCCAAAGCATCAATAGGTACGTGTTCGTACTTAACAAGACTTCAAGACGTATAAGCATTTGCCAACCAGTCGTTCGTTGTACTTGAGGCACGCGTGAGACTTAGAGGATGCAAGAGGACGTCATAGGAAATATGGTGGGGTTAAGCGGCAGTGCACAAGCACTAAACTAACAGGATGCAAGAGGACATCATAGGCAATATCGTTCTTTGTACAACCACTATAGAGATACTCTACAACATTCGTCTATCAGAGAAGGTGAGAGAGCGCAACACAACCGATACATTCCCCCTTCACAAAGGAAGAAGTACTAACAAGGGCACTCACACTGTTGACAAGTTTTATTAGGTAGCCGTTGTAGTAATGCTATGTTACTATGCAAGTTATTAGCAAATTATTAGCATCAACATAAAGGTGTAAGTTGTTCTATGATCGAGTTAAACAGCTCCAAGTCGTCCATAACCGCGGACACGGCTTATCGATAAGATGTACACCCTGCAGGGGTTTCCCAAATGTAACCATACGCATGCTCGAACCCACTTACTACAGGTGGAGTCTCACAACAAGACGGTTCCCAATGCAAGAGAAAGTTTAATGGAAGCCACCCAACTAAGCTACCCGTGACGAAGTTCGTCCGTACTCCGATACGGAGGTTTGCGAGGAGGGCTATGCTGGCATGAACAACCTACTTTCGCTAAACCTGCCGCGAAATGATGTACAATACATAATATAAACACCCGAAGGCAATAGAAAGTAAATCATGCATATCGTGCATATGAGCAAATAAAACCAAGGTTGTGGCTCCCAATAAACAGACTCGAGGAAAGGTAGTGGGTGATGGGGGTCTCACTCCCCCACGTACGGGTAGAACGCTCAATCTCGGAACAGATAACAAGAAATCGGGTCCTAGGGGACATTAGCGAGTCAAAGTTCCGATGCTTTCGCAAAGGACCTCACAGATTCTTATGCTTACAATTTTAGTTGTTAACATTAAGTAATGCATGAGTATCTCCAACAAATATATCCATAAACCATGTGTCATGATAACCCAACAGATAACCCGACAAGATAACGATGGTGAAACGAGATATAACGGCACTAGCATGCACTACGACTCGCAAAGCAGACCTGATAAACAAACAACGGCTGTAGGAGGATGGTGGAGGCAATATGGGCTGCTTGAGGTAACAAGTGGGTAGGACACATGACAAATACGCAACTCAAGGATAGCATAAGAGAAAATTCAAAATAAAATAGGTGGTCGACTCCTGCAGAGACATGAGTTTAGGAAATGCTTGTCTGTTAAAGGTTGTCGAAGAACATCCGGAGAACTTGTTGTAGCTCGCATCAACTCATCGTCCTATCCATGAAGAAGCAAAGTGCTACAAAAACAATGGATGCAACACTTACTACTACGGAAGAAGAATCGGCATGATCAAGATGATATGCATGGCATGGCAAAGATGATGCGATGCAACTTATCCATATTAATCGGAGTCGGAACCCCGGAAAAACAAATTAGGTTGGATTTGCATTTTCTACCGACAAAGTTAAGTGTAGATTAGCATGGCATAACATGGCAAGGGTGCGCTACTTCAAAGTTAAACGGAGCGGGGAAAACCACGTCGGTGTTCCGAAATACTCCGCATATATGTGAGGTGGATATGTGTAACTATCAACGCAAGACATGTGTATGGATGGCATATTCATGTTAGTGCATTTTTCTGATCAACTTTCATGTATAACACATTTTATTTTGAGTTGCCAAATAAAAGTTATTAGCAGAATAGTTTTTATTATAAAATAGATAAACAAATTTCATTTTTAAATAGAAAAGGACTTGAACGAAAAGTCCAGCCGGAGAAGGGACTGCGGGTTAGTTTTCATAACATCCAGGGGGTTATCATGTAAAGCTGAAGCTATAGGGACTACGGGTTCATGAATTAGAGGATGCAGGGGTCCTTTTGCAAAACGTTTGGATCTGGGTTTGGAAGACTTTTCTCACCGAGATGGATCTGAGCTGCAGCGGATGACATGTGGGGTCAAGGAGTCGACGTGGCAGACGACGTGGTGGATGATGTGACCACCATGTGCAAGCGGCGGTGATCACCGATGGGACGGCGAGGATACTCGCGGGCGACTCGGTGGTTTCCAGGATGCACGGGTGGGGGCGTTTGGCGCGTCTCGTCGGTGCAGACCAGAGAGAGGTGGCATTGTAATTCACATGATCCATTCAACAAAGTTTGGTACAATAAATTATTACACATCATTTCTTCCCTTGTGTCCCTGCTTGCTTACGATTGTGTCGTATCCATGGAGCATCCTCATCATTTAACTTAATGCTTGGGTCGGTGTTCACTTTGAATGGCGGAATTTCACCAAACATATTATAATCTTCTGACATGTCTGTCTTGTCCTCCACTCCCACGGTGTTTCTTTTCCCTGAAAGAACAATCTGGCGCTTTGGATCATCGCATGATGTACTGATCGTTTTCTTATCTTTCCATTTCCTCGGTTTGCTACTCATGTCCTTCACATAGAAAACCTGAGCGACATCTTTGGCTAGGACGAATGGTTCGTCAAGGTAACCAAGATTGTTGAAATTCACCATTGTCATTCCGTATTGCTGGTCCACCTTTACCCCACCTCCTGTTAGCTTGAACCATTTGCACCAGAACAAAGGGACCTTAAAGGAGGATCCATAGTTAAGTTCCCATATCTCCTCTATGTAACCATAGTATGTGACCTTTTTCCCATTCTCGGTTGCTGCATCAAAGCGGACACCAGTGTTTTGGTTGGTGCTCTTTTTATCTTGGGCGATCGTGTAAAATGTATTCCCATTTATCTCGTACCCTTGGAAAGTCGTTATAGTCGAAGATGGTGTCTTGGCCAACATGTACAGTTGATCTCCAACATCATTGTCATTCATTAAATGTTTTCTCAACCAACTGCCGAAAGTCTCCATGTGGGCCTTTCTAATCCAGGATTCAGGCTTCCCCAGGTTGTTCGAGCGTAAAATATTCTTGTGTTTCTCAAAGTACGGAGCCACCAAGCTGGAATTGGTCAGAACTGTGTGGTGTGCTTCAGTCATAGAATGGCCGTCCATACATATCGTTGATTTCCTTCCGATCGTGCCTTTTCCACTTAGTCTCCCCTCGTGCCGCGATCGAGGAAGACCAATCGGCTTAAGGTCAGGAACAAAGTCAACACAAAACTCAATTACCTCCTCATTTCCATAGCCCTTGGCAATGCTTCCTTCTGGCCTAGCACGGTTACGAACATATTTCTTTAATACTCCCATGAACCTCTCAAAGGGGAACATATTGTGTAGAAATACAGGACCGAGGATGGAAATCTCTTCGACTAGGTGAATCAGGAGGTGCGTCATAATATTGAAGAAGGATGGCGGGAACACCAACTCGAAACTGACAAGACATTGGACCACATCGTTCTGTAGCCATGGTAGATCTTCTGGATTGATTACCTTCTGAGAGATTGCATTGAGGAATGTACATAGCTTCACAATGGCTACTCGAACATTTTCTGGTAGGAGCCCCCTCAAAGCAATCGCAAGCAATTGCGTCATAATCACGTGGCAGTCGTGAGACTTCAGGTTTTGGAACTTTTTGTCCGCCATGTTTATTATTCCCTTTATATTCGACGAGAATCCAGACGGGACCTTCATACTGCTCAGGCATTCAAAAAAGATGACCTTCTCTTCTTTGGTAAGAGCGTAGCTGGCACGACCTTGAAACCATTCCGGATGCCGGTCATCAGGGTCTTTCAAACATTGCTGGTCCTGCCGTGCTTCCTTTGTATCATTTGTCTTCCCATACACGCCCAAGAAGCTTAGCAGGTTCACGCAAATATTCTTCGTAACATGCATCACGTCGATTGCAGAGCGGACATCTAGGACTTTCCAATATTCTAGCTCCCAAAATATAGATTTCTTCTTCCACATGGGTGCGTGCCCGTCAGCTCCCTGCGGAACTGATTGTCCGCCAGGACCCTTTCCAAAGATGACTTTCAAATCCTTGACCATATCAAATACCTCCGCACCAGTACGTTCTGCAGGCTTCGGCCGGTGATCTGCCTTGCCGTTGAAATGCTTGCCTTTCTTTCTTACGTTATGATGTCGGTGAAGAAATCGACGATGCCCGAGGTACATATTCTTCTTACAATTTGGCAAATACACACTTTCAGTCTCATGTAAGCAGTGCGTGCATGCATTGTATCCCTTATTTGTCTGTCCCGATAGGTTACTAAGAGCAGGCCAATCGTTGATGGTTACGAAAAGCAACGCTCGTAGGTCAAATTCCTCTTCTTTGTGCTCATCCCACACACGTACACCAGGTCTTCCCCACAACTGTAAAAGTTCATCAACTAATGGCCTTAGGTACACATCGGTGTCATTGTCGGGTTGCTTCAGACCTTGGATGAGCACTGGCATCATAATTAACTTCCGCTTCATGCACAACCAAGGAGGAATGTTGTAGATGCATAGAGTCACGGGCCAGGTGCTATGGCTGGAGCTCTGCTCGCCAAAAGGATTCATGCCATCTGTACTTAGACCAAATCTTATGTTGCTTGCGTCAGCTGCAAAATCTTCAAACTCTCTGTCGATCTTTCTCCATTGCGTTCCATCTGCGGGGTGTCTCAACTCCCCGTCCGACTTACGGTCCTCTTTGTGCCATCGCAACAACTTGGCATGCTCTTTGTTCCTGAACAGACGTTTCAACCGTGGTATTATAGGAGTATACCACATCACCTTGGCGGGAACCCTCTTCCTGGGTTTCTCGCCCTCAACATCGTCACCAGGGTCATCGCCTCTGATCTTATAACGCAATGTAGTGCATACCGGGCTTTCATTCAAATTCTCGTATTCACCGCGGTAGAGGATGCAGTCGTTAATGCATGCATGTATCTTCAGAACCTCTAAACCTAGAGGGCAGACAACCTTCTTTGCTTCGTACGTACTGGCGGGCAACTCGTTATTCTTTGGAAACATATTCTTCATCATTTTTAGCAAATTTTCAAATCCCGAGTCAGATAGACCTTCCTGTGCCTTCCATTTCAGCAAATCCAGTGTGCAGCCCAGCTTTTTCAGACCATTATCGCATCCGGGGTATAGTGACTTTTTGTGATCCTCTAACATGCGATCCAAATTATTCCTCTCATTTTCAGTTTTGCAGCCTCTCCGTGCATCAGCAATGGTCCGACCAAGATCATCAGCGGGCTCATCACGTGCCTCTTCTTCACCTTCCCCTTCACCTTCCCCTTCACCTTCCCCACCTTCAGCATCCTCCATGAAAGTATCACCGAAATGATCAAGATAATTGTCATCGATGAAATCATCCCCTTCTTCATCTTCTTCCATTATAACCCCTCTTTCTCCATGCTTGGTCCAACAATTATAGCTTGGCATGAAACCCTGCCGAAGCAGGTGCAGGTGAACGTCTCTTGAGGAAGAGTAACCCTTCTGATTCTTACAGGCAACACATGGACAGATAACAAAAAACCCCTGCTTGTTCGCATTAGCCACTACGAGGAAATCTTTCAAACCCGTAATGAACTTGCCGGAGAGTCGGTTACCGTACATCCATTGCCGATTCATCTGCATTATTATTATATAAAATATATAATTAACCATCATGCATTTGTTAAACTAACTAGCTACAAATAATAGAAATTAAACAATGAACTACACACATGCATATTTTATCAATGACACATGAAAGGTTCAAGTTGCTAACCGCGATCGAGGAGGAAAAAATAAATGAGAAAGCTCAAGTGTAGCTCAGACACTTCATATATCATGTTTTTTTCATGCTCTTGGGCATTTCATCAAACACCTTGTGTGCATAAGAGGAACCAAAAGCAAACCTAACACCCCCTTGTGAAGTTTGTGAAGAGAAGTGGCACCAAATGGCTAAGTGAAGTGAGCTGAGCTACCTTTTATAGGGATGGGCCTTTAGTCCCGGTTGGCCTGGCCAACCGCGACTAAAGGCCTTCGGGCCAGGCCTGAGGACCTTTAGTCGCGGTTGGCCTGGCCAACCGCGACTAAAGCTCCCCCCATCCACCAGCTGGCCACCGAGCGCGCTGGGCCCAGGTCTTTAGTCGCGGTTCGCCTCCCGAACCGCGACTAAAGACCCCTTTAGTCATGGTTCCTATATTTTTGGTGACTAATGGGGGTGGACGGCCCCTGGAAGAAGAAGGTCAACCAAATAAGCATGTCTAACCTGGTCCAACCAGGCGCACGTACAACACAGGCAAGTCGCTGCCCGCCTCCTCCTGGTGTAGGCCCTTCATGGCGCGTGCAGTAGTAGGCTCCAGCAGACCCTACAACATGATCAATCACTAAATTCCGTTGCCACGTGGTGATGCATATACCAACATCTTAGGATAAATCGAATGAAGTTCTTTTACCTATGAGATCTGGCAACCAAGCATGTGTCCCTCCGTGGTCCATGACCGCACCACTGGTGGCATCGACGCGGGAACCGTGTTGAACACCATCTTAGCAGGAACACCTGCGGCATTCCCCTCCATGAGGGCGGCCACCGCCTTCTCCCGCACAGCGAGCAGGGCAAGCCCCGCGTCCGCGTCAAACTCGGCCGCGCCGCGTTGATACGTCCAAAACGTATCTACTTTCCCGAACACTTTTGCTATTGTTTTGCCTCTAATTTGTGTATTTTGGATACAACTAACACGGACTAACGCTGTTTTCAGCAGAACTGCTCTGGTGTCTCGTTTTTGTGCAGAAATCCAACTTTCGGGAAAATCCTCGGAATTTATGCAGAAGGCCCTATTTTCCCAGGAAACTAACGGAGCCAGAAGGACAATTGAGGTGGAGGCCCGAGGGCCCCACACCATAGGGCGGCGCGGCCCAGGGGGGCCCACGCGACCCTGTGGTGTGGCCCCCTCGGCCGGCCTCCGACGCCCTCCTTCGGACTACTTATCGGCCTCGACCTAAAAACGCACAGGGAGAAGTCGAAGTCGCCAGAAACCCTCCAGAATGCCGCCACATCGCGAAACTCCGTCGCGGGAGCCAGAAGTCTCCGTTCTGGCACTCCGCCGGGACGGGGAATTGGAGGAGATCATCGCCACCATCACCGCCAACGCCTCTACATCAACCAGCCATGTTTCCCCCATCCATGTGTGAGTAATTCCCCCGCTGTAGGCCGAAGGGGATGGTAGGGATTGGATGAGATTGGTCATGTAATAGCATAAGATTGTTAGGGCATAGTGCCTAGTGTCCGTAATTGGTACTTTGATGATATTGTTGCAACTTGTTATGCTTAATGCTTGTCACTAGGGCCCGAGTGCCATGATCTCAGATCTGAACATGTTATTGCTTCAGCAAGATATTCATTGTTTATGGTCTTACCTATAAGTTGTATACACATGTCGCTGTCCGGAACCGATGGTCCCGAAGTGACAGAAATCGGGACAACCGGAGGGAATGGTAGCGATATGAGGATCACATGTGTTCACGGAGTGTTAATGCTTTGCTCCGGTACTCTATTAAAAGGAGTACCTTAATATCCAGTAGTTTCCCTTGAGGCCCGGCTGCCACCGGCTGGTAGGACAAAAGATGTTGTGCAAGTTTCTCATTGCGAGCACGCACGACTATATATGGAACACATGCCTATTGATTGCTTTGTACTTGGACACCGTTTTATTATTATCTGCAAATGCCCTGCTATGATTGTTACATGAGTTTCTCTCATCCATGCAACGCCCGTCATCCGTCCCCGTGCCTACAGTATTTTAATCCTGCTGTTTACTAAAATCACTACTGCTGTCTCTGTTACTCTGCTGCTGTTATTTCACTACTGCTACTGCTATAAAACTGTTACTACTGATAAACTCTTGCGAGCAAGTCCGTTTCCAGGTGCAGCTGAATTGACAACTCCGCTGTTAAGGCTTCCAAGTGTTCTTTGTCTCCCCTTGTGTCGAATCAATAAATTGGGTTTTACTTCCCTCGAAGACTGTTGCGATCCCCTATACTTGTGGGTCATCAAGACTATTTTCTGGCGCCGTTGCCGGGGAGCATAGCTTTATTTGGAAGTTCACTTGGATTAATATTGTTCGCTGCAAATTCTCCATCATGGGTAAACCTCGCGATACTAAGGTCGTCATATTACCATCCACTACAAGAAAAGGTACAATTCTGAATACCTCTGCTGCTCTTGATTCGCCATCTGTGATTGATAAACTTGTTTCACCGCCGCATGCTTCAAATGCGGGTACTTCTGCTGAATCTGAAAACTCTCATAATATTGATAATATTTCTGCTGTGCTTGATGATAGTGGTTCATTGGGATCCTTTCTAGATGCTACAATTGCTAGGTCTAGACAAATTGAAAATACTGAAACTCCTAATGCTACTACACCTGTTAATTCACCTGAACTTGATTATTTTAGTGATGATCCTGAGGAAGATTATGTGGAGCTTAATGATGATTTTATTAAAAAATGCAATGCTACTACTGATGCAAGAAAAATTAAAAAGTTGCTTGCAGAACATGCTGTTAGATATAAACTGTCTCCTGATCCTAAATTTGCCACATCTCCTATAAACATTAGGGATAAAGATTATGATTTTTCTCTTGATCTATCTCATATAGCTATTGTTGAGAAAACACCCTTTTGTGGTACTGAAAAAGAAAGTGCTGTTGAACACATGACTGAGTTATCTACTCTAAGTAGCTTGTTTTCTGATGATGTTAAGATGCGTACTTACTTTGTTGCTAAAATCTTTCCATTCTCATTAAAGGATGACGCTAAAACTTGGTATAATAATTTGCCACCTAATTCTATTAGAAGTCCAAAAGAATTGCTTGATGTTTTCTTCCGCAAATACTTTCCTGCTAGTGCTCAACATATTGCTTTGCAGAGAATTTATAATTTTGACCAGGGAGATGAAGAGAAATTGCCTGAGGCTTGGGCGAGATTTTGCTCTCTTATTAGAGCTCAGCCTGACCATGATTTGGAAAAGCATGATTTACTTGATATATTTTATAGTGGACTAACCATTGAGTCTAGGGCATACCTAGATAGTTGCGCTGGTTGTGTTTTCAGGAAAAGAACTCCGGATGACGCTGAAGAATTATTGGCTAAAATAAGCCAGAATCATGATGATTGGACTACGCCTGAACCAACTCCAACACCAATATTGAAGAAGAGGGGTTTAATTAAATTGAATGATGAAGATATGAGGGAAGCCAAGAAGTCTCTCAAGGAGAAAGGTATTAAATCTGAAGATGTGAAGAACCTTCCTCCCATAGAAGATATATGTGAGATAATTCCCCCTTCATCCATGATTGAGGTAAACTCCCTTCAGCGCTTTACTAGGGAGGATATTCCGTATTTGAAACCTCCTGCACAATGCTTAGATGAGTTTGATAATTATATTGTTAAGCAAGAAAATTTTAATATGAGAGTAGAGAATCATTTAATGGAAAATTCTCGAGCTATTAGTGAATTGCATGGTATTGTGGAGAGAACCTCCAATGATGTTAAGATGCTTGTTAAACATTTTCATATGATTCAAACTCAAATTGATCAACTCACTAAAGTGCAAAATGACTTGTTAGGGAATAATCCTAAAGAAAAACATACTTATGAAGTAACAACTAGAGGTGGTGTCTCTACCCAGGATCCTCTATATCCTGAAGGGCATCCCAAAAGAATTGAACAAGATTCTCAACGCATTGAACCTAGTGCTCATTCTAAGAAGAAAAAGAAGAAGAAACATAAAAATGTTGTAGAATCCTCTGAACTTGTTAATGATCCTAATAGTATTTCTATTTCTGATGCTGAAACTGAAAGTGGTAATGAACATGATAATGATAATGATAAGAATAATACTCCTGATAAAGAAGAGGTTGAAGAAGAACCTGAAAAGCATGCTAAAAATAAAAAGTACACTAAAGAAGACTTTATTGCTGAGAAACATGGTAATGAAAGAGAACCTTGGGTGCAAAAGCAAATGCCTTTTCCTGCTAAGAAACTAAAATCAAAGGAAGAAGAACACTATAATAAATTTTGCAATTGGATGAAACCTTTATTCTTGCAAATCCCTTTGACCGATGCTATTAAATTGCCTCCTTATTCAAAGTACATGAAAGATATTGTTACTAACAAAAGGAAAATCCCCAATGAGGAAATTTCCACTATGCTTGCTAATTACTCTTTCAATGGCAAAATTCCAAAGAAGTTGGGCGACCCAGGTATACCTACTATTCCTTGTTCTATCAAGAATAATTATGTTAAAACTGCTCTATGTGACTTGGGAGCCGGTGTTAGTGTTATGCCTTTTTCTCTTTATAAGAGACTTTACTTAGATAAGTTGATACCTACTGATATATCTTTACAAATGGCTGATAAATCTACTGCTATTCCTGTTGGTATATGTGAGAATGTTCCTGTTCAAGTTACTACTAACTGCTTGATATTAACTGATTTTGTTGTGTTGGAAATGCCTGAAGATGATAATATGTCTATTATTCTTGGGAGACCTTTTCTTAACACCGCAGGGGCTGTTATTGATTGCAATAAAGGAAAGGTTACTTTTAATGTTGATGATAAGGAGCATACCGTCTATTTCCCCAAGAAGATTGATAAAGTATGTGGAGTCAATACTATTACTAATGTGAGAAGTATTAAAGTGGGAACTATTGATTGTCCTATATATGAGCCTAAAGAAGAATATCAAACTCTCGTGATTGGATCCATATCAATACAATTCAAGGTAACATGATTGATTTGAGGTTTATTTCTTCTTATGCTATGTAAAATTTATTTGGTGGCAAGACTTGATCAACCTTGTTAACAAATACCTTTTATATGCATAGAGGAGGTAAACAACATCTCTTTCTTCCTCCACTTGCTCTAGTTGCTGTAGCACTTTTAATTTGCAAAGTTCCTTAGCTAATTGAAGATTTCAAAAATTTTCCTGGCCAGTAATAATAAACTAAATACCCAGAAATGTGCATTTTTCAAAGTTTTCAAAAATTCACAAAAATTATACCGTTGGTCCTATTTTTCGACGAGGCACCTGGGAGCACCAGAGGATGACCTGTGGGGCACCAGAGGGCGCCAAACCATAGGCCAGCGCGGCCAAGGAGGTGGCCGCGCCACCCTGTGGTGTGGGCCCCTCCTTGCCCCACTTTGCCATCTCTTTCTCCCAGCACCTTCTCTCTCCCGAAAAAAAACTCGTACCAAGTTCCTCTCTCTCGCGTTTTTGCTCCAGAGCTCCAGATTTCTCGATCTCTTTGCTCAGCTCAGATTTCTGTCTGAAATTTGGCACATTTGCTCTTCGGTATGTGACTCCTCCACCCATCCAAGTAGAATTTTGTTTGGTTGAGTATATCTTGAATATTTTGCTGCTGTAGGTAACATGTTTAGTGAGCTTGCATGCTTGTTCTAAGATATATAAACTTGTTTTGATGCATGATTAGTACTCTAGCAAGTTCCTATGGTAGTTTCCCTCAATTATATGTCACCAAACCAAATTTTATATCACTTGTTGAAAATTTCAGAGAAGCTATGAAGAAGTTCAACTTTGGAGAGTTGTTCAAGAAAGGAACAACCAGCACCGGGAGGCCTTCTAGGGCCGCCACCCGGATTAGGCGATCATACAATGAAGACATCATCGCGCCTAGCTTCGCGCCCGAAGAGGACAACGGGGCTCCTAATGCTTCGTCTTTTCCATGCTATGATTTTCTTAGGAATGCAGGGATATTGGAGGATTTCTTCACCCTTGTCAACAGGGCAGGGTTAACCACCTATGTGGGAGATGAAAGGGAGCAATACTACATGCTCACCAAAATCTTCGTCGAGAGTTTCAAGTTCGACAACAAACAATATGAGCCAACGGTTGCATTCAGGATCTATGGTAATCCTGTTACTATGAAATTGGAGGATTTTTGTCATGCATTGGATATTGTCCCTGTAGGTACAGCAAGCAGGATTGATGACAACCCCCGGGACTTGTTGGAGCTCTATCGAGGGATCACCGATGATGATTGCCGCACCATTCAGCGGGGCAAGATAAGGAACATTCAACTCCCCGCCATTAAATATTTTGCATACTACATTGCTACTAGCATTCTTGGTAGGGAGAACACTAGCAACATTTCTAGTTACCATCTTGCTTTCTTGAATATTACACTTACTGGTCAGACATCTTATCACCTTGGTGCTCTTATTGCTCGCCGCCTGACTAACAGGGGGCCTATTTTTGGAGGAACTATTGCACTGCGTGTTTTAACATATCTAAATCTTCCTATTGATCCTAATGATATGCCATTGGCCCCTAAGAAACTTGATATTGCTGCTATGAAGAGTCATCATTTTGTTACCGCTGATTCTACTTTAGATAATATGGTCTATAGAATGTTGTTTTCTGACGGGGATGAGAAGGAAATTCCTCTTCACCAACCAGGTTTGTTCAGTATTGACAGGCAATCATGGTCGTGCACTAAGGAGGAAGTGGATAAACATTTGAAGATAAAAGACTTCCACCAGCAACATGACTCCGAGGACGCCGGGGCCTCCTACGACCACACCGTCACGTATCCGGGTGCTTCTTCTAGCACATACCCGGAATACGATCCATCTTCGTCATACTACGGAGACACTACCTCATGGGATCGATGGGATTGAACTCCACTTAGGCCAAAAGCCTAAGCTTGGGGGGAGGTATACCGGCATCACTCATTCTTTGCATATTATGGTTGCTGGATACTTGTACATACTTGTTTTGTTCGTTTGAGTGGTTTTCTAATGAGAGGAAGATGATATTTGGGGAAGTGCTGCCTGAAAACAGATTCTGGACTGTTACTAGAAAAATTCGTACGCACAGCCAGAGCGTTATTTTGAGCTGCCAATTTTTGTGCAGGTTCCCCAGGTTGTTATATAACTTTCATTAGTTGAACACTTTTCGATCTGAGCAACGTAAGATTTTTGTAAAAATCGATTTCTGTACTGCTGTCAGGTTTTGGCAGATTTCTGCCATCTCGCTTTTCTGCGTTTCTTCTAGTTTGCTATTTCTTGTTTTTGTTTTGTTTCCTTTTCAAAACACAAAAAGACCAAAAATATTTCTGTTGTTTCTCTTCACCATTTGTTTGCTTTGGTTTCTTGCATTTGTTTCACTTTATTTGCTATTGCTAGTTTGCTATAAGAAAACCCAAAAAGATTTTGCTTTGTTTGTTTGTTTCCCCTTGTTCTTGTTTCTAATTCGAAAACACCAAAAATATTTGCTGTTCTTCTTTGGTTTGTAAAGTTCTTTATGAGTTCAATGGTCTTCGGTGGCTGGAGCGTGGTTTTCATTTCATATTATCCAAGCTGCACAAGTGAAAAGGCAATAATGACGATCTACGACAATCTGATTGTGGTGAGAGGCTGGTATGAACTCTATTTGTTTTCATTTTTGTACATATACTCATCCATGTGAGCATGCTTAGTTGGTTCATGTGAGGTATATGTTATTTGAGAAAGTCTAGTAGTTTATGATCTCTCATGTTTAGCTCCAATCTATTAATATGAGTAGCATGTCATGGATGTTTGCTTGCATTGTTTTATTCATAAGTAAGTATGGCATTGTGGTATCCCCCTCTGAGTAATTCATTTATATCGACTTGGCACATGCTCACGCATGCATATGACTGAACAAAAAGTCAATTAAGCCTCGATGATCTATATTGCTTCAGAGTTCTTGTATCACTTTTATGCCTCCGTTAATTTATTTTGCCGCAAGCATGATTATGACAGTTACTGCTCTCTTGATTTGTCGCTCCCTAGTCTTTTGCTAGCCTTCACTTGTACTGAGCGGGAACGCTGCTCGTGCTTCCAACCACATGAAAACCAAGTTATTCCAGCGTGTCCACCATAAATACCTATGCATGGCATTTCAAACCATTCCAAGTAAATTCTCATGCGCTACCTTTAAAACCTTCAAAATGTTTCTCAATTTGTGTTTATGTTTCATAGCTCATGAGGAAGTATGTGGTGTTTAGCTTTCAACCTTGTCATTTACTTTTGACGGACTCTCATATGGACTAGTGGCACATCCGCTTATCCAATAACTTTGCAAAAAGAGCTGGCAATGGGATTCCCAGTCCCAAATTAATTAATTTAAATAGACACTCCTCCATGGTTTGTGATTGTTGGACGGCACCCGAAGGATTCGGTTAGCCATGGCTTGTGTAAGCAAAGGTTGGGGGGAGTGTCATCATCATAATAAAAATAAAATAAAAAGGCACTCCTTCATGGTATGAGATTGTTGGCAGGCACCCGAGGATTCGGTTAGCCATGGTTTGTGTAAGAAAGGTTGGAAGGAGTGCCATATAAATATACAATAATTCATGGGAGCCGCTCTTGAAAGTCCGGTTGGCGAGGTAGTTAGTGTACCCATTATCATTCGTTGACAACAACAAACACCTCTCAAAATAATTTTACTCCTATCTTTATAAAAATGAAAAGCTCTAGCGCATGTTAATCCCTGCTTCCCTCTGCGAAGGGTCAATCTTTTACTTTTATGTTGTGTCTCCATTATTTCTTTGAGCACTATCTTGAGAGCACAACTGTCATTCTTAGTATAATATGCTTGTCTCAAAATATGATTGATTGTGGTATAACTTTGATGCATTTATCTTTTGACAATCACTACTTCTAGTCTTTCTATGAACTCCAGAGGTGCCCGGGCATTTATGTTTTGCCAACCAAATACAGGCAAGCGAGATACCACTTTATCATACTCTCTTATGAACATTGCAATCCTGCTTATATACATGATTCATGATGCTTATTATTAATTGTTGGTACCTCTCCATGTTTGGCATAGCTGTTAGATGATCTTATTTGCATGTATTTCATTATGAACTGCTTAAGTATTAGCCATAGCATGAGAATATATACATCATATGAGCAAATGTGTTCGTGAAAGTTCTTTTATCGCTCAGTTGTTAACTGAATTGCTTGAGGACAAGCAATAAGCTAAGCTTGGGGGGAGTTGATACGTCCAAAACGTATCTACTTTCCCGAACACTTTTGCTATTGTTTTGCCTCTAATTTGTGTATTTTGGATACAACTAACACGGACTAACGCTGTTTTCAGCAGAAATGCTCTGGTGTCTCGTTTTTGTGCAGAAATCCAACTTTCGGGAAAATCCTCGGAATTTATGCAGAAGGCCCTATTTTCCCAGGAAACTAACGGAGCCAGAAGGACAATTGAGGTGGAGGCCCGAGGGCCGCACACCATAGGGCGGCGCGGCCCAGGGGGGGCCCGCGCGACCCTGTGGTGTGGCCCCCTCGGCCGGCCTCCGACGCCCTCCTTCGGACTACTTATCGGCCTCGACCTAAAAACGCACAGGGAGAAGTCAAAGTCACCAGAAACCCTCCAGAACGCCGCCACATCGCGAAACTCCGTCGCGGGAGCCAGAAGTCTCCGTTCTGGCACTCCGCCGGGACGGGGAATTGGAGGAGATCATCGCCGCCATCACCGCCAACGCCTCTACATCAACCAGCCATGTTTCCCCCATCCATGTGTGAGTAATTCCCCCGCTGTAGGCCGAAGGGGATGGTAGGGATTGGATGAGATTGGTCATGTAATAGCATAAGATTGTTAGGGCATAGTGCCTAGTGTCCGTAATTGGTACTTTGATGATATTGTTGCAACTTGTTATGCTTAATGCTTGTCACTAGGGCCCGAGTGCCATGATCTCAGATCTGAACATGTTATTGCTTCATCAAGATATTCATTGTTTATGGTCTTACCTATAAGTTGTATACACATGTCGCTGTCCGGAACCGATGGCCCCGAAGTGACAGAAATCGGGACAACCGGAGGGAATGGTAGCGATGTGAGGATCACATGTGTTCACGGAGTGTTAATGCTTTGCTCCGGTACTCTATTAAAAGGAGTACCTTAATATCCAGTAGTTTCCCTTGAGGCCCGGCTGCCACCGGCTGGTAGGACAAAAGATGTTGTGCAAGTTTCTCATTGCGAGCACGCACGACTATATATGGAACACATGCCTATTGATTGCTTTGTACTTGGACACCGTTTTATTATTATCTGCAAATGCCCTGCTATGATTGTTACATGAGTTTCTCTCATCCATGCAACGCCCGTCATCCGTCCCCGTGCCTACAGTATTTTAATCCTGCTGTTTACTAAAATCACTACTGCTGTCTCTGTTACTCTGCTGCTGTTATTTCACTACTGCTACTGCTATAAAACTGTTACTACTGATAAACTCTTGCGAGCAAGTCCGTTTCTAGGTGCAGCTGAATTGACAACTCCGCTGTTAAGGCTTCCAAGTGTTCTTTGTCTCCCCTTGTGTCGAATCAATAAATTGGGTTTTACTTCCCTCGAAGACTGTTGCGATCCCCTATACTTGTGGGTCATCACGCGTCCAGGGACAGAGGTGGCGACGTTGGTATCCGCGCCGAAGCGGCCAAGGCACCCGCAGGAGCCCACCTCGACGCGCGGCTGGGACGGTGCGAGCCCCCCCCGTGCTGCGAGCGCCTCCCGCCCGCCCTGTCTCGCGCCCATGTGGTTCGTGCAGACGCGTTTCTCTATCGCCGACTCCACCGAAGCTTGCGGCGTAGTGGGACCTCGACGACGTGTTGCACACGGCGGCGGCGGCCGGGGAGTTAAGGCGAGCGAGCAGGAGCTAGAGGCGGCTACTTCTGCTGGATGATCAAATACGTCCGAGTACGGATAAGATACATATTCGACTAAGAGTCCTGAAGATAAACGATGGCGTCCATAACCCTACCCAGGCCAAGCCGGAAGGGTAACCTTGCTAACATCATCTTCATCGAACATGTCTTCATACCTGCCCGGTTATGTCCCAAAGCATCAATAGGTACGTGTTCGTACTTAACAAGACTTCAAGACGTATAAGCATTCGCCAACCAGTCGTTCGTTGTACTTGAGGCACGCGTGAGACTTAGAGGATGCAAGAGGACGTCATAGGCAATATGGTGGGGTTAAGCGGCAGCGCACAAGCACTAAACTAACAGGATGCAAGAGGACATCATAGGCAATATCGTTCTTTGTACAACCACTATAGAGATACTCTACAACATTCGTCTATCAGAGAAGGTGAGAAAGCGCAACACAACCGATATATTCCCCCTTCACAAAGGAAGAAGTACTAACAAGGGCACTCACACTGTTGACAAGTTTTATTAGGTAGCTGTTGTAGTAATGCTATGTTACTATGCAAGTTATTAGCAAATTATTAGCATCAACATAAAGGTGTAAGTTGTTCTATGATCGAGTTAAACAGCTCCAAGTCGTCCATAACCGCGGACACGGCTTATCGATAAGATGTACACCCTGCAGGGGTTTCCCAAATGTAACCATACGCATGCTCGAACCCACTTACTACAGGTGGAGTCTCACAACAAGACCGTTCCCAATGCAAGAGAAAGTTTAATGGAAGCCACCCAACTAAGCTACCCGTGACGAAGTTCGGCCGTACTCCGATACGGAGGTTTGCGAGGAGGGCTATGCTGGCATGAACAACCTACTTTCGCTAAACCTGCCGCGAAATGATGTACAATACATAATATAAACACCCGAAGGCAATAGAAAGTAAATCATGCATATCGTGCATATGAGCAAATAAAACCAAGGTTGTGGCTCCCAATAAACAGACTCGAGGTAAGGTAGTGGGTGATGGGGGTCTCATTCCCCCACGTACGGGTAGAACGCTCAATCTCGGAACAGATAACAAGAAATCGGGTCCTAGGGGACATTAGCGAGTCAAAGTTCCGATGCTTTCGCAAAGGACCTCACAGATTCTTATGCTTACAATTTTAGTTGTTAACATTAAGTAATGCATGAGTATCTCCAACAAATATATCCATAAACCATGTGTCATGATACCCCAACAGATAACCCGACAAGATAACGATGGTGAAACGAGATATAACGGCACTAGCATGCACTACGACTCGCAAAGCAGACCTGATAAACAAACAACGGCTATAGGAGGATGGTGGAGGCAATATGGGCTGCTTGAGGTAACAAGTGGGTAGGACACGTGACAAATACGCAACTCAAGGATAGCATAAGAGAAAATTCAAAATAAAATAGGTGGTCGACTCCTGCAGAGACATGAGTTTAGGAAATGCTTGTCTGTTAAAGGTTGTCGAAGAACATCCGGAGAACTTGTTGTAGCTCGCATCAACTCATCGTCCTATCCATGAAGAAGCAAAGTGCTACAAAAACAATGGATGCAACACTTACTACTACGGAAGAAGAATCGGCATGGCAAAGATGATGCGATGCAACTTATCCATATTAATCGGAGTCGGAACCCCGGACAAACAAATTAGGTTGGATTTGCATTTTCTACCGACAAAGTTAAGTGTAGATTAGCATTGCATAACATGGCAAGGGTGCGCTACTTCAAAGTTAAACGGAGCGGGGAAAACCACGTCGGTGTTCCGAAATACTCCGCATATATGTGAGGTGGATATGTGTAACTATCAACGCAAGACATGTGTATGGATGGCATATTCATGTTAGTGCATTTTTCTGATCAACTTTCATGTATAACACATTTTATTTTGAGTTGCCAAATAAAAGTTATTAGCAGAATAGTTTTTATTATAAAATAGATAAACAAATTTCATTTTTAAATAGAAAAGGACTTGAACGAAAAGTCCAGCCGGAGAAGGGACTGCGGGTTAGTTTTCATAACATCCAGGGGGTTATCATGTAAAGCTGAAGCTATAGGGACTACGGGTTCATGAATTAGAGGATGCAGGGGCCCTTTTGCAAAACGTTTGGATCTGGGTTTGGTAGACTTTTCTCACCGAGATGGATCTGAGCTGCAGCGGATGACATGTGGGGTCAAGGAGTCGACGTGGCAGACGACGTGGTGGATGATGTGACCACCATGTGCAAGCGGCGGTGATCACCGATGGGACGGCGAGGATACTCGCGGGCGACTCGGTGGTTTCCAGGATGCACGGGTGGGGGCGTTCAGCGCGTCTCGTCGGTGCAGACCAGAGAGAGGTGGCATTGTGGCAGGAGCCTCGCCGGAGCATCACCGGCGGCAAATATCTGTGGAGGCGGTGACGGTCAACAACGTGAGGAAAACAAAACAGGAAGCTAGGGAGGAGGCGAGGATGTCTAGGGGGTGCGCGTTCTCACCCTGAAGCTCAACATGTAGACGCCAGGGCCGGAGGAGGAAGAGGTTCGCCAGAATTGTTGAATTGATCCGCCAGGTCGGAGAAAGGAATAGGTCGGAGGCGACGATTTAGGGCGCTTTGACTCGATTCCTTCGACTGGGTTGCAGAGGAGAACAAGGCGGAGATTTGGTGGCGGTGGCTTGTCGAGGGGATGCCGGAGATGGTGGGGCGCCGGTGAAGAAGTGACGGTGCTGTGGGGAAATACCCTCTCCCGTTTTGCTTGCGGAGGAAGAATAATGGGGGAAGAGAGGCGGCGGCGCGAGGGGAGGATGGAGCAGAGGCTAGGGTTTGGAGGGGATTAAAAGGGAAAGAGGGGGAGCAGGTGGCGCGGTGGGTGCGCTGCGTGGTCCAGCCCATGGCTATGGTGACGTGCACGGGGGGGGGGGGGCTCACGCCTCCTGCGCGAGGGGAAAGACGACAACGAGGTTCGTACTGATTTAGCGAGCTGGGCTGAGTGGGGTCGTAGAAGAAAAAGACCAAAGTGGCCTGGTGCGGTGGAGGGAAGAAAAGAGGGAGGTGGGCTGGGCTTGAGAGGATAAGAGCGGGCCAGGGAGAGTGTTAGGGTTTTTTTTTAAATTATTTTTTCCCTTTTGTTTTTAAAAACTGGTTTGATACATCTTTTGAAAACAGAGCAAAACAAACAAAGTTTTATTTTGAAAACATTTAAAATAACCTTATTTGTTAGATACTTTTGGTGTTAAGGTTTCGTTAAATGAGAAGACATAGAGCAGGTTTTTAAATAAACCATATGAGAGGAAGAAACAAAATAGTTTTTATTTAAAATAATTTTATTTGATAAAATTTTGTGAATGATATGATGCATGATGATGCATAAAAGAAAAAGACCAAGCAAAATCTATTATGGGTATATCCGGGACCGTTACCTCTCCAAACCATCATCATCGGTTCCCAGAGCCAAACAACAAGGATGAGTTTAACAGTGCAGATGACACAGATCTTCCCATCCCTGGTCTCACCGGCAACAAGTGCTTCTTGCCCTTCTACGTGAGGCAGATCAACCCAATAGAACTGCATCGTAGCCGTGTTGAGCAATCACGCCGTGGCTAGACTCTCTGCTACCCAGTAGATGGACCCATTCACCAGCTTCCGTTGTCAGGGGTGTACTTCTCGTCCAAAGGCTGCAACACGGGCCCCATATTTGCAGCGAACACCAACGGGAAAATCTGCCACTCTCTGGTTTCTGATGAGAGGACGGCGGCTTGCGCCCCGTAGTCTTCGATGCAGATGCAGATAACGCGGAACGGGCCTTGGTCTTCTTCCGGGAAGAGGACATGGTACTCGATGCACATGTCTTCGCATATCTCGTCAGGCGGCGTGGGGAAGAGATGTAGGGCACGCGTCAGGGGGTTGTAGACGGCCAAGCCATTGGTTTTGTTATAGCTGATGAGAACGACGTACCCATCGTGGCAGTCCTTGATTCCCCACTCAGGGGGCGGAGCCTTCGTCGTCGGGAAGGCGGGTGAGGAGAAAACCAGCGCCACAGACGGCCACGGTGAGGCCCGGGTCGGAGCGCAGGCGGACAGGGCGGAAGGCAGGGGTGTCGGATTCAAAGATGTCGAGTAATAGGCCGAGGAGTGGAGGCGAATGGAGGTCGCGGAAGCGGCGGCGGATGAGCGGGCGGCGTGGAGAGAGGAGCGGCATGTGAGGGCGGCGTGGACGAGGGTTGGAAGGGAGGGGAGGCGGAGGAATATCTCCAGAAGGAGGTCGTCGCCGAGGACGCATATGGTGGTTGGAGTTGGTGGGGATTTCGCCAGTGGCTCACATGCCATGGGAACACAGGGAATGAGTGAAGGTTGTCTAGTTTCAACCGAAGATAGAAGAAGAAAGAAGCAAAGAGAGCCGTGAGCGCAAGAAAGCTCACGGGCCAATATGGGTCGGCGCCCAGTATGCTAGATGTGTCTTCTGCAGTTCCGCTATTACAAAAAAAAAGGTGAGCATGCAAACCAAAGCATATACCCTAAACTTCCGTTACACTTTGAAAGACAGGTTTAAATTCAATACAGCTGACCGGTAGAATTTGCCGACTAGCAAAGTATGCAACATATACAAAGATATATCTCGGAATATTTGCTTCGATACAAAGATCTGCCCCTGTTGTTTTACATAGACTTCTGACACGACAGGCCATTAGTGAAACACTAAGCAATGATTATCACACCTTTTTTTTTTTAACTGGAACACACGATTCCATTAGGTACTAGGCACAGCAAATACGCTGGCCACAGAGACAAGTACATCGTTCGGTAGCGAATCCAGCCACAGAGTTAAAATGTCTTGCCGGCTTGCACCGTAAGCAGCTAGCTCATGAGCTATTTTATTACAAGTACGTGGTGCGAATGTAAACTCAAAGTAGTTGAAAGAAAGCTGCATATAGAGGCGAAGATCTCTATAGATAATTCCTTCAGGTGCTCTGTCAAATTCAGTACTCTGCATTGCCCTTACCAAATTCTGGGAGTCTGATTCAATAAGAACATGTGTCATTCCCCACTCAGAAGCTGCGTGTGCTGCCTCTTCGCATGCTCGAGCCTCTGCTTGTGCCGCACTCGCGATGCAGGAAAGTTTGCCAGCTCCTGACCCGCGTACTTGGCCATGGTTATCCCTGACAACAAAACCCCATCCTCCTTCTTTTGTCTCAGGTCTGTAGGCTCCATCAATGTTGATTTTCAAGACATTTTCTCTGGGAGGCCGCCACACTGATGTTGCATTTTCTGTTGGTGCTGCTTTTTGTACTCTGGAACAGTATAGTTTTGATTCTCCCGCCCAAGAATGTACCTGTGATACAAGGTTGATTTTATCCCCAGCAAATTCCTTGGCGTTTATTTTATTCCTCCTGTTCCACCAACGCCAGAGCAGACATGCAATGAGGGAACTCACTTCTTCTTTTAGACTAAGGATGTGATGCACCACAGCTTTGGCATCAGGGCATGTACACAGTATCAGTCTTTGCTCTTCTAGTTTCAGCTCTCTCCAAACATACTTCACTTCTTTGCACTTAAGGAAAAGATGTGCACCGTCCTCATCAAGCCTCATGCAGCACACACACTTTGTGTCACACTTCATTCCTCTCCTCTTAATGTTCATCCTTAAAGGAAGGCTATTGTGAGCAAATCTCCACATGAACTGCTTTATTATCACACCTTTTAGACTGCTACACAACATTCGAGTAGGTCAATAGTTGCAAGTACTTAGCTAGTTAGCTTCACTGTATCGTCCATCATTTCCTTCCCTCATTACATTTGCTTGCCACCTAACAGTTAAAATGAAGTTCACTGAAAGAGGTTTCCCTGGGAAACAACTATACAGTATGCTGAACCAGCCTGTAGATTTGCAACTCCGGTTTCTACCCAGTGTAGCTTCATAATTTGAAAGAACGTTTCTTGTGTTGAATGGAACACAGGATTTTCCTTCAGGGCATCAGGAGACCTATGATATAGTTCACTGAGCAGACATCACCTCAACAGTTTTGAGCAGCTAACAGGGGTTAGTTGGCTGCAAAACAGATAGAAAACATGAATAAGCTGAATCTAGATTTAAGGAAAAAACATCGTAGCATGGGATTTATCTTTCTTCTTCTGGCATTACATGCATATAGGAGCATTAGTTCCCGGCTCCACACGTGCCTAACATCCAAATCTGAAATTGCTCCAAATTGTTGACCAACATATTACGATGTGAACTACAATCACGTATATATATTAATAGCTATCTCAATTGTCTTGTAATCATGTGATTTGTACATTTTCCTAATTTACTAATACAGTGGAGAGTACAGATATATTACTAGGATCAACATGCTTCTTTACATTTACAGTACAACCATATTGTACAGATAACAGAAAGCTATCCAATCATAATTGGTTTATATATATGCATGATGAACAGGATAACTTACAAGACCTTGCTAATAAAAACAACTGAGAAAAGGAGAGTTCTTACTCGACAACTTAGAAATCTCGTCAGAAAATATTTTTTAGGGGCATGGAAGCAAAGTAGCCTTTCTCGAGCTTTTCATATGCACTGTCATGAGCAATATGAATTAAGATACTTGTGCAGGAGAGCAGCTTCATCTTGATTTTTGCAGAACTTTGGATCCATGTGAGGCTAGGTACGAGCACCAAAATAAAGTGATATTACGTCAAGAATGGCACAGAGAAAAATGTAGGCATTGTAGCTAAAAAAATCTATGTACAATCTGTTCCCAGTATCACCAAAAGTAGTTTATGTGGAAGTGACTGTACTTAATTACCTCACATAACTATGGTTTGCTTTATCTGTATTTAGTGTGAAAAGAAGAAAACGTCCAATAGAGGAGCACCACGATTTGTTTAGCGCTAAGAAAACAACGGACTATATTTAACATTGTTTATGCAGCAACACGATCAAGAGAAGCAAGAAGGTTGAAACACGATATTTGGCTTTGCAACTACATGGTAGATTTATGCAAAGTGCTAGAATATGGTACCCACATGATTGATTTTATTTCCATCTGACTCAAGAGAGCTTGAGAAATCTTGGTAAAAGGGTAAATGGGAACCGTCCTAGTTGGCATTCAGGAAATATATTGTCAATCACAGGGAATACTTTTTGGCAATGATCAAAGAAACCTGCAGGCAAGATGAAATTGTTCTAGTTATTACATGATCTGGGAATCTTGCCCGTTAATATTCATTTTCTTCCATTGCAATATGAATGAGGGGCCTAGTAAAATAGTGATATTTGGTCTGTCAAAAAAAATCTGCTCAGAGGTTACAGATATTATACTTCCAGTACACTAGAAGTCTGGTCATTAGTATCCACAAAGTACACAAATAGCATGCAATTCCCAACAAGACATGGCATGTTGATTCATTCTACACATGAGTAATCTAACTAGGAGTGCATTGACAAAATCATAATAAGACATCAGTACAAACGTAAGGATAATCTTGATGAAATGCAGTTTTAGTTATCTTCGTCCTAGTAATGTACCTTAGAAGAGTCAAGGGTTCACCCGGTTGCGTCGCAACAAAGGAGGCCATGGCATCAAGTAGGGATATGAAGCGCTACAGCCAGCATGAAGGATATGACTGAGCTGATTCAGCTCCGCTGATACACAACTATATGAACCAGCAAGGTAAACTATGAGCCATCTCACAGTAAGTAGACAAGTACACTAATCCATCAATAAATTGCCACAATCTTAAGTGAAAAATGATCCACTACCACTACTGAACACTGAATAATCACATCATTAATCTTGTCATCACCGGCTCTCAAAATCCAGACAACAAGCATAGGTTGCACAGCACAAACATTACAGAGCTTCCCATTTTTGGTCTCACCAGCCACAAATTCCCATTTTCCCTTCGAGGAGCACAGGCAGCTCGATTTCAGAGAACTGCAGTGTCATGGTGTGCAGCACATGCATATTGCAGAGCCATAGTCACTCCCTTCTATCAATAATCTATCAATGGGGAAATATTTCTACAAGATGTGAACTATTGACCTGAAAGAACATTTAACTATGGTAGACCATTCGACGAGCTTTGCAAGTTCCTGAAATTAGGCCAAGATAAAATTGGTATAGTACAAAACGATTCCCCTTAGCAAAGCAGGCAGTGCGCTTGGTGAGAAAACCATTGCACAACATGCAATTGGAAATAAAATGGGGTATTAGTGCTGCAACTAGAAATCCCACTGTCACAACATTCTACATGAATTCCTACACAACATATTACAATCATAAACCAAGCGATTCAAAGGCAGAGTCGGAGTCTTTGAGGGTGATGGGATCAGCAGTAGGTGGAGCAAATTTCATAATGTGTGTTTCAAGCTGCAGTAGCATTCCTCATAGAGCAATACCAAGTATGTATGATTGAGAAAAGTAATGCGAAATGATATGTAGTTAATTTCATTTATGCCAATTCTAAACTGATCTTGCAAGTTGGATATCTGTCTAACTTAACTTCGTTCACACGTTAAGGATTACAAATACATAGTTAGGTCAACACGTTGCTTAACATTGAAGAGAGAGAGAGAGAGAGAGAGAGAGAGAGAGAGAGAGAGAGAGAGCGCTAACTTTTTCGAGATTACGACAGGGAGCTAAACTTAAGAGACTTGTATAAGGATTCAAGAGAACTTCAGAAATCTTGCTAAAAGAGTAAATGGGAACCGTCCTGTTTGCCATTCAGGAAATATTGCCAATCACATAGAATACTTTTTCCAAGCACAAAAGAAAAACTTTAGCCATTTTCTAGCTACAGAAAGCAATATCATGTCAGCTATTAGTGATAGATGACGAGGTTACACAAATGACTAAAGGTTGCCAATAACACTAGGAGATCTTGGTTTATTAATTCTAAAGTGAGAAAACAACATACATAGTAGAAATAACATTCTCTGTTTCAAGTTTTCTTCTTCCGCCTAGTCAAGCCCCTTCGAGTTGAGGGTTCACCTTGTTGCATACCAATGAAGGAGGGTACACCATGATGTAGGGATAGGAAATATTGGAGTGGGTGACGACAGTGCAGAGCTTACTCAGCTCCTCTGTTTCAAGGCAGAAGCACATGAAGTGACAAGAATTTGGACGCCTCTCACAGAAGGTGGAGAAATAAACAAATCCACCAATAATTGCCACAATATGGAGCGAAACATCATCATCCAGACCATACCGAGAGATGTTATGTGTATCATCCTGCAGCGAAAATGTCTTATCCAGCGCCCATCTGTCCTCACCGTTGTTGTTGTCGGGTCTCCGGACCCAGACAACAAGCATGAGTTTAACTGCACAAACCAGACAGAGCTGCCCATCTTTGGTCTCGCCAGGCTTAAATTCATCTTGCCCTTCAGTATGCAGCGGCGGCTCGATTTGAGAGAATTGCAGCGTGGCCATGTTCAGCACGCGGATGTTGGCCCCGCTGGGTAATGTCCAATAAACAGAGCCGTTCACTAGCGTACCATTCAGATATCCAACTTGGAGTAAAACTAAACAATCCGTTTTTCTTGGTTCTAAATGTGTTAAACTGAAGGTCCTTGTCACCTATGGTTCTTTCATTCTGCATGATTCTAAATCTGAACCAACATAGTGAAGCCACTGAGTTGATCATTTTAAATGCCGGAATAGTCTCATCTAATATCTCACTGGTAAAAATAGTTTTAAGTCTTTAGGAATATTATAACATGAATGTAATAATTAAATTTCAAACATCAGCCAAGCTAGCTTATCTATCTTAGGTGTAACCTGATGGTTTAATGGGCTAGTTCATCTACTGGAACCTGAAGATATGCTACCGTGACAGTAGTATTTATTTGACAATGGTCATGCGGATTTCTAGTGCGAATGTGGAAGAAAATAGTTAAGTAGGTCCAGCTAGATGCTACTGTAAAGTAGAGGAAATTACCTGCTAGGTAACTCATGTGAGTGAACCGAGCAGTACATGTTATATTGATCGTGGTGAAGTATTAATTTGCCTCTCCAGAACTACAGGTTACAGAAAAGTGATGCTAGTTGTGAACCTGGAGCTACGAGTAAAAGTACAGGACATGCCTAGTATAGTTCTGATGCCATACTAAACGCTCACAACACCCGCGACTACATGTTCACTGATAGACGAACTACTCTGAACCTGGGTGGCCTGAAGGTGTCGTGGATCCAAGTTCCATTGTCGAAAACTGAATATATGTTACAGTACTAGTGTCATACACTGAACAAAGCCCAAACTAACAAGGTCATTGCATCTCGACAGTTTCCTTTCTCTGAAAAAATTGCAATGTAGTTCTAGTACTGGAGACAATTGCGGTTTCCTAAAAATTGCATGCACGTGTCCTGGACACACTTCTTTTATCTCAAACCTGAACATATGCTACAGGACTCTCTGAGAATTAGTTGTCAAGTGTAAACTGAGATGTGGTACCGAGGTACAACTACTGCTGACTGGAACTATAACTGAAGTTTACTTGTTTTCTGATTTCGGAACAGTGTCCTTCAAGTAACCTTCATCTCTGAACTTTATTCAGTCAAGTGAGCAACAAGACACCCATATTCAGAGTAGTAACACACAAACCTTTGTTGGCATTTATACACTGCAGTTTGCAAATTCGGATATGTGACTCAGGACAGTCTGCTGCGACAAAACACTCCGGATCTGTTACTACATTTCAGTTTAGCTCTTACATACACACCGAATTAACAAGAAAGTCTGACATCATTTGTAGGACAGCACCGCAATAGTTCTGAACTCCAAACGATAAGTCTTTATTATATTTTTCAGAGATGTACATGACCCTGATATATTCCCCGCAGCATCTCAAACACTAAATCTCATAAGAACTGAGGTGCCTAACGTCTTAGATAATTTATTGTTTACATATCAAAATTAAATTTGTTTGGTTCCATATTCAGCATCCGATTGCCCTCACGACTGTTTTTTGCGATTTAGAGCAAATTTGTACCAGCGGAATCAATTATATCAGGAACAGAAGATAATATTTTCGGGAACCTGATGGTCTTGAATGCACACTCGCTATCATGGTCAAAGTCACATCTTCTCCGCTCGAGTGATTCAAACATTGCGACACACACATGTATCCGAAAACTTTAATTAGCTAGTGGCATTTTCTTATTATTACTCTTGTAGTCTTGTACCCTATTTATTTGTTTCTTATTGTATTTTTCCTGAATTACTTGAGCTCAAATTTCTTTTGCAGTTATGAAATGCATGCAAGGCTTAGCAATCAGTAGTTCACATATATATGGTTATCACCAAAACTATGGTTCGATATACACTGCTCCCCAGCCGGGGTGATCTGACCAATAGTATGGTTAAACCTAGCAACATATCAGTCTCGCTTAAGTATAAACAAAAATTTCTGACCTATATTTTTATAAACTCATTATAGCATGAGAACTTAACTTACTATAAATCCAGAATTCAATTTTGCAAAAAATAAACTATGGATCCATCATAAACTATAATATCAAGAGTAGTCTGAAATAGTGAGCAAATCTAACCAAGACGAAATCTATATAGCCATGGCACAAGATGTCATCACTCATCACCAATCACCAATTAACAAAAAAAATATACAGAGTACAAACACATAAGGAAGGAGCCTCAGCTAATCCATGTTGGCAGAATACATTTTGAGTGTCATAGTACATTACCGCATCTGGTAGCTCTTGCCAAACTTAGTTACCTGTGATTTATTTATTTTGAGAGGTGATGGACTAAGCTGCTCCCGCCTGCAAGTGATTGCACCATTAACGTCATTCAAATATTCAATGATAACATGCTAGAGTAACTTGCAATGACTTGTATCAGTAGAGAGTAGTTCTAATCAAGACGAAATCTATATAGCCATGGCAAGATATCATCAGCAGTTAATAAAAAAGTATTATGCAGAGTACAAATAAAATTATCCAGAGTAGTTTGATTCGAGCGCTCACCTTGTTGCGTACCAAAGAGGGAGGCCACGCCATGATGTAGGGATAGCAGAACTCGGATCTAGTGATCTGGCAGAGCTTCTGTAGCTCCCTTGTTTCAATGCAGAAGGATAGGAGCCAGTTAGGAGGCTCCTTCTGGTGAATAGTCAGATACACGACGCCACCCACAATAGCCACGACAGCGAAGGGCACTCGTCTACAATGTTGAGAGCGAGCTTATCCGTCACATCCACGATCTCAAATGTCCTGTCCTTCCTCCATTTGTCGACGCCGTCACGACCGGCCCTCAGGACCCAAACCATAAGCTCAAGGTTATCGTAATGCACGCGAGCCAAACAGAGCTTCCCATCGTTGGTCTCACCTAAGACACCGGAAGGCCCAATCGGCAGATGGGTTTGAGAGAATTGCAGCGTTGAAGTGTGCAGCACAGGGATATAGTGGTCGTCGTCTTGGTCTTCGTCTTGGTCTGAAGATGCCCAGTAAACAAGCCCGTTCCTCACTAGCTCTACATTGTCAGCATCCTGGAGGCTCCACGGTGTTGGGGAAATCTTCCACTCCATGGTGTCCGGTGAGAAGACAGCGATCTGCTTTCCCCCGTCTTCTTTGGGGACGCAGAGCACCCGGAACGACCGGTCGTCGGCTTCGGAGGGGATCATGTGGAACTCAGCTTCAGTGTATTCGGGGTCCCCGCTGAACACCTCATCGGGCGGGCCGGGGAAGAGATGCAGGGCTCCTGCGAGGGGATCGTAGACGGCCACCTTCTTGGTGTTGCATCGCGGCGTGACGAGAAGGACATACCCATCGCGGCACCCCAACATTGACCACCCTTCGTCTTCGTCGTCGTCATCTTCTTCATCTTGGACATCTTCGTCTTCGTCTTCGGCGTCCTCGGTCTCGGCGTCGTCCTTTTTGACGTCGATAGCATCGGGGAGACGGGTAAGGAAGACATCGAGGCCGCGGAGGGCGGCGGCGTGGTCCGGGTCGGAGCGGCGGCCGCGGAGGCGCACGGGCGCGAAGGTGGGCGTGGTGGGCTCGTCGTCGACGAGGAATGCGCCGAGGATGGTGGGCGAGTGGAGGTCGCGGAAGCGGCGGCGGAAGGCGGGGGACGAACGAACGGCGCGGAGGAAAGCGGGGCAGGCGAAAGCGGCGCGGACGAGGGTCGGGAGGGAGGGGAGGCGGAGGAACACCTCGCGCAGGAGGTCGTCGCTGAGGGCGAGTATGGTGGTAGGAGCGGACTGACTGGAGATCTTCTTCCGCGGCGGGGCCATGGCGAGCGGTGGCAGTGGCGGCGGCGGCGGCAATGGGAAAGAGGGGGCTGCTCGTTTTCAGCGGCGCCAGGGGACAGGGGAGCATATTTTATTTGATGAGAGAGATGAAGTGTGCAGAAGAAGGAACCTGCAAAAACGGAAGAAGACGAAAACCACGGACATTGTTGTTCACCTTCAGGGCACTAGTAAATATGCACGTGCAACCCACGTCTCTACACAGTTGCAAACCAGAATACGAAAAGTCCAAAAAATCAAAAGAAATCAGTGTGCTCGGATGATAACTGTTATGCTCAAGATCTGAAACATAGAGAACCCTAGTTCTACAGAAACTTACCTAATATCTCAGCACTCAAACTATCAAACACTTTATATTGAGAACATGAAAACAATGTGAAAAGCCTAATCACTTCATTTTATGCGTGTGCAGTTTTGCCCCTGAAACATTAAGTGGAAGCATAATAGTACTACTTACCACAAATGAAAATAGGAAAGTTTGCTTCCTACAATAAAATATAGCCACCTATACTAAAAAAATCATAGGAACTCAAACTGGATCCATCTTTATCCTTCCGATAAAATTCAGATTTAACAGAAACATGATTTAGCAAAAAAAAATCTCCAAGATATACTGGATAAAACAGTAATATGATTTGTAGAAGCCTTAAAAATATACTGGACTATCAGCAACAAGTGATGTATTTTATCTAACTGATAATAAACATATACAGTATAAAACACAACATATGAACTTGTTAGTTGCATGCACAAGGAGTCAAGCATGCATGTGAAAAAGGCTAGACATGAGTGTCCTTAGATCCAGAAAACAAAATTTACAGGAAGAAGGGCACAAAGCAAGAAAACTGAAATTTATACCATTTTCCTCGAAGATGTCACTGATCCCTTCAACATCGTTGCTTCTTGTGCACAAGGATGTCCCTCGCATCCCCTCGTGTCGCTGCTCTCCCATGGCCGCGCTTATGTTCCCTTCATTGCCTCCGCAGATTGTTAGCGAATCAGATGCTATCTTATCACCATTGCTGGCGCTAGCCTCACAAAAGCAATCCTCAATTGGAGCGGCAAACATGAATCCGAGAGGGCTGGTGCCTGCTCTGTTTCTGTGGAGCAGGAGCATGGTTACGTGATAAAAGTTCCAATTCAAATACTGTTGGAACAATAAATTATTAGAAGCCATCATGCATCCTAGTAAAATCTTACTGATGTCCTATATCCATTGGTTATCTCTGTTATCATGGGATATTCATCCCGAGTGAATAGACAAATTTCCATTTAATTAGCAGGAAAACGTGCAATGAGATCTGCGTGCAAATTAACACGTACGAACATACTTTGTCCTTGGCTCAAGAATGCACTTAAAAGTAAAAATAGGCTGTACGCGGTCAGATTATTCATCCTGCACGCCCCAATCCTGCTTTGGCCATGACCACGGTGACCTCAGTCATCCAAGGCTAGAACGTAGATATACACCGCGTCTTCCCCAGCTGCCTCCCGCCTCCCGCTCTGGAGCTGGACGGACAGCCAGCAGGACTTTCCTGGACCTCGCCATCTTCGAAGGAGACGCACCTCCCCGATTTGCTCACCCTCCGTACCCGCGTCGGATCGGTACTGGCCAGCCATCTGCGATTCGATTCTACCCTCGATCTGGAAGGCGAAGGCAAAGAGACCCGCACGCGTGCCGCTGATGGGAGAGCGAACAGGGGGTGGAGTCGGCAGCGCCTGGAATGGCGATCTCGCGTGGAGATGAGGCGGCGGGCAGGGGCGTCGCGTGGAGAAGACTGTATCGCGATCTGAATCGTGACAGGGATTCTATTTTTTTTGTCCTTTTTTTTTCCTGGCGGATGGACCGCGCGTGTCAATTGTTGGGTGGAGGGTTGGGGAGAACAGACGAATCTCGACCATTTGATCGACGTGTGTGAACGGTTAAGATGTAATTTTCCTGCCAAGTTCTCTCTTTTATAAGTAGTGGAGATGAGCAACGGAGGCTGTTACAAGTGGTCGCTCCAGACCCTCCATGTAGGTTCGTATCTGTGAGAGAAATCCATCCAAACCAAAAGAACAATATATGAGACCATCTAATCTCTCTCCTCCCGTGAGATTTATTCCGGCTGGTCCAATCCTTGGCTTCCATCTCCACCTTCTCTCCTACTTTTCTCTTTCCCCATTGCTTTTTCTCCTTTCTGAGCCGAGGAGGCGGCCTCCTCGCAGTGACGGCCGATCGCCGTCGCAGGGCCTGCCACGGCGGCATCCGAACCTACGTGGTTCTGTGGAGAGGCAAGCTAGAGCGACGCGTTGGCCATGCCCTCAGCTATCCTCGCTGGAAAAAACATTTCTCCGTTATCCTTCCTCTTTTAGCCTTCCCGCTTCCAAATTATACCGAGTTGAGTTTAATGGACGCGCCAAACTGTGATTTGTTTGCAATATGTTTCCATGCAAGAAAATTGTTTCAACCGTAATAATTTGCATGTGATTTGTTTCTGAAGTTCCACATTAAATGCCGGATCTGTTTGCAATCAGTTCCCATACATGAAATTGTTTCCAACCGTGCTCCCTCCGTTTTTATTTAGATTGCGTTTCCGTTTATATTTAAAGTCAAACTTTACAAAGTTCAACGAATAAAATAAGAAAAAATGTTGATATCCATAATACCGAATATATGATATTTGGAAATATACTTTATGATGATTCTAATATTATTGATTTTATGTTGTAGAAGTTGACATCTTTTCGTAAAATATTTATTCAAATTAATAAAGTTTGACTTTGATTAAATTTAGAACACGAAGTAATTGTGAACGGATGGGATAATACGATAATACGCTTTGTCTCTGGAGTTCTAATTTATTTAACACAATACAAATGCAACGCTCAAACATATGTACATACACTTACCTCTATGAACGCATGCACGCACACACTACCCTGTGAGCACCTCCGATAGACTGTGTTTAAGAAACTAATCCAGCGGGCCCTTGGATTGACGAAGAAACCATGGACGTCTCGCTGTAGATGGGAACATCGCCTCTCCCTGAAAAATATTCTATCTTTTTAATGAGACACCAAATTCTAGATTTGACACTTTGATGGACCGGTGGTACCACTACCCTCCTAACCATCCAACCACAAATTAGTTATCTCGAGTCCTAACAGCAGCAGCAGCCTGTACGGCGCGGGATCGCGGGAGCGCACGTCCATCGAGAGGTGGCTCCGCAGGGAGGCGTGGAGCTTCGACGTCCCGAGCGCGGTGACGCCGATAGCGTCGACGAGCGAGGAGCATGGCGGCGGGGTTGGCGTTGGGGAGACGGAAAGCGAGCAGCAACTGCGGTGTGTGCTGAGCGTGTACGACGACGCGCTCGACAAGACCAGGTACCTCGCCGGCGATGAGTTCACCCTGGCGGACATGTCCCACCTCCCGAATGCGCACCGCCTCGATGGCTCCGAGATGGGGAGGATGCCGCTGGGGTCGGTGAAGAACGTGGCGCGGTGGTACGAGAGTATGAGGCCGTCACCAGGGCCGGCCCATAGGCCGGGGCAACGGGGCGCCCGCCCTGGGCCCCCGGCAGGCAGGGGCCCCGGCCCAGCTAGTTGTGCTGTACTCATACACATCTTGAAAAATGGCTACAGAGCCTAGAATGCAAACGCAAGCCCATTAAAACATGCACGGGGAAAATCACACTACAGATATCAATCGATCGCTACCTTGCCCGCCAGATCCGACTCTACGATTCCTCCCCTCCTTAAATTTCGGGAACGACGCCTCGGTACCTTTCCAAGGTTGTAGTCAGGTATTAATGGAGGCCAACAATACGATTCCAGCCAGATATCAAATAGTACTCCTACTCTCGAACGCCTCTGCATATTCAGTTTTCCTTGCTCATCTCACTCTTAACTGACTCCGTTTCTCTTTGCTTTTTGACTCAATTTCAGTGCTCAAGCAAATCAAGGACCGAGTTACTCCCAGTTGTATCTAAGAGAGTGCTCAAGCTATAGGGGAAAACTCCATTCAGTTCATGATGTGGTATTTTTTTCCTGCTACGGATCAAGCCACCTACATCCAAACCGAGCCATACCCAGGTGCTTTTATTCCCTCCCTTGATTTTTTTTAATGCAACGTATTTGTGATGTTCTATACACATAATGATCTTTTCTCTGTATGAACAATAGCATTTCCTAGCTATCCTGATTTAGTTCCCTTGAATATCGACTGGTCCCAGAAAATACTACTAGTTTGTATTAGCAGTTTTAGAGTTCAGATATGATCGATCTTTGGTACTCAATGTTATTTTTGTTTTGCAATAATATATATCAAGTATTTCAATAGAAATATAAATTATTTGTGTGTGACCAAGGGCCCCTTGCTACTGTCTTGCCCCTGGTCGCCCTCTAAGGCCTTGTTCGGCACACAGGGTTTGCAGGGGATTAGAGTGTATTTTTTTCTGGGCCAGCCTAATATCTCCTCAAACATCAGTTGTACTGTTCGGTAGACCGGGTTTGGAGCGGTTTAAACGGATCTAGTTCCAAATATTCCCACAAAACTCGCCAATACACGTGAGAAACGAAACGCTAGGGGGCCCTCGCGTTTTTTCTGCCGAGCTTTCTGCCACAGATCGTTAATGAATGGCCTACGAGGGATCAGCAATTCCCACCGTATGAGTAGGTTAGGAATTTTCGCGCGAGCTTGCTGTCAAAGGCGAGCGGATTTGGCGCTAATTTTTCCTTGTTTCTGATGACTAGCTGTTTCTCAAAACCTGCCAATACTCTCAGAATCACGTGTTTGTACCCAAAACGCTTGGTAAAATACACGTTGATCCCCGCGTGCCGAACAAAGCCTAAATGTATGGACCGGCCTGGCCGTCACCGCACGGCCGGCGTGGCAGCGGGTCATCGCGACACAGAGCGGCCGGGCCCCCCTGGCCTGTCTACGCGCGGACAATCGACGGCGCGCGGACGATCGACGGCGCGCGTCAGCAGTTGCCGTTGCGCCGAACCTGTTGACGACTGTGTTGAGTCGTGTTGCAGTTAAAGAAAGACTCGTGCTCTCATCTAGAATAAAAATCACCCATGCAGCGTGCTCTATAATCTGTAGTTGGTATGCCTTGAACTCCTTTTTTCAGTCTTACCGTGAATAGGTTTTTACCCGTAGGAGATGATTCGATGCCGAGTTATCTGTCAGCGGGTTTCCTATCGAGCTAAGGCGCTATTTCTTTCTCGTTTTGATTGTTTACTTTTCGCATGGTTTAATTTTGCACAATGTATACTTTCGTTATGAAAAGTAATTGAAATGAAAGTGGCCCGAACAGAAAAAGGAATCACGCAGCATGCATGTACTCTGATTCAAAATACTCGTGGTGATTCTAGTTTAAATTTGAGCTAAAATCATGACAAATATTATGTATCGGAGGAAGTATTGCACCCAGCGTGCCTGGTTGTATTTGTTATCATGGCTTTGCATAAAGAAGTATATATATATATAGTATTGTATATTAATAAAGATCGTATGCATCAGGCTCGTTTCCCCATTTTGAAAAATAATATAGTATTGTGTGCTTTGTTTACTGGACGTTCCAAGTTTTATTAAAGCAAAATTTTATAAAATTTTACCATCTGTTATAATGAAAAATATCAATATCTACAATATCAATGCAAAAGATTGAGAATGATTGATTTTATACTATAACCTAGTTTCTCTCGAACCATATAGTCGAACTAGAAACCTAAAATTCTATTATTAGAGCTAAAATTGCCACCGAAAAATTCTCCATCTTGGGGTCTCTAATCAAAAGAACCCTATTATGTTTTCTTGATCTTATGTGTTGTATTCTTAGATTTTTTTTCTACATGGTCCCGCAACAACGCGTGGGGTGTCATCTAGTATGTATAGGCCCAGGAACCACATGCCACAACATTTTATTGTATTAGAGAGGAAGAGGCGGGGCGACGTCGAGTGAGGATGGTGGCCGCTGCGCCGGGTTTGACCACAACTAGAGGGGTGGCATCTTGAGATACACCACACCGAGCGACTGAGCTATCACTGGGATTAGGGCAGTTATGGGGTTAGTAGAGCATGCGTAGGGTGGCGCAAGGACGATACCTCCTGGTGTGGGATTGTAAGTTAGACACCGCTCACGGTGGTGGGCAGGTGAGATGCAACAACGGTGAAAAAAAATGGCAGCGGCACAAGCTCTCATTGCGGAAGGACGGAAGTAGTGTGGGGCATTAATCTGTACCAAGGGGAGGAATGAGTGGTGGGGAATGCTATCGGTAGGATAATAAAGTGGTGGTGCCTGGTGACCCCTGAGGGCACGTGTGCGTGCGAATAACCGGAGGACGCAAACATGTGATCCTCCGAGGGAAAAGGACTGGAGAAGACAACGAAGTGGCACATGCACTATCAGGACTTGGGAATGCGTTTTATATTTATGCAGTTTCAATTGTTTTTTTCGAAATGGGAGCCCAACCCTGAATGCGTTATCTTTTTTGAGCATGGTATTGAACTTGAGGACTCTTGACTCTGATAACATATAGTATTGATCCACTAGCCAACTATATTAAAAGTCTTAACAGATGGAAATGGACTATGCAATATGTTTATATCTCAACATATAACCTGTACAACCGCCATCACATGATTGCACCAAGGGTCCATAGGTCCCCATTGCTCCGCGGGAAGGAGGTAGGACCACATGTAAATCGATGAGGCAACTCCGTGTATAAGACTATAACCTAAAGAAAAATTGAATTTACAGCCATGTTAAAAATTACATCATTTTGGCAATTCCATATTGCTAAAATCAAAGCACACACTCCAACTTGGATTCTAGCTTTACTTTATTTTTATCAATCTCATTGAGCCAGTTTCCAAACAAATTAGTAACATTAGCTGGAGAAGGAATGTTATATGTGCAGTTTACTACTCTCCAAACTAGACGGGAGAAAGTTCAAGAAATAAAAAGATGGTCAGTTGTTTCCTGTGAGTCACGAAACACACATTTAGTTCACCCATCTTTTAAGATTTTTGTTAGGATATACTAAATGAGTACACCATTGACATAGTCTCATGCCAGCAAGCATGTGTGACCCACAGATGGCGTTAGGACCATGGCCTAATCGGGTTGCCAAGTTGTTGTTGCATAAGATGTAGGAAGGCGGTCTGCCAGCACCTTGCGCATGCCGGCACCTTCGAGGACAAGACAGCGTGGTTATGTATAAGTCTAGATCTATGCTACCCATCCCGTATGGACTCTCCCTGTAACCCCAGGACCGTGTGGCTATATAAGACAACCTATGGGAGCCTTTAGGGCATCGGCAATCACAACATTTTAATCGCGCACTTTTCCAGTATAGTGAGCTTAAGGCAGAAAGTAGCATCTCACCACCATCGTGAGATGTAAACCTAGGCAACTTGTGTACATCTCACCATCCCAGTGTCTCCGCGTCTCACACACCCTTCTCCCGCTCCTCGCCTTGAGGTACCCCTCATGGCCTAATCGTGGACAGAACAACGGAAATTGTCTTTGGTAAAAAGCACATTCTTATAGGAACCACATATTGATCTTAGTCTTGAGAGGGAACATGGGAGGATTATGACATGATCAAGAAAATATTTCCTAATTAACCAGCTTGGAAAGCTACAGTGTTGGTGACTGATGTGTGGCGAAGTGTAACGAGTTACAGCTTGAGTTAACTGTGTTTCTTGTTGTCGGGTTTGTTTCGAACTTATGGGCCTCAGGTCGGATGGAGGTATGGCCCGGCCTGTGCGTTGTTTGACAAATCAGAGGGACGTTGTAATTAATGAGCAGCTAAGATGGAAAATTGAGATCTCAAAAAAAAAAGATGGAAAATTGATCATGTCTCTCTCTTTCCTGCTCCCATATCTCAATCTCGACCTAACCCTAGCCACGGCCTCCTTGTGAGCCCCGGACATTGTCGGGGGGATGACCCCCGGTATGGAAAAGTCCTCGAGTTTACGAGCGTGCAGCATTTCGCGGATCAAGAAAAGATGCCACGGTTCAAGAGATATAAAGCAAAGAAGATAAAGAAGAAGAGTTGCGAGCTGGGCCGGCTTCCGGCTCCCGCGGCCCGTCCGGCTGCGGCCTCCTCGGCCTGCTCCCGCCCCTGCCCGGGTGGGCCGACTTCCGGCTCCCGCCGGCCCATCCGGCTCCAGCTTCGCCTCGGTCCGCTCCGGCTTCTTGGGCCGACTCGCCCGCGCCCCCCCTGGGCCGTTGGCCGGCTCGCCCCAGGCCGGCCTCGCCATGTCTGGCTGGGCCGCTCCAGATCGTCGCACGTCCGGCTCCTGGGAGCGCCCTGCCAGCTCGCTCCCATGCAAGAGGTGGCCGGCTCCTGCTGCTTCTCCACTACGTGCATGGCCGAGAAGTAGCCAGCTGCACCTCCACGTAAAGACCAAGTACATGGCCGGCTCCAACTCTCCAACCTCCACGTACAGTATTCAAGGCCAAGAGCAGGTCAAACCATGTACGAGCCAGCTGCTCCATCAGGCGTACGTGAAGATGTGATCGACCAAGGCATTGGATGCTCTACCATGCTAGCGATCGTACAGACAAGACAAGGCAACGTGCTAGTCTACATACAGGCTACCAATAGGCTCATGTAGTGCAACAGTAGCACTGTAGCGCACAGTTGATGGAACCCCAGTAGTCACCTCATGTACAATACATGCGGGCCACCACTTGTCCCCTGGGTGCCAGACTTTATAAGGCACACCAGGGAGAGCCCTTCAGGCTCATTCTCTCCATGCCCAAAAATGGCCAACGGGGCCAGCGCTGCCATCTCTCTCTCTCTCAGCTCACGTACGAGCTCCTCTCAAGCCGGCCAGGCTCCTCTTAGCTCACAGTAGCTTCTTCCTCCTCAGGACAAACAGCTCAAGGAGCAACTATGTAACACCATATACTGTCATATACATCAGACATGCAGGAGTAGGGGTTTTACCTCCACCGTGAGGGCCCTGAACCTGGGTACATCACCGTGTGCTGTGTACCAATCCCGCCTCCGGATACCGTCGACGCCCATACAGGAACCACCTCTCTTTAGCTACCCCGTAGCATATGCCGTGACAATACCACGACATTTGGCACCCACCGTGGGGCCTGCAGTGGCGCCGGCCGGAGTTCGTCCGGACGGGACCCTTCCTCACCATCGTCACCGCCGCGGCCTTCATCGCCGTCGGCTTGGCTGCCCTCCTCGGGCAGGGCCTCGTCTCCACCGCGGCCTCCGCCGCCGCGGGCATAGCCGCCGGCTTCGGGCGCGGCTCCATCATCTTCACCGCCTCTGCAGCCCTCGCCGTCGCGAGCTTCTTCACCATCATCGTCGGGGGCTTAGAGCTCAGCAGCAGCGCCTCCGACGGGCAAGCCTTTGTTCATGGCTGCAAGTTCGCCTCGTCTCCATCGCCTTCCGCGCGCCCTCGTGGTCGTGAGCTCTCCCTCGAACCTAGCAGCGGGCCTACGCGAAGCAGCAGCGGCATCCTCGCGCAAGCATCAGCACCAGCGCGGCGTTCCCGTGCGAGCCTGGCTGCTGTACATCGTCCGCGCGCGGGCAGCAGCGGGCAGGCATGCGCGCGACGAACAACCAGCACATCACGCGTGCAGCGAACAGCAGCGCTGCGAGGAAGCAGCAACATCAGACCGCGTAAACTGCCAAGCAGTGAACAGCAGCGCCGTTCGAGCTAAACCAGCTAAGTCTCGATCAATCCTCTCACTTTGCACCTCCAAAGAACACACGCAGAGAGAGCAACCATGAATTATTTATTGTATCCTCACAGCTGCCTTTTGTCTTGGCTAAAAGCGACATGACCAGGGAACGGCGCTGCACCTCGCGGTAACAGGCGTCGCGCTGCCCTTGCTGGCCGGCCGCACCACCTGCGCCTCACCTGCCGCCCCGGTGCGCAAGCAGCAGAACAGGCCCGGCCGGCTCTCGCGCACGCAGCACCGTCCCGGCCTCTGAGTGCGCCGCGCTGTGTGCCCTCGACCACATCCCAATGAGCCGCCCTCAGAGGCCCGTTCTCCGGCTTCGGCTCGCGGCGGCCACTGCCTGCTCGCCCGCCGCATGAGAGCAGCAGCTCGTCCGCGCCCAAGCAACAGCACGCGGTGAGCAGCAGCTCGTCCGCACCCAAGCTCCACCGGCTGCCAAGCGGCCGCGCGCACCCGCAGCACCTCCGACTGCCGGCTAGCAGCGCGACTCAAGCGCCATCGACCTGCTCCGGATCGCCGTCGACCTGCTCTGGCTCCAACGTGCGGGCTGCGCCCGCGTGCGCCCTCGCTTCACCACGACAAGCTGGCTCCTCTTTGGATCAATTCCCAGCACCCGCACGCGTCGACCTGCTAGGCTGCTACCGAGGCGGTCATCCGGCTCGCCACCGCCGGCTTCCGCGCGCCCGGCAGCGCCCCACTGCGCCATCGCCGCACACCAGCTGCCGAACACCGCCGGCTGCGCCCAGCGAGCCCTCCAGTTGCGTCCCGCCACGGCGTCACGGACAACACCGGCTGCTGCACGCGGCGCGCCCGCCGGCCGCTGCGTCCAGCGCGCCCTCGGGTTGCGTCCCGCCACGGTCACCTCCGGCTGCTCCACGCAGCGCCCTGGCCGGCTTCGCCTCCAACTCCGACTCGCGGCTCCGGTTCTTCCCGCGCGCCACCGCGGCAAGCTCCACTGCCGGCTGCGCCTGGCTCACGTTCGTCATCGGCTCGCCACGCCAGGCCTCGCCGTGGCCGGCTTGCTCCGGCGATGCTCCGCCCGCCGCGCCCGTACCGGCTGCCGCGTGAGCCTATCGCTCCCCTGCTAAAGAAAAGAACGCATGGGTGAAAAGAATAAAAATAGGTGGTGGGCCGGCTGATGTGCATGTCGGTTGGAGCAAAAAAAAAAAAAAAAAATCCCAAGTCGGCTGATATACATGCCGGTTGAATGGGAAAGAAAAAAGAAAGAGAGAATAAATGATCCGGCTGAAAATAGTTTGCCGGCTGAAAAAAAAAAAATCTATCCGGCTAAAACATGCCGCCTACTGAATCCGCTCGATGTTCGATCGATCGAGCCGGCTGCGCTGGTGCCGGCTGGGCGGGCTGTCCTTAACCCGGCTGGGCTGGGTCTGTTTGGTTGGTCGCTCGACTCCGCTCGTACCGGTTCCGCCTGTCCAGGCCGGCTGGGAATGGGATGAGTGGAGCCTGCACCGACTGAACCAGCCCGAGCGCGTTTGGTCGCCCGTCCGGCTGAACCTGAGCAGCCGGAATCTGCATCGGCTCGTACATCTGCAGCGCGTTTGGTAGCTTGGCCGGCTGGAGTCAAGCCGGCTGAGGCCATCAGCCATCGACACTTCCCCGCGCACGCGAATCGGCCACCCCGAGAGACACTCGGGGGCTGTCCCCTCTCACACCGGCTGCGCCTCCGCACCTCTTCCGGCTGCGCCTTCACCGCCACCGGCCGCGCCTTCGCCCTCTTCCGGTCGCGCTTGCACCGACTCGCCTGCCGGCTGCGCCCCTCACGCCCACCCGCAGCGCGTTTGATGGCTTGGCCGGCTGGAGCCAAGCCGGCTGAGGCCACCAGCCACTCCCTTGCCTCTACGGCTTCAACAACTCGTCATCACTATCGAGATCAACCCTACAGCGAAAACAAAATGTAAGTATTGTTGAGTAACTCTCCGCACCGCTGCTCAGTCGGGTAACCCGAGTTACACTCGGGGGCTACCCCCTCTTCCGCCGCACTTCGCTGCTTAACCCCGGATTGACTTAACTCGTCCCGGGGGCTCGCTGGCTAGTCCACGATGCTCTATCCCAAAGACGGATTAGTAGTGTGTATGGTACCAAAGGCCCACTCTTCGACTCAGCTGTTGTCCGCAACCCGGCTTCATGGCTAGCAAGAGCAAAAGCTGGAGGTCGCCTCACATGAACGACGTCCAAAGAGAGATCACCTTGGGCATCCCGGCCTTCGCCGATGTCAGCTCGAATGAGTCTGCCCCTCAAAGTCTAAGTACTGTGCGCTCCACTTTGCGGCCCACTCTTGACCCAGCTACAGACCACAACCCGGCTGTATGGCTGGCAAGAGAAAAAGCCAAAGAGCGGGGGGGACATGAAAATGACTCCAGGGGGCTCGGACGAAACCGAGCCAACATCCCTCTACATAAAGCTAGCACTGCTAAGGCTCCATATATTATGTCTTTACTGACTAACTTTGTCTCTTATATGACTATCTCCGATGGACTACATCGAGTTGGCGGTCCTCAGCGACCACTTCCGGGTGCTCTTCAGCACGAGCCGGCGGACACAGCGTCCACCTTGCCAGCGGCCCAGAGCCTTCGAGCTGGCGGTCCTCAGCGACCACTTCCGGGTGCTCTTCAGCACGAGCCGGCGGACACCGCGTCCACCTTGCCAGCGGCCCAGAGCCTTCGAGCTGGCGGTCCTCAGCGACCACTTCCGGGTGCTCTTCGGCACGAGCCGGCGGACACCGCGTCCACCTTGCCAACGGCCCAGGCCTTCGAGCTGGCGGTCCTCGGCGACCACTTCCGGGTGCTCTTCGGCCACGAGCCGGCGGACACCGAGTCCACCTTGCCGGCGGCCCGTAGCCTTCGAGCTGGCGGTCCTCAGCGACCACTTCCGGGTGCTCTTCAGCACGAGCCGGCGGACACCGAGTCCACCTTGCCAGCGGCCCAGAGCCTTCGAGCTGGCGGTCCTCAGCGACCACTTCCGGGTGCTCTTCAGCACGAGCCGGCGGACACCGCGTCCACCTTGCCAGCGGCCCAGAGCCTTCGAGCTGGCGGTCCTCAGCGACCACTTCCGGGTGCTCTTCAGCACGAGCCGGCGGACACCGAGCCCTTCGCCGCTTCGTCCGGCTGCGCCTTCGCCGCCTCGTCCGGCTGCGCCTTGTCCGGCTGCGACCTCGCCGCCTCGTCCGGCTGCGCCTTCGTCGTCTCGCCCGGTCGCGCCTTCGCCGCCTCGTCCGGCCGCGCCTTCGCCGCCTCGTCCGGCTGCGCCTTGTCCGGCTGCGACCGTCGCCTCGTCCGGCTGCACCTTCGCCGTCTCGTCCGGCTGCGCCTCGTCCGGCTGCGACTTGCCGCCTCGTCCGCCTGCGCCTTGTCCGGCTGCGACCTCGCCGCCTCGTCCGGCTGCGCCTTGTCCGGCTGCGACCGTCGCCTCGTCCGGCTGCGCCTTCGCCGCCTCGTCCGGCTGCGCCTTGTCCCGGCTGCGACCTCGCCACCTCGTCCGGCTGCGCCTTCGTCGTCTCGCCCGGCCGCGCCTTCGCCGCCTCGTTCGGCCGCGCCGCCGCCGCCTCGTCCGGCCGCGCCTTCGCTGTCTCGTCCGGCTGCGCCTTGTCCGGCTGCGACCGTCGCCTCGTCGGCTGCGTCTTCGCCGCCTCGTCGGCTGCGCCTTGTCCGGCTGCGACCTTGCCGCCTCGTCCGGTAGCGCCTTCGTCGCCTCGCCGGCCGCGCCTTCGCCGCCTCGTCGGCCTCGTCCGGCTGCGCCTTCGTCGCCTCGTCCGGCCGCGCCTTCGCCGCCTCGCCCGGCGCGCCTTCGCCTCGTCCGGCCGCGCCGCTGCTCGCCCGGCCGCGCGCTTTTCGCCGCCTCGTCCGGCTGCGCCTCGTCCGGCTGCGCCTCGTCCGGCTGCGACCGTCGCCTCGTCGGTTGCGCCTCGTCCGGCTGCGCCTCGTCGGCTGCGCCTCGTCGGCTGCGCCTCGTCGGCTGCGACTTCGTCGCCTCGTCGGCTGCGCCTTCGTCGCCTCGTCGGCCGCGCCTTCGCCGCCTCGCCCGGCCGCGCCTTCGCCGCCTCGTCCGGTCGCGCCTTGGCCGCCTCGCCCGGCCGCGCCTTCGTCGTCTGGCTGCACCCTCGACGCATCGTCCGGCTGCGCCTTGTCCGGCTGCGACTTCGTCGCCTCGTCCGGCTGCGCCTTCGTCGTCTCGTCCCGGCCGCGCCTTCGCCGCCTCGTCGGCTGCGATTGTCGCCTCGTCCGGCTGCGCCTTCGCCGCCTCGTCCGGCTGGGCCCTCGCGGTTATCGTCTGGCTGCGCCTCGTCCGGCTGCGCCTGTCCGGCTGCGCCTTCGCCACCATCGTCCGGCTGCGCCCCTCGCCGCCTCGTCGGCTGCGCCCTGTCCGGCTGCGCCTTCGCCGCCATCGTCTGGTTGCGCCTTCACCGCCTCGTCCGGTTGCGCCCTCGCCGCCATCGTCCGGCTGCTCCTCGTCCGGCTGCGCCCTCGCCGCCTCATCCGGCTCAGTCCTCGCCGCCATCGCCCGGCTGCGCCTCGTTCGGCTGCGCCCTCGCCGCCCTTGTCCGGCTGCGCCCTCGCCACCTCGTCCGGCTGCTCCTCGTCCGGCTGCGCCTTCGCCGCCATCGTTCGGCTGCGCCCTCGCCGCCTCGTCCGGCTGCGCCCTCGCTGCCTTACGCATGGTTGAGATCAGCTTTGGCAACTCCACGCCTCTCACCCACGCCACGCCATGGGCTACATCGACATCGCCATCATCATCTACATCATCAACATCGCGTTTGGGACCCTCCCTGCGACTCGATTGTTCTTCGAGTCCCTTGTAGGCTCGGGGGCTAATGTCGGGGGGATGACCCCCGGTATGGAAAAGTCCTCGAGTTTACGAGCGTGCAGCATTTCGCGGATCAAGAAAAGATGCCACGGTTCAAGAGATATAAAGCAAAGAAGATAAAGAAGAAGAGTTGCGAGCTGGGCCGGCTCCCGCGGCCCGTCCGGCTGCGGCCTCCTCGGCCTGCTCCCGCCCCTGCCCGGGTGGGCCGACTTCCGGCTCCCGCCGGCCCATCCGGCTCCAGCTTCGCCTCGGTCCGCTCCGGCTTCCTGGGCCGACTCGCCCGCGCCCCCGCTGGGCCGCTGGCCGGCTCGCCCCAGGCCGGCCTTGCCACGTCTGGCTGGGCCGCTCCAGATCGTCGCACGTCCGGCTCCTGGGAGCGCCCTGCCAGCTCGCTCCCATGCAAGAGGTGGCCGGCTCCTGCTGCTTCTCCACTACGTGCATGGCCGAGAAGTAGCCAGCTGCACCTCCACGTAAAGACCAAGTACATGGCCGGCTCCAACTCTCCAACCTCCACGTACAGTATTCAAGGCCAAGAGCAGGTCAAACCATGTACGAGCCAGCTGCTCCATCAGGCGTACGTGAAGATGTGATCGACCAAGGCATTGGATGCTCTGCCATGCTAGCGATCGTACAGACAAGACAAGGCAACGTGCTAGTCTACATACAGGCTACCAATAGGCTCATGTAGTGCAACAGTAGCACTGTAGCGCACAGTTGATGGAACCCCAGTGGTCACCTCATGTACAATACATGCGGGCCACCACTTGTCCCCTGGGTGCCAGACTTTATAAGGCACACCAGGGAGAGCCCTTCAGGCTCATTCTCTCCATGCCCAAAAATGGCCAACGAGGCCAGCGCTGCCATCTCTCTCTCTCTCAGCTCACGTACGAGCTCCTCTCAAGCCGGCCAGGCTCTCTCCAAGCCGGCCAGGCTCCTCTTAGCTCACAGTAGCTTCTTCCTCCTCAGGACAAACAGCTCAAGGAGCAACTATGTAACACCATATACTGTCATATACATCAGACATGCAGGAGTAGGGGTTTTACCTCCACCGTGAGGGCCCTGAACCTGGGTACATCACCGTGTGCTGTGTACCAATCCCGCCTCCGGATACCGTCGACGCCCATACAGGAACCACCTCTCTTTAGCTACCCCGTAGCATATGCCGTGACAATACCACGACAGACATGCAAGGAAAGTGTAGACTGCACAACCAGGTCCTTTAACTTTGAGTGGTACGTAATACACCCGCATATTAAAGGGTGTGTTTATGTCTAAATTGACTGAGATTTTCTTAAGTCTCAGTCACCTCAGAAAAGTGCAACTGCAGTTTAAAGAAAGGTGCAATTCGGTTTAGTTGCACATTTCTAGCAGAAAAGTGTAATTACACTTTTTTAACAGAAAAGTGCAACTCAAGTACTTTTTTGCAAGTGACTTAGACTTAAGAAAATCTCAGTTGACTGAGACATAGCAAAACCGCATATTAAACAGGAAGTACCTGATGAAACAATTCAACTATTGGTGCCCGCAAGAAAGAAAAAAGAACTATTCGATACAGAGAAAAAATACAGACTTAATTATGTTTTGTTCAACAATAAATATGTCCAGATCATCTCCGCATTCAGTCAGCTGATCTCAGAGGAAACATGCAAGAAGCGCAAGTAGCAATACGTTGTAAGACAAGCCTTGTAGCCGTGCAGCTCCTGCATGCAGAGACACAAATTAATGGCAACCGAAGTTATACTCCAGGTACAAAATCAACCCACATGTACAGTCGTAGTACATAGCTAGGCACACGCAGCGTGATTTGAGAAATTGAACTGCTCACCCGACGACGACGACGGTGGCGGCAATGCGGCAGTGAACGGATATTCCAGCGTCAACGGCGGGAGCGGCTTGCCTGAAGAACAGAGATATAAAATCAGCAGCGATCCCAGATCGATCCTCGATCGTAGATCGGCCGGCCGTAGGTAATTAAAAAACTTTTGTGGTGTACAACTGTACGAACCTGCGCAGGAACGCGTGATGGACATGAGGATGGAGGCGTCGGAGAGGCACTTGGTGGTGACGTTGACCATGGCGCGGGTGTCGTCGAAGTCCGGCCCGAGAAGCTTGGCGACGTCGCCGCGCAGGACGTGCATGAGGCAGCACGGCTGCTGGGCCACCGTGGCCTTCACCTGGACGCAGCACGCCGGCGGGATCGCGTCGCTACGGTGCTCGATGAAGTCCAGGCACGACAGCAGGCGCTGCAGCGTCGGCACGCACGTCGTCGGCTCGTCGGAGCCGCCGCCAGCAGCGGACGCCGGTGAAACTGCCACGGCGGCGATGAAGATGAGGAGAACGACCGAAGCGAAGATTGGTTTGTATGCCATTGTCTCTGTGAAGAAGTTGAACGGCAATTGCATTACACGAACGGACGTGTATGTATGATGTTTGGGTTTGCTACGTCGTCATATGTGGTTTATGCGATGGTCTATATAGCTGCATTCAACAATCGAAACGTATCATTACGGGTCTATCTGCCTTGAAAAGAAAAAAAAAAAAGACAAGAGATATGAGTTCTACTTTTGTTTTCGAACGCCTAGCTCGATACATTTTTCTCGTTCGTGTAGTATCTACCCGGGCCTCTCTATCTCTTTTTTCTTGAGGAAAAGCCTCCATGACAACTTTATTGATTAGAAAATAAGCTTACATTGTTTGTTTGCTAAAGAGGCAATAATAAAATCAGACGGACGGATCCTCATGTGGGCCACAATATTGCTTTTACTAGGACTATGCAAAATCTTAACACTGGAGTGGAATTTTTTTTTTTGAGGGTGAACAGTGGTTTTCCCCACTGTATATTTTTATTTTATTAAAGTTATGAACAAAAAGTACAAATAAACAGTTGCTTGAGAGGAGCAACTAAAAAACAAAGAGACACCAGGCCTAAAGAAAAAACTATCTAAAAACTATCTAAAGTTCTCCACCCAAGAAACTATGCCATGATAAGATTTCCTTTTGGCCTTGTGCATTAGAAGTGCAAGTTCATCCTGCCGACATCTGTAAACGCTCGGAGTAGCCGCCTTGAATATGAATCCATTGCGAGTGATCCAAACAAACCAAGTAACAAACATGATAATTTCCATGAAGAAAGGTTTGGATATGGCCACTTTCAGACTAGAAAACACTTCTAGGAGGGGCCCAGAGAGGGCAGATATATTGCCAACAAAGAACTGCAAAAGGGCACTGAAAGAACAGATGACCCCTTGTCTCCAGATGCTGCTGGTTGCACATTATACAAGAATAGTCTGCCATCATAAAGTTCTTGCGCTGTAGCATGGCTCTAGTATTCAGTCTGTTGTGTATAAGAAGCCAGAAGAAGACCTTATGTTTCTGCTGACAACATCCTGCCCACATCCAATCTAAGGCAGGCATTGCTCTCACATCTCCCATGAGTCTCTTATATACTTTTGAAACTTGCAATGAAGAATTGCCCAACATAGTCCATGAGTCATTATCTGCATTTGGCATAAAATCTAGCAGCAGTGCTTGGAACAAGGTCAATTGTACCAAAAATTACGAGCTAAGAAGGCAATAATAAAATCAGGTGGATCCTCATATGGGCCATAATATTGCTTTTCCTAGAGCTATGCAAAACCTTAACACTGGAGTGGTAAAATTACGAGCTAAGAAGGAGCATTCCTCATAGATAGCTGCAGCACCTCCCAGTGAATTGCCTCCATTCTGCATTGTTTCAATTACGTACATACAATCACTATTTATGATTAAATTGTTGCACCCCACCCCCCGCGAGTAACAAACCATCGCGAAGGGCTCTTGCTTCCGCAGTGGCTGCATCAGCAATACCCAAAATCCCGCAGCAGGATCTAGCTATAAAAATACCTTGGTCATCTCGGAGTACAGCCCTATTGCGTTTGTAAAATAATCCCCTGAGAAAGCAGCATCAACATTTAGTTTTATCCACCCTTATGGTGGGTTTACCTATCCATGTCGTCTGATGCTCAAGGCTCTCTTGCACAACTTGGAGAAATTCATTGCCATTATTGTTTCCTTTGTTTGTTTGAACTATGGGCCTCTCTCTAACCAGTCACTTTTCCTTTGTTTGTTTTCCTGGGTGGGGTTGGCCGGTTGGGTTTGTGTAGGACATTGTTGTTTGAAATGTGGGCTTTTGATATGTCTCGGACTTCAAACCATGCACCGGGGTCACAGATCAGGTTTAACTAACTTTCAATAATTAGGAAAGTTCCAAGATGATCAAAGATGGGGCAAAGGAATTTGACATCCAGGAGTTGCTCAAGAATCTAAATCTGCACAAAGCTGAACTGAAGGATGTGGCTTTGGGAAAAGAGAAGGTCAAGAGTTGGCCGGAGGTCAAGTGGCTGGCCGAAGCACAGGTTTTGACGGAGAAGAGTTTTAGCATGGAATCACTGAAGAATATAATATACTCGGCATGGACTCAGGTTCATGATATGACTTTTCATGACGTGGGAATGAATTTGTTTGTTTTACATGCGTCTTGCCTGGGTGATTGGAAGCGGATCGGGATGAGGGGCCGTGGATTTTCCGAGCATGCGCCCTCATGGTGGAACCTTTTGATGGCGCAACGATGGTGCCCGAGGTAACCCCAAGCAAGGTCCTGGCGCGGATGCAAATCCCAAACAAGGAGATACAGAAAACAACTACTGAATCGGTGGCCTCCGATGGTGAGAGACGCCATGATCAATGAATATCTACGGTTGGAATTGTCGTGCAATTGAAATGGCTGCGACAATTCGTAACTTTGTGCCTTTGCACAGAAATATGCCCCTGTGTACCATGTGTAGTTGAGACTCTATCACATAAGTTGAGAGGCGAAAGACTAGCATCGTCCCTAGGTTATGAAGGATCCTTTGCTATAGCAGTTATAGCCACAGACGCGGCATCGCAATTTTCTGGAATGATGAAGTAAACATTGACATTTTGCCTTATTCCTCGTACCACCTTCATATTGTTGTTTCTTATTCTAGTATGGAACCATGGTGGTTGACATGTGTGTACAGGGAAGCTCAAGTCCGCGAACGTTATAAAACTTTGGGATATGTTGAAATTCATCAAATCATCATGTGATCTACCTTGGTTATGCATTAGTGATTCCGATGAAGTATTCCACAAGGAGGACACAATGTTGCATTGAACGAGAGATGCAACACAAAAATTTCAGCCTTTCATCAATATTTGATATCTACGGTCTTTCTAATCTTGCCTTCAAGGGTTTTGCACTTCCTGGCCTCTGCACCAACTAGGGATACACATAACCATTAAGCATGAGTAGTAAGATTATTAATCTTGATGAAAACTAAAACATAGTCCTCAAGATAAATTCCATGAGTACCAGTTTTAACCTGGGCCTCAAGTATAAACATGAACCTAGTTTTCTTAAGAACATCATTTGCTCGCCATGGTGCTAGTCCGAGTCTAGGGCTGAGCCTGATCGGTCTATCTCTAAGGCTGCTCTCACACATTTTAGGAGCCGCAGGCCTTTCCATATCTCTTGTGCCCTTGAGCACTTGAAGAGCATGTGATTAAGATCTTCAACATTACTTAAACAAACTGGACAATAACTGAATTCCTAACATGCCTATTTGCCAATGTGCATAAACATGGGGTAATACCATGCAATGCATGCTAGCAAAAGATTTGAATTTTCCTTGAAACTAGAGTTTTCCAAATTACTTTCCAAAATTCATGAGGTGAGGCTTGGCCAGATCCATCCCTCCTTTGAGCTCTCCTTCTATATTCTGCTCTCCACTCAAATTTCACCGAGAAACAACCAGACTTGTCAAAATGCCATGCAATGAAGACAGGTTGTCCATAATTTGGTAAGAGAATCTGCAAGATGCGTTCCACATCCCCTAACCTGAAGTTGTCACGAATCAACACCCCATCCCACTTGCCTGCTGTTGGATCAATCAACTCTTGAACCTTTGACAACAGAATAGATCCTCTCGCTGTTAGAATTTTCCGATTAGGGCTAGATGGTACCCACTGGTCCGACCAAATGTCGATAGTTGCACCATTTCCTGGCCTCCAAATATAGCCTCTCTTAAACGTCTTCAACCCTGACATAATACTCCTCCATGTAAAAGACGAGTTCTTCTTTAACACTGCATTAACAAGGTCTCCATCAAGGTAGTACTTGGCTCTAAGGACCTGTGCACATAGAGAGTCAGGATCTCTTAGGAGACGCCAGCACAGCTTTGCAAGCATAGCTTGATTGAAGCAATGCAAATCACGAAATCCCAATCCTCCTTCAGATTTAGGAATACTCATTTTCCACCAGGCCATCCAATGCATTTTCTTCCTGGAAGCCGTATCGCCCCACCAGAATCTGGCAATTACATTACAAATTTCTTTGCATATTTGTTTTGGTAAGCTGAACACTGACATGACATAGGTCGGGATAGCCTGTGCCACTGCCGCCTTAATTAGAATTTCCTTTCCTCCTGTCGAATGTAATTTCTCATTCCATCCATTTATCAGCATGCACACCCTCTCAATCAGGTGTCTAAAGAAATCACTGCGTTTAGCACCCACAAGTGACAGTAGACCCAAATATTTGTCACTAAGAGATTCAGTAACAATATTTAACTTCTTACAAACCTCTTCTCTGACTGGAACCTCAGTGGTAGGGCTAAAGAAGATGCTTGACTTCGCATCACTAACAAGTTGGTATGAACTTGTACAATATAAATCTAGAGCATTGCAGAGAGATGTGGCGTTGGACATATCAACTTTCATCAGGATCAAGCCCTAATTCGCACCCGCACTTGCTCGCCATGGTGCTAGTCCGGGTCTAGGGCTGAGCCTGATCGGTCCATCTCTAGGGCTGCTCTCACACCTTTCAGGAGCCGTAGGCCTTTCCATATCTCTTGTGCCCTTGAGCACTTGAAGAGCATGTGATTAAGATCTTCAACATTACTTAAACAAACTGGACAATTAACTGAATTCCGAACATGCCTATTCGCCAATGTACATAAACATGGGATAATACCATGCAATGCATGCCAGCAAAAGATTTGAATTTTCCTTGAAACCGGAGTTTTCCAAATTACTTTTCAAAATTCATGAGGTGAGGCTTGGTCAAATCAATCCCTCCTTTGAGCCCTCCTTCTATATTCTGCTCTTCACTCAATATGGTACGCAAATTTCACCGAGAAACAACCAGACTTTTTAAAATGCCATGCAACGAAGTCAGGCTGTCCATAATTTGGTAAGGGAATCTGCAAGATGCATTCCACATCCCCTAACCTGAAGTTGTCACGAATCAACACCTCATCCCACTTGCCTGTTGTTGGATCAATCAACTCCTGAACCTTTGACAACAGAATAGATCCTCTCGCTGTTAGAATTTTCTGAGTAGGGCTAGATGGTACCCACTGGTCCGACCAAATGTCGATAGTTGCACCATTTCCTGACCTCCAAATACAGCCTCTCTTAAACGTCTTCAACCCTGACATTATACTCCTCCATGTAAAAGATGAGTTTTTCTTTAACACTGCATTAACAAGGTCTCCATCAGGGTAGCACTTTGATCTAAGGACCTGCGCACATAGAGAGTGAGGATCGCTTAGAAGACGCCAGCACTGCTTTGCAAGCATAGCTTGTTTGAAGCAATGCAAATCATGAAATCCCATTTCTCTTTCAGATTTAGGAATACTCATTTTCCACCAGGCCATCCAGTGCATTTTTCTCCTGGAAGCCGTATCGCCCCACCAGAATCTCGCAATCGCATTACGAATTTCTATGCATATTTGTTTTGGTAAGCTGAACACTGACATGACATAGACCGGGATAGCCTGTGCCACTGCCGCCTTCATTAGAATTTCCTTTCCTCCCGTCGAAAGCAATTTCTCATTCCATCCATTTATCAGCAAGCACACCCTCTCAATCAGGTGTCTGAAGCAATCACACCCACAGGCGACGGTAGACCCAAATATTTGTCACTAAGAGATTCAGTAACAATATTTAACTTCTTACAAACCTCTTCTCTGACTGGAACCTCAGTGGTAGGGCTAAAGAAGATGCTTGACTTCGCATCACTAACAAGTTGGTATGAACTTGTACAATATAAATCTAGAGCATTGCGGAGAGATGTGGCATTGGACATATCAGCTTTCATCAGGATCAAGCCCTAATTCGCACCCGCACTTGCTCGCCATGGTGCTAGTCCGGGTCTAGGGCTGAGCCTGATTGGTCCATCTCTAGGGCTGCTCTCACACATTTCAGGAGCCGTAGGCCTTTCCATATCTCTTGTGCCCTTGAGCACTTGAAGAGCATGTGATTAATATCTTCAACATTACTTAAACAAACTGGACAATTAACTGAATTCCGAACATGCCTATTTGCCAATGTACATAAACATGGGATAATACCATGCAATGCATGCCAGCGAAAGATTTGAAGTTTCCTTAAAACCGGAGTTTTCCAAATTACTTTCCAAAATTCATGAGATGAGGCTTGGTCAAATCCATCCCTCCTTTGAGCTCTCCTTCTATATTCTGCTCTTCACTCAATATGGTACGCAAATTTCACCGAGAAACAACCAGACTTGTTAAAATGCCATGCAACAAAGTCAGGCTGTCCATAATTTGGTAAGGGAATCTGCAAGATGCATTCCACATCCCCTAACCTGAAGTTGTCACGAATCAACACCTCATCCCACTTGCTTATTGTTGGATCAATCAACTCCTGAACCTTTGACAACAGAATAGATCCTCTCGCTGTTAGAATTTTCCGAGTAGGGCTAGATGGTACCCACTGGTCCGACCAAATGTCGATAGTTGCACCATTTCCTGGCCTCCAAATACATCCTCTCTTAAACGTCTTCAACCCTGACATAATACTCCTCCATGTAAAAGATGAGTTTTTCTTTAACACTGCATTAACAAGGTCTCCATCAGGGTAGTACTTTGATCTAAGGACCTGCGCACATAGAGAGTCAGGATCTCTTAAGAGACGCCAGCACTGCTTTGCAAGCATAGCTTGTTTGAAGCAATGCAAATCACGAAATCTCATTCCTCTTTCAGATTTAGGAATACTCATTTTCCACCAGGCCATCCAGTGCATTTTCCTACTGGAAGCCGTATCACCCCACCAGAATCTCGCAATCGCATTACAAATTTCTCTGCATATTTGTTTTGGTAAGCTGAACACTGACATGACATAGGCCGGAATAGCCTGTGCCACTGCTGACGTGGGTATTACCCTTCGGGTAACCGACATTGCCCTATCCTGGATTGACTAATTGGAGGCCCATGAAGACACCTGGAGGCAAGATGGGCCACCTGGACGGCGCACCAGAGGAATCCTTGACGGGCAAGACAAGGAAGCAGCCGAACAAGGAAAGATTAGATCCAAAACTGCTGTAAACCTAGTCGTACCCGGTTAGATCTCTTGAGACCTGACCTCCTATATAAAGGCCAGGAGAGGGGCTGCCGTGGGACACACAATCAGTCTTAGCAGCCTTAGCCACCAAAAAGTCTAGAGCTAGGTCGCCGTAGCACTTAGCCTTTCGACGAGATCTCAGCCGAACTATTCGGCACCCCATTGTAACCCATTATCTTCATAATCAAGAACAGACAGGCAGGACGTAATCGTTTTACCTCATCGAGGGCCTCGAACCTGGGTAAATCGCTCTCCCCGCTTGTCTGTGAACCGATGTCTCGTATCAGCTTGCAGGATTCCGCTAACCCTAAGCCCCAATCGGAGGGCATTGCCGAGGAGTACCCTCAACAATTGGCGCCGTCTGTGGGAAGCCTGTCAGCACCAGGCAAGTCATCGGCAGTACCAGTCACGTCCGCGGCGTTCGTACTCGAGTCGCCAACGCCAGCGGAACCAAGGGATCCAATCCGCTACGGGTCCTTCGAATTCGTGCCGCACCGCGAAGCGCCTCACTTGATCCCTACAGGATCGACTGGCGATATGGATGCTACTTTCGGTGGTGTTCACTTCATCATCGACTCTGGAGGTTTCCTTCGCCTCCCCGGGGCCATCGTATCCGGTCTGAAGGCCGCAGTTCCAGAAAGCGTTCCTCCAATGGCAGCCCTAAGGATTCCATCTAGGAGCATACAAGAGAACCACCAAGGGAGTTTCGACGTTGCAGCAGGGCGAAGGAAAAGACGAAGGGACTCGCACCACGGGGAGGAAGGACGAACAACACCTCACCTTTGGCAGGTCGAGCAAGGATACCACGATACGTTATCAATCAAGGGACGCACCCGCTCGTCGTATCTATCGGCCACGGAGCAGCTCGAGGCACCATGTTACCTCCACTCTTACATCGATCCGAAGGATGGTCGAGAGAAGTCTAGTCACCTACTAAGGAACTGTTGACATTTTCTGGAGATTCGGCAGTTCTGCGATGACCTCAGAGCCGAGGCCATATCAAGAGTTCATGCAATGGAGAGAAGGGCAAGATCCTACAGTTATGCACCGGAGCCGTATGTACCAGAGCCATACGTACCAACAGGAGAAGACGAGCGTACATCGGCTGAGGTGTTTCCGGAACCGTGCGGGCAAGTCAATATGATCCATCAGACCAGCTTTTCAAAGAGAGAGATCAAGAAGTTCTCCCGGGAAGTAAAATATGCGGAAGTTGCCATGGTTGATACACCCGACTTTATCGACTGGTCAGATCAGAGTATTTCCTTCAGCAGGGCGGATCACCCGAAAGCTGTCCCGAGGCCTGGCCATGCAGCTCTTGTTCTTGAAGCATAGATTGGAGGATACAATATGAGCAAAGTATTCATGGATGTAGGAAGTGGCCTGAACCTATTGTTCGCCAGCACCATGAGAGCAATGGGTTTAACAGTTGATATGCTAAGAGAATCCGACACAGGATTCCACGGCATTATACCGACTCGACTCGCTTATTCTCTTGGGAAAACATCATTGGATGTGGTCTTCGGCACGCCCAGCAATTTCAGGAAAGAAAAGATTGAGTTCGAAGTAGTCGACTGGGAATCTCAGTATCACGCCATCCTTGGCAGGCCCGCGTTTGCCAAATTCATGGCCGTGCCTCACTATGCGTACTTGAAGCTGAAGATGCCGGGCAATAACGGGACCCCAATAACCGTCCATGGAAGCTTCGCTCGATCAGACAACTGCGACCGGGAATTCCAGAAGATCGCCTCGAAGTTCGGAGCCAAGGAAGAACTCAACGCAATTGACACCGTTACAGACCATACGCAACCACCAGTCGACAATCGAAACGTGAGATCCAACGAGTTTGACGCTGCAAAGGAAACCAAGAAGCTGCAGGTGCATCCCACTGACCCGAAGAAAACGGTCAATACGTCGGCTGACCTTACTGACGCATAGGAAGACTCGCTCATCGAGTTCCTCCGTGAGCGCTGGGAGATATTTGCATGGGAACCATCCGACATGCCAGGTATCACCAGGGAACTCGCTGAGCACGCCCTTAATGTTGATCCAACAGCCAAACCGGTGCAGCAGTCGATGCGCCGATTTTCCGAACCAAAGAGGAGAGCAATTGGCGAAGAAATTAGTCGAATCCGTAAAGCATGATTCATTCGGGAGCTCAAGGAAGCCGAGTGGGTCGCCAATCCTGTCATGGTACCAAAGAAGGACACCACCGCTCTACGCATGTGTATCGACTACACCAGCCTTAATAAACACTATCCAAAGGACCACTTCCCGCTGCCTCGCATCGATCAGATAGTCGACTCCACAGCTGGATGTGATCGCCTCTCCTTCCTTGATGCACACTCCGGGTATAATCAAATCAAGCTGAAGAAAGAATACCAGGAGCTGACCGCGTTCATCACCCCACACGGCGTTTTCTGTTACAACGTCATGACCTTCGGGTTGAAAAACGCAGGAGCAACTTATCAACGTTGCATGCAGGCTTGCCTTGGAGAGCAGATCGGGAGAAACATCGAAGTTTACATCGACGACATTGTGGTAAAGACGAAGCACGCTGCCACACTCATCGATGACTTGCGGGAAACTTTCGACAGTTTAGACAAGTATAAAATCAAGCTGAATCCAAAAAATGCTTCTTCGGAGTGCCAGGGGGACAAGTACTCGGGTACTTCATTTCAGCTAGGGGGATTGAAGCCAACCCTTTGAAGATTAAAGCCATTCTCGACATGGAGCCGCCAAAGAATCTGCACCAAGTGCAGCAGTTGGCAGGACGTCTAGCAGCGCTCAGTAGATTCATCGCCAAGCTGGGAGAAAAAGCTTTGCCGTTCTATAACCTGATGAAAAAATCAGAAAAGTTCGAGTGGACAAAAGAGGCACAGGAGTCCTTCGATAACCTGAAGAAAATCCTGTCGACGTCCCCAGTCCTCGTGACCCCGCACGAAAAAGAAACGCTACTTATGTACATAGCCGCAACAGCACAAGTCTTCAGCAGCGTTTTGGTCATCGAGCGAGAAGAGGCAGGAAAAGTCCACGGTGTTCAAAGGCCTGTTTACTACCTCAGTGAAGTACTCACACCCGCGAAGCAGAGATACCCTCATCATCAGAAGCTGGCGTATGCAGTATGGAAATCGGCTCGCAAGCTGCGTCATTATTTCACGGAGCACCCGATTGTCGTCGTGAGTGAAGCGCCATTAAAGAACATAATGACTAACCCAGAAGCCACAGGTCGGGTGTCCCAATGGGCCATCGAGATAGCGCCACACGACATAACTTACGTTAATCGGACAGCGATAAAGTCCCAGGTCCTCCCAGACTTCGTGGCAGACTGGATCCAGTCGCAGACACCAGCGGCACCCGACATGTCGGGATCATGGACAATGTACTTCACCGGGTCAAAACGGAGCACGGGCGCAGGAGCAGGAGTGATATTGATATCACCACAGGGAGATAAGATGAAGTACATACTACGTATGAATTTCTCCCTGCTGACGAACAATGAAGCAGAGTATGAAGCACTGCTGCACGGGATGAGGATGGCGAAAGCATGCGGAGCAACTCGCCTAGAAATCTACGGAGATTCAAACTTGGTGGTGCAGAAATCGATGAACCTATGTGACGCGGTCAGTGACAACATGATCGCTTATCGACAGTTGTATCAAAATATGGAAGCCAAGTTTGAAGGATGCGAACTCAAACATATCGGCAGAGCCAGCAATGAAGAAGCCGACACTATGGCGAATATCGGGTCCATGTGCTCCCCCATCCCAGACGGAGTGTTCTACGAAGTCATTGCCCAACGATTGATAAAGGAGAAAGCTTCGGCACCTTCAAAACCATCGTTTGATGAATCAGCATCGGACCAGCAGCAAACTGTCGAAGAACCTTCGCCACCATCAGTGGAGCAAGTCCTCCTCCTTGAGCCGCTATGGACCAAACCGTTACTAGCATACCTGACGAAGCAGGAGTTGCCGGAGGATTCTGTGGAAGCAAGGCGGATCGTCAGATGGTCAAAGGCCTTCACCGTGGTTAATGGCGAACTTTACAAGCGTAGCATCTCGGGTATCCTCCAAAGGTGTATCTCCATTGACGATGGAAAAGCACTACTGCGCGAGATACATGAGGGAACCTGCGGACACCACGCAGGAAGCAGGACCCTTGTAGCAAAAGCCTTCAGGACAGGATTTTACTGGTCAACAGCAGCATCGGATGCTCGGGATCTAGTCATGAAATGTGACCCCTGCCAGCGCTTTTCCCCAAAACCGCACACCCCCGCAACAGATCTAATGACAATACCTCTAGCCTGGCCCTTTGCTCAATGGGGACTCGACCAAGTTGGACCGCTGCCGAGGTCGTCGCCTGGAGGGCACACGTATTTACTGGTCGCAGTCGACAAGTTCACCAAGTGGATCGAGGCAGTGCCCGTTCAAAACCAAAAGGCCGAAACAGATGTTCAGTTTTTCAGAGGAATAACTTGTCGGTTTGGTATGCCCCACAGTATCGTCACACACAACGGATCTAACTTCGACTCCAAAGAGTTTCGGAAGTTCTGCGACGACGGAGGAATCAAACTGAAGTTTGCATCAGTTAGCCACCCACAAACCAATGGGCAGGTGGAAAGGATCAACGGTCTAATAGGGGATGGCCTCAAGAAACGCCTTACAGGCGCGGCTGGAGCCTGGGTCGAGGAGCTACCATCTGTGCTATGGAGTTTGCGCACTATGCCCAACAGGTCGACTCAGTACACCCCGTTCTTCTTGGTGCATGGAGCCGAAGCAGTTCTACCAGCCGACGTTCGGTTCGAGGCTCCTCGGGTGACAGCGTACACAGAATCTGATATGGGGTGGCCCGATCTTCTCAGTAAGCAATGGTGGTGATGATGATCACGGGGTGATGGCAGCGGAGGAACACGACGATGTAGTGGATGATAACTTGTATGACGCAACGAGATCTCTCGATTGGTTCCTGTCGCCAATGCAACAGCTCTCAACCCTGCAAGATATTCGCAACTCCACACACTTGCGCAGGTAGCCGCCGACCACGAAGCGGTAAGTTGCAACCGTCTAATTCCCAATGGAACAGCAGATCATACAAGACTTTTTCAGGATCTACACAATATCAAGCAATATGGTGTAGGGATTCAATAGTTTTGCTAGAGCAAACAACTAAGAACTAGGGTTTATCTTAAACGTGGTCTAAAGCAGCTAGGGGGCGTCCTGGGCACTTATATAGGCGTCCGGGACGACTCCTGGTCGAAAAGATACAAAAATAACCGACCCAGAATAGATCTGGTCGAGACAGACTCGGACAAATCCGGTCTGGAATCCGGTCAACCGGGCCAGGGACCGGATCGGCCGGTCTGGCGTCCGGTCAACCGGGCGACAACCGGAAACTTCGCAACTTTCGTCCGGTTTTGGTCCGGTACGATGCATCCGGTTGGCGCCCGGTCAACCAGGCCAGGGACCGGGCTGGCCGGTCTGGTGGCCGGTCTAACCGGGTGCTGGACCGGCCTGGACGTCGTCTTCTCCTATCGCGCATTCCTCCCGCTCCTCCCTCGCGCGTCCATGAGATATCTTCATGTCCAGCTCCATGTCCAGCTTCACGTCCATCTTGACGTCCGTCTTCATGTCCAGCTGCTCCTCTCCTCCTCGTGCGATGCTCGTCTCCTCTTGATACCTGATGATACATAAGTAATAGGACTTAGGCAGTATAAAGTTCTCATCAATCAAAGTACCGTTTAGAAACAAGTTCACATGTTGTTTAAGTAGCTTCGCACGAGCCCTTGTAATTGGTCCAATCCGAACTTCATTGGACTTGAGCTTCACAGCAGGTTCATCTTCATTTATCAATGACGGAGGTAGTGGTGTAGTAGGGATGTCCTCATCATCTCCCCCCCCCCTTCAAAAGGCATCGACCCCGACGCTCCAAGGTCTTCTCTGTCAGATGGTGTCAAATCAGCAACATTGAAAGAATTACTGACACCAAACTCATCAACTGGAAGATCTATCGAGTATGCATTATCATTGATCTTGGCAAGCACTTTGTAAGGACCAGCACCACGAGGCTTCAACTTAGACTTCCGCAGCTTCGGGAACCTATCCTTGTGAAAATGTACCCAGACCGTATCACCAGGCTTGAACAACATCTCTTTGCGCTTCTTATTCATCCTTGCAGCATTGCTCTTTCCTTTCTTCTCTATCAACTCTTTAGTCTTCACATGGATTTTTCGCACAAAATCTGCCCTCTTGGATGCCTCCATATTAACTCTCTCATGTATGGGCAAAGGCAACAAGTCAAGTGGAGTAATGGGTTTAAAACCATACACCACCTCAAAAGGACATAGCTCTGTGGTAGAATGGACCGCCCTGTTGTAAGCAAACTCTATATGCGGCAAACACTCTTCCCACTCCTTCAGGTTCTTCTTGATCATGGATCTCAACAGTTGTGACAAGGTTCGATTCACCACCTCAGTTTGTCCATCAGTTTGGGGATGACAAGTAGTACTAAACTGTAGCTTTGTTCCTAGCTTTCACCAAAGTGTCTTCCAGAAGTAGCTCATGAACTTCACATCACGATCAGAAACAATAGTCTTTGGAACTCCATGTAGTCGAACAATCTCCCTGAAAAATAGGTTAGCAATATGCGACGCATCGTCGTTTTTGTGGCAGGCAATAAAGTGTGACATTTTAGAAAATCTGTCCACTACCACAAATATAGAATCATGGCCTCTCTTAGTACACGGCAAACCCAACACAAAATCCATACTAATATCTTCCCAAGGTGTAGTAGGTGCCGGTAATGGAGTATACAAACCGTGAGGCTTCAGCTTCGACTTGGACTTGTTGCAAGTAATGCATCTCTTCACATACTGACACGCGTACAGCACGCGACCGTTGGGAACCCCAAGTGGAAGGTGTGATGCGTACAGCAGTAAGTTTCCCTCAGTTAGAAACCAAGGTTTATCGAACCAGTAGGAGTCAAGAAGCACGTTGAAGGTTGATGGCGGCGAGATGTAGTGCGGCGCAACACCAGGGATTCCGGCGCCAACGTGGAACCTGCACAACACAACCAAAGTACTTTGCCCCAACGAAACAGTGAGGTTGTCAATCTCACCGGCTTGCTGTAACAAAGGATTAGATGTATAGTGTGGAAGATGATTGTTTGCAGAAAACAGTAGAACAATTGCAGTAGATTGTATTTCAGATGTAAAGAATGGACCGGGGTCCACAGTTCACTAGTGGTGTTTCTCCCATAAGATAAATAGCATGTTGGGTGAACAAATTACAGTTGGGCAATTGACAAATAGAGAGGGCATGACCATGCACATACATGATATGATGAGTATTGTGAGATTTAATTGGGCATTACGACAAAGTACATAGACCGCTATCCAGCATGCATCTATGCCTAAAAAGTCCACCTTCAGGTTATCATCCGAACCCCTTCCAGTATTAAGTTGCAAACAACAGACAATTGCATTAAGTATGGTGCGTAATGTAATCAATAACTACATCCTCGGACATAGCATCAATGTTTTATCTCTAGTGGCAACAGCACATCCATAACCTTAGAGGTTTCTCTCACTCCCCCAGATTCACGGAGACATGAACCCACTATCGAGCATAAATACTCCCTCTTGAAGTTAAGAGTAAAAACTTGGCCAGAGCCTCTACTAATAACGGAGAGCATGCAAGATCATAAACAACACATAGATAATAGATTGATAATCAACATAACATAGTATTCTCTATTCATCGGATCCCAACAAACACAACATATAGCATTACAGATAGATGATCTTGATCATGTTAGGCAGCTCACAAGATCCGACAATGAAGCATAATGAGGAGAAGACAACCATCTAGCTACTGATATGGACCCATAGTCCAGGGGTAAACTACTCACTCATCACTCCGGAGGCGACCATGGCGGTGTAGAGTCCTCCAGGAGATGAATCCCCTCTCCGGCAGGGTGCTGGAGGCGATCTCCTGAATCCCCCGAGATGGGATTGGCGGCGGTGTCTCTGGAAGGTTTTCCGTATCGTGGCTCTCGGTACTGGGGGTTTCGCGACGAAGGCTATTTGTAGGCGGAAGGGCAGAGTCGGGAGAGTCACGAGGGGCCCACACGCTAGGGCCGCGCGGCCAGCACCTGGGCCGCGCCGCCCTAGTGTGGCGCCGCCTCGTGGCCCCACTTCGTCTTCTCTCCGGTCTTATGGAAGCTTCGTGTGAAAATAGGCCCCTGGGCGTTGATTTCGTCCAATTCTGAGAATATTTCCTTACTAGGATTTCTGAAACCAAAAACAGCAGAAAACAGCAACTGGCTCTTCGGCATCTCGTTAATAGGTTAGTGCCGGAAAATGCATAAATATGACATAAAGTATGCATAAAACATGTACATATCATCAATAATGTGGCATGGAACATAAGAAATTATCGATACGTCGGAGACGTATCAGCATCCCCAAGCTTAGTTTCTGCTCGTCCCGAGCAGGTAAACGATAACAAAGATAATTTCTGGAGTGACATGCCATCATAACCTTGATCATACTATTGTAAGCATATGTAATGAATGCAGCGATCAAAACAATGTAAATGTCATGAGTAAACAACTGAATCATATATCAAAGACTTTTCATGAATAGTACTTTCAAGACAAGCATCAATAAGTCTTGCATAAGAGTTAACTCATAAAGCAATAATTCAAAGTAGAGGTATTGAAGCAACACAAAGGAAGATTAAGTTTCAGCGGTTGCTTTCAACTTATAACATGTATATCTCATGGATAGTTGTCAATGCAAAGTAATATAACAAGTGCAATATGCAAGTATGTAAGAATCAATGCACAGTTCACACAAGTGTTTGCTTCTTGAGGTGGAGAGAGATAGGTGAACTGAGTCAACATAAAAGTAAAAGAAAGGCCCTTCGCAGAGGGAAGCATTGATTGCTATATTTGTGTTAGAGCTTTGGTTTTGAAAACAAGAAACAATTTTGTCAACGGTAGTAATAAAGCATATGTATCATGTAAATTATATCTTACAAGTTGCAAGCCTCATGCATAGTATACTAATAGTGCTCGCACCTTGTCCTAATTAGCTTGGATTACCGGGATTATCATCGCAATGCACATGTTTCAACCAAGTGTCACAAAGGGGTACCTCTATGCTGCCTGTACAAAGGTCTAAGGAGAAAGCTCGCATCGGATTTCTCGCTATTGATTATTCTCAACTTAGACATCCATACCGGGACAACATAGACAACAGATAATGGACTCCTCTTATATGCATAAGCATGTAGCAACAATTAATTTTCTCATATGAGATTGAGGATATATGTCCAAAACTGAAACTTCCACCATGATTCATGGCTTTAGTTAGCCGCCCAATGTTCTTCTCTAACAATATGCATGCTCTAACCATTAAATGAGTGGTTAATCTCCCTTACTTCAGACAAGACGGACATGCATAGCAACTCACATGATATTCAACAAGGAGTAGTTGATGGCGTCCCCAGGAACATGGTTATCGCACAACAAGCAACTTAATAAGAGATAAAGTGCATAAGTACATATTCAATACCACAATAGTTTTTAAGCTATTTGTCCCATGAGCTATATATTGTAAAGATAAAGAATAGAAATTTTAAAGGTAGCACTCAAGCAATTTACTTTGGAATGGCGGAGAAATACCATGTAGTAGGTAGGTATGGTGGACACAAATGGCATAGTGGTTGGCTCAAGGATTTGGATGCATGAGAAGTATTCCCTCTCGATACAAGGTTTAGGCTAGCAATGTTATTTGAAGCAAACACAAGGATGAAGCGGTGCAGCAAAACTCACATAAAAGACATATTGTAAACATTATAAGACTCTACACCGTCTTCCTTGTTGTTCAAACTCAATACTAGGAATTATCTAGACCTTAGAGAGACCAATTATGCAAACCAAATTTTAGCAAGCTCTATGTATTTCTTCATTAATAGGTGCAAAGTATATGATGCAAGAGCTTAAACATGAGCACAACAATTGCCAAGTATCACATTATCCAAGACATTATAGCAATTACTACACGTATCATTTTCCAATTCCAACCATATAACAATTTAACGAAGAAGAAACTTCGCCATGAATACTATGAGTAAAGCCTAAGGACATACTTGTCCATATGCAACAGCGGAGCGTGTCTCTCTCCCACACAAAGAATGCTAGGATCCATTTTATTCAAACAAAACAAAAACAAAAACAAACCGACGCTCCAAGCAAAGCACATAAGATGTGATGGAATAAAAATATAGTTTCAGGGGAGGAACCTGATAATGTTGTCGATGAAGAAGGGGATGCCTTGGGCATCCCCAAGCTTAGACGCTTGAGTCTTCTTGATATATGCAGGGGTGAACCACCGGGGCATCCCCAAGCTTAGAGCTTTCACTCTCCTTGATCATGTTGTATCATCTCCCTCTCTTGATCCTTGAAAACTTCCTCCACACCAAACTCAAAACAACTCATTAGAGAGTTAGTGCACAATCAAAATTTACATGTTCAGAGGTGACATAATCATTCTTAACACTTCTGGACATTGCATAAAGCTACTGAAAGTCAATGGAATCGAAAAATCCATCAAGCATATCAAAACAGGCAATGCGAAATAAAAGGCAGAATCTGTCAAAACAGAACAGTTCGTAAAGACGAATTTTATTGAGGCACCAGACTTGCTCAAATGAAAATGCTCAAATTGAATGAAAGTTGCGTACATATCTGAGGATCACTCACGTAAATTGGCATAATTTTCTGAGTTACCTACAGAGAATTATGCCCAGATTCGTGACAGCAAAGAAATCTGTTTCTGCGCAGTAATCCAAATCTAGTACGAACCTTACTATCAACGACTTTACTTGGCACAACAATGCACATAACTAAGATAAGGAGAGGTTGCTACAGTAGTAAACAACTTCCAAGACTCAAATAAAAAATAAAAGTACTGTAGTAAAAACATGGGTTGTCTCCCATAAGCGCTTTTCTTTAACGCTTTTCAGCTAGGCGCAGAAAGTGTATATCAAATATTATCAAGAGATGATGCATCTACAGTGGGGTGTGGAGTTTTCTCAACCATGCATATTATATTGGATACATAAGTTTCAGCAGCTCCCTTTTCATTAGTCTTGGGCTTGCTACTCTCATCAAACAAATTTTCAGGAACAAGCCAAGCATAGTTATTTTCTAATGCCTCATGCATTGCTAGGAGCTTACATGGTATTGGTGCTTTAATCTCCCCACCATTATTAACATTATTAGTATACTTAATTCTATCCATATCCATCTTTTCAAGTGTTCTTTTAAAATCGGTGATCATGCCAAGCCTATCATGCTTACTAAAAACTTTTCTAGCTTCTTTAGCTATATCCGCAAATTCTCGCACTAAGACTTTTAGAACAAAATCTCTCTTCTCTCCCCTCTCCATATCAGAAAGTGTAAGAAACATGTGTTGTATCATGGGGTTGAGACTAATAAATCTAGCTTCCATCATGCGTACCAAACAAACATAGGCATCTTCATAAGTAGGGACAGCTTTTGCAAGGGGTATATCTTTAAGATCTTCATGCATACTAACGTGGGTGAAAAATTCTTCTATATTATCTCTTCCAATTATAGACCCTTGTCCCACAGGTATATCTTTTACAGTGAAATTAAAAGGAAACATGTTGAAATAAGTAAATGCAAGTAACTAATTTTTTTGTGTTTTTGATATAGCAAACAAGATAGCAAATAAAGTAAAACTAGCAACTAATTTTTTTGTATTTTGATTTAGTGCAGCAAACAAAGTAGTAAATAAAATAAAGCAAGACAAAAACAAAGTAAAGAGATTGGATTGTGGAGACTCCCCTTGCAGCGTGTCTTGATCTCCCCGGCAACGGCGCCAGAAATTTAGCTGCTGGCGTGGAGTTGACGTGGGAGTTAGAAATCTCTGTGGTGTAATTTTCCTTCACGTCCCCGGCAACGGCGCCAGAAATTTAGCTTGACACGCGTACAACACGCGACCGTTGGGAACCCCAAGTGGAAGGTGTGATGCGTACAGCAGTAAGTTTCCCTCAGTTAGAAACCAAGGTTTATCGAACCAGTAGGAGTCAAGAAGCACGTTGAAGGTTGATGGCGGCGAGATGTAGTGCGGCGCAACACTAGGGATTCCGGCGCCAACGTGGAACCTGCACAACACAACCAAAGTACTTTGCCCCAACGAAACAGTGAGGTTGTCAATCTCACCGGCTTGCTGTAACAAAGGATTAGATGTATAGTGTGGAAGATGATTGTTTGCAGAAAACAGTAGAACAATTGCAGTAGATTGTATTTTAGATGTAAAGAATGGACCGGGGTCCACAGTTCACTAGTGGTGTCTCTCCCATAAGATAAATAGCATGTTGGGTGAACAAATTACAGTTGGGCAATTGACAAATAGAGAGGGCATGACCATGCACATACATGATATGATGAGTATTGTGAGATTTAATTGGGCATTACGACAAAGTACATAGACCGCTATCCAGCATGCATCTATGCCTAAAAAGTCCACCTTCAGGTTATCATCCGAACCCCTTCCAGTATTAAGTTGCAAACAACAGACAATTGCATTAAGTATGGTGCGTAATGTAATCAATAACTACATCCTCGAACATAGCATCAATGTTTTATCCCTAGTGGCAACAACACATCCATAACCTTAGAGGTTTCTCTCACTCCCCCAGATTCACGGAGACATGAACCCACTATCGAGCATAAATACTCCCTCTTGGAGTTAAGAGTAAAAACTTGGCCAGAGCCTCTACTAATAACGGAGAGTATGCAAGATCATAAACAACACATAGATAATAGATTGATAATCAACATAACATAGTATTCTCTATTCATCGGATTCCAACAAACACAACATATAGCATTACAGATAGATGATCTTGATCATGTTAGGCAGCTCACAAGATCCGACAATGAAGCATAATGAGGAGAAGACAGCCATCTAGCTACTGCTATGGACCCATAGTCCAGGGGTAAACTACTCACTCATCACTCCGGAGGCGACCATGGCGGTGTAGAGTCCTCCGGGAGATGAATCCCCTCTCCGGCAGGGTGCCGGAGGCGATCTCCTGAATCCCCCGAGATGGGATTGGCGGCGGCGGCATCTCTAGAAGGTTTTCCGTATCGTGGCTCTCGGTACTGGGGGTTTTGCGACGAAGGCTATTTGTAGGCGGAAGGGCAGAGTCGGGAGAGTCACGAGGGGCCCACACGCTAGGGCCGCGCGGCCAGCACCTGGGCCGCGCCGCCCTAGTGTGGCGCCGCCTCGTGGCCTCACTTCGTCTTCTCTCCGGTCTTCTGGAAGCTTCGTGTGAAAATAGGCCCCTGGGAGTTGATTTCGTCCAATTCCGAGAATATTTCCTTACTAGGATTTCTGAAACCAAAAACAGCAGAAAACAGCAACTGGCTCTTCGGCATCTCGTTAATAGGTTAGTGCCGGAAAATGCATAAATATGACATAAAGTATGCATAAAACATGTAGATATCATCAATAATGTGGCATGGAACATAAGAAATTATCGATACGTCGGAGACGTATCATATACCTGTCCACATCCCGCCTCATCTTTGGCCAATAAAAGTGATCAGCGAGCATGAGTAGCGTCTTCTCACGCCCAAAGTGACCCATCAAACCTCCAGCATGTGATTCCTGCAATAAGAGCAAACACACAGACGATTCTGGAACACATAGTTTGTTAGCTCGAAACAAGAACCCATCATGTATGTGATATTTTTCCCATGCTCTACCAAGAGCACATAAGCGATATGGTTCAGCAAAATCATGATCCATAGCATACAAATCACATAGCACTTCCAATCCAGGAATTTTAACATCAAGTTGAGTTAATAGCATATTCTTCCTAGATAAAGCATCAGCAACAATATTATCTTTTCCCTTCTTATGCTTAATAATGTATGGAAAAGACTCAATGAACTCAACCCACTTAGCAAGACGCCTATGCAAAGTAGATTGGGCTTTCAGATATTTCAAAGCTTCATGATCAGAATGTATGATAAATTCTTTTGGCCACAAATAATGTTGCCAAACCTCAAGAACTCTAATTAAAGCATACAATTCTTTATCATAGATAGGATAGTTCAACTTAGCACCAGAAAGTTTCTCAGAAAAATATGCAATTGGGCGACCCTCTTGCATGAACACACCACCAATTCCAATACCACTAGCATCACATTCAATCTCGAATTGCTTATTGAAATCAGGAAGTGCAAGCAACGGTGCAGAAGTTAACAATCATTTCAGTTCATCAAAAGCATGATCTTGGGCAACGCCCCACTCAAATGCAACACCCTTTTTAGTCAATTCATTCAAAGGTGCAGCAATAGTAGAAAGGTTGGGCACAAAACGGCGATAAAACCCAGCTAGACCATGAAAACTTCTAACTTGACTCACATTCATGGGAGTAGGCCAATTTTGAATAGCTTCAATTTTAGACACATCTACTTCTACTACATGCTTAGAGACAACATATCCCAGAAATATGACCTTATCTTTGCAAAATGTGCACTTCTCAAGATTACCATAGAGTTTACTATCACGCAACACTTGCAAAACATGTCGAATATGTATAATATGATCAGATTCATTGCGGCTGTAAATTAATATGTCATCAAAATACACAACCACAAACTTGCCAATAAAATCACGCAAAACATGGTTCATCAGTCTCATGAAAGTGCTAGGTGCATTAGTCAAACCAAAAGGCATTACTAACCACTCATATAAACCAAATTTTGTTTTAAAGGCAGTTTTCCACTCATCCCCTTCTTTCATCCTAATTTGATGATAACCACTACGCAAATCAATTTTAGAGAACACAGCAGCACCACTCAATTCATCTAGCATATCCTCTAAACGGGGAATAGGGTGACGATATCGAATAGTGATATTGTTTATAGCTCTACAATCTACGCACATACGCCATGTACCATCTTTCTTAGGAACTAGAATAACAGGAACATCACAAGGACTAAGGCTTATGCGGATATAACCTTTGTCGAGTAGCGCTTGTACTTGCTTCTGTATCTCCTTCGTCTCTTCGGGGTTCGTTCTATATGGTGCCCGATTGGGTAGCGAAGCTCCGGGAATCAAGTCGATTTGATGCTCAATACCTCGCAATGGTGGAAGTCCTGTGGGTACCTCATCCGGAAACACGTCGCCAAATTCCTGCAAAACATTAGAAACACCAAGAGGAAGAGGGGTCATGTCGTTAGAAACCAAAACCGTACCCCTGTACAAGAGCACAAGTGGCATGGTTGTAGGATCCTCACTAAATTCTCTCATGTCTTCTTTGGTGTATAATGAGACTAAGGAATTCACTCTCTCACTTTTCGTTATATCACTCACAACATTACAATTCTCTCGCCTATCTAAAGAAGCATCCTCCAAGTTGACTTCAACTTTCTGACGAGATTCATTGACAATTTGCTGTGGTATCATAGGATGTAAATTAATTTTCTTGCCCTTGAACTCCAAGTGATATGTATTGGCACGGCCATTGTGTTGCACAGAACGGTCATAGAGCCAAGGCCGACCCAATAGCAGGTGACACACCGTCATAGGAACGACATCAAAATCAATGCAATCCTTATACAGTCCAATAGCAAACTCAACACGCACCATATGGTTTACCTTTATCTCACCATTGTCGCTCAACCACTGAATATAGTATGGATGCGGGTGCGGTAGATACTTCAACTTCAGCTTGGTACACAACTCCTTGCTTGCTAAATTACGGCAACTCCCACCATCAATAATGACCTTGCAAGCCTTGTCAGGACCAACTAAAGCCTTTGTTTGGAACAAATTGCAGCGCTGAGTAGATGCACTAGGCAAAACATTAAGAGCACGCTGCGACACAACAATGGTGCGAGCATCAGACGGATATGCATCTTCACCATCAGTGTCATAATCATCATCTTCTGGAGCATTAGGATCAACATCATCTCCAGTCTCGTACTCATTGTCTTCATTGATAACCATGACTTTGCGGTTAGGACAATCTCTCTTGAAGTGACCCTTGCCACCACATGTATGACAAACCATATCATGGTTACGCGCAGTAGACACTTTAGAGCCACTCGTACTTGCAGCAGATTCGGACTTCTTTGTGTTAGACACATTGGAGACCGGCTTACTAGGCGGAGTAGAGTAAGGTGCGGAGCACGTCGAAGGCGCTGGCGCCGTAGATGGTGCCGCACGGGGTGTGAAACGCCCAGCTCCTGTAGCTCGACCTTTGATCTTTGCTTCGTCAGCCAACTGTGATTCAGCTTCTCTTGCATGATGTAACAATTGATTCATATTGGTGTAGCTGTAGTGACGAACAATGCCTTTGATATCATACTTCAAACCATTGAGAAAACGCTGCATTGTCATCTCGAGAGACTCACGGACATGGCCATGCTGCATAAGCATCTCCATCTCCATGTAGTATTCATCCACAGTCTTCACACCTTGTCTCAATAGAGTCAGCTTATCATATATATTTCGCAAGTAATTTGTAGGCACAAAGCGAGAAGTCATCGCCTCCTTCATGGCACTCCATGTGCGTATAGGTTGCTCACGATCCTCTTCGCGGTTACGAACAAAAGCATCCCACCAACGCAAAGCATAGCCATCAAATTCGGAAGAAGCAAGCTTGATCTTCCGATCTTCAGTATAATGTGGATGTAAGCTCCACAACTTCTCAATCTTGAGCTCCCAAGTGAGGTATTCTTCAACATCAGCTCCTCCTTCAAACTTGGGTATCGAAAACTTGGGCTTACCCAAACCATCTTCCTCATCTTGTCCACGACCATTGCGGCCAAGTGGAGCCCAACCGCGAGCACGATTGCCACGTGGCGCATCACGAGCATTGTGTGCGTCATCTTGAAGCTCAGGACCATCGTCATCTTCTTGTTGTTGTTGCGCGGTCAAATTCTCAACAGCTAAGCGCAAATCAGCAAGATTGCGTTGTACATCCGTCATTTGATCTTGCATTGTAGTGACGTTCACATGAGTAGCATCCAACTTTTGGGAGATCTCGTCAATCTTCCCATTAAGCACCTCGTCCTGAACGCGGAATTCACGTCGCATCTCATTACGAAGAGCCTCATACTCCCTCCATGTGATGATATCTGCAGCACTCTTGTTTTCCTGGTTGACAATTCTATGATCACTAGCAGACTCGTTAGTAGATTAGTGCACTAAATCAAAAATATATAGTGGTACTCTCACAACTCACTCAAAACTGATAAGAAAAGGAGATCTTACCGTTCCAAAGTAAATTAGTGTTGCTTACCACTTGTAGTAATAACTAGTGCACGGATGTAGCGAAGCGAATATCAAGGGTATAAGAACAAATCACACTACAAAGCAGGGTATATGTGGGGCTGTAGGTAGGCTACCTATTTGCACCAATAACAAGCTCTAGCGCTGACCGTAGACAACCAATGATACTCACACAAGGTGATATAATGGGGCAATGCAACTATATGTGGGAAAGGTTGCAATGCACAAGGGAGACGCTAGCAAAGCTCAACGAAACAGGCACAAGATTGCTCAACTACAGGTGCAGTAAAATAAACTTAGGCCTTCACTTGAATCAACTAGCACTTCACGTTTCTTTTTTTTGGATTTTTCTTTTTGTATAACACACGTAGCTATGTAGCTCTGTTTGCTTCTTTTTCAATTTTTTTTTTGATATATGACACAACTCCTTGATAACACGGCCACAGAAATATGCAAAGCACTGATAACCTAACGAGCAGCTTGTCGAGCGGTAAAACTAGTCTCTTCTGGGGAAGTTCCTAGTCACTTTATATCGAAAGGCTGTGTCTATGGTTGGGAACAAGCACACTATACGCTATGTGGACTCGGAGTAACAAAAACTGACACTAGACGACAAAGTAACACAAGATGATAGAGTAAACTCAAACCCTAAAATACTAGATGGAAAGAAAAGATACGCAAAAACAACTACGAAAAGCAACTAAAACTTGAAATTAGTGCAATCTAAGGCTATGGCAAACCCTAACCCTAATTTTTTATGGCTTTTTCTGGATAGGAAAACACTCACAACTCAACTATGGGGTGGATTGTGGATGGCTTACCGAGGAAAACTGGAAATCTGATACCAAGATGATATGGGGTGGCCCGATCTTCTCAGTAAGCAAAGGTGGTGATGATGATCACGGGGTGATGGCAGCGGAGGAACACGACGATGTAGTGGATGATAACTTGTATGACGCAACGAGATCTCTCGATTGGTCCCTGTCGCCAATGCAACAGCTCTCAACCTTGCAAGATATTCGCAACTCCACACACTTACGCACGTAGCCGCCGACCACGAAGCGGTAAGTTGCAACCGTCTAATTCCCAATGGAACAGCAGATCACACAAGACTTTTTCAGGATCTACACAATATCAAGCAATATGGTGTAGGGATTCAATAGTTTTGCTAGAGCAAACAACTAAGAACTAGGGTTTATCTTAAACGTGGTCTAAAGCAGCTAGGGGGGCGTCCTGGGCACTTACATAGGCGTCCGGGACGACTCCTGGTCGAAAAGATACAAAAATAACCGACCCAGAATAGATCTGGTCGAGACAGACTCGGACAAATCCGGTCTGGAATCTGGTCAACCGGGCTAGGGACCGGATCGGCCGGTCTGGCGTCCGGTCAACCGGGCGGCAACCGGAAACTTCGCAACTTTCGTCCGGTTTTGGTCCGGTACGATGCATCCGGTTGGCGCCCGGTCAACCGGGTCAGGGACCGGGCTGGCCGGTCTGGTGGCCGGTCTAACCGGGTGCTGGACCGGCCTGGACGTCGTCTTCTCCTCTCGCGCATGCCTCACGCTCCTCCCTCGCGCGTCCATGAGATATCTTCATGTCCAGCTCCATGTCCAGCTTCACGTCCATCTTGACGTCCGTCTTCATGTCCAGCTGCTCCTCTCCTCCTCGTGCGATGCTCGTCTCCTCTTGATACCTGATGATACATAACTAATAGGACTTAGGCAGTATAAAGTTCTCATCAATCAAAGTACCGTTTAGAAACAAGTTCACCTATTGTTTAAGTAGCTTCGCACGAGCCCTTGTAATTGGTCCAATCCGAACTTCATTGGACTTGAGCTTCACAGCAGGTTCATCTTCATTTATCAATGACGGAGGTAGTGGTGTAGTAGGGATGTCCTCATCAGAATCTTCTTCCAACATCGCGCTGCAGGACGCCGTGGACCTTCTCGACGAAGCACGAGACATTGCCTTGGCAAGAACGACGGTGTACCAACAGGTGTTGAAGAATTATCACAGCCGACGAATACACAGTCGAAGCTTTAATGTTGGGGATATGGTACTTTGGCTGAAGCAAGAGAGACCCCTGAAACTTAAATCCCCATGGGAAGGACCATACATCGTCACTGAAGTGATACCAGGAGGAGCATATCGGCTCAAAAACCCAGCTTCAGGAAAAGACATTGGGAATCCATGGAACATCGCATAGTTGCGACGGTTCTATACATAGGAAGCAATTGTTTTTACTTACTTGACAGCCCTTAAGGTTGCTTTTCGCATTATGAATAAAGTTCTAATCAGATTCTCTACCTTTTTTCTTAATTCAGGCCCTACCACCCGAACATATCGTCTGGGGGCCCTAAACCATCGGCTCTTACTCCCATCGGGAGCGCTGGCCTGAAGGATACACAATGTCATTGATTAAATACTCTCAACGAGAGCTAAGATTAATGGCACACCAAAACAACCAATCCAAGCCTCGAAAAACACGCGAGCGCTGCAGTCGATGGTTACATTATCTCAAAATAAGGCTCAAACCGGTGCACCGCATGACGAAGCCAAGCGTCTAATTCCCTCGACTGAGTCGATGGGTCTCGCTCTCACAAAAACGTACATATCGACTTCGCAATAACATTGCAAAATTCAACGAAGTCGTCGAGAGAGTAGGTTGAACTGATCACTCAGCCGCCCTCGACAATACATTATCAATCAAACTAGTATAGCGTGTAGCGCACGCGGTAAATCTGTACAAAACAATCTTATGCAGGTACAAGGTTGTTACATTCATGACTGGGCTCCCCGGTTCCCTTGACCCTCGTCTCCCTCTCAAGGCACGACTCCATCCGAGAGACAATGGTATATGCAGGGCCTCTAGCAATATCATAATATTGGCCTAAACTCCTCTCAGTGTTTGCTACGGCCCTCAAGTCTAAGGATGGATGACACGCCAATACCGAAGCAAAGGCAAGCTCAGCACCAGCTAGAAGCTCTTTCCGCACCAACTGCCGAATCCTTTCGGGCGACTTGAATCGAGTAAACAGGGCAGACAAGGTTTTGGGTGCCTGATCTAGGGGAAACAAAGTACTCCAGACCATCTTGAGATGAGCGTGGAACTTATCGAAGTAGTAATGTGCCTTCTCCACCCGATACTCAAACTTCGCCATGACAACGGCCTTCGGACGATGCAGCCATAGATCGTGCTTTGGGCGAGCAGCATCAGTCATCGCCTTGACCTTTTCATGAATCTTCCTGTCTTCCTCGGATTTATCTGAAGATACAACTGGAAAGGAACGAATATCAGTTAAAAAGAACATTCGAGCTACGCCAGGAGTCAGGAGATGGGAGAAAACACTCACAGCCCAAACTTTCGGTGGCAACATGAAGACCATCGAGGGCATATTGCTCGATAGCAGTTGCCATTTCTCCCTTTTTCTTCACCAACGCTACCATGGCCCGAATAGAAGCAATGTCTTTATTTAAACGAGACACTTGGTCACGTAAGCGGCGAACAAGGTCAGATTCATCGTTAGTCGAAGGATTCAGGAAAAGCTCGGCACGAGAAGAAGATGAAGGAATCTGCAGTACAATCTTCGATTCAGAAATACATTAACATAAAACTCCCATCGGGAGCGCTGGCATATATATTACATCCAAAAGGTTGTTTGAAATTGGCAACAGAGCCGAACTAAATAGGACTAAGTCAAGTTACGATTGGTCTTATTTACAAATAACGAAGCAACAAGTTTAAGGAGGCGCTGACGATGAGCCAGGGGTAGCTTCAGGAGTAGGCTTGGCTTTTGCTTCGTCTACCAACTTCAGCAGTTGATTGGCACAAGTTACTGCCGATCTTTTAAAAGGTTCAAGGTCGACTAAGTGGTTGTCGTCATCCACAGGCAACGCCTTAGACAACTTCTCCAAGTCAGACCCCAGCCCATGACCCATTAGCAGCTGGAAAGTAAGAACCGCACCGAATAATCGAGAACGGTGTTTCAATACCTCCACAGGCTCAGAAGAGTCGACAAGAAAAGCATCCGCCATCTCGCCAAGGGTCTTGTCCTGCTTCACCTTCGGGAAGATCATCGAGTACAGCCTCGGCAGAGCTCCTCTAGTCTTTTGTAGAAGCCCAAGGACTTGAACATTTGACTCAGCAGCAAGTGACAAGGCATCGGATGTGGAGTCCTCCTGAAGCTGATGGCGTCGAGTAACGGTTATATTGGCGGCCTCTGAAAGAAAGACAGATCAATATCCAGAAAAGAAATACCAAAAAAGAAGCTATGTGTCGTGAATTTTACCCAATAAATCTTTGATGGATTCACGGAGGACGCCTTCCTTCTTATCGATTACGACCGCTGCCGCACGCCTGGCGTCCTGTTCATCCTTCATCTGCTGCTTCAGCTTCGACAGCTCTTCCTTTAGCAAGCCGTTTTCCTTCTTGGCATCGGTGGCAAGCCTGTTGGCCTCCAGCACCTGATCAGCCGAAGACTTGACAGTCTTTCGAAGCTGGGCGTTTTCAGCCTCCAGTCGGGTAAACTGCTCGGCGAAATCTACCACAGCATCGACAGTGGCATAAATTGGCTGCAGCAAAGGAAATCAGGGAGATTCAGTCGACATGGAGAAAATTCAGCAAAACAAGGAAAAATAAATACTTACGTGATCACGAGAAGCCGACGAAGTAGGAGCATCGCCAGGAGGAATAACCTTCGACACTGGAATCTTCTCCACGGTTGTCCTCGTAGGAGGCGTTGACTTAGTAGGAGAAGGATTTGGTTCCTTAGGCGATGCTGCTCTCTCAGCAGATAACTTAGCCCTCTTTGCGAGAGGGACAAGATCATCATCAGAGCTACTTGGGAAAAGAGGATGATTAGCATACAAAGTGACAAAGGTCAAATTACGAAGGAGTGAAGATGCTCATAGTTCGAGGTCATCTTCGGCAGCAAAAAAGCCTGACGGCCCCTTGTCGAAAGGAGAAGGCGGAAAAGCTCCAACGGCATCATTATCTTGGTCGCTGGGACTAGATTCAGCCGTCACAATGTAATCTTCGTCTATCTGCAAGCGACGCTTGCTCCTGGTGAAAGCGGGCTCTTCAACAGTGCCGCCCTCCTGAACATCGCTGTCTTCGAGGACCTGCTGGGCATCCTCGGTCCCTTCGGAATCGTCATCGTCATCCTCTGGTTCCACGCTGCTTTCCGGCGTAGGAGGATAGCATTGAGTGACGAAAGAGGCCTATCAAAAAGAAAAAGTGAAGTTTGTAAAGCACAACGAAGAAAAAAGGTGAAAACAAGCAAGAAGCAGTAAAGATTACCTCGGTTGGGAGATGGTCGAAATCAAAAGGGGGACGAGCCGATGTCAAGACGATGTTATCCTTCATACTGAGGCACGTCAAGCGACGAACCTCGTCCCGAAGCTCGTCTGCCGACAGGTCGGCAGAGTTGATCCTTGACTTGTCGTTCTTGCCGGTATAAAGCCATAACTGGTGGGTTCGAGACATTAGCGGCTGCACTCGACGTTGCAAGAACACTGAAACTACTTCAGTGCCGCACATCGTCAAGCCTCCCGTGTTCTTCAAGACGACGACCCGCTCAAACAGTTTGTCGGCTGTCGCCTTCTCTTCGGGAGAAAGGGCGTTTCGCCAGGACTTCTTCTTCTGAGCCACCAAGACGTCAACAAAGGGAGGGTGATTCGAACGCCGCCCGGGCACTATGGGGTCTCGCAGGTAGAACCACTTGTTGCGCCAGCCCTGGACGGATTCCTTCATTGGATAATAGAAGTAGTCGACTTCCTTCCTGACAACAAAGCCAACGCCACCGACGACGGGGGGGCCATTGCTGTCATTGTGATGCTTCACGTAGAAGATCTTCCTCCAAAGACCCCAGTGAGGGTCAATGCCAAGGAAGGCCTCGCAAACAGTGATGAAGATGGAAAGATGGAGAATCGAATTTGGAGTCAGCTGCCAGAGCTGGATTCCGTAGAAGAAAAGGAGAGAGCGAAGGAACTCGTGGGCTGGAAGAGAGAGACCACGGAACAGAAAGGAAGCAAACATAACAGTGAAGCTCTTCGGGGGCCTTGGGCGAGAGCCCGCACCTGGAAGACGAATGTCCTCCTCAGATGCGGAGATGAAGCCGAGGGCGCGCAGCCTGTTGATGTCGCGGTTGGAGATGGCGGAGGCGCTCCAATCGCGGCTAACTTTCGCCGCGCCCGAGGTGCTGCCGCTCTTCTTCTTGCCCATGGTGTGCGGAGCTTCTGACGAAGGAGCAGAGGAGGCAGGAAGGCTTGAGCGAGAAGATGAGCAGTAAGAGGTGTGAGAAGTAAAAACGAGGAGGCCCTTTATTTATGTCGTAAAAATCTTTGCGAGATCGTGGCCATAACTCCACAGGCGTCGTGGGAGGTGGAGCGGATCTGGCTATACACGTGGCGCTTGAAGAAAGAATGGAACCGGCGACCCATTATTCCCACGTTGTGCGAAAATCGAGGAGACGCCTCGGTCGCCGCGCGTGCACTGGTCAAGTCCTAAAAACTGCCCGCGTAGAGCTAGGGTGGGCCCGTCAGGTCAAGTCTTGTCAATCAAACCCCAGCAGCCGCGCGACAACAGTGACATCATAGAGATTGCTGTGAGCAGCCGAAGAAAAAATAAAAAGGTATCGGATGGTGAACTTGAGTCCATGCACAGATTGCGAAGCATCTGCACTTAGACTCGGGGGCTACTCCCATTGGGAGCGCTGACGCGCACCCGACAGATTAAGGACTCGAAGAAAAAGGATAAAAAAAATGGTTGCTTAGTTCAAGTCCGCGCCCAGTTGCAAGCACCCGTGCCCAGACTCGGGGGCTACTCCCATCGGGAGCGCTGGATGCGCACCCGATAGAACTTTTTTGTACTCCAGGATCATGCCCGGGGACGTGATTCTGTGTAGAGTAACGCTGTTTTGCCATCGGCAGTTAACCAACAAAAGTTGGGCGCTTTACTCATCATCCCTTGCAAGCAAAAATTTATCGGATGACTTATGAAGACCTGCAGAAAACATCGGCAGAGAAGAATGTTCGAGTGGTACAACTTGAGTCTACGCACGGATTGCAAGCATCCGTACCTAGACTCGGGGGCTACTCCCATCGGGAGCGCTGACGCGCACCCGACAAAAAAGGACGATGCTGATTCAAGACGAACAAGGACAATCAAGGAGAAGAACATCGAAAGAAGACATGCTTCAGTCTCTACCCGAACAATGTTCGGCTAGACACTCGGGGGCTACTGACGTGGGTATTACCCTTCGGGTAACCGACATTGCCCTATCCTGTATTGACTAATTGGAGGCCCATGAAGACACCTGGAGGCAAGATGGGCCACCTGGACAGCGCACCAGAGAAATCCTTGACGGGCAAGACAAGGAAGCAGCCGAACAAGGAAATATTAGATCCAAAACTGCTGTAAACCTAGTCGTACTCGGTTAGATCTCTTGAGACCTGGCCTCCTATATAAAGGCCAGGAGAGGGGCTGCCGAGGGACACACAATCAATCTTAGCAGCCTTAGCCACCAAAAAGTCTAGAGCTAGGTCGCCGTAGCACTTAGCCTTTCGACGAGACCTCAGCCGAACTATTCGGCACCCCATTGTAACCCATTATCTTCATAATCAAGAACAGACAGGCATGACGTAAGGGTTTTACCTCATCGAGGGCCCCGAACCTGGGTAAATCGCTCTCCCCGCTTGTCTGTGAACCGATGTCTCGTATCAGCTTGCTGGATTCCGCTAACCTTAAGCCCCAATCGGAGGGCATTGCCGAGGAGTACCCTCGACAACTGCCGCCTTCATTAGAATTTCCTTTCCTCCCGTCGAAAGTAATTTCTCATTCCATCCATTTATTAGCATGCACACCCTCTCAATCAGGTGTCTAAAGCAATCACACCCACGGGTAGACCCAAATATTTGTCACTAAGAGATTCAGTAACAATATTTAACTTCTTACAAACCTCTTCTCTGACCGGAACCTCAGTGTTAGGGCTAAAGAAGATGCTTGACTTCGCATCACTAACAAGTTGGTCTGAACTTGTACAATATAAATCTAGAGCATTGTGGAGAGCTATGGCGTTGGACATATCAGCTTTCTTCAGGATCAAGCCCTAAGTGACGCACTAGGGAATGGGCACACGCGGACCAAGCAGCAACCGTACTTTGAAAAGTCAGACCAGTGAGTGAACCAGGCAACAATTTTGCTGGTTCGCTGGTCAGACGGCTGGCTAGCCGGTTCGATAGCGATAAAAGCCATTAATTACTCCCTCAGGTTCATATTATTTATTGATAATATGGATGTACCTTGTGGCCGGTTCGATACAATCATACAAGCAAAGGTGGTTGTAGTGCAGTGACGCGGGCAAGAAAATCTTGTGGCAACGATTTGGTCCAGGCTTGCTCGTTGGACAGCAGATGCTCGAAATTAAAGAGTAAACGAAAATGACTACATGAGTCAGTACACGATGCTTTACCTTGATGAACGCGACTGCACCTGATACTGCAGATCTGTATGCCAGCGGTAGCACGCCGAAGAAAGGAATATATTCAGAATTTCAAATACAATTACTACACAAACGTCAATATCGAACTAGCTAAGTACTTCAGTTTCATAATTGTTGTCGTCTATATACTCACTTTCCCAAACGATCGTCTTAATCAATGCAGCACGATGGTGAGTTTGTCCAGTTGTTTAATCCGTGATATAACAATCCAGCAAAGATTGGGTGCCATTGAACCTATATTTAGCTTTTCGGGAAATTTTCAAATCTTATAAATCCTACATAATTTCTATATGAATCCTATTAATCAAAGAATCCCTACATAAAGACAGTACGCATCGATTTGATGCAAATCTGGGACTTTGTCCCCCCCTATAAAAAAACCCACTTCAACGAAATCTCTCAATTTCTCGTTTTATTATGTTCCATTTTGTGTGTATTCATGTATATATATCTTTAGAGTATATTGAATGTAAGAAAAGTGTAATCAAAGGGTAAAGAAAAAGATATGACACTGGAAGACTTGTTTTCGTCCTCATGCCTTCGTTGGCTCGAGTAGCGCTACAGTCCGTGTAGCAGCTACAAATCGTCAATGCACCTTTTACAAATGTAGATGGGTGCTTTAGCAGCTACTCCAGTTCAGTTTCTTGTCCCTGGATTCCTTGAGGACGATATGATATATACTCACTGCTTTGAACGCTTTGGCTCTTTAGTTTTTTGCTTTCGCTTTTGCATGAACCCTGTCGCGAAGCAAGGTATTCCTGCAACAGTTCCTCTCACCGTGTGCATATATAGGTCACGATGGACCCGCCGTCAACACCAACGAGATCTGTGACTCTGCATCACACGGCATCCATATATCCTTCAGCGATCAGCCGAGAAGCAGAGCACGTCGAGGATGCCGGGAGCCGTGAAGGTGTTCGGGTCGCCGACGTCGTCGGAGGTGGCCCGCGTGCTGGCGTGCCTCTTCGAGAAGGATGTGGAGTTCCAGCTCATCCGCGTCGACTCCTTCCGCGGCCCCAACCGCATGCCCCAGTACCTCAAGCTCCAGCCGCACGGCGAGGCGCTCACCTTTGAGGACGGCAACGTCACCCTCGTCGGTAAGCCACGCGGCCGGCAATGGACGTTCGTGTTTTTCTTGAGTAGTATTTTGAAATGTGGACAATGTTTTGGGTGCAGAGTCGAGGAAGATACTGCGGCACATCGCGGACAAGTACAAGGCGCAGGGGAACCCGGACCTGATCGGGATGGGGGCCCTGGAGCGCTCCTCCATCGAGCAGTGGCTGCAGACGGAGGCGCAGAGCTTCGACGTGCCCAGCGCCGACATGATCTACAGCCTCGGATTCCTGCCGCCCACCATGCCGCTCGACGGCAAGAAGGACGGCGCCGGCAATGGCGCCGGTGGCCGCGACGCTAGGCAGCAGCAGCAGCAGCAGAAGCAGCAGGGCATGATGATGAACCCGACCCACGTGCAGAAACTGGAGGAGATGAAGCAGCTGTTCGAGAAGAGCAGCAAGGATCTGGGCAAGGTGCTGGACATCTACGACCAGCGCCTGGAGGAGGCCGAGTACCTGGCCGGCGACAAGTTCACCCTCGCCGACCTCTCCCACATGCCCAACGCCGACCGCCTCGCCTCCGACCCGCGCTCCGCCCGCCTCATCCAGTCCCGCACGAACGTCAGCCGCTGGTGGGCCGACGTCTCCGCCCGCGAGTCCTGGGTGTACGTCAAGAGCCTGCAGCGCCCGCCGGCATCGGAGGCGCCCTTTTGATCTCCATCCACGCCGGCCGACTCCTCGCACTGAACGTACGGTGCCGATCAGCGAGAACCCGAGAAGGGGTTAACTATGGTCACTGCTCCATCACACTACATGCATACGTGGCGTTCGTCAGCTGCGGTGTGTTTCATTCCAAGCAATTCATCTTCTTGATTTCTTCGCTATATATGTAATGCATTTCCGTCGTTCTGAATAATCTTGTATAAGTTGTGTTTCACTTTTCTCATTGAATTCCTGTTGTTGCGTAATTCGATCGATCATTTTAATATTGCAATGGAAAGTACAATAAAATGATATATCCTTTTTTACTTCAGTTTTGATCCTACAGTTGTGGACGCAGTTCCACATCATACTTGATCTGAATGACTGGAATCACACAAGTAAGAATGAACAAAACATTTTTCCTACTAGTTCTCGGATGATTGAGAGTTTGATTAGGGCTGGGTCGACCTATACCTCTTGTGCATGGCCGGATTTGTGCTAACGGGCCTTACCTTATTCTTACCCTGCTCTCCCGTTCCTTCTTCCTGGCACCGAACAAAGCAACAGGGATGGCATGGCTAACCCGTGGTGTTTTGAGTTTGCGCTTGGCCAAAACCTAAGTACCATTGAGTTCATTGTAGCTTCGATAAACACTACTTGAGATCTTCTGGGAGGCCAATGGCCCAAAGCGTCAGTACCATTGGGTGCTATCGTCTTATGAACTAGTTGATACCCCGCGCGTTGCTGCGGATATTTGGTCAAAATTGTTGAAGTAAAACATCTAATGCTAAATTTAATTCAAATGAAATGTTTGGACATCAATACAAAAATTAAAATTGCTATCAAAATAATTCCGATCAGCTTGCTATCTTACATCTGTTAGAAAATTTTCATAGAAAAAGATAATCCCAATTAGCTTGTTATAACTTATATATCTCACATCTGTTGGTTGAACCATAAAAGAAACACTGAATGTATATACTTCAAAGAATAATAATATCACAGTTGAAACTTGAAACTACCTTCGTGAGCGTGAGGTAGCCAGATTCATCTTGTTAATATTGGTGGAAAAGAACCAAACTACCAAAAATATTCTGTGCCTTGGAAGGAAATCTGATTTAAACAACTAAATATAAGTACGCGAAGTCCACAACTTATGTAATCTTCAGGAAGCAACAATAGTATCTGACATGTATGATGGGTAGTTCTGAAACAGGTAAAATGATTTCGCCAATTAGACGTGCCAATATCCACTGCGTTATGACAATTGGAGATAATACCCAGTAATAGGAACTCATCATGTTTATCGATCTCTTTTTTTTTCTCTAGTTAAAATCTGTGAGAAAATAACAGTAAAATGCACCGTCAGAAAATATTAGTAAAATTTCCACGCAACAATCGTGGGCTTCTATCTCTAGATAGATATTGGTGGATAACTGAAGGGCGTGTATATGCAACTGTGCACATGTACAAATAGAGCACTTGGATAAGGCTGAAGAGATGTAGAGTAGCTAGCTAGTTAATTATTTGTAATCAAAGAAGAACAAAACAAAAAAAAAATAGGAGCATGGGGACGCCGAGAGGTGGATGGAAGGAAAATAAAAAAAGCTAAATACACCGCTAGTCCTAATAGTTGTAGTTTAGGTGCATTTTAGTCCCACAAGTTGTAAAATGGGATAAGTTAGTCCCACAAGTTGTCCCAATGTGCAAACTAGTCCCAAACTATTCTGGTGCCAACACGTGGCATTGGTCTTTTCGCCAAAGAGCCCCTACATATTTCCTATACCACACCTGGCCTTGCACATCCTTACCGCATGTGGGTCCCACCTGTCAGATGGGAGCAACGAAATAAAATATAATGGTGTGCTGCCTGTCAGATGGGAGCGAAGAAAAAAATATAATGGTGTGCTGCTGCCGCCAGGAGTCGAACTCGCGGTCTAGGAAGTAACACCACGACACGGACGCGCAAACCATCAGCTCCGACGTTTTAATGTGTCAAAGCATCCCCACTCGTTGGCGCTCCCCACGCCCAAATCCGGCGAAATTTTCGTCCGGATTGGAGGAAGATTTGGCGTGGGGAGCGCCGAAGTTCCAGCCGTCCCCCCGGCAGGAAACCCCCAACCTCGACCATTTGACATATTTCAAACAAATTCAACATAAAATTTAACAAGTTCGGCGAACAAGAGTACGAAAATTGCTGAAACAAATTCGGCGATAATCAGTACAATGTTTAACAAGTGCTGAAACAAATGAAGCACACAATTTTACAATTTTTCAAACAAATTAAGACAGACTAGTTGGCGTCGGCGTTGGTGTTGCCTCGGAGCCTCCATATGTGCTCCACCAGATCATCTTGCAGCAGCTGATGCATTGTAGAGTCTCGAATCTCCTGGCGCATAGCAATGAAGGCGGCCCATGATGGAGGCACCTGGTGATTAGGCTGTGCAAGAGGACCCTCTCTCTCATATGGTGCTTCTTGCTCAGCCAGAGGAACCGGATGCTTTCGCTCATTTTCAATAATCATATTGTGTAGGCACACACAACAGTTCATCACCTCCCACATCTGATCTTTGGACCAAGTCATAGCGGGGAACCGGACGACAGCAAATCTCTGCTGGAGGACACCAAATGCACGCTCGACGTCTTTTCGGCAAGCTTCTTGTTTCTTGACAAACTCGCAAAGTTTGGGGGTGCTAGGGTTGGAGATAGTCTTCACAAATGTTGCCCACTTTGGATAGATACCGTCTGCAAGGTAGTATCCTTTGTTCTAGTGCCGACCATTGATCACATAGTCCACCGGGGGAGCATGACCCTCAACAAGCTTGGAAAAGACCGGGGAGCAGTTTAGGACGTTGATGTCATTGTTGGATCCAGGCATACCAAAGAAAGAGTGCCAAATCCAGAAATCATGGGTAGCCACTGCTTCAAGTATCACAGTGCAGCCTTTTTTGTGACCCTTGTACATTCCGTGCCACGCAAACGGACAGTTCTTCCATTGCCAATGCATGCAGTCAATGCTTCCAAGCATCCCTGGAAAACCCCTAGCTTCATTTGTTGCAAGGATCCTCTGAGTGTCTTCGACAGTGGGTGATCTCAAGTAATAGTCCCCGAACACTGCTATGACGGCCCTGCAGAACCAGTAGAAACAATCAAGGGCGGTGGACTCCGCCATCCGAAGATAGTCATCTGCAGTATCACCGGGAGCTCCATACGCCAGCATGCTCATAGCCACTGTGCACTTCTGCAGTGACGAAAATCCAACCAAACCAGTGCAATCCGTCTTGCATCTGAAGTAGGGATCAAAGTCTCGGATGGCATACACAATTTGCAGAAATAGCTTTCTGCTCATCCTGAAACGACGCCGGAAAACACTCTCACCGTGCAATGGATTGTCGGCGAAGTAGTCGGCGTACAACATGCAGTAGCCCTCCATTCGCTGTCTCGGCTTGCACTTCCGTCGACCTGGTGCCGACCCACCACGTCGACCAGTTGCCAGTCCGGCGTACATGCTTGCCAAGCAACCGAGGATCATCATGTGCTCGTCGTCTTGGACGGCTGCTGCCATCTCTTCTTGCATAAGCTCGACGAACATTTGCTCCTCCTCTTCGTCCGAGTCCATGGCCGGCGAGGCAAATGGACGAACACCTGACGGGCGTGGTCGAGGCAACCCGAGCCGCGAGCGACGAGGAGCAGGCCAAAGTCGGAAAACAGGCCGGCGGAAGAGCAGCCAGATAGGCCGTCGTCCAAAGACGGCGGAATATAGGCAGGTGGGGAAGGAGGGGCGGCGGAATCTGGGCAACAAGCCGGCGGGGTGGTGCCGGCAGCGAGAGAGATACGAGGGGTGGGGGAGATTTTGAGCGACGTGGCGGTGGGCTTCGTGCGTCGAGTCACCGACAGATCGGGCCCTTCCCCGCTTTTCACTCGTCCGGAGTCCCCGAGCGCGCCCCGGGGGGCCGGGGATGGCGTGGGCTCGCCGGATGGATGAAGGGCCAAATCCGGACGAAAACGAGGAACCGGGGGCGCGACTGGGCCGAATTTCGCCGTCCGGATGGGAAAAACGTCGCTCGGGGGCCTCGTCGGGGGGGGGACGAGTGGAGATGCTCTCAATATTGAGAGCTTAATGTTATCTATAACCTCGCAGTACAAAGTTAACAATTTTTTCACCGTCAAAAAAGTTAACAATTTTTTTTAGTCAATCGTATTAGGTCAAACAGACAACGAGACTTAATTTTTTTCTCAGCTACGGCTCTTGTTTGATGCCGAGTACTCGTTTCTGATATGAGACAAAATCACAAACCCGTCTAGAAAGGCAGAGACCTAGTTGCTGTGGCGCATGAATCTGGTACGATGTCGGCAACCTAACCGCGATGGACGTATAGGCCTCTTTGAGATACACGTGGACCTTGTCGGGGAGAAGGACATGGAACTTGCCGCGGTAGACGGAGGACCTACAAGGTATGCCGCATATGCCACGCCCTGTCCATGGTCATAGATGTATAACATTAGCTGATAATTAGTTCGCGGTAGTGAAGTATATGATTATTTTTTCACATTTCATTGTAACTTTCTATAACATTATTTATGTATATTTTATAGTTTATTTTAATAATACAATTTAACTGTATTGTATCTTCTAGTGCTGCCAAAATAATTATCTAGCGGCGGCCATATACTTTGGAAGTATAGGATCGGATGCAACCTTGAGAATTTAGGATGTGTTCGTTTTTTGGATGGAGTGGAATGGAATGGAGCAGGAGGGGCGGCCCGGCGGCTGGAGCATGCAAAGACTCAGGCTGTCCAGCTCCAACAAAAACTATCCAATATCCTCTAAAAAAAAAAACTATCCAATATAAATAAATAAATGGTCTGCAGCTTATGAGAAGGAATAGTGAGCGCAGTTGGTTGTTAGGTGCTGGGTACAACCTGCAGGTCGTGTGTTCGAATCCCTGCCGCAGCGCTGTTTGTTTCTACTAGATGACCCGTTGCGCTATCGCGTAAATGGCAGAATCAAGTCAGAATTTAAACCATAAGTTTTACCTTATTTTAATATTAAGAATTAACTCGAAATTTAAGTACTTTAATATCTTGCAGACACGTCATTCTATCAAGGTGCTATAGTAAGATATGACAATTTAGTACGATTTCGCACTAATATTTTCAGTTTTTATGTTTTTGTATAAGCTCCTCCACTAAATTATGGTTATTGTACCAAAAGAGGGAGCATTGTAAAAGAAACATGAAAGGATAATTACTAATTTCAAGATAAATGTATCTACTTCAAGACAAAAGAGTTGATACCACATTTTTTATGGTTAGAAGTGTCAATTTTGAAAGCATATCTGATACTGGGTTATGTGTGCGCTTCCACTTTTACGTTCTGCTCGTGCTTGATGTACTAATATTATTGTTAGGAAAAACACGGTGAAAGACATATTGGTGGTTCTCTTGAATCTTGTTCCACTAACGAAGAATATTTGAACCAAGCAGTTGCAGGCATTATGAAAAGTATTTATATTGGTGGTTCTCTTGAATCTTGTTCCACTAACGAAGAATATTTGAACCAAGCAGTTGCAGGCATTATGAAAAGTATTTATGTTGTAGCATGTAACCAAACAAAATGACATACAATGGAAGACCTTTAAAAAAAATGAAGTGTAGTCTCAAGTATCAAATAAGTGATATAGTAATGATATAAATAATAGGTAGGATTCAAAGCATGGCATTCCCTTTGGAAATGAATCGCACTTCTGTTGAATGTAAGATCAATTCCCAAATTGCTCATTTGGGCAGTATTCGTGCAGGTGAGTGCCTATTTGAAACATATTCGTGTAGCTGAGTGCCAGAATCAATATGGAATTAGAAAGGGTGTGTCACTTGCGCATATACGAGGGTTGGTCCTAAAATGATTGGGATAATCGGCTCCTTGTTCTCCGTTGTGTTGAGAAGAGAATTCTAATTATTTTGTAATAGAGGTAAATAGTGGTGGTTATTAATTTTCGAGGCACATACTATAACCAATAATGCAAGGAAATAGAAAAAATGTCCCTAACGCCACTTGGGATAATGGTCCAATTTTCATACCAGCTCCATATAAGAAGGATTGAGATCAAAGCAGCTCCATATAAGAAATGAATTGAGATCAAAGCGTACCCTAGAAAAAATAATGAAATCTCCTAAGCGGAATGATATAAAATTATTCATCTTGCATCACCACACTCCTTCCGCTTGACAAACGATCAACCAGATTCAGAGGATGAACATAGATCATAGAATACTCATGGGAAGGAGAAACTTCATAACTCCATAGCTCTTGGAGCGCATGCTTCCGACAAGTTTAAATGGTTCAACATTTCTAGCATATTTTTCGGCTTGTCACATACACATATGGAATCAGCATGACGCACCGAATGCTTAGCACACTCATGGATTGAGGATGGTGACATGCTCCACCCTTTGAAGCATGTGGTATGGTGAAGGAACAAGCAACATCTCCACTATTTCACAAATGTTAACAAGCCATCTGAAAAAATTATTGCCCTTATACTTTGCTACAAATAAGAATACATGGAAAACTCATTTGCTTCATTTGCCACAACTGAGTCAAATAATCATGGAGCGGCGAGACGGCGAACAGTGGCAGGATGCAGTATCTTGGTGCTTGATACTATCTTTCTACTATCTTTTTTGAACAAGGCCACTAAAGTAATCTGCAGAATAGATATACAGATAAGAAACTAAACACAGAGCAATCATAGAAATGGGTAGCCAACAACAACAAAATTCTAAACGGGTAACCATAAAAAATTATTTGAATCATACAATCCCGGTAGGCAAGCTGATGGAGTTCAGCAAAATAGCTCAGCTCATATTTGTACATGTACACTTCATGAGTAAACCTAGTAGATAATACAAAATATCACAGGCTGCTCACCATGGTATTGAAACGAGTATTGGTCCAGTCCCAACTTGAACCTGAAGCTACATATGGGTAAGTTGAAGGCCTGAAGCAAACAAGGCATAAATCAATAATATGATGCTTGTTCCAGTAAGCAAACAAGACAAAAAAAACTAAACAAAATACTCTTTTTATTGGTTTCATGTGAGAGCCAACTCCTACAGTTCTGTTTTATTCCCATAGAGCTATTAAAATGGGAATATATATCAATTATGGTGTTTCAAAAGATTTTCCTCATCTACAGAGAACAGAACCTTGACCATATCAAGAATATTTCTAGTGTTGGATCTCCGTTTGCACAAAACAAAATGATAATAGCCTGGGTGGGAATAGTTTCTCCATCAAGATTACCTATTTATCCAAGGGGTTTCCTAATAAAGGTTTAGTTTTGTATCAAAATCCTACCTTTCAGGTACAAGCATACATCTATAAAATTTATGAAATTCAAAAGAGAAGCATCAAAGCAGTATTACTCAGGGAGCATGACCTGGCTGGGCCGACTTATCGAGCTGCAACACATGCCGTTGTGTCACCCCAACCAACGGCATATCTTCTCCGAATGAATAGTGAATAAAATGTCACTGGACCAGATAGCAAAATACGTAGTTCAATACTAAGAATTGGTTGTAAAGGGGAAACACAGGTTCAGTAGTATTTCATAGAAAAAGCAAAAGCACCTCCAAGAACGAAAGAAAATAAACCTCGATATTCGGCTGTACATTTTGACATGGGCACACGGCCTCAGCTTCGTTTCTCCTTCCACCATTTCAAATCCACCAGCACCTTCCAAATTCCTTACAACAAAGCTTTATTATCCCAGCATAAACAGACATACCAGGCATCACTGAACTACTGCTCAAGGATGTGCTCTTCCTCTTTCTCTGCACATCTATACTTGATGCCTTGATGCCCAGGTAGTCCAATTACACTGATCAGTAATCCTCCATGCTCTTGTAAGCCTTGTTTCTCATTATAAGCATGCATGTGTTATATCAAAAATAAGCAAGGACAGACCAACCAACCCAACACGGAAAAACCACATAACTCAGTATGAGCAAAATAATCATCTAAGGGGCGAAAAGAACATAACACAAGGGGGCGGCCACCGGACATAATCCTGTACAGCCAAAATAGCAATTCTCAGAACCATATAATTCTGCACATGTATCATATATAATTCATGGATCAGCAGTGTGGCTTCTTCGTAGAATATAAATGCGAAGAGAACAAGCAAGACAAATAGTACAATAGGGCTCTGCATATTATGGATCAGAATCAATGAATTCCCACCTTGTAATAATCAAGCTCTCTAAAAAGCAACATGTGTGAATGGTTATGTGTGAATAGTTACCTTGGCAGCATTGCTCCGCAAGAATTCGACAGGTAAGGATGGTTGCTCATGTTCTTGCCAAGAGGATAAATTTCAGGCTATCAGTGTGTGCCACCAGGATCAATGAAGAACTCTGAAGAGTCACCAAAACTTGCAAAATGTGGCTCCGTTTTCAAAGTACTACATAGCCTTGTTGTCAACAATGAGCTCACCAAGTGGCTCGAATAGGCTTTAGCAGTGGCCTCCCTACCATTTATTCGCAACCTAGAAAACAGATGTGTGTAGAACTTTCAGTGCACAGAAGTATTGGATGCATTCGAACAAAACTGCATGCACAATAATCTTTCCATGGTATATTAGCATGTGATCCACCAAACTAAACTGAAAGACTGATTTAGAGTTGTCAAAGTATTAGAGGCTAGTGTTCCAGAAAAATGATAGCACACAACCTATGGCCTGGGATTAAGAAATTCTACAGTCAGCACTAACACTAACAGCTATGTATTTACATATGTACCTTTTTTGTAGTAGTTGGGACACTACACTTAATAAATCAGTACCTTGGTTTTTCTTTCCAAGTTAGATATGGTAGCAAAGCACTCTCCAGGTCAGATGTGCTCAGGTTTATTTCTGATTGGTTGCACCTGCAAGTGAACAACTCATCAGCACCCGAGGTCACCGGCCTCCCCGCGCTGCCACCACCATCTTGCTGGTACCTCGGCAGGCACCGTCCATGTGCATCTAGTGGTCAGGCCCGGGGTGGCTCGGAGGCCGCTGTCCTTGATGGTGTCGAACGCCATGCACCGTATGCCGTCTCCTAGAGCGGGCCTCCACAGCAGCGGTGCATCATGTTAAACAACATTTGGCTACTCGATGCAAGTGTAACCACAAAAGTCAGAGAGCAAAAAATGCAGAGCTGTTCAGTACCTGGACATACACATCGTCATCAAGCGTTAGACTATATTGTCGATCTGCACACAGCGGTAGTGGCACCGCGCCTTGACATCCTCCTCCTCATCTGGCCTGCGCAAAATAAAACACGGGAGGGAAAAGCTTCAACACAAAAAAAACCGAGTGAGCGCTGGAGATCTAGAATGGAAACAGTAGGAAGGACATGTTACCTCACGGGCGCCGCTGGTAGCGCTTAGGCCACTTCGTGCACGCCTCGTAGGTGGGTTAGGGCTACCTAACGAACTCCAGATCCTTGTCGCCGACGGCTGCCTTCCTAGCCTTGGTCGGCTCAATGACTGATCAGATGAGGACCCCCACTCCCCGCCGCCTCCACCCTCCTTCACCGTCGCGCCTTGGCGCACGATCCCGTGAAATCCGCACAGAATTACAGTAGTAACGATAAGAAATCAGGTAGGTAAATTGTAATACATTTTTCAGTTTTTGCAAAATAAAGTCAATTTGATGAAATTATGATTTTTTTTAACAAAGTCAGCCTCGAAAGGCCTGGAAGATAGATTAAAAGAGGTGGGTACATAAATTACAACGATGCCCTTCAGCATCTCTTGCCCTGGAAACCTAAAATTGAAGTAAAGGCACCAAAATTTGCAAAAATGACCCTAGCAATAAAATAGGGAAACAATCAAGTGCTCGGGCTCCTTCTCCACCGCACTCCGGTGACCTCAAGATGCAGAGCGCCGAGATCAGAGAAGAAGCAGCTCAGGGTGTTCTCAATTCCGATGAAGAATCAACCGCGCCGGCCGTCTCTATAGCTCCGGGGACGAACCACTTGGAGGAGAAGCGACGAAGCTCCAGCGCAGGGTCGATGAGGGCCGCCAACCGGCCATGGAAATCAGGGGGCAAGGCAGAAGTATATAAGTGCAAGAAAATAGTTGCTTAAGCATTGATCCTTACTAAAAACTTACAGAAAAATCTTGGATTTGAATAACAGTAGCACACACTGATATGAAATCTTGGATTTGAATAATAGGAGGTTTAAAATTATATAACTCAGGCCATTTGCACACTCGTCTTATTTTGCACAGTACAAAAGAATGTAACTATTAACCCGTTTTTCAGGGGAATAAACAAATATAGATGAAATTTGTAACATGAATAGAATAAAATGGAGACATGCATGCAAACCATATGTTCAACACTTTAGTGCTGAACGGAAGAGAAGATATGAGTAAAACTTAAAATAAAGCTGACACTCATAAGAAGACAACATTTTAAGAGAGCACTGCTTTTCCCATAAGGTTCGATGTAAAGCTATAAATGGCTATGCAGCTGCCACTTTTCTGAAGAATGCATTTCTACAGCCCGAGTCATACTCATGCTATAGACCTACAAACCCGCAAACATCACACGAATTACTGCATCAATCTGCACCATGTCTCTTCCAGTGGACCAGTCATCAAACTAAAAAATCATTTGGATGCCGAAAAATGAACTTGGATTAAGAAATAGCGTTCGGATGAAAAGAACAGAGTAATTAGTAATATAATACTGGAAGATCTTAAATATCATGTAATAGTTTTCATGTAGCTGGAACACATGTAGAGGAATCAAAGCTTCTGAGTTGATTTACCTCAAGCTACCTTAGCCCTTGTATTTGTCATCAGAGTAAACTTGAGTCTCTAGGGTCCAACCAGGTCATCGGGTCATCACATAATCAAAATTGAAATTCCAGTGTCCAAATCCTCACTGCATAAAACCTGAAGCGCTCACACCCAAACAGCATGTTCGACCTGCACATGGTCCATAGTAACAAAATCACTTCAGAGCCGCAATGACATAGGGAAGAGTTGAACCAATTTATAGCCAACACATGAAAAATTGCCACACAAACACTATCTTTCAGAAAAGCTCAACTTCATGATATGGCAAAAGTTCAGCCAAGAAACAACAACAAAGATATTATTTCTATTAGCTGGCAAAGAAGCCACCAGAAGCAAAATGAAAGACCCCCATAATAAATATAGATTGGACGCATCTGAGTAGCTGGCCTCATATTCAATTAATTTCTAAAAACTAAAATGCAAATTTTAATACCAACTGAACTTTTTGCAATTTTTATATATAAATTTACTACAATAGAGAGAAACAAAGTACCATATTTGTTCCTTTTAAGGATAAATCTATTTTATAAAAAACAATAGAAAGAGGCACATTGGTGTGCATCTGCTTGGTCATCTGCACCATGCATCAGTGTGCATGTCAGGCAAGCATATAAACGCCCCATATTATCTATCTTTTCTCACCAAGCCAATTGCAACAACAACGATCAAGATATGCGCAATTTACTAAAATGCACCCAGTGAATTTAAGTAATACATTAATTCTCTAAGAACTGCACAATAATTCTTTCACTGCAATCCAATCAAGTAAGATATATGGGTCTGTATAAGGGTACCATGTTACTCAACAAGATTCAGTTGAACACAAAATAAGAACAGAAAGTAGGCAGACAAATGGTCGTGGTAGAAGCACATGTACAAGCATAATTATTCCAGCTTCATAAGTTCCTAGCATATTCATTTCTTTAGTCATCCAAAGCATATATTTAAATGCAGAGAATACAAACTTTTTATCAGTACCGAAATCAGAGGCCAGGCCATCTAAATAAGCCTTCGCTGAAATATTAATGAATTCAGAGATACGCCAAAACTATGCTCTCAATTACATGATAAAACATAAGCAGACTTCCAATTATTACAATAGTTAAGTGATAATAAGGTAGTAGGATAAATTAAAAAATATTGATGCCAAATCCACTATAGAATTAGCAGCATTGACGGAACAATGAAAAAATGAAAAAAAAGGACTTGGGAGAGGTCAAGGGGACATAATGATACCAAAACATGAAACCTCTCTCTCTCATGGCGGACTCATCATTCGTGGAGACCTGCAGGTCCACATCCCCTTGTCAATGTCAACAAAGCTGAAATTTTTGTAACTTGCTACCAATAATGAATACAAGGAGAACGTGGAAGATTTAGTGCAATAAATATGAAACATGAATTTCCCAACTATACAGATTATTACATGGCCTGGACAAGTATGATGTCTGAGGCCGTACTGATCCTTCCAATAATATTTTGTTCTGAACTGGGGACTCCTTAGAAGGGAGCGCGGATAAAAATGAGGTTCATGCGCATATCAAAAGCTTTTCCTGGTACGTCCATGTGTATCTATGAAAAATTGCAGCAAAGAATGTGGAAAACCAAATCAATTATAAGAAAAGGAAGAATGTTACAGATGACTAAAATAAGAATATGCATTGGCAGTGAAACATAGAATGATATGCACAAGGAAAATACACATGATGCTACCAAATAAAGTATCCTAGTACTACCTGAGAGAGTGAGAGGAGACCTCACATAGATAACATGCTCTCAAAAAAAATCTCAAGGCCACATGGTCTTAGACTGTTACATGGATGAAATGGACATACCTTTCTGATATTGTATCCAGCTTTTTGCGGACCATAAACCGCACCTCTTGCACAGCTTTCTCAATTATCAAAAAGTGATTACATCACACATGAAGATCTGTATTCCTGTACCAATTGCAAACATCTAGACTAAAATCTTGAGCTGCTATCGATAATTGGGGCAAAATTTCAGAAAAGCAGAAAATTACTGAGTAAACATACAAAAGATATGACATAGATTAATCTTCCCTTGCAAGTTTTATTTCAAACACCTTTTAGGCATATATACAAGCATAGATCTGGATAAACAAAGATATCCAACTATACTCGTGCAAGCCTGCATATTGGAGATTCCACGGCAAGTCGGCAACCACTTCAGAGAAACTATTTAATTCAGCAGAGGACTAAGAGATACAACATTTGTTCCTGTTATAAGATGTTTTGGCAGGCTACAATGGTTTTCCAAACGTCTTTTAAAACGGAATAGAGGAAATAGCAAGATGAGAGTTTCATCCAATCGCGTGACGCGGAGCGTACCTTCGAGGTCGCAGGCGGATGCCCCGCTCATCACTGGCCCTTCCAGCCTGTGCGCCCTCTCTTGCCGCCGGTCCCTTCCAGTCCGTCCGCCGCCGCCATCGGAGCTCCTGCAGTGACCGGAGCCGCCCTCCTTTCCCGAGGCAGACGGGGGGCACCTTCGAGGTCACGGGTGCCCACGTCTGGTGGACACGTGTGCAACTTCCCAAGCTGCACCTAGTAAAATCAGATGAAAATGCATACATATGATAAGAACATAAGAAAATATATATTCAAGGCGGAACTAAACACATATTTAACAGGAAAATTAAGATTGCTCTCTGGTCTGCCCCACAAACTGCACTTTGATTTTTTAGGCTATACATATGATAAGAACATAAGCATCCTCGCAAAAAAATGAATTCTGCATTCATATAAATATCTCTTTTATTTTAGTTATATATTCAACTTGAACCATGGAAGAACAGATCATTCAAGCCAACCTAATAGCAAAAAACTTTGGCATGGAGCTGCAACACTTTTTGCATCATTGCATCGGCAATTAACACTTTAACAGCCCACTATACCATTAAAATTAAGAACAATTTGACTACGCACATGAACCAGTAGGGGACTGAACATGGGAAAAGGTCAAGCTAGATAATCTACTGCCAACAGAATCAACATATGCAAAAGGGAGAGACCAAAGTACATTTGTAGACTTAAGCAAAGAGGAAATGTGGCGAGTTCAGACATGTGGTAGCATCGAGAGCTTAGATTTCTCTCAATATTGCCATTAAAATTAAGAACAATTTGACTACGCACATGAACCAGTAGGGGACTGAACATGGGAAAAGGTCAAGCTAGATAATCTACTGCCAACAGAATCAACATATGCAAAAGGGAGAGACCAAAGTACATTTGTAGACTTAAGCAAAGAGGAAATGTGGCGAGTTCAGACATGTGGTAGCATCGAGAGCTTAGATTTCTCTCAATATTGGATCTGCCTCTTGTCTCCAGCTGCAATCGTGGACGTAATCAGCCAAATATGCTCAATTTATTGAGACGCCTTTAGAAGATACGGCTACAGGATGAGAAAAAATTAGGACACTGGGAGATCCTTTGTCCCCAATGCCCTAATGCAGTTTTCTACATTCTTCGAGAGTGAATTAGAGCTCTCCAAACTACATCAACCAAGGGAGGAAGGTACGAACCTTGATATTGAACAGCAAGTGCAACCGTCTGCTCTGATTTCTGTTCTCCCGTCCTCCTCACGACCACTGGAAGTGCACAGCAGAATCTAAAAACCCTAACCGAGAGGAACTGCTAGGTCACTCTGTAGATCCCCAGCCACGTCTTTCTCTCTAGATAGCCCCTCCTTGGCCTCCTGCAATCATCAGATGCTATCAGAATCGCAATCCAAGCTCGGAGCATTTAGGATCGGGAGACATGGCTAGCTCTGAACAGTTTACCTACCCCTGTTACTGGCGAGCGGCAGCACCCTCTCAACCACGAGGAGGGAGCAGCACATCACCAACGCGGAGGAGGACCAGCACGACGAGATCCTGCCCGTCCTGTCACGGATTCGTGACTTGTTGGTGGAGGAGGCGCGACGGCGGCAGCGACCCAAGGCGACGGCGGATGCGGCTCCACCTGCTCTTCGCACGGCGACGCCCGCGACCGGCTGCCCGCATCCAGTCGAGGGGGAGAGAGGAGAAACAAAAATGGGGGAGGAGAGGAGGCTGCCATTGGAGAGGAGAGGAGGAGGTGGGGATTGGGGAGCGAGGCCAGGATTGAGGACCTCGTTCGATCTAGATTCTCTCACCTCTGGTGGATAGGCGACCAGGCGACCGAACGAGCTAGCATGTCTGCCTCTCACCGCTGGGTCCTGCACGTAGGAGGTCCCACACTCCATGGACTCTTTCACAGCCAAACGAGTGAGAAAAGTTTTAACTACATCCAACGGTTGAGGTGAAAAGTGGGAGGAAGATTTTACTGTTTGCTGCCAAACGTGTGAACGAGATTGTTTGCCCCCGGCAGAGGCCTCCAATGAGCGGGTAGTCTAGGAACATTTATAGAAGGAATGCTCCAACCTCTTTTGTTTCTTTGCTCCAACCTGACAGGTGGGACCTGGTATAGGAAAAAGGTAGGGGGCCTTTTACGAAAGGACCAAATACCACATGTTAGCACCATAATTATTTAGGACTAGTTTTGCACAAATGAACAACTTTTGGGACTACCTTACAACATTTTACAACTATTGGGACTAAAATGCACATAAACTACAACTATTGGGACTCGTGGTGTATTTAGCTCAAATAAAAACTGAGTGTGGCTAAGTAGGCTCACCAGCCTCGTAGAAACATGCAGAAAGACTAAACTGGCCTCAAATAAAACCTCTTTTGTTTCTTTGCTCCAACCTGACAGGTGGGACCTGGTATAGGAAAAAGGTAGGGGGCCTTTTACGAAAGGACCAAATACCACATGTTAGCACCATAATTATTTAGGACTAGTTTTGCACAAATGAACAACTTTTGGGACTACCTTACAACATTTTACAACTATTGGGACTAAAATGCACATAAACTACAACTATTGGGACTCGTTGTGTATTTAACTCAAATAAAAACTGAGTGTGGCTAAGTAGGCTCACCAGCCTCGTAGAAACATGCAGAAAGACTAAACTGGCCTTAAATCGGGCCGTGCATATACTGTTCAAGGTGTCCTACCAAGACGTGGAAAATCACAACAACTCATCAGTTGGGTCCAGATCAAAGTAAACCATAACAATTTATACAGCTTGATTCCTGACACACCTGTGCATGTTCAAACCTGTTTGATTTAGTCCTAGGAGCAACTTAATAAAATGATTACTTCAGAAGAGTAAGCAAGTCCCAATACAAACTGATCTAAAAAGGCCGGAAGTAGACCCTGATGTCAGTTCAACATGTAGTAAATATTAGGATAAAAAAGAAGGTTGCAGGGCATGATGAAAATCCCAGGAGAGGAGAGGGAGCTCGTACCTGTGGGGCGGAGCAGAGGGGTTGTGGAAGGACGTCGGGCGACACCGACGATTGTGTCTCCAGAAACTGAAATTCCGATCTTCAATCTTGCAACTGACAGATTAAATTAAAAAACATGGAGGCAATCGGAATAACTGAAATACAAATAATCAGAATAGGTGGGAGATCAGCATAATATTTGAACATAATCACGCCTGCAAAGCCGTCCAGAGACGACATGGATCGTAAAACTTGGTGGAGTTTGAGCCGTGGCCAAGAACTACTACTGGGATTTGCACTGACCAAGTTTGTGAGAACTGCACGGCTCATGTGATCTCTGATTCAGTACTAATCGACTGCCAGGGATTGTGACGGCAAGACGAATCAGAGGGAATCACTGCTAGAAGGGAGATGGCAAGTCACTGGTAGGTGCTAGTATGTTGAAGACGATTATGTACCGAATTGGCTAGAGGGTGAGAGAATGGAGATGATCAGCCGAGTGGAAATCTTATTATGGAGAGCAGCAGACATGATACAATTATTATGGAGAGCAGCACGCATGATATAATTGCCGTGGGCGTTTCCATAGAAGCAATTGTTGGGAGAGGAAGCCATGGGGTCTCGAAGCAGGTAAACATAACTGCATTAATGTGGCAGCCGCACTTGATCTGCATGCATGCTAATCCTTTGAGATTACTCATAGTGGGAATAACTTCACTAGTAACTAAGTGTCCAACTCAGCAAATTTGCTTATGTGGCAGTGAGTTAATGAGGAGAGAGGGGGATGGAGTAACATAGCTAGTTACTGTAACATCACACTTCTCAAGATACATTGAGTCTATAAGCTAATTAATGAAAACATATATGATACTACTTTGATGTTACTAACCACTATGAAGGTAGTAACATAGAGTAGTAATATGTGCATGTTACTACTCTATGTTACTTCCCACTATGACTAGTGATGCGTGTGGTTGACACGTCCGTTGGAAACCCCAAGAGGAAGGTGTGATGCGCACAGCGGCAAGTTTCCCTCAGTAAGAAACCAAGGTTTAATCGAACCAGTAGGAGTCAAGAAGCACGTCGAAGGTTGATGGCGGCGGGATGTAGTGCGGCGCAACACCAGGGATTCCGGCGCCAACGTGGAACCTGCACAACACAACCAAAGTACTTTGCCCCAACGAAACAGTGAGGTTGTCAATCTCACCGGCTTGCTGTAACAAAGGATTAACCGTATTGTGTGGAAGATGATTGTTTGCAGAAAACAGTAAAACAGTATTGCAGTAGATTGTATTTCAGTATAGAGAATTGGACCGGGGTCCACAGTTCACTAGAGGTGTCTCTCCCATAAGATAAACAACATGTTGGGTGAACAAATTACAGTTGGGCAATTGATAAATAAAGAGGGCATGACCATGCACATACATATTATGATGAGTATAGTGAGATTTAATTGGGCATTACGACAAAGTACATAGACCGCTATCCAGCATGCATCTATGCCTAAAAAGTCCACCTTCAGGTTATCATCCGAACCCCCTCCAGTATTAAGTTGCTAACAACAGACAATTGCATTAAGTATTGCGCGTAATGTAATCAGTAACTACATCCTTGAACATAGCACCAATGTTTTATCCCTAGTGGCAACAGCACATCCATAATCTTAGAGGTTTCTGTCACTCCCCCAGATTCACGGAGACATGAACCCACTATCGAGCATAAATACTCCCTCTTGGAGTTACAAGCATCTACTTGGCCAGAGCATCTACTAGTAACGGAGAGCATGCAAGATCATAAACAACACATAGATATAAATTGATAATCAACATAACAAGTATTCTCTATTCATCGGATCCCAACAAACGCAACATATAGAATTACAGATAGATGATCTTGATCATGTTCGGCAGCTCACAAGACCGACAATTAAGCACAATGGGGAGAAGACAACCATCTAGCTACTGCTATGGACCCATAGTCCAGGGGTAGACTACTCACTCATCACTCCGGAGGCGACCATGGCGGCGTAGAGTCCTCCGGGAGATGATTCCCCTCTCCGGCAGGGTGCCGGAGGCGATCTCCTGAATCCCCCGAGATGGGATTGGCGGCGGCGGCGTCTCTGGAAGGTTTTCCGTATCGTGGCTCTCGGTACTGGGGGTTTCGCGATGGAGGCTTTAAGTAGGCGGAAAGGCAGGTCAGGGGGCCACACGAGGGGCCCACACCATAGGTCGGCGCGGCCAGGGCCTGGGCCGCGCCGCCCTGTGGTTTGGCCACCTCGTGGCCCCACTTCGTCTCCTCTTCGGTCTTCTGGAAGCTTCGTGGCAAAATAGGACCCTGGGCGTTGATTTCGTCCAATTCCGAGAATATTTCGTTACTAGGATTTATGAAACCAAAAACAGCAGAAAACAGCAACTGGCTCTTCGACATCTTGTTAATAGGTTAGTTCCAGAAAATGCACGAATATGACATAAAGTGTGCATAAAACATGTAGATAACATCAATAATGTGGCATGGAATACAAGAAATTATCGATACGTCGGAGACGTATCAGCATCCCTAAGCTTAGTTCTGCTCGTCCCGAGCAGGTAAAACGATAACAAAGATAATTTCTGGAGTGACATGCCATCATAACCTTGATCATACTATTTGTAAAGCATATGTAGTGAATGCAGCGATCAAAACAATGTATATGACAGGAGTAAACAAGTGAATCATATAGCAAAGACTTTTCATGAATAGTACTTCAAGACAAGCATCAATAAGTCTTGCATAAGAGTTAACTCATAAAGCAATAATTCATAGTAAAAGCATTGAAGCAACACAAAGGAAGATTAAGTTTCAGCGGTTGCTTTCAACTTGTAACATGTATATCTCATGGATATTGTCAACATAGAGTAATATAATAAGTGCAATATGCAAGTATGTAGGAATCAATGCACAGTTCACACAAGTGTTTGCTTCTTGAGGTGGAGAGAAATAGGTGAACTGACTCAACAATGAAAGTAAAAGAATGGTCCTCCATAGAGGAAAAGCATCGATTGCTATATTTGTGCTAGAGCTTTGATTTTGAAAACATGAAACAATTTTGTCAACGGTAGTAATAAATCATATGTATCATGTAAATTATATCTTACAAGTTGCAAGCCTCATGCATAGTATACTAATAGTGCCCGCACCTTGTCCTAATTAGCTTGGACTACCGGATCATCGCAATACACATGTTTTAACCAAGTGTCACAATGGGGTACCTCTATGCCGCCTGTACAAAGGTCTAAGGAGAAAGCTCGTATTGGATTTCTCGCTATTGATTATTCTCAACTTAGACATCCATACCGGGACAACATAGACAACAGATAATGGACTCCTCTTTAATGCATAAGCATGTGGCAACAATTGTTATTCTCATATGAGATTGAGGATATATGTCCAAAACTGAAACTTCCACCATGGATCATGGCTTAAGTTAGCGGCCCAATGTTCTTCTCTAACAATATGCATGCTTAACCATAAGGTGGTAGATCGCTCTTACTTCAGACAAGACGAACATGCATAGCAACTCACATGATATTCAATAAAGAATAGTTGATGGCGTCCCCAGTGAACATGGTTATCGCACAACAAGCAACTTAATAAGAGATAAAGTGCATAAGTACATATTCAATACCACAATAGTTTTTAAGCTATTTGTCCCATGAGCTATATATTGTAAAGGTGAATGATGGAATTTTAAAGGTAGCACTCAAGCAATTTACTTTGGAATGGCGGAGAAATACCATGTAGTAGGTAGATATGGTGGACACAAATGGCATAGTGGTTGGCTCAAGGATTTTGGATGCATGAGAAGTAATCCCTCTCGATACAAGGTTTAGGCTAGCAAGGTTATTTGAAACAAACACAAGGATGAACGGCGCAGCAAAACTCACATAAAAGACATATTGTAAACATTATAAGAATCTACACCGTCTTCCTTGTTGTTCAAAACTCAATACTAGATATTATCTAGACTTTAGAGAGACCAAATATGCAAACCAAATTTTAGCAGGCTCTATGTATTTCTTCATTAATGGGTGCAAAGCATATGATGCAAGAGCTTAAACATGAGCACAACAATTGCCAAGTATCACATTATCCAAGACATTATAGCAATTACTACATGTATCATTTTCCAATTCCAACCATATAACAATTTAACGAAGAAGAAACTTCGCCATGAATATTATGAGTAAAGCCTAAGGACATACTTGTCCATATGCTACAGCGGAGCGTGTCTCTCTCCCACAAAGTGAATGCTAGGATCCATTTATTCAAGCAAAAACAAAAACAAAAACAAACCGACGCTCCAAGAAAGGCACATAAGATGTGATGGAATAAAAATATAGTTTCAGGGGAGGAACCTGATAATGTTGTCGATGAAGAAGGGGATGCCTTGGGCATCCCCAAGCTTAGACGCTTGAGTCTTCTTGATATATGCAGGGGTGAACCACCGGGGCATCCCCAAGCTTAGAGCTTTCACTCTCCTTGATCATGTTGCATCATACTCCTCTCTTGATCCTTGAAAACTTCCTCCACACCAAACTTAGAACAACTCATTAGAGGGTTAGTGGACAATAAAAATTAATATGTTCAGAGGTGACACAATCATTCTTAACACTTCTGGACATTGCATAAAGCTACTGGACATTAATGGATCAAAGAAATTCATCCAACATAGCAAAAGAGGCAATGCGAAATAAAAGGCAGAATCTGTCAAAACAGAACAGTTCGTATTGACGAATTTTATCGAGGCACCAGACTTGCTCAAATGAAAATGCTCAAATTGAATGAAAGTTGCGTACATATCTGAGGATCACTCACGTAAATTGGCATAATTTTCTGAGTTACCTACAGAGAAAACAGCCCAGATTCGTGACAGCAAAGAAATCTGTTTCTGCGCAGTAATCCAAATCTAGTATGAACTTTACTATCAACGACTTTACTTGGCACAACAAAACACTAAACTAGGATAAGGAGAGGTTGCTACAGTAGTAAACAACTTCCAAGACACAAAATAAAAACAAAGTACTGTAGTAAAAACACATGGGTTGTCTCCCATAAGCGCTTTTTTTAACGCCTTTCAGCTAGGCGCAGAAAGTGTGTATCAAGTATTATCAAAGGGTGGTGCATCTACAGCGGGGTGTGGATTTTTCTCAACCAGGCATAGTATATTAGATACATAAGTTTTAGCGTCCCCCTTTTCATTAGTCTTGGGCTTGCTACTCTCATCAAACAAATTTTCAGGAACAAGCCAAGCATAATTATTTTCTAGTGCATCATTCATTGCTAGGAGCTTACATGGTATTGGTGCTTTGATCTCCCCACCATCATTAATATTATTAGTGTACTTTATTCTATCCATATCCATCTCTTCAAGGAGACTAACAAAATTGGTATAAGAACCAAGCATATTATATTTAGCAAAGACCTTTCTAGCCTCTCTTGCTATACCACCAAATTCTCTAAGAAGGGTTTCTAAAACAAAGTCTTTCTTTTCCCCTTCTTCCATATCACCGAGTGTAAGAAACATGTGTTGGATTATAGGATTGAGGTTAACAAATTTAGTTTCCATCATACGAACTAAAGCAGCAGCGGCAATTTCATAGGTAGGAGCAAGTTCTACCAAGTGTCTATCTTCAAAATCTTCAACGGTACTGACATGATTGAAAAATTCTTCTATATTATTTCTCCCAATTATAGACCCACGTCCTACCTGTATGTCTTTCGTGGTAAAATTAAAAGGAAACATGATGAATCAAGTAAAGTAAATACAAGTAACTAATTTTTTTTGTGTTTTTGATATAGCAAAGAAGACAGTAAGTAAAGTAAAACTAGCAACTAATTTTTTTGTATTTTGATTTAGTGCGGCAAACAAAGTAGTAAATAAAACTAAGCAAGACAAAAACAAAGTAAAGAGACTGGGATGTGGAGACTCCCCTTGCAGCGTGTCTTGATCTCCCCGACAACGGCGCCAGAAATTTGCTTGATGCGTGTGGTTGACACGTCCGTTGGGAACCCCAAGAGGAAGGTGTGATGCGCACAGCGGCAAGTTTCCCTCAGTAAGAAACCAAGGTTTAATCGAACCAGTAGGAGTCAAGAAGCACGTCGAAGGTTGATGGCGGTGGGATGTAGTGCGGCGCAACACCAGGGATTCCGGCGCCAACGTGGAACCTGCACAACACAACCAAAGTACTTTGCCCCAACGAAACTGTGAGGTTGTCAATCTCACCGGCTTGCTGTAACAAAGGATTAACCGTATTGTGTGGAAGATGATTGTTTGCAGAAAACAGAAACGATTGCAGGTAGATGGGTGTATTTCAAGATAGAGAATTGGACCGGGGTCCACAGTTCACTAGAGGTGTCTCTCCCATAAGATAAACAGCATGTTGGGTGAACAAATTACAGTTGGGCAATTGACAAATAAAGAGGGCATGACCATGCACATACATATTATGATGAGTATAGTAAGATTTAATTGGGCATTACGACAAAGTACATAGACCGCTATCCAGCATGCATCTATGCCTAAAAAGTCCACCTTCAGGTTATCATCCGAACCCCCTCCAGTATTAAGTTGCTAACAACAGACAATTGCATTAAGTATTGCGCGTAATGTAATCAGTAACTACATCCTTGAACATAGCACCAATGTTTTATCCCTAGTGGCAACAGCACATCCATAATCTCAGATTCACGGAGACATGAACCCACTATCGAGCATAAATACTCCCTCTTGGAGTTACAAGCATCTACTTGGCCAGAGCATCTACTAGTAACGGAGAGCATGCAAGATCATAAACAACACATAGATATAAATTGATAATCAACATAACAAGTATTCTCTATTCATCGGATCCCAACAAACGCAACATATAGAATTACAGATAGATGATCTTGATCATGTTCGGCAGCTCACAAGACCCGACAATTAAGCACAATGGGGAGAAGACAACCATCTAGCTATTGCTATGGACCCATAGTCCAGGGGTAGACTACTCACTCATCACTCCGGAGGCGACCATGGCGGCGTAGAGTCCTCCGGGAGATGATTCCCCTCTCCGGCAGGGTGCCGGAGGCGATCTCCTGAATCCCCCGAGATGGGATTGGCGGCGGCGGCGTCTCTGGAAGGTTTTCCGTATCGTGGCTCTCGGTACTGGGGGTTTCGCGACGGAGGCTTTAAGTAGGCGGAAGGGCAGGTCAGGGGGCCACACGAGGGGCCCACACCATAGGTCGGCGCGGCCAGGGCCTGGGCCGCGCCGCCCTGTGGTTTGGCCACCTCGTGGCCCCACTTCGTCTCCTCTTCAGTCTTCTGGAAGCTTCGTGGCAAAATAGGACCCTGGGCGTTGATTTCGTCCAATTCCGAGAATATTTCGTTACTAGGATTTCTGAAACCAAAAACAGCAGAAAACAGCAACTGGCTCTTCGACATCTTGTTAATAGGTTAGTTCCAGAAAATGCACGAATATGACATAAAGTGTGCATAAAACATGTAGATAACATCAATAATGTGGCATGGAACACAAGAAATTATCGATACGACGGAGACGTATCAACTAGTCTGAGGCTTTTGTTATACTACTCCATTTTTATATCAATTGATTTTTTTAACAGCATGAGATTAAGAGGAGGACAGTTAATCGTGACCACATCTGTAAAATCCAAGGGATAGTGGTAATTGGGGTGACATGGCTACACCATCTTTGAGCTTGCAAACATTAAATGAATCTTAGTGAGGATCAACTTTATAGATATTATAGATTTGGCATCCCATGTCACAGGAGAAGTCTTGTCGTTTGATATCATCAACAATAAATACCTCAGAAAAAAAGCCCCACCGGTGGACTCACACCTCCTTGGTTCCCAGTTTTGGAACGCCATACAAAAACTAAAATCGGTATTTTGCGTGGGAGCAAAATATAAAGTGGGGAATGGGACCTCCACTTTGGCTTGATTGGTGGCATGGGTCTAGGCCACTAAGGGATAGGTAATAGGTTTCCCTCGTTGTTTGCCATCGCTGAGCAACCCGACATCTCGGTGGCTAGGGCGATGCTGGAGTGGCAAAATCCTTTTCGGCGAGCTCTAGGGGAGCCACTCGAAACGAGCAGCTCAACTTGCACTACGAGCTTGGTGTGTTGCAGCTTTCTACCAAACCGACTCCTTCAATTAGGCTCTTGAACCTTCGGGAGGCTCATAGTTAAATTTCTATACCGAAATCTCTCTCAAGGAAGCCCAGAGACACACCTCCAGGATATTTGGTGGATCTCGGTCCCCTTGAAGATCCGAATCTTCTTGTGGCAACTGATCTGGAGTCGGCTACCATCCAATGACAACATTAAGCGACATCGTGGCCCTTCTAATGGCAGATATGCCTTAAGTGATGATCTGGAAGATAGTAACCACGTCTTACTTTATTGCTCATTTACTAAAATTCTTGTGGAGTGCAGGTAGGGAGCTTCTCTCTCAAGATTGGAATCCCTCTTGCTTTGCAAACATGTACCGTTTGATCACCAAATTGCTTGGGAAAGCTAGACGGATCCTCTGGGTTTGTTGTGAAGCTCTTTGTTGAACATTGTGGAATTTTAGGAATAATTTCTCTATCGAGGGACAATTTCCCACATTGCCAGTTTGTTTTGTATGTTTGAACTTGTTATTGAACCTGTCACTTTGTTTGGCCGGTGTTGGATTCATTAAGTTGAAGTCGGGTTCCATTCGAGCCTTCCGTCTATATAGTAGGCATGACCCTGTGGTGTTGTCATTGTCTGTTTTTTTTTGTGGTTTTCCACTTTTTTGAAATGGGGCACATGCCCTAGCCTCTGCTTCAATTTATGCATGCAATTTTTTTATCAGTTTATTGTAGTTCAAGTCTTACAAAAAAGATTGTATCACGGGATGCACAAGGTCGATACATGACCATCTAAAGAGGAGAGAGGACATGCTCTAGACTAACATGTTAACCTATGATGAAAACACCAGCTTCACTGGGTGTATATATCTTGTGCAACCTTGTCTAGCCGGTTGCACCCAGAAATGGCATCCTCGTGCTTCTCTATTTTTTGTAGAAAGGACCACATACGGATCCAATGAGAGGCCAACGAGATAACCTTCATAAAAGAAGTAGATTTTGGATTGTTAAAAATATAATCATCCCGAGGATTCCATATGGCCAAAGTCAAGTGCATACGCCAACTCGGATTTGCACTTTATTTTTGTTCACAACCCCGCTAACCAATTTTAGAATAAATTAGTTATATTAGTGGGAGGGATAATATTAAAAGGCATATGAAAAATGCAGCACACATTTTTTGCATGTGGACATTAAATAAATAAATCTTATATTAATTTATCTTGATCACAAAAACATCTTTTACTCTGTTGCCAATTCCTTTTGCCAAATTATCTTTTGTGAGCAAAATTTTGCAGTCCAAAAATCGCATGAAGATTCTAATCTTTAGTGGTACTTTCATTTTATAAATATATTTGTGCATGAAATTAATGTGGTCATTCATATAATCTAAGTACACAGATTTGACCGTGAAAATATCGGATGTTGTTAACTTCTAAGCAAAAGCATCCCGTTGTGTAATGAGTTGAACATCCATTAACCTAATGCAAAGATGGATCCATCTTTCTTCTCTCATACATGCAAGGGCCTGCCTAAAACCTATGTTTAGAGGTAGATGTGACATAACATAGCAACGGAAACATGTTTTCATTTCACTACGTTATATGAAGATGGATCCTGTTGGAATAAAGAGTGTTCCCTAGCCACGTATCTTCCCAAAACTAAGTTCCCTCAACATTTACCTACAGCTGAAGAATCCCTTTCGAAAAACTCAACTTTTATTTCAGAAGTCCCTTTAAAAAAAATGTGCATCCATAGCTTTTACCTTAGCTTGAGATAAGGAGTTGGAATGTAGATATTTATTTTATATTAGCTCTTTGCCATAAGTCCCTTTAAAAAAATGTGCATCCATAGCTTTTACCTTAGCTTGAGATAAGGAGTTGGAATGTAGATATTTATTTTATATTAGCTCTTTGCCATACACCTTGTTCAGTTAAGACTTTTAAAAGCCACTTGCTGAGTAAACATTTTTTCTTGATTTCTAAGACTTCAAGTCCGCCTTGATCTTTAGGTATACAAATGATGTTCCATCGAGTACGTTTATACTTTTTCTTATGGCCATCGCTTTGCAAAAAAAAAACACGATCTAAAAAAATCTACTACCTCTGTCCATAAAAGAATGTAAAAAATATATCTAAATTTTATTTTATCTAGACACTGTTAATGACATGGACATACCCGTTTGGTGTTCCCTCGATAATTCCCTTTTGGCTCTCTGTAGGGACCACTTGTTGGCATGTGATAATGATATCTTCTGGATGCACATTTATATTTCCTTCTATAGAGAAGTAGATATGTTTAATATTACGATATTTTTATTTATATATTGTTCCTATGATTCTTCTTTGGGGATTACGTTCCTCTTGGTAGCTGGTCATAGTATCTTTTGGATACACTATTTTATTTCTACCTCTACAAGTCTAGAGATTGAACATCATTCCATATCCTTTGGTAGTAATATAGTGTCTGTATGCCCCTCTCTATGACCATCCCTTTGTACTTACTGATTATATATTTTGGATGTATTGTTTTGTGTCTTTCTCTACAAGATTGGGATGTCATGTCACTCCATATCACCTTCACATTATAAATAGTCCCTTTGGCTAACGCTATGATGTGGAATTCAAGAATGGATGGAAGATTATCTGCCCTCGCTTGCATTCTGGCGGTGCTTGTGTTGTTTGGAAGCACTACCTCTGCAGGTTTGTTCTCTATTTTATTTCTTGTAGTAGATTTTCTTGGCTATACCTTGTTTCAAAGGAAACCTAGACATATCTCATAACATTTCAAGATAATACTCACTTCATATTTTATAAATATGATGTTGATGCACATTCATGTCACTGAGGTCTTCGACAGTTTGAAACTTTTATGCAATGGTATAACAAGCCATGACATCAAGATAAATTTCTCACTATTACGGTGTGACTTTTATTTTGTTTGTTGTACACAGAGAACTGTAAGGTGGTTCGCTTTCGTCTTGTATTCTGCAACAAACTTTCGTGCAAGAATGAATGCAAGCATCAGTACAGTGACAAGGTCCGCCAGAATTGGTGTGATGGTGTAGTTGCCGGCCAATGCAACTGCAAGATTTGTTTTTCTTAGTAGAACTTCAGTTGATATTTATTATGCTAGGTGCAATTGAAGTTACCAATAAATAAGTCATCATATAGTATTCTGGATTGACTTAGAATTGCATGAGATTGTCTGCTTGCAAGAGCGAGGAAGGAGATATAATCTATTTTACGCTCATGGAAAAACCTTCTTAATGGAATGTATCATACAATTATGAAAAGCTAAAGATTTTTGAACGGATATAGAAATCCATCTTTGTTGCGGTGGTTGTAATGGGCCCACCAATTAGCTTAGAGATGACCTTTATTTTGACGCTTTTAATAGTGGCTCATTCTGTATGCCTGATAATGCTAGACGTTTACCTAAACATAATATTGCGCCAGAGTACATGTATCTGAACTAATCCATTCATGTGTTCCATATATATATATTCTCATGTTCATCTACAACTCAGGCACAGTAAGATTTCTTGTGAGATATCACACAATAGTGCCTTTTCACATTATTACAAATGACTGCATCGATAGTAGATATGAGAATTTATGAGGTGACATTAACTATCAATAGAACCAATCTGACTTCAGTGGTACTCTACTTTCTTACATGGCACTAATCTAGGCTAGCATTTTACTTCTCCTTTGTCTATCTATCTAGACATAGTATGCATGTTCAAGATAGAGTAGTTGTGAACTTGTGATCATTATGGATATACCAAGAGAGGTTAACTATTTAAAACGGTATACTATTACCACTTATTCATGTAACTCCTTTGCCACTAAATTAAATGCCAATACTCCTATCCTTTACCTCAAACTTTTTCAGAGGGAAATTGTGTATGGAAACGGTTTCAAGGCCCTTATTCCATTTGTACGCAAGCAGGTAAGAATTAGGAAGACTTCCAATGGAATTCAAGTTCATCAGCATGTTTGTTACCAGAATTTTACAATATCTTTTATATGCACAGATTGCAATTCTCCATATTTTTCCTTGCAATTTACATCTTTCAGGGAAGTGAGTGACTATGGCTTGCATCTACGAAGAGCCACTTCTACGTGATTAGTATAATGTAAAATACTCTGCTATAAAATAACATATCCATGTATATAGAAAAGGGTCACTTCTACAACTTGTACAAGTGGGTTAACTAGCAATTTTTATTAGCTTCAGTTCCGCATCGACAATATAATCAGGTAAGAGCGTAGTGGCATCAAACTGATTTAAATATACAATGCACTTGTGATTTTCTTGATATTTTCTTTCGCCCTAGAAATTATGTTTGAGAAAATCGTTTCTGGTTTGTATATGAGTTAGGGTCATGGCTTATATCCATGCACACTTCTTTGTCCTTTTCCTCTAATATTGCAATTCTCCTTTTTTTATCGCTTTAGTAAAATGGATGCAAGACGTGGAGATTCCGCAATATTTTATGAATGATTCTTTACTAAAGCAGTATTATACGGTGCCTGCCGGTGTTGCATGAACACACACATATAAAAGTAGGAAATCATATACAGATGCAATGATGACAAGGGAAGAGTTTTGTAGGCTTTGAGGCTGTGTTCTGCCCGAGCTTGGCATAAGCTTGCCCGATCGAGCGAGGTGCCCACGACCTTGGCTGCGTATCAGGTACGGATTAGGTACGATCTCAATCGGAAGGATTCAGATGTGTCTTCCATGACCTCTGCTGGGTATCAGGTACCGATTAGGTACGCGTTAAATCGGAAGGCTTGAGATGCGACTCACTTTGGTTCCACATTTTCCATGTCTTCAAATTTTTCTCCTATTACAGAGCGGAGGCAGCCAGGGTGATGCTGGTGGTGCTGATGATAGATTGTTGAATCGGCTAAGTACTGACAAAGATGGATGGCATGAATGCCAAATTCACGGAAGGATTCAATGGTGTAGATATCAAGGAAATATTCAAATGTGCTCGGAAATATGCAGTCATAGAGAACATTGAGATTATAATATCCTCTTAACAATATGAATCCTTGATTCAATGCTTACAATAGTAATCCCTACAAGCGCGACTCATTTTGATCACTAGACAACTCTCTTATGTACATCCTAAATTGTTTTATTACAATCCTGGTTTATTTTTTAAGAGCTACTTCATGCGCAGAGGAAGTTATAAATTTACTGGCATATTCTAATTCTGAAAAAATTAGGTTGGCAAACTTACAAGAACTTGACGTCCATAAAGGGGATATAGGAAATAGTTTTTTTGCTTGCCCACTTCACATGATTGTGAAGTCAAAGCTTTTTCGCGAGGGGATTTTCGTGAGCTTGCGGTGCAAATCATAGGCCTGAGATGTTCTGGGTTCTTGTTGCACCGCAAGTCTTCTCGAAGCATTCTATTCTTCCAGCTTGTTATTTCTGGAGATTGATTTCTTGGTTGTTTGTAATTAAGAGGAGCTGCTATTGACAAAGAGAGAGGTGCCCCTCCCCTCTGAGTTTCTTCATTCAGCTGTCAATACACAGGTAAAACTCTCCATTTTTCTTTCTCCTAATGTGGGTTAACCTCTCTATAACTCCCGCTCCTTCAAACAACCGTTTTATGATTTCCCTCCTTTTGCCAATTGTGGTATTCTAATAAAAAAACATACATATGTGAGCTACTTTACTTCCTTGTGTCATTAGTTCAGACCCAAAAAAAAATAGAGGCTACTTAACTCCTCTGTGCCATTAGCTTAGTAATTATTTTTGTGTTTTCCCTTTTTCGAGTTTGCATGGTCATAAATTTAATCTTTCGTACCATCCCAGTGTTGATCCCATTATATATCATCTATCATGTGTATTTCGAATTTGCCTATTTTTCTAGACAAAACACGAACTATTTGATTGAAACTTTGGTGTAACGGGGATCAACTACCTCTTGTTTGCATGTTAGAGCATTGTGAAAAGAATATCTCTCAACTTTGTTATGAGTTAGTAAGGTCTAAGTGTTTAATAAATTGTGTGTTATTGGTGTTGCTTTCTAATTGGGAGTTGTGCAAGGAACGCGACTTATGGGATTTGACTGTTTTTCACTTTATTGGCTACATGCCCAGTTTCTTGCACTCTTTATGGACTGTGGGTACAACTCAGTTTAGCCACAACCCTCAAGTAAACTTTCATGAGTCGATGATTATTTGGAAAAAAAAAGTTTGTTGTGTAAGAAAATATGTATCCTTTATTGATATATTGTATGTTGAGAGGATGAGATGTGAAAATGAAACTGCACATATTCCCTTAACAAAATATTGCTCTATTGTTAGGAAAGATCGTTGTGGAAAGACGGTAGAATATTTGAACAAGGGACCACACTGCAACGATATTGGTTAGATTTTGAAGGTGCGACAAAGTATGGTATTTAACACAAAAACAAAAAATAACAAGTGCTATTTAGCAAGGAGAGTGTCTTTATTTCACTGCTGCGGAGAATTGACAAGTTGCTTTCTGCTGATTCTTGGGCGCACATGTGTATTCATGATTTTAGTTTCCATTGTCTCTAACTTTTTGCTGATGTTCTTTCACCAGGTTGAAGTATAGTTGCTAAATATTTTATAATTTTAGTAGCTTGATGTGTGCAATTCAGTTACACAAATAATTTTGTCCTTTGCAATAGGTATATGTGCCATCAGATTTTGTCATGTATTTTTTTGTTTCAAACTCCAACGCAAATTTTATGGACTCCTTATAAAAGATGTTGGGTAATTTGAGGTTACAACATCATATTCCAATTGAACATCTTAATTTTTTTTAAAAAAACTGATCAATAGAAATGTCACCGGAGCAGGCATAGTGTGTTAGAACTATCCATTAGCTATGAATGTTTAGTCACAACTTTTATTGGGTATCACTTAATGTGAAGTTGAATCCTCATGTTGTGATGAATATACCATGTGACATCTTTTATACACGTGAATTTTTATATTGTATTGACATATGATGTGAGAAAATAAAATGTAAGGACCGTGGCGCACAAGCATTCAACTATTCCATTTGGTATTGAAGTTATCATTACTTTTCACCCCTTTGGTGTCGAATGATATTAAAATCACCCCAAAAACCATATGCGAAGAATCATCATCACAAATATGCACAACCTTTGCTAAGAACTCTCCTTTCTAGGCATCCTGAGCTGCACTACAAACCACAACTAAAGATCGTTCAAAACTGTCAGATTTAGAAGACAGATGAAACCTTATACATCTATCTATACCTAATAATAAAGAAAATAAGGTTTCTTGTTGGTCCGTCTGTTTTTACCCCTATTTTTCGCTTAAATTACACCATATGCCACCGCTAAGTGAATACGTGCTCCTTCCTTTTCTTATCTTCACCGATTCTGTCCATCGCCCGGCGGTGCTCAATGGGACGAATCCAGCCGAGAGACACATAGTTCCACAATGACACAAATTCGTGCAGAGCAAAGGGATTCGATCGATGTGGACATCGACACGGATTCAGATCAACATGATTCCCTACATATAAGCAGCCCCGTCTTGCTGCTACGGTTGATTTTTCAAGGTGCGAGCAGATACCTCATCTGCTACGAGGAAGGTCACTAGGACGAGGTCGCCCAGAAAGATGCAGACGTTATCGCCTACGACGGCGCTGTCGGCGATGACGAAGCTGGTGGCGTCATCCAGACCTTCGGGCTGTAGCGCGAGCACGAGGGCGCAGCGGCCATCCGCAGAGATGAAGACTGCGGCCACAGCAGGATATGAGAGCACGCAGACAAAATCGATTGCCTCGCGTCGACCCGGACCTGGGTGGCGGCGGTCTTGGAAGTCGAGGGCCTCGTGCGACGGTGGCAGAAGAAATCGAAAGCCTGGCGCGGTGGCAACCCTGACCTGGCCGGCCACGACAACAAAAATCAAGGACCTCGGCCGGCGGGAGGCAGCAAGCTGGAGGGGCGCTCCGACCGTTCGGGTATGTGCACTGCTCGCAATCCGTTCACGGATGTGTACGGCTCGCAATTGGAAGCCAAAATTTGTGGCCGACGTAGGAGAGATGCTTCTTCCATGATACGGACCTCGCGGAGAACACGGGTCTGAGCTGAAGTACTACTGCCGCCACCACTAGCTCCGCGAGAACACCTCTATGGCTCAAAGCTTCGATTATGCTAGCTGGGAAAAGCCATAATTACACGGATCTGAAAGTTGAACTACTCCTGCCACCGCTGCTAGCTCGATGAGAGGAGAAGAGACGGGTTTGGAGAGATTCGGCGGGAGCTGATGGTGCTGAAGCGTGAGGAGAAGTAGCCATTGGCTTTGGACTCATCAACGGGGCGACACTGCAACAAGCACATAGAGCAGCACGGGTAATAAAAGGTAAATCGGGTAGAGTTGAAGGATTTTTAATCTACATCTATATCTAATAATAAAAGGAGAAGTGTTTCCGTAGTGTCGTTCGTATGGTTCTGTCGTCCCGCCGCACACGCGTTGTTTCGTCCGCTGAAATCTGGCGACAGTCGAATCCTGTTGAAGTCTTCGATTTGAACTTGCCAAATTGAATCATTGTTGTGGTTACTCGTGTACGCAGAGAAGACACGTGCCAATGAAAGAAAGGATTCAGAGGCCGCACACACAAGCTAGCTCTATCTGCACGATGGCAAACAAACCAGTATGTATAATGTGCTATGTGCAGGTATGCATTGAAGTTTACAATTATTGCTTCACTTCTATAGCAATGTTTGAATTACATTGCTACACACATTGATGTCTGACATAGGACTGATATCTTATAACTGATTTATCGTTTTCTGTACAAAAAATTCAGCTGATCATTGCATACAAATCTGGTGTGTTTTTATTGTTTCTTAAGCTGAAAAACATATTTCCAGGATGTTATTATCGATTTATCTTCTGTTCTGGCTCTCTCTACTAGCAATCGCTGATGTATAGATGACGAAGGCCATGCCCTATTCTTTGGCCTACTGTATTCATCATAGCACCATCTGAATAAGCTTTGATCTCTGTGCGGTTGAGGTGCTCGTGAAGCAGGTACTACCCGCAAAAAAAAATCTTATCATGTACTATATACAATTGTTGTTGCCACAACTCAGTTAGCAGGTAGGTATTTCATCTTGTTTGCAACAGCTAATGTGATACAGAATCTTGGATTTGCCTTTGTATTAGAAAATAACCATTATATACTACTTCGTATAGGTTAAGAAATATCTAGGCAATACTTTATTTCTGGAACTTTTTTACATCAATGCTATTATTGTAACGATATCCCCCACAATTCAGTCTCGCACTTAAAAATTACATGTAATCAAATTCGTTGCTTGCTTAGTTCAATTGATGTAGTACAACTTGTTAGCGGGGTTTGATTGTAGCCATAATTTTTTTACTACATATTGTTTTATTAAGTGAAGTATTGAGACATTATTACGTGGTTACCGAAGATGATTTTGGTCAATCTACAATAATTAGTGATATTATAAATTTTGGAACAATTAGATATGTCAGTTATTCACTTGTGGTATTGTATTTGAGTTTCTCTCCCGATGCAACGCACGGGCATATTTAATATCTATACCTAATAATAAAAGCAAAAGAGTAGTCTAAATTACAACACATGCCACCGATAAGTGAAAATAACGTTTCGTCCGCGCCGATGAGGCCACACCGCCGCTCCTTGTTGACCGACGCGAAGCCCGGCTCCGCGCCCCTGTTCCAACTCGCTGGCGCTAGATCCCGCAGTTCCTCCTCGTTGGTGCGGCCCGGCTCCATGCCCGAAGAGACTCGTGAATACCCCGTTCCCCGTCCTCCCTCGCATGGAGCTCCACCCGCTGGAGCCTATCGGCCCCGCGCCGGCTCCCCGCCTCCAGCCTCGTCCACCATCTCCCGCCGGCGACTGCCGTTGCTGAAGTTGAATTGGATGCTATCCACGGTGGTGTCCTTGATTTGAAGCCAAATGGCGATGGTGTCAGGGAGTAGAGCTCTGCGCCCAACCTAGCAGGTCAGGCACCACGGCCACGGCCACGGACAGGCGAATAGCGGCGGCACGGCAAGGGTTCGCCGGCGTAATGAGCAGGACGGCTGCGTCGAACCCGGGTCGGTGGCTTTGGGAGGAAACCAGGATGCCGGATCCGTGGATAGTTTCGATCTGAAAGTTTCCTGGCAGTACGTGTCATTCTTCGGGGATTTAGGGATTCATCCCGTGTTGCTGCGTTTCTATGGTGGCCCTTGACCAGGCTGCTTGATTCCACTACGAATCTGCAATGGACTTGATCTTGATCTGGTGGAGGACTCGAGGTGGAGCGGGTGCGAGGTCGGATTCCCCTTCGTGATCGTGGCCACGTCAAGCCGGTGCTGTAGGTACCAATCAAGTGGAGCTGACCCTTCGTGCATGTGAGGTTGACGGCTCCTTCTTCAGGTGTAGCTCTGGCAACTAACGCATCGACCTACTGGAGTGCCTGGAAGAGGTGGGCATGCTGCTTGCCAAACTGGTTTCCTCCGCCCTCTCCCTCCACAGAAGCTCGACCACCACGACCAGGTGTTTCCTCCCCCCGACCTTGGCAGTGAAATTTGTGTAAAATACTGTAATGGGAAGAAGCAGCACGCAAAATTCAGTGAAAAGAAATACGGAGTAAGATTGTTTCAACGCATGATGTCTTGATTGTAGGAGTATACGCTTGTTAGGGGAAATGTCAACGCATGATATATTGACATCGCTGGTTTCAGGACAAACTGTGGTCTCTGTTTTTTCCCCTTCATCTTCAGTCACACAACATGTTAATGTTTATCTGATAAACAGGTACCGTAGTAAAATGATCCATCAGGCCTATCACTGTTAAGATTAGATATAATCTCTTTATTGATCGGCGTTGCCAAATGCTTAATTAGCATGGCTAGCTACAGCATAGTCGGTCTATTCTGCCCAAAATGATCGAACCGATAAACAAATCACATATGCAAACTCGCTTTGTTTGAACTGAAAATTCCATCAAAGCAAAAATCTGAGACAGGCATGTGTTGGATTCAATGGAAACATACCAGCTAAAATAAGGTGGTGTTGTTTCTTTCCTATTGCATCCTGCTTCTATTGTTTGCCTTGCACTGATATCTTAATTACACCACTGTTATGGGCGCACGAAATGAGGCAAACCTTTGGCTGCTAGCTGGGGCACTAAGCACATGAGAAATTTAAGTTCTGGAGAGTTAAATATTTTTGTTGTAATATGGCATGGGTAATTTAGATGTTTAAGAGAATAAAATATTCTTTGTTGTAATATGGCACTTGATACTCCTTTCTTAAAAATATTTCAAAATATTTTTACTTTTCAAAATAGAAGAGTGACCACGAGGTGATGAGCAAAAGTGCAGAACCAGCTATAGTCAATAGAGATGGATGCTGCCGGGACGGTAAAAAGTATGTAATTCCACACAGTAATCAATCTAGAATTATGTTGTCTTCCATCAGTGTACCTTGCAATGTTTTATTGTCTGCAAGGTTGGCACCCAATGTAAAATATTGTGAAGTTATCCAAAATATTATGTATAAAAAAAGATTCTAGATTGGAGAGGCACATTTTAATCATCATCAGCGGATTGTTAAAAAGTGCATACCATATTCTCGAAAACAGATGCGGATATGGAGCTAAAATTATCCACACCCCTAACAATAGACTCTATTAGCATCTAAAAAAAAATAAACTCTATTAGTTCCACCTCACTAATATGACAAAATAGATCGCTCGCGGGAACGTACATTTTTTTTCTTGATGATGTAGGAACAACTTCCTTCGCTGGTTTTCCTAGCACGCTATCCGATTTTCCTAGCACGAGATGGCTCGATTGCACCGGTTTCCCTTGGTTTTCCATCATCGAATCCTTCGAGTACACTTGTTTTCCTGGTGCGGGATCGCTAGGGTGAGGAGAACAGTTTTTTTAGCGTGGCACAATTGGCCGAGCGTGACGGATGAACGGATGATGGAAACAAAGGATGAAACCACCAAACTCTATTATTAGGTACAAGAAAATTGCTCGTGTGTTGCAGCTTTGTTAAAAGGTTTTTTAATAATAAAATCGTTGTTTTATTCCCAGTGCAACGCACGGGCATTTGTACTAGTCTCCAACAACAAAACTATTTACTAAAAGGGTTTGTGAATTGAAACCTATCAGAATGGCCCCAGATCTACTTAGAGGTGGTAAACGGGTAACATATATAGTCTAGGCCACCAAATTTTTTTAAAGGTGCCGAAAAACTACCCCTCCATGTTTCTATAACAGCGAAGAATCCTAGTCTATTCTCTCTAATTATTTCATGCATAACTGAATGTTTTTCCGGATCCTTGAACCTGTCACTGTTCCAAACACTCTCTTTCGTTGAGAACCTCTTTTGACCTAAGCGGATTTCTAGTTCTTCTAACAACTGAAACGTATTTGATCTTTCTCTTATAAACACGGTTAACCTTAGGAACAGGAAAAGTAAGATCCTTATGACCGCCTTGTTTGTCCTCTTCCTCTAAATCAACACTTAGAGCATCTCTAACATTAACCGAAAAATTCGGAACCGAAAAACCTGTATTCAGTCTTCCGAAAACATGCCTTAGGATGACTTTGAAGCTGGCACAAAACAAAACCCGTAAAACACGAACAGAAAAAACACAATTGAATTGTCGCGGGAGAATTCGTCGATGATCGTATATAGATGGTAGTTTGATGCTCTGATTGAGCATCAAAATTAACAAAATATAAACTACAAACCTAAATTAGATACCAGTCCTAACCGCGCGAGATGATTATGAGCAAAATGAGGCCCGAATGACCTCTGTGCGGCGGTGCCGGAGGTGGTGGAGCTTGAGCGTCTAGGCGGAGGACGGCGTCGACGCGGAGGACACTGAAGAGCTCCTACTCGGCGCTACTCCTGGCGCGCCGCCTCGTACTCCCACACTTGGCGGACGGCGTCGGCCTCTTCCTGGCGGAAGCGAGTGCAGGCCTCCGCCTCCGTGATCTCCGCCACCTGCGCGATCACAGCGTCCTCCTCGTCGGAGCCGTGGATGTAGTCTCCCGCGGAGAACGTCGGCTCCCGCGCGGCGACGAGCTCCTCCTCCTCAGAGTTGTCGTGGACGGGCGGGCACGGTGGGCGGCTCGAACCGCCGGAGGAGGAGCCCTTGCCGCTGTTGTTTCCGTACTTGGCGAGCTTCCCGAGGGGCGTGAGCGCCCAGTTCGTCCACCGGCGGGCGCTGCGCTTGCGCGCGCCCTCCGACTGGTTGAACTTGCGTCGTTCCGCCTACGTGCGGAACACGGGGGGTGATACATCTCAAACGTATCTATAATTTTTGATGCTCCATGCTTGTTTTACACCAATTCATATATGTTTTGTTTACACTTCGTTGCACTTTTACATGATTTCCGGCACTAACCTATTAACAAGATGCCATAGTGCGAGTTCCTGTTTTCTACTGTTTTTGAACTTCAGAGAAGTTTTACATGAAATATTCTCGAAATTGGATGAAACAGAAACCGAAGTCAATATTTTACCGAAACAAAGACGAAGACCAGAGGGGGTCGAAGAGGAGCAGCAGGGCGGCCAGTCCACCCCTAGGCGCGGCCTGCACCTGGCCCGCGACTAGGGTAGGTCTGGGCCCACCAGGCGCCCCACCGACCTAAATCCTACGCCTATTTATACATCTTCTCGGGAAAACCCTAGATACCCGATGCTACATCCACGAAAAGTTCTATCGCGGCCGCCATCGCAGAACCCATCTCGGGGGATTCTGAAGCTCTTCTCGGCACACTGCTGGAGGGGGAAATCGTCGCTGGAGGCATCTACATCGCCATGCCCGCCTCCGAAGTGATGCGTGAGTAGTTCATCCCTGAACTATGGGTCCATAGCAGTAGCTAGATGGTTATTTTATCCACTTTGTGCTTCATGTATCGATCTTGTGAGCTGCCCTACATGATCAAGATCATCTTTATGTAATCATATATGTTTGGTTTGCTGGGATCCGATGAATATTGTATACTATGTTGAGATTGATTATATATTCATGTCATATGTTATTTATGATCTTGCATGCTCTCCGTTGCTAGTAGAAACTCTGGCCAAGTGGACACTTGTGACTCCAAGAGGGGGTATTTATGCTCGACAGTAGGTTCATGCCTCTAGTTTTCTTGAAGAGTGACTTTATTACTTCTAAGATTGTAGATGTGTTGTTTCTACTAGGGAGAAAACAACAATATTTTATACGAGGGTAATTCTATTGTTTACTTTACACACATTGCTTAATGCGATAGTCTGTTGCTTGCAACTTAATACTGAAAGGGGTTCGGACGATAACCTGAAGGTGGATTATTAGTCATAGATGCAGTTGGACTACGGTCTATGTATTATGTTGTAATGCCCATATCAAAACTCATAGTAATCATTTTGTCATGTATTAGTCGATATTCTATCAATTGCACAACTGTAATTTGTTCACCCAACATGCTATTTCTTTATAGAGAGACACCTCTAGTGAACTGTAGACCCCGGTTGTCGTCGTGGCGAACGAGCAGATGCCATGGGATGGCTTAAGTTGGGGCCGAATGGGCGCTAGAGGATTCGGGTGAGGGTTTGCGACTAGATGGGATGAACTTCCGGATGCTTTCCTCAAGAACACAACCAAAGGCCGGTATGCAAGAAGAGAGACAAGAGGAAGAACTCTGCACTAGATCGCTAGCTTCATTGATCTCAACATGGTTACAGGTTCTTGGATACAAGGTCTAACGTCTAATCTCTTCTGTTGACCCGCACCTGTAAGAGGCTGTGCCCCCTCTCCTTATATAGGGGAGAGGGTGGCTTACAGAGCAAGAAACCCTAATGGCATCTTTGACTGGACAAACTACTTTACAAAACTACTTTAATCATGGATGACGCCGGGGTCTTCTTTAATCAGGGACGCTGACGTCCTCCGGTTTCTTTCAGCGTCACCCCTCTCTTTGGCGCCAGGGCTCCGATTAAAGTCACTTTGCTTAGCTCATCCTTGTCTTCTAGCTCTGAAGAGAATCTTTGACCAGTCTTGCCGACAGACCCTTCTTTCCGGTATCTTCTTTATCCGGTTCCGGTATACCCCTCTTGGGGATACCGGCTTAGCTTCACTTAGCCAAATTCTTATCTTTATGCTCCGGTAAGAATATTAAACCGGTATCTTGATGGCTCAAACCATCCGGTTTGGCATGCCTTTGGCATACCGGGGGTCATCCCCCCAACATTAGTCCCCGAAGCTGGTATAGTCTGTCGGATTCTACCCTACAGACCATGCCAGGTTCTCATGCTTTTAGGATACCGGTTTAATCTTTCCGGCGTTGAGCTTGGATCCGGCATCTTTGCCCGGACTTACGCTTTCTCTCTCTGCGAGGTATTCCCCGGCATCTTTTTTCTCCGGTATCTTCCGCATTTACTCTCTCCTCGGCGAAGTCGAGAATTTCTCGGGCCCCGCCCTGTCAGTGACATGCGCACTGTTAACTGGCGCGCCAGTGTCAGAGGTCACTTCGCTTCGACTCCCGCGCGTGTATTAAATGCTCTACAGCGGATCCCACTCGCCACTTCAGATCCGTGTGCGCCCCCCTGTGTCTTTTCATTTTTTCGCGTGTACCTCCTCGCCACGTGGCGAACCGCTGCGGCCCAACGGTTCTCGGCCCATCTCCTCTCTTCTTTATATGGTGGAACCGTCGCCTCTTCTTCCTCTTCTCGCATTCCCCACTCTTCGCGCACAGTGCTCCTCGCTCTCTGCGCCTCCGCCGCTCTCCGTTCGCCGTCGTTCGTTCGAGCTCTGCCGCCCGGCGAACTTGCGCCGCTCCTTCGCCGGACTTCGCCGTGCAGAAATCCCTCGCAGCGCCTCCGCTGCGACCGCTGCATTCACGCTTCCTCGCGCCGTTCTCTGCTCCGCCGTCGACGGTGCTCGTCGGCAACCGCAGGCCCACTGCTTCGCCGGTGAACGTCTTCCCCAGCGACCGCGCCGCCTCAGGTTAGTTCCAATCTCAGTTTGCTTGCCTTTTGCTCGTTTTCTAGATCTTGGGTCGACAGTGTTTTTATTTCCCCTTTTTCTTTGATTTTCCTCTTACTCGTAGATCTTCGCGCGGGGGCCAACTGTGGGATTTCTATTTTTCTGCCTCTAAACCAATGTCTAGCGAGGAATCTTCCTCTGCTTCCTCCTCTGCCTCTTCTTCCGGTAGCCGGCGTAGGCAATCTTCCGATAGATCCGCCGATTCCGCTTCGATGGATACCGATTCCGGTAGCCACGGAGAATCCGGTAGCTCTAGCCAAGCTTCCGGTGTAAACCCTTCCCCTGTCACTCGTGGAGCCTGGATGGGCTCCAACGTCACAGAGTACGAGATCGACTGGTTATACCGGTCCCGCAGGATTCCGGAAGGGGTAACCTGCCGGCTTCCTGGCGACGAGATCGAACCGGTGCTTGAGCCCGGTGAACATGTTGTTTTCCTCGCTCACTTTGAGCGCGGCTTCGGCCTTCCGGCTTCTCCGTTTTTCTGGAAGTTCTTAGATTTCTATGAACTTCAACCTCATCACCTCCCTGGCAACGCCATCTTTTATCTTTCCTGCTTCGCCACCTTCATGGAGGCTTACATTGGCATTCGTCCCACTCATGAGACGTTTGCCCGCTTCTTTGCTCTGCGGATCAATTCCGTTAAGGGCAAGGAAATTCCTAAGCCCAAACCCCCCGTGCAGTGCGGGTCTTGCATCATCGGCTCCCGCCAAGGGAGCACTTTCTTCAAATTCTCTGGCCTCGAGTCCTGCCGCTTATGGCAAGGGACCTTCTTCTACGTGAAGAACAACGGCCTCGCGAACCTCATCGATCTGCCGCCCTTCAACGCGGCGCCACCCAGCAGAGCCAACTGGAGCTACAACCCGAAGACGGATCACGTCGAAACCAACCGGGTGGTACGCTTCATGGCGAACCTCATGAAGGAGACTAACATCTGCTCGGATGATATTATCCGCACTTTTATCTCGCGCCGGGTGCTTCCTCTCAAGTGCCAGCAGCATAGGATGAGCGAGATGTATGGTCCTGGCGATCCCACCAAGATCACCGGCCTTCCCCTCTCCAAGAAGGACGTCGTCCGCAAGGCTAGGCAGATCTGCCAGACTGCCATGCCGGTTGACTGGTAATGGGGCCTCCTTCCTCTCAGCACTACTAACCCTCCGACCCAAGAAGTAAGAGATTACGCAATTTGGGTCGGTTTACCGGTAACTTTTGTTGTTATTAACCTTCTTTTTTCTCGTTTCAGGCCAAGGATCGCTTCACCACCATTCACGCAGAGCGGCGAGGCCCATGCGTGAAGCGTGCGCTTGATTCTGTCGATCCGGATCCATACATCCGTTGGAAGGATCTGAAGATGGGCAAGACCCAAGCCTCGCGCCTCGGCAGATCCGTGCCGAAACCAACCGGTTCCTCCGATGACCTGACCTTGCTCGAGGTGCCTTTCTTTTCCGGTTTCTTTTACTTCTTTCATTATTGTTCTTTTGCGGATCTTTTCTCAGCTATCTTGAACTCGTAGATCCACGAGCACGCGCCGCCCTTGCGAGCCGAGGCCGGTCATGAGTTTGTGGACAAGCTCATGGCCCAGGGCCAGAAGAACAAGGCGCCGGCATCTGATGCCGGTTTCAGCCAGGCCCCTCCCTCTAAGCGCTTCCGGACGGAGCCTCTGGGGGAGAAGGAAGTGGGCATGCGGCGCTATAAGCGCAGGCAGATGCCGACCGCTGCTGGGTAAGCTTCTTCCTTTTCCCTTTTCTTGTTTCTTCTTATCAAGTTCTTTTGCCGGTTGCTTTTTCTAACTCTTTGCTTTTTCTCTTGTTTAGCCCTGCGCTGAAGCTTGGCTCAAGGCCAGCGGGCTCTGAGGGTTCCGCGAGGACCTCAACCCCTCCTCCTCACTCAAGCCCGGCACCTTCGGGTGCCGGCAACATCTCTGCCTCCCCTCTGGGGGGCACTACAAGTTCGGGGCGTGCGGCCCCTACACCGCCAGAACACCGCACGGAGGATGACCTTGTCTCCCCTCCAGAGACCCAAGATACCGGCGCCAGCAACATCGGCGCCGAGGAAGAAGCTGCCGGGCGGGCGGAACCTTTGGTTCCTCCCGTCCTTGAAAAGAAGAAAACTTCCGCGCCAGGAACTTCTGCGCCGGAAAGTTCCAACCGGGGTGACGCGCCTAGCGCTCCCCCTTCTCCACGAACTGCTCCAACACCACCGCCGGATGCTCCTCGCCCCAAGCCATCCGGGGCTGCTCCAACTGCACCGCCGCCCAAGACCTCCAAGCTCATCAAGGGGAAGGCGACGGCCTCCAACGCCCCTTCTAGCGGTCAGCAGCCCTTGGTGCTGCACGTCTCCAAGGCCGCCAGTGCTGCTAGCAAGAAGGCCACCGGCCTGCTCGGCCGGATCATTGTAATGTCCCAGGTTTAGAGACGATCGAGGGGTAGATTTTAGAAAGGGATGTGCATTGCATGGTAAATTCTGGGGAAATTTCGCGCTTTTAAACAAAAACTGCATCGAAGGGGGACAAGTTTCTCTCTCGACACCTTACAGGGTTAGGGTTTCGAGAGTGCGACAAATTTGCATCTCACTTCACTAGTTTAGGGTTTTGAGAAGAGAGGGGAGAGTTTGCATGATTGAATTCTAAATAAAGTGACATGGTTGAATTCAAACCAATGATGAATTTGAATTTCAAATTCAAACATTAAATAATTACCCTAAATGATTCAATTGTGAGGAAATTCATTAAGTAAATAATCAATAATAAACAAAATGAACAATTATAATAAAGTAAAGCTCATTAGGGAAAACTTTGAGCTTTATTGATCATCACACAATTTACATTGTCATTACAATATTCATAAGAGAAAATAAATGAATTACAACACATTACAAGAATTGGAGAAATTGAAAAAAATAAAAGAGAATAAAAAGAAAAGTACAAGTAATGACCCTAGTCTAAATACTACAAGATCATCTTCACTTGATCTTGGATTTGATGGACTCCATATCCATTTTGATCAATTGTTGATCCCTGCACAAAATCAAAACAAAAAGAAGTTATGCCAAGTGGCATAGCCACTTGGCAGGTTAGAAATCAAATGAAAATATGAAATAAGCAGATAGGACCAAATTGGCCGAGCTGATCCATGCCACAGCCAAGTTCCAGGTCCAGGTGCACAGCACCTGTCTACACACACACACAGCCTGCTCACAGGGCTGTGTGCATGCAGCACACACACACAGTGAGTCACTCAAAGGGGAAGGAGGAGCTGTCGACCAGGGATGCAATGGCTGGCCACATATAAGCTTTTTCCAGCCAAAACCCTAGTCATATGCTTCATCCATCGACAGGCAGCAGTGGTAAGCCACCAAGAACAGCAAGAATAGCTCAAGAACACCAAGAACAGATGAACAGCTAAAGCTGTTTTATCCACTCCACAATCACCAGAAATTAAACCAAGACCACAAGCTTGCTAGGAGGAGCAGGGCAAGCAAAAGATCATCACAGAAGCAAACCCTCTACACCAACAAACCATCTAGGAGCTGGAGTGAGGTATAAACAAGATCAACCTGAGCAAAACCCTGTTTTGCTCATAAATAAGCATACACTTGCATCACAGAAGCAAAGTGGGTATGAAACCATGTTTGCATCATCATCTGGCTACTAAGCCTTTTGGTGCAAGCAAACTAGAGAACAGACAGTGGGAGATTTCCAAGGGGAACATTGGCATGTCAACAAGATGACATACCAGAGAAATCCAACCTGGATTAATCCCTAACTAGCCATTCCAAAATCATCTAGCACCTAAAGCCAAGCAAGCCATCAGATATTAGACAGATCCTGTCTATTTTTGTTGTCAACAGTAAAGGTACTGGAAAACCAACATGGTTTCTTCCAGTGAGATATCCACCAAATCACAGCCAGCCAACAAAGGTGGGAGCTACTCTAACAGCAAAGCTTTGCTGTCAGGGCCACCTCAACCACTTCACCAAATCCCACAGAGAAGCCATGCACAAATATCATCACCCAGATGGGTTCAAAAAGGAGCTAGGGTTCCCAATAGATGTTGGCATCCCTCTAGCTCAATTTTATTAATATTAAGATGATCATTACTGATAAACAGCTCACATCATTTATCTATTTAGCCAAGAAAGAATTACAGATAAATGAAACAGACCAGTAACCAAGCACCAATCCCTTGCCAGTGAACCAAAGGCTCACTGCAAGCATCATATAATGCTTGAGCAAGCATTACTATTCACTAGCACAAGTGTATGAATCACACAGACACTAGGAGAGCACAAGCTTAACATAAGCATGAAACATCAGCCAGTTACCAAGCATCTGATGATTATAAGATCATCAGAGCTTGGCAGAGCATGCTGGAGCCAAGCCTAGCATCAACACATGCACACTATAAATTAATTGGTCACAGATCAGGAATAATGGCCTAGCAGACCATCAAATACATGTTATATAAATGTATACAGAAGCACATCATCAAGGGATGGTATTGTTTAGCCCACAGGCATGCCCAAGTGAGCAAGACTATGAAAGATAGCACACTGAAGAGCACCCATGTGCACTGGTTCTTGCAAATTTGCAAGAAACTGCACAATATAATCAAGCCAGGGACAGGATTAAGCACACACAATATGTCCAAGTGACAGTAAAAATAATAGGAGCAAGCCAGTAGGCCATGAGCATCACTGGATGCTCCTGAGCAATCACAGGAGGGCCACAACCGGAGATCACCATGAACAGAAATAGCTAGGAAGCACAGAAGCATGGCAGTAACAGCACAGCAAGCAGCATACGCATAGCAGTAGAGCAAGCACATTAGCTAGGAGCCATGGCGCATGTAGGCAGCAGCCGTGAGCACATCCACAGAGCAGCATAGGCACAAGGAACAGCAAGCAGTGGCCAGAACTAGCTTAGAAGGAAAGGAAGAGAGGAAGAACTAGCAGTAGAGCAGTAGGGAGGCGATGCGAGCTTACCAGTAAACGGAGAAGGGCACGGCCATGGCGGCATGGCGGCACACGCCGGTCGAACGGCGGCGCCAGGCCATTGCCACGCCAAGCCAGCTCGTTGCCAGGCGCACGGGTCCCAGCAGCATCACGACGAGGCACACGGCCGCGCCAAGTCCCCAGGAGCAACGGCTGCGACGAGGTCGCCGTGGATCAACCGATTAGGTCACAGAGGGGTTGGGTAAGAACAGCAGCGGCGAGGAAAAGCAGATCGACGCGGATCAATCGAAGCGCCGTCAAACGGCGGTTCGATTGATACCCATCTCACCGCCGGCGATGGCCGGAGTTGGCCGGAGAAAATCGGCGAAGGCGGCGGCGATGCGGGAGTCGCCAGAGCTCAGAGGGGTTAGGGTTAGCGCGTGCGCGAGAGGAAGGGGACGGGTGCGTCCGACCGAGCCGGACGAGCAGCTCGGGTTAGGGTTAACCGCTGGGCCGCACTGACAGGTGGACCCAGGGGCAAATCAGTCTTTTCCAAATTTCATTAAAAACCAGAAACTTGGAAATTCAATAGAAAATTGATAAAAGCTCTAAAAAAATAATTAAAAATATGAAAATAGATCAGCATAAAATTCTCTATCTAAATAAAATATCACAGGGAATTTTTGAAGACAATTAAAGATAAGTCTTAATTTGAGGATTTAAATAATGATTTAAATCACACATATTATTTTTAATAATAAAAATAAGTCCATTAATGCAATTGGACTTTAAAAACACCTTGACAATATTTCAAGGTTGTATTTATCCTAAATAGAGTATCTCCAAATCTATCTTAGTATTAACCTCTTATAAAATAACAACGACATCGGAAGGGGGGAACAAACCCTAAAACTGGAATCATGCATAATTGCTTCTTTAACCATTGCCCTTATCGGACAATGATGCTATTTTTCAGAGACAGAGGACAAGGGTCAGTCCACACCTTCCAACTGCAAAACTTTGCAGTGTTCAGGCAAGTTCATCACTTGCTCATGTCATTTGAGTATTTTTATCAAATTACTTGCAAAGTATTATGGTTATCACTATTGCACAAAAATCAAAACCACTACTTTCATAACTATGAATATGACTATGTGGTGGGCAATGGAACCATGGATTGTGTTGATATGGTGGAGGTTCCATTGCACGGGTTTATATCCATCTAGGATTAAACAACAAATGTCGCCAGTGATTCTTGTGCCGTAATACCCGTGTTAACCATAAGATCCGGAGTGGGACGGAGTAGTCAAAAGTGTTTCCACCTCTCGTTCATCAACGGATGCTCATTACCGGGTGCTCATGATCTTGCGAGACTTGATGCAGGGGTGGGAACCCGTAGAAGTCCCAACGGTAATGAGGTCTATGATGGGTTGCATCTGCCGGCGTAGGAATGTATGGTAGAGCCCTGCATTGACGTCGTGGTCGGAGTCCACCCTGAAATATATGGGAATAATGGGGCCGGCGTGGACCCAGGGTCGGAGTATGCAACAAAGGGTGGGTGTTCGAGGTAGCGGAGGAACATGATTGGCTAGACCTTATACCGGGCCTCACACCTAAGGAAGTGTGGACGGGAAAGCTGCCCGGTTGGCACCAAGGTTAAGATCTCTTATGGGTAAAGCAACACACCTCTGCAGAGTGTAAAGAACTGTGACCTGTCACTCCCTGTTCCGGGATGAGGAACTGCGAACGCGGCCGGAAAGGAGCTCCATGAAGTTCTAGTAAACCGGTGAAGGCTGACGGACATAGCTCTTTGAAATAAAAGCAATCTCTTGAAGAAATGTTTATCAAAACTTGCATTGGTATTAGACTTTCTGGTCTAATATCGTAGCTAGTGCATTAAACACCTCTTATCTATAATGAACTTGTTGAGTACGCTCGTACTCATACCACTCTTAAATCCCATGCTTAGATTGTCTGAATCGTATGGAGGAGGACTTCGACAGCAATGAAGAAGCCGAGATCATCGGCTACGAGGAACCAGACCTCTCAGGAGGAGTTGAAGGCGTAGACTATCTCATAGTCTATGGATCCGGGGAGGCTTCCGGAGGAGATCAAGCCTAGAGATATCCGATAGTAGTAGTATCCGAGCAACCCGAACTCTTAGTATTTAGCTGCTCGATGAAATAAATGTTTAGTTTAATGAGACTCATGTATTGTAAGTTAAGTTGGGTTCACCTCGAACCCAGGAGTATTCCTCTTAGGACCCAAGAGGAGCTCCGAGACGATATGTGTATGTTAATTGTAATAATATGTGAATGAGTTATGGACCTGCTATGTTCTGTTGTACTACTCTGAGGGATGTAACATTTGCGGAATGGTACTTCGTGAATGTTATATCAACGACTGGCATACTACAACATGCAGTGGTATGCAGGGTCACCACAGTTGGTATCAGAGCAAAAGCTTTGACCTTATATTGGAACCTAGTAAATGGGACCAAACATTAGGAGTCAAATAGGACTAGTAAAGAATTCTCTAAAAATGTGGTGTATATTCAATTGAGAATACAACAATCATATATTTTAGTGCGATAATTCTTTATTATCTCTATTATGATGCATTATTACTAATCTTATAATCTTTCTATTTCTACAGCCAACATGGCAAGTTCACGACCGGGAAGAAACGTGAAAGTAATGGATTCCACACTGAGCGAATACCAAGGAGGACTTGCAGATATCCTACGAGCCATGTTACTGGAATTTGGGTGCGATCCCCAGATTCCAGTAAAGAAATACATGTTCTATGATGGTCCGGTATTGGCCAAGTGTAGGGTAGGACTGCGACTTCCCGAATCTTTGGGAATGAGCGTAGTCATGCCAGCAGGAGAAGCTAGGACAACCAACACAGCCTACCATATAGCTGTTATGAGAGCCATAACCGACATACGGGAACATAAGACAAAAGAGCTTATGGATTCCGAGTTCTCCCATATTCCTCATAATCAGGAGGAAGAAGATCCCATGCTCAACCACTACAAATATGCCAAACGCAAACCCATAGCAGCGGCAAAATATATGGATAATAGTCGCAACTTCATATCTTTACTCTTTCAGTTGAACCATCATCTGATAGGAGCAATTGATACGATGCTTGAGGAATTTACTGAACCCAAGGAGGAGAGTAGGGGAAAAGAACCTATGGAGAATGTGGTGCACACACCAGTTTATTCAGCTGGTGATTACATCAGTATTGATCCACTTGAGCGTGAACCTACACCTGTTACACCTGGGAACTATCTGGGTAGTTCCTATGGGGGATACGAGGGCGGAGAGGAATCCGGAAACAACCAGCGTTCCGAGACTCCTATCGAGAATTCCACGGGTTGGCGTTGGGGATCTGATACTGGAACTCATAGTACTTCTGTGTATTATGATGGGGAGATGAATGATGACGCAACAACCCAGAACCAGAGTTATCCCAGTAATGAAGGAGTTGATGGAGGGTATCCGACACAGGTTGAGTCGGGTATGAGTTTTGGTAACCCTTATGGTGGGGCTACAGGGGAGTACACCCGATGGGTGGACTATGATGCACTCAACGATCAGTTTGTGAACACTGATTTCTCCTTAGGATCATCATCTGATTCGGATTACAAGCCAATGGGGAGACCTTATGTTCCAGGGTCTATCAGGAGGACGACACGTTCGACCGGATGGAAGCCTGGAATGTACCGGGAGTGAAGATCGACTAGAGTCCACCAAGGGAGGCGAGGCTATAATACACAAGTACCACGTGTATTATAGTATGTAATATCGGTATAAATTTGTACATATACTTTAATAAGTGATTTTGCATACTCACATCGACTTGAGTATTGTAATAAGACCACTTAAGTATGTATATACAGGGTATATGTTTTGTATGATTTGGATTTGCTTCTTGATTTCCATTGTGTGACTAGTTCTGTGCACAGAGTTGAGCTCAGAAAACTTGCGCATGGAGTAATTATGAGTATCATCTTGTGTTGCAGAACTAGGGGGTTATGTCGGGAACGCTAGGAGACGAGACTGAAGCACAGCGCATGGAGCGCGAAGCAAAACAAAAGGAAGAGGCTGAGGGTGCAGCCAGAGATCAGTTTCCACCACCACCACCACCCATGACGCAGCAAAATTTTATCCAGTACATGCAGCTGGTAGAGGAGCGACAGCGTGTAACACTGGAGCAGCAGAACAAATTCTTTCAGGATTTGTTGCAGCAAAACAGGGTGGAGAGACCTGAGAACCCGGGAGTCACCTTAGCAGACTTCCAAAACACTAAGCCTATATCTTTCGCATACGCGCCCGAGCCAATGGACGCGGAAGATTGGCTGATGGATACTGAGCGAAAGCTCAACACCGTTGGATGTAACGACCAAGAGAAGGTTCGTTATGCTACCCATCTGCTATGTGGACCTGCCGCATCATGGTGGGACAATATTGTAGCCGTTTATCCGGCTGGAAAGGTATTTACCTGGGAGGAATTCACGAGGAAGTTCAGGGAATCCAATGTCCCTGAAAGTATTGTGGAACTGAAGCGTCGAGAATTTGAAAGTCTCGAGCAGAAGGACAAGGCAATCCTGACCTATGTCAGGGAGTTCTCTAAACTGTCTCGGTACGCTGTTGAAGAAGTCAACACCGAGGACAAGAAGAAAAAGAGATTTCTGAGGGGGTTAAGTCCCCAGTTCAAGGTTCAGCTCCGTATGATGAGAGCGATGGAGTTTCAAGAGTTGGTGGATGCAGCCATCACTCTGGAAGATGATTTCAAGCAATTGCAGGAGGAGAAGAGGAAAAAGGCCAAGTTTGAGCCTAAGAGGTTTGTTAGTAACAAGCCTAATACTAGTTTGAGTTTCAAGCCTAGATACAACAACAACAACAACAACAACAACAACAACAACAACAGCAACTACTACGGTAGTAGGAAGAACCAAGCATTCCAAACTGCAAATCAAATAGTTTGCAGAAGCTGTGGAGGTACGGGGCATTTCTCCAAGGACTGTAAGAAACCCAGGATCATATGCTTCGGGTGCCGTGAGGAAGGACACATGCTTAGGGATGGCCCTAAGAATAGGAATAAAGGAGGACAGTCTGGAGGAGGTGGAGGTCGAGGAGGAAACACCGGAGGCAACTGGAAGAATAAGAAGCCCGTCGGCAAGCTGAACTGTACCAGTCTGGAGGAGGTGGTCAACTCTGACCAGGCGGTGATAGGTACGCTCCAGATACTCACTCATCCTGGCAAAGTACTTTTCGATACTGGTGCAACTACATCATTCATTTCTCAACAATTCATCATCAAACATGGGATTAGTTGCACTAAGATAGATACACCCATAACCATACTTTCTGCGGGGGGAACGATAGTAGTAACCCATGCCAAACAAAAACAAGTCATCATGATCAATAAGTGCGCGTTTGATGCGGACCTGTTCATTTTACCGATGAAGGACATTGATGTCATTCTTGGTATGAACTGGTTGGAAGCTAATGGAGCATTGATCGACTGTGTGAACAAAACGGTGTCTTTGAAAAGCCCCGATGGAAGTAGAATGATCTACCAAGGCGACAAACACACACAAATTGAAGTTGAGCTACAGCTGAACAGCATGAAGGAGGTGAAGTTAGAAGATATACCTGTAGTAAATGAATTCCAGGATGTGTTTCCTGCGGAATTACCTGGTATGCCACCAGATAGGGAGATAGAGTTCACTATCGACCTAATTCCAGGAACAGCTCCGATTGCTAGGGCACCATACAAAATGGGGCCCAAGGAGTTGAAGGAACTTAAGGAGCAATTGGATGACTTGGAACAAAAGGGATTCATTCAGGAGAGTGTTTCACCATGGGGATCACCTGTGATTTTCGTGGATAAAAGAGATGGAGGAAGAAGGATGTGCGAAGACTACAGGAATCTGAACAACGTCACAATCAAGAACAAGTATCCACTTCCAAGAATACAAGATCTATTTGATCAAGTGAGAGGCGTGGGAGTCTTTTCCAAGATTGATCTAAGATCCGGTTATCACCAGATAAAGATCAAGAAGGAAGACGTTCCGAAAACTGCCTTTGTCTCAAGGTATGGACATCATGAATACCTGGTAGTACCTTTTGGATTAACCAATGCCCCAGCAATATTCATGAATCTCATGAATAAAATCTTCATGCCATATCTAGACAAGTTTGTCATCGTATTTATCGATGATATTCTGATATATTCCAAGAACAAGGCCGAACATGCTGAACATTTGAGGTTAGTGTTGCAAACACTAAGGGAACATCAACTCTATGCCAAACTTAGTAAGTGTGAATTTTGGCTAGATCAAGTGGAATTTCTTGGTCATGTTATTAGTAAAGATGGAATCGCTGTTAACCCGAGCAAGGTAGCAGCAGTTCTAGAATGGGAAGCACCCAAGACTGTCAAGGAAATCCGAGGATTCCTAGGAATGGCAGGATATTATCGGAGATTCATTGAAGGATTCTCTAAGATAGCAGGACCGATGACAAAGCTATTAAGGAAGAACACACCATTCGTGTGGTCAGAGGAGTGTGAGAAGAGTTTTCAAACTCTGAAGGAGAAACTCACCACGGCACCGGTGTTAGCAGTTCCGGAAGTTGGCAAGGATTACACCGTGTACTGTGACGCATCCAAACACGGATTCGGTTGCGTACTCATGCAAGATCGGAAAGTGATATCTTATGGATCGAGGCAACTCAGACCTCATGAAGTGAATTATCCAACACATGACTTGGAATTAGCAGCTGTCGTATTTGCACTCAAAACTTGGAGACATTTTCTCTATGGAGCTAAGTGTGAGCCCTATACAGACCATAAAAGCCTCAAATATTTCTTCACTCAGAAGGAACTCAACATGAGGCAGAAAAGATGGCTAGAATTGATCAAGGATTATGACTTGACAATCAATTACACACCAGGGAAGGCTAATGTTGTAGCAGATGCCCTGAGTAGGAAGAGCACCGGAGGAGTGGAACAAGAAATATCACCGGAGTTGAGGAAGGAAATAAGTCAAGCCCAAATACAACTTTGGGAGAAGGAAGCTCATGAAGGACTATCAGCTTTACAAGTAGCCGATGAGCTAAATGTCAACTTGAAGAATGAAATAATGATGGGTCAGCTGGATGATCCATTCATCATGGAAGAAATGAGAAGAATAGATGAGGGAAGACCATCAGAATTTCACCGCGGAGAATCGGGATCATTATGGTTCCAGAAGAGAATTTGCGTTCCGGATATTGCTGAAATTAAGGAAGTAATACTCCGGGAAGCTCATCAAACACCATATTCCATATATCCGGGAAGTACAAAGATGTACATGGACCTAAAGGAACTATTCTGGTGGAATAACATGAAGAGGGAGATAGCACAATATGTGGCGGAATGCCATACCTGCCAGAGAGTGAAGGCTGAACACCAGAGTCCGGCAGGGAAGTTACAACCTTTACCTATTCCAGAGTGGAAATGGGAGGAAATAGGGATGGATTTCATCACCGGACTACCCATGACTAATAAAAAGAAGGACATGATATGGGTAATTGTGGACCGGTTGACGAAAAGTGCACACTTTTTAGCGGTAAACCAGCAGGATAAAGGAGAGAAACTTATCGATCTTTACATCAAAGAGATCGTGAGTAAGCATGGAGTGCCTAAGAAGATAGTGTCAGATCGAGGATCCATGTTCACATCAGCATTCTGGAAGCAACTTCATGAAGCTTTAGGATCCAAGTTGGACTATAGTACCGCTTATCATCCCAGACAGGTGGACAAACCGAGAGAACCAACCAGATCTTAGAGGATATGCTTAGGGCTTGTGCCCTAGACTTCGGAGGATCATGGGAAGAACACCTACCACTAGCAGAGTTTTCATACAATAATAGCTATCAAAGTAGCATCAAGATGGCACCATTCGAAGCTCTGTATGGAAGGAAGTGTAGATCACCGATATGTTGGTACGAAGCCGGAGCAAGCAAAGAGTTCAACCCTGATTATGTCAAGGAAAAACAACAAATCATTGACATTATCAGAGACAGGCTCAAGATAGCCCAAAGTCGGCAAAAGAGTTCACTACAAGAAATCTGCCATAAGTTGACGAAATAAAGGTGTCACTGAAACGTCACTAATGGCTACTTGTGACGTTATTGTGACAACTTTCAAAACGTCGAAAGCTGGGAGTCAGCAGTGAGTGCTTAAGACGTTCCACTTGAAAACGTCGTAGAGCTTTGTGACGTTTTAAAATGTCACTGACTGCATGACGTTCCCAAAACGTCATGGGCACCTGCCCCCGAGTCCAGCGTGGCAATCCGACATGGCAAAATTGTGACGAATTAGAAACGTCGTTATTTGAATTCAGCCCGGTCCATTCAGCTCCTTATGTGGGCTGAGCCCATTAGTTCTGATTATTTTTTCGGCTTTGTTGGGCCTTGGCCCGTAACTGGCCCAATTACCTCGGCCTTTTTAGCTTTTTTTTTTCAACGGCCTTTTTAGTCATTGCACTTACTGGGCCTGGGCCAATTTCCATTGGGCCGTGGCCTTTTTAGGACCCATTACAGTTTTGGGCCGTGGCCTTTTTAGGACCCATTACAGTTTTGGGCCGTGGCCTTTTTAGGACCCATTACAGTTTTGGGCCTTGGCCTTTTTAGGGTCCAATATGGTTTTGGGCCTTGGCCTTTTAGGGTCCATTAAGATTTTGGGCCTAGGCCTTTATAGGGTCCACAAAGGTTTTGGGCCACAGCCTTTTTGGGGTCCATAAAGATATTGGGCCTTGGCCTTTTTGGGTCCATAAAAGTTATGGGCTTTGGCCTTTTTACGGTCCTGCAAGTTTTTTGGGCTTCGGCCTTTTTTGGCCTTTTCAACTCCCATTTTTCGAAAATGCAATTAATTATTTGTTGGGCTCTAGCCTTTTAAGAGCCCATATATTTCTAGGCTACTTTGGGCCTTGGCCTTTTAAGAGCCCACAATAGCCCAACAGTGCATATATTAAATTAGGAAATTCAACAAAGAAATATAAAAGACAACATTTCAAATCTGCAAATTTCACAACAGAGTGACAGCAGCAAAATGACCAGGTTCACAGATTCACCAACATGTCAAGAAAGTTCACAGATTCACAGTAAGAAGTTCACAGATATGACCAAGTTATTGTCACGCTGCCAGGATATGACCAAGTTCCATGGCGGGACACAAAAAAGGGATACGACCAGCGGCGAGGAGCTAATTCGCGGATGCTCGAAGATGGACATCATGTGAGCAAGCCTCCTATCACTTTCCTAAGTCCGCTTGAGGAGCTCCATGTAGTCCTTGTCACGGCGAGCTTGTGCGGCTTCATTTGCCGCTTGCTTCTCCTTCCTGGCAGCAGCTTCTTCCATGATGGCAGCAAGCGCTGCTTCATCTGTTCAGCTTCCTCCTGGGACCTCTTCAGCTGTGCTTCTAGGTCATGAACATGCGCCGATACGGCAGCTGCGGTGGGCTTGTTGAGCTTGACAGGTGGGCTGGGCTGAAGTCCAGCATTCTTCAGGAAAGTGCTGTGCTTGGCTTCCTTGCTAAGAACCTTTGCAACAACAGCGACTGCAGACCTTGGCGGTGCACCTTCTGGCACAGGAATAGCCATCTCAGCTTCCATATCAGCCTGGAGATCCATTTCCAAAAGATTCATCCATTCAGAAACGCGCAGGTCCAAGAATGGTTCACAAAAGTGAAATGAACAAGTCACTTACTATTGCGGCTAGAGCTTCCTCGGAGAAACCATCCTTCTTGCCGTGTGATGGGTCGCCTTAAAGATGTCGATCGCATCTAGCTCTTCACCTCTGCGCTCCTCCCTCTGGAAATGATGTTCACCAAGAATCGTAACATAAGCTTGTGGAGACAAGAGTAAGATGCAAAAGGAAATTCTGTAAGAGTGTTCTTACAGCTGCATACGTATGAGCAAAGATAGCTACGAGAGCCGCCTTTTGGCCAAATTTGACCGCAAAGACGACTGTCCTTGTTCTTGGTACATGTGTTCTGCAGAGGGCACAATCATGATATTCAGCAATGTGCACACTATAACGATGAGCATCATGTCAACCATGCAAGCACTAATGACTGCAATCGAAGCAAAGAACATACCCCTGTGTCTTGGGGTTACCCACAGAGCGATTAGAGCTTCCCATTCTTCATCTGAGACATCCTTAACAGAGGACTTGATGCTGACTTCATTTGCTTTGGTACTTTGTCGAAGTAGTCCCTTTTCGGGATGTAGCGCCTGTTCTTCGACACTTTTTGCGCACGTCATAGCAAGCCTTCGGATGTCTTCCGACTCCGTGTCCATGTTGAAATTTGCCTACAAAGCAAACAAGGGCAAGGACGAGGTTAGTTATCATGAACTATGAACAATCAAGCAAGCACTCCTATCATCTAACAAATGAACTGGTGATGAAGAAGATTACCCCCATCTTTCCAACGAAGTCGGCCAACAAATTCTCATCCCTCTTGTACAACTTGAAATGCGGAAGGAGCGGCATCGGCCTCTTGCAAGCATTCCACCCTCCGATGCAAACTTGGCAGCAGGCAAAGGCTTCTCGGGACGTTTCAGCCACAGGAGGAATCTCAATGGTAAGCTTGACTCCCATCCCCTTGCAAATCCGCTCCAGCCGGTGCCCTTCCTTTTACGGCCACCTGCAGCGGTGGTTCCACCTGAATAGCATACATACAAAGATCATGTCAGAAAGCAGCACCCACAACCAAAAGAGTTTATAAAGATAAACAAAAAAGGCAGTAGATAGTGTGGACAGCTGTCCAACAAAAACTTGCCTTCATCATCCTCAGGATCAAGAAAACCATCAGAATCAAAGTGCTGATGGACCATGACATCAGATGCAGTAGGACCTGTGTCCCTGCGAACGATGCTTGCTTCATCGATCCTTTCATCAATCTGCGGTGAGCTACTGCGATTGTTGCGGGGCGGAGTATCTTCATTGTTGGTTGCAGACGCTTCAGTTGATGTCCTCCTGGTGACTCTTTTGGAAGGAGCTTCAGCAACAGGTTCCAGATGCCTCTTTCTCCCTCCTGGAGCATCAACAAACACTCTAACAGGAGGCATTGAACTTTGTTCCTTTTGCAACCTCTTACTCCTCCTCCCTGGCTTGTCTTTCTAACGAAGCCTTTTTCTTTCTACTCTTGGGATCCTTCAATGCCTCGCAAAAATAGCAAAACAAAATGGCATTACATCACAAGGTTATAGCAAAACGAGAAAAAAGAAAACATATACAAATAATGCCGCTCCAAAGATGATAAGCGAGAATGCACCTTCTCAATGTGTTCCCCTATACTCCCTTCAACCTCCCCATCCTCCTGGTCAACCAATTGGTCATTGCTCGGATGATAATCTGAGCTCTCGCCTTGTGTTATGGCAGATGACTCATCATTTGAAAGTGTGGAACGACCTCCACCTCGACCACCATGTGACTTCCTAAAAATTGACACTACGGCGGGGATACCCAGGGATTGTAAGACACGGTTGTTCCGCATCATTGTCCTAGCCCTGTCCTTCTCTATCTCGGTGAGGGGCGCTTCTTTACATGTATGAGAAAAATATGTAACCATTAGATTGATGGTTGAAATGCATAGAAGCAAGCCAACTCGAACAACTAAGGTAAATTGTTTAATCATAGCAATTTTCAACTTTTAGTTTCATTTAATCCTAGGGCAGAAATATTCAGACAGAGCCAAAAACCCCGACACCCGATTAAAAGCATCAATTAGACACAATGATGTTAGGATGAAGCCGCATACCAGCCAGTGCTTCTTCCCGATCTTTGCCATGCACGATGTTGATGGGTTGGATATGTCTGCACGAAAAGAATAACAATTAGTGACAGTAGATACAACATATGGATGCAATTAAAGAACCAAGCAACATAGGTTCATGTGGATCAACAATCACCTGGTTCACCTTGCTCCTTGAAGTAGGTCAGACCTTGATAGTATTACCTAAGAAGATAACAGGTTATAATCATTACACATATCCCTTCATACAACAATAGACATGTACACAGAAAAAGCTGTAGGCATGTACAGATAAACAGGGCTCCCAAACTTTGTTTGGGAGAAGTTTCATCAACACAGGATAAAAGGGCAATATAAATGTTCATCGACGAAATATAAAAGGGCATGCCTTGGTAAAGATCTGTACCAAGCAAGATCTGCAGTAGGTAATCATATTATGTACTAGTTGCAGCAAGAAAGATCTGTAGCAGCTAATCATATATGGACTGCAGTAAACTAGATGTACAATCTACAGAGCCCAAGCCAAGTAAAATCCCCCAACAATCATGGACTGGTTGCAGCGAGACCCACGCGAGGCAAGATCCGCATCACTAATTGATTGGTTGGATACAGCAAGCAAGATCGGCAGCAGGTAATCATATAGGGACTGCAGTAAACCAGATCTAAATTCTACAGAGCCTGAGCCAAGCAAGATCCGCAGCAATCATCGACTGGTTGCAGCAAGACACATGCCAATCAAGATCCGAAGCAAACATGGACTGCTTGCATATAGCAAGCAAGATCGGCAGCAGGTAATCATATAGGTACTGCAGATAACCAAATCTAAAATCTACAGAGCCAGAGCCAGGCAAGATCCGCAGCAATCATCGACTGGTTGCTGCAAGAACATGCCAAGCAAGATCCGAAGCAACCATGGACTGGTTGCAGCAAGAACCATGACAGGCCGAGCAACCCTAACCCTGGACAAGCCAAGGAAAGAAGCCATGCCACGAAATCCCTAACCCTAACCATGCCATGCCAAGCAAACCGTAACCCTAGCCATGGCCGACGAAACCCTAAGCAGGCCAAGAAAAGGCCATAGAAGTGGGGGCGAGGGGTCGGGTTGAGGAGGGAACTCGCCTGAAGCTCTTGTGGCGAGCATCTACGCACGCGCGGCCGTTGTCGGCGGGTAGCTCTCCGCTCGTCCGCTCGTCGGAGCGCCGCTCGTCGGTGGCCATCGGCGGGTGGGGATGAGCGGAGTGGGAGGGGAATTGGGGTTCGTATCGCACCGGAGTGGGAGGGGAATTGGGGAATTGAGGGAGCTCGTACGGGATTTGACTGAAATGTCCCTCCTTTCCAGCTTAGGTTAGTGGCGTTTCGGACATTTGCCCTCCTTTCCAGCTTAGGTTAGTGGCGGGCGGATTCAAAACATTTCGCCGGAGTGGCGGGAGAAGGCTGGGCGGGAGAGTTTTGGGGTTTTGGAGGGTTTTGGGGTTTTGGGGTTTTGGAGGGAATTTTTGGGGCTTTTTTGTGCAAAACAATAATAATTAAATGCGCAATAATGCATATAATTTGGTGTAGGTTAAAATATTTTTTAAAACAGAATATCATGTAATTAAACGTGTGTCACATTCATTCCTTTAATGATAATAATATAGGGATATATGAAACTCCTAGAATCCTTAATAATTAAATTATATAAAAAAAATCAGAAAATGTTTGGTTAATTAGGTCAAATAATATATGTCTCTTGCACACACTAATTATATGCTTATCATAAGGCATATGCAAGCTTTATCCCATTCTATATACATCAAGATTCCGAACGTGGCAGTTCGATCGTGAAGGATTCTCCTAGCTAGAATGTCGTCTCCGCTCGATTTTTTGGCTCCGTTTAATTTGCCAACTGCGCAAAACGGGGCCGCCGGGACATGCGGTATGGCCGTACCGGGCGCGCGCATGCACCCGTCCGCCAACGCGCGAAACGGAAAACATTTAGCACATAAAATGACGCGTCCTAGACCTAAAAACATGTTTCCCTCCATTTATTGAGCCAAGGAAAGTGTGGCCCCAGTTCAAATCCTCCCGGTCAGTTTCCAGCGGATTCGGCGGGACACCGCAGGAAGCGGGAGGGATTCCCAGATGGCTACCACGCGCATACGGCATGTGATAGGTGGTGCGTAGGAGGTATCCTACCGCTGCGCGGAGGTCTCGCGCAATACTAAAATGCGCACCATGTAGCCCCTTCACAAAAAAAAGCCCTTCTGGCACCCCGAAATTGGAAAAACCGTCGCCCGTGGTTCGGATTGGAAATCCGCGACACGGGCCTTGCTTCCCATCCTAAGGTCCACGCACGTGCCAAATATGGCCTCGTTCCGACAAACCATGTGGTGAAACGGGCCGTTTCCTACTCATTTCCCCTAAAAGCCATAGAACTCCGGACGTGATAGCCCTATTCGTGAAGGGTTTTTCAAGATAATTGCCGTATCCCAATTCCGTCTTTTGAAGTGGTTACCAGGACACATAAAATGACGCCACGCGGCTCCGCTCGATTTTTTTGGCTCCGTTTAATTTGCCAACTGCGCAAAACGGGGCCGTCGGGACATGCGGTATGGCCGTACCGGGAGCGCGCGTGCACCCGTCCGCCAACGCGCGAAACGGAAAACATTTAGCACATAAAATGATGCGTCCTAGACCTAAAAACATTTTTCCCTCCATTTATTGAGCAAAGGAAAGTGTGGCCCCAGTTCAGATCCGGTCAGTTTCCAGCGGATTCGGCGGGACACCGCAGGAAGCGGGAGGGATTCCCAGATGGCTACCGCGTGCATACGGCATGTGATAGGTGGTGCGTAGGAGGTATCCTACCGCTGCGCGGAGGTCTCGCGCAATACTAAAATGCGCACCATGTAGCCCCTTCACAAAAAAAAGCCCTTCCGGCACCCCGAAAATGGAAAAACTGTCGCCCGTGGTTCGGATTGGAAATCCGCGACACGGGCCTTGCTTCCCATCCTAAGGTCCACGCACGTGCCAAATATGGCCTCGTTCCGACAAACTATGTGGTGAAACGGGCCGTTTCCTACTCATTTCCCCTAAAAGCCATAGAACTCCGGACGTGATAGCCCTATTCCTGAAGGGTTTTTCAAGATAATTGCCGTATCCCAATTCCGTCTTTTGAAGTGGTTACCAGGACACATAAAATGACGCCACGCGGCTCCGCTCGAAATTTAGGCTCCGATTATTCTGCCCAGAGCGCAAAACGGGGCCGTCGGGACATGCGGTATGGCCGTGCGGGAGCGCGCGTGCACCCGTCCGCCAACGCGCGAAACGGAAAACATTTAGCACATAAAATGACGCGTCCTAGACCTAAAAACATTTTTCCCTCCATTTATTGAGCAAAGGAAAGTGTGGCCCCAGTTCAGATCCGGTCAGTTTCCAGCGGATTCGGCGGGACACCGCTGGAAGCGGGAGGGATTCCCCGGATGGCTACCGCGCGCATACGGCATGTGATAGGTGGTGCGTAGGAGGTATCCTACCGCTGCGCGGAGGTCTCGCACAATACTAAAATGCGCACCATGTAGCCCCTTCACAAAAAGCCCTTAGGCACCCCAAAAATGGAAAAACCGTCGCCGTGGTTCGGATTGGAAATCCGCGACACGGGCCTTGCTTCCCATCCTAAGGTCCACGCACGTGCCAAATATGGCCTCGTTCCGACAAACTATGTGGTGAAACGGGCCGTTTCCTACTCATTTCCCCTAAAAGCCATAGAACTCCGGACGTGATAGCCCTATTCGTGAAGGGTTTTTCAAGATAATTGCCGTATCCCAATTCCGTCTTTTGAAGTGGTTACCAGGACACATAAAATGACGCCCACGCGGCTCCGCTCGATTTTTGGCTCCGTTTAATATGCCAAGCTGCAACACGGGGCCGTCGGGACATGCGGTATGGCCGTACCGGGAGCGCGCGTGCACCCGTCCGCCAACGCGCGAAACGGAAAACATTTAGCACATAAAATGACGCGTCCTAGACCTAAAAACATTTTTCCCTCCATTTATTGAGCAAAGGAAAGTGTGGCCCCGGTTCAGATCCGGTCGGTTTCCGGCGGATTCGGCGGGACACCGCAGAAGCGGGAGGGATTCCCGAGATGGCTACCGCGCGCATACGGCATGTGATAGGTGGTGCGTAGGAGGTATCCTACGCTGCGCGGAGGTCTCGCGCAATACTAAAATGCGCACCATGTAGCCCCTTCACAAAAAAGCCCTTCCGGCACCCCGAAAATGGAAAAACCGTCGCCCGTGGTTCGGATTGGAAATCCGCGACACGGGCCTTGCTTCCCATCCTAAGGTCCACGCACGTGCCAAATATGGCCTCGTTCCGACAAACTATGTGGTGAAACGGGCCGTTTCCTACTCATTTCCCCTAAAAGCCATAGAACTCCGGACGTGATAGCCCTATTCGTGAAGGGTTTTTCAAGATAATTGCCGTATCCCAATTCCGTCTTTTGAAGTGGTTACCAGGACACATAAAATGACGCCACGCGGCTCCGCTCGATTTTTGGCTCCGTTTAATATGCCAAGCTGCGCAAAAACGGGGCCGTCGGGACATGCGGTATGGCCGTACCGGGAGCGCGCGTGCACCCGTCCGCCAACGCGCGAAACGGAAAACATTTAGCACATAAAATGACGCGTCCTAGACCTAAAAACATTTTTCCCTCCATTTATTGAGCAAAGGAAAGTGTGGCCCCGGTTCAGATCCGGTCAGTTTCCGGCGGATTCGGCGGGACACCGCGGGAAGCGGGAGGGATTCCCAGATGGCTACCGCGCGCATACGGCATGTGATAGGTGGTGCGTAGGAGGTATCCTACCGCTGCGCGGAGGTCTCGCACAATACTAAAATGCGCACCATGTAGCCCCTTCACAAAAAAAGCCCTTCCGGCACCCCAAAAATGGAAAAACCGTCGCCCGTGGTTCGGATTGGAAATCCGCGACACGGGCCTTGCTTCCCATCCTAAGGTCCACGCACGTGCCAAATATGGCCTCGTTCCGACAAACTATGTGGTGAAACGGGCCGTTTCCTACTCATTTCCCCTAAAAGCCATAGAACTCCGGACGTGATAGCCCTATTCGTGAAGGGTTTTTCAAGATAATTGCCGTATCCCAATTCCGTCTTTTGAAGTGGTTACCAGGACACATAAAATGACACCACGCGGCTCCGCTCGATTTTTGGCTCCGTTTAATATGCCAAGCTGCGCAAAACGGGGCCGTCGGGACATGCGGTATGGCCGTACCGGGAGCGCGCGTGCACCCGTCCGCCAACGCGCGAAACGGAAAACATTTAGCACATAAAATGACGCGTCCTAGACCTAAAAACATTTTTCCCTCCATTTATTGAGCAAAGGAAAGTGTGGCCCCGGTTCGAATCCGGTCGGTTTCCGGCGGATTCGGCGGGACACCGCAGAAGCGGGAGGGATTCCCGGATGGCTACCGCACGCATACGGCATGTGATAGGTGGTGCGTAGGAGGTATCCTACCGCTGCGCGGAGGTCTCGCGCAATACTAAAATGCGCACCATGTAGCCCCTTCACAAAAAAAGCCCGTTCGGGCCCCCCTAAATGGAAAAACAGTAGCCGCTGGTTCGGATTGGAAATCCGCGACACGGGCCTTGCTTCCCATCCTAAGGTCCACGCACGTGCCAAATATGGCCTCGTTCCGACAAACTATGTGGTGAAACGGGCCGTTTCCTACTCATTTCCCCTAAAAGCCATAGAACTCCGGACGTGATAGCCCTATTCGTGAAGGTTTTTGTTGATTATTGCCGTATGCCATTTCATTCTTTTGAAGTGGTTACCAGGACACATAAAATGACGCCACGCGGCTCCGCTCGATTTTTTGGCTCCGTTTAATATGCCAACTGCAAAACGGGGCCGTCGGGACATGCGGTATGGCCGTCGGGAGCGCGCGTGCACCCGTCCGCCAACGCGAAACGGAAAACATTTAGCACATAAAATGACGCGTCCTAGACCTAAAAACATTTTCCCTCCATTTATTGAGCAAAGGAAAGTGTGGCCCCAGTTCAGATCCGGTCAGTTTCCAGCGGATTCGGCGGGACACCGCAGGAAGCGGGAGGGATTCCCAGATGGCTACCGCGCGCATACGGCATGTGATAGGTGGTGCGTAGGAGGTATCCTACCGCTGCGCGGAGGTCTCGCGCAATACTAAAATGCGCACCATGTAGCCCCTTCACAAAAAAAAGCCCTTCCGGCACCCCGAAAATGGAAAAACCGTCGCCCGTGGTTCGGATTGGAAATCCGCGACATGGGCCTTGCTTCCCATCCTAAGGTCCACGCACGTGCCAAATATGGCCTCGTTCCAACAAACTATGTGGTGAAACGGGCCGTTTCCTACTCATTTCCCCTAAAAGCCATAGAACTCCGGACGTGATAGCCCTATTCGTGAAGGGTTTTTCAAGATAATTGCCGTATCCCAATTCCGTCTTTTGAAGTGGTTACCAGGACACATAAAATGACGCCACGCGGCTCTGCTCGATTTTTTGGCTCCATTTAATTTGCCAACTGCGCAAAACGGGGCCGTCGGGACATGCGGTATGGCCGTACCGGGAGTGCGCGTGCACCCGTCCGCCAACGCGCGAAACGGAAAACATTTAGCACATAAAATGATGCGTCCTAGACCTAAAAACATTTTTCCATCCATTTATTGAGCAAAGGAAAGTGTGGCCCCAGTTCAGATCCGGTCAGTTTCCAGCGGATTCGGTGGGACACCGCAGGAAGTGGGAGGGATTCCCAGATGGCTACCGCGCGCATATGGCATGTGATAGGTGGTGCGTAGGAGGTATCCTACCGCTGCGCGGAGATCTCGCGCAATACTAAAATGCGCACCATGTAGCCCCTTCACAAAAAAAAGCCCTTCCGGCACCCCGAAAATGGAAAAACCGTCGCCCGTGGTTCGGATTGGAAATCCGCGACACGGACCTTGCTTCCCATCCTAAGGTCCACGCACGTGCCAAATATGGCCTCGTTCCGACAAACTATGTGGTGAAACGGGCCATTTCCTACTCCTTCCCCCAAAACAGCGGAACGTGTGCCCCGGCGGGTCTGCCCCCCTAGATTTCTCCGCGCGAGGGTGCACCAATGTAACTTTTCATTCTTTTAGGTTTGTTTAGGACATATACACATGGAGAACCAAGATTGGGACCCTTTGGCACATATACCCGCAGCTAGAGCCATTATCACACGATCGAGGGTGTGCCTGATCTACTGGTTAGGGTTTGGTGTAGGGTTAGGGCTAGGGTTTAGGGGGTAGGGCTAGGGTTTAGGTTAAAGGTAAGTATTTATGGTTAGGTATATGTTTAGGGTATAGGGTTAGGGTTAGGGTTTATGATGCATGGTTCTGCAGCTCCGGTGTCGTGGTTTAGGGTTTTAGAGGGGTTTTAGTGCTCGAAGCCTCCCCAGTTTAGGGTTTAGGGTTTAGGGGAGCTACTTTTGCACCATTAGACCTTGCACCACACTTTAACACATATCATAGGTCCACATGCAAGATTTGGTGGGGTTCCGGTGCTCCGGCGGTCGTTCTCCCCCTCCTTCCCCCAAAACAGCGGAACGTGTGCCCCGGCGGGTCTACCCCCCTAGATTTCTCGTGAAACTTGAGGCATACACATATATTATGGAGATGTACATGTAACTTCAAATTCAAATTCGACATACACTTAGAGAAACAAAAAAGATAAATCTGGGTGTGAATATTCAACCAGATCTGACAGTACTATTCACATCAGGAAAAGTATGATTTCTCTAAGTTGATCCTATGATCCTACCTAATGGGGAGATCCTATACAAGTCTACCCCGAGCTGTGCCTCATAAACAAAGAGACGATAGAAGCAAAGTTTCTTGACAAGCAAATACAAATAATTAACTAGGCATGGATCTTGGAGAAGTCGTCAGTAATTGCCTGGCTTCGTCAGCCACGGATTATCACTCTTCGGGCTCTGCTGATCACTCATCTCCGTCGTCCACGGATCATCACTCTTCTGATCAGCACCAGTCCACGACTTCTTCCTCAGGTTCTGCCAATAATCACTACTCTTCGGCGCATCACTACGCTCCAGCCACTGCTCATCATTCATCTTCGTCCGTTTGCCATGAGGGGGACTTGTCTGCTGGGTGTTGTCGCTGCAGGAAGCTGGTGCCTTCAAGATTGCTAGTTCAGCCAGCGCGCTTGCAAGTTCAGCATTTAACCTTGCTATTTCAGCTGCAGCATTTCTCTGTGCATGTTCAGCTTCGATCTCTGCTGCCTTGCATTTGCGACACAGACGTCCCCTCAGCTCGTCTTCCTTCTTGCAACCGGGGCAAAACACAAGGTAACGCAGGAAGAACCATATCTTAACGTAGAGCTGGTAGCTCACGTAAGCATCTTTAGCTGCATACTCCAGGTTTAAATCAGACAACGGCTGCTCTTCCCAGTAATTGTGCCTCTCTGGAGGGAATTTGCTCTTCATCTGGCTGTACGACTCGTCGATGATGCTAGTTGCAAGACTAGCCATTCCATCCCTCATTAATTTTCCTCTCTCGTTGAGACCTTTGACGTTGACAATTTCCTGGATATCGATCCAGTTCTCCCTAGGAATTATAATCTTCTCGTAATATAACTTTATAAAATCTGCTCTCTTGTCAACGCTATGAGAACACAATTCCTTGATCTTGAAGGAATGAGAGCAGCGCCGGACATTCCCCGTTGGTCCTGAAAGCAAAAATTTAGTACTTGCGAGATCAACACTTGAATAAAATTTGGGACTACGAAGCTAGTCTATATGCAATCTCATAGCTTGAATATAAAATTTGAAACTACATAAGTTTAGTAAGTTCATGATCAACAGTCTGAAAATTATCTTGTCATAATTCATTTGGTACTAATAGAATGCATGAACAACACTTTTATAAAATGTGTAAGTGCAATTGTTTAGTCATTGAAATTTCATTTTGCATCATATAATTTTGAAACTAACAAAATTCTATTAAATGCAAGATCAAGACTCCGGAAATTTGCTTGTCATAATTAATTTGGTATAATGAAATCCAGTACATGCTAGATGAGCATATGGATAGATTCAATTTGATGCAAAAATTTAGTACTTGCGAGATCAACACTTGAATAAAATTTGGGAATACGAATGTTTAGTCTATGCAATCTCATAACTTGAATAAAATTGACATAAGTTTAGTAAGTGCATGATCAAGAGTCTGAAAATTATCTAGTCATAATCCATTTGGTACTAAAAGAATGCATGACCAACACTTTTATGAAATGTGCAAGTGCAAATTTTTTAGTCATTGAAATATCATTTTGCATCATATAATTTTGAAACTAACAAAAGTCTATTAAATGCAAGATCAGGACTCCAGAAATTTGCTTTGTGATAATTAATTTGGTATAATGAAATCCAGTACATGCTAGATGAGCATATGGATAGATTCAATCTGCAAGATCAGCACACCATGCTTTGTGGCTTTTGTTACACAAAACACAGAAACAAAACTAGTTTTGCAGCTAGCACGGTTTGTAGTTTAATTTGTTGCACTCGAGATTAACTAAAACAGATCAAGATTAACTAAAACAGAGCACTCGAGGGTGACTTGGTTCATCATGCACTAGCGATTAACTAAAATCTGAGCAAGATTAACAAAATCAGAGCAAGATTAAGTAAATCAGAGCAAGATTAAGGTCTACAAACCAGGAAAAGTGGCAGACGAGGACGTGGTTCCTCATGCACAGTTGAGCGACGGCGAGGTAGTTGTCTTCTTCGTGGTTGGGGTCCTCCCGAGTGTACTCGAGATCCAATCCTACAAACTTGTTCTCTTCTTCTTCCGCATACCACTGCGCGTACATCTTCAGGTACTTGCTCATCGTCTCCTCCTCGTTTGTGTAGACAACATCGATCTCCTTGCCGCCATGGACGGTGAAGGTCCTGATACGAGTAATGGCCTGCATTGCGACGGCGGAGGAGGCGAAGCGGTTGCGGAACGAGAGGAAGAGGAAGAAGAAGCGGCGTCCATGGCGCGGAGGAGGCGAAGCGGCGGAGGAGGAAGCGGCGGAGGAGGCAGAAGCGGCGAGGCGAAGCGTCTTGGCGCGGAGGAGGGTTTTCCGTCTAGTGGGAGTGGAACCGGCAAGAAGCGGAGTGGAACCGTCAAGAAGCGGAGAGGCGGAGGAGGGAATTTCTGATTTATTATAATTAGTAAAAACAGAGAATGAGGGTTCCATTTTACCTGCTGGCCCCTAATCCACATAAAATTACCGGAAATGGCCCAACCCAGTGGTATCTACTGCTAGATGGCCCCACACGTCAGTGGGTGCCATTTTGCCCCACCCACCCCAAAATGTCCTATACCAAAAGCAACTTTCTCCCCTGTCTCACTCTCTCTCACCCAGCCGCCATGCCGCCTCTTCCTCTCCCAACTCCGTCGGCCGAAGCACCGTCTAGCAGATCCGTCAATCTCAGTCGGCCGAAGCACCACTGCCTCCGTCGGCCGAAGCTCTGGTTTATTTGGGGGATGAGCGGGGTTTTTTCTAGGGTTTGCCGTACTTAATCTCGGGGATTTTAATTGGGGTTTTTGTCCGAGCGGCGATTTTCCTAGGGTTTGATCGATTCAAAGTAGATTCTAGTGCTAGAGTAGATTTTCCTGGTTTAGATTGATTCAAAACATGTGCTAGTGCTGCTAGTGCGAATGTCAATCTGAACCTAAACATCCCAACTTAGTTTTAATTAATGTGTAATTAATAGTTTCATAGTTCTCAAATTGTTCACTGCTTGTTATTAGGTCGACACCATGGACCCCTATGACTATGAAGTTGCCATTTTGGTCCCATCCAAGAAGGCCGTTGAGACCATCGACATTAGCTCATCCTCCGAAGGTGAGGATGGTGCTCTAGATAGGGTTCACGTCAAGCAAGAGAAAGCTGATGATGCTTTGCGGCAATGGATTGTGCGGTGAGCATGAGGAAGTTGCTCCTCCTCCTCCTGGCGATGTCCATCGACTCGTCGAGGTAAAATATATATATAGTAGTTATAGATGCAGGATATAGGTCAAATGCTTAATTAGTCTCGGTTTGGCATAATAGCTAGTCAATTTGTAGCATTCAAGGAATACTTCAGTTTCTATAAATACTGTTGGTTTGATATACTTCAGTTTTAGGAAAACTTTAAACTAGGCCTTATTCCCTAGTTTCCTTATATATGTAGGTCCCAGGATAGAGGCAGGTGAGGAATGGGATGACTTTTGCATGTATCCCAATCTAGTGGAAATGAATCCTACACAAGTTGATACCCTGAGATATCTTGTTGACCAAAAGCGCCCCGCAATTCCTTTTTATGTGTGCACTATAAAGAGTGCAAGTACCGTGGAAGGCTGTTCCAGAATGGTAAATATAATTACTCCATCTCGATCAAGGATGTTTTTGCATCTTTATATGTTGACAATTACTTCATCTGAACGAAGTTTTGCATCTTATAATCTGCAGTACTTCAACCGGAAGTTTACCAAGAAGTACATCTCAACGAATATGCAGCTTCCAGATAATGACTTTCTTGTCTCTTACAGTGAGAGACATGGTGTGAAAGTGAGGATTTTCCAGGGCAAAGGGAAGTTTGACGGTGCAGTGATCACAACAAACTGGAGTGATGTGGTGCGGAAGAGCAAGATGAAGGCAAATGATATTTTTGTGTTTTGGTTCCGCATTCGCGCCCGGGGCGGTCTCAAGTTGTATGTCAGGAAGCTCGAGAAATGAGCTAGCAGGCTGAACCTCTCTAATTAAGCTAGTAGTACTATATATATGTGTGTATGAGCTCAAGTAATATGAGCGTTGAACCTCTTATCGATCGATCTGGTACTATCTAATGGCCTGTTGGTCTATGTAATGTGCTCAAGTAAATGAGCGTTGAACCTCCTCGGTAGTATCTATAATTAACGTGTCCTTTTGGTACTATGTTATTGAGCTCAAGGCTGGCACTATATATGTGTAATATAATGTGATTTTGGTGGTCTATATATGCTGGAGTATATATAGATATATATAGTTTGCTAGCCGTAATTAATTATTAGTCATATATTAGCCTGTTGCTTAGCTAATGCTCCTGTACAAATTAACTGTTGTCCTAAATCAGTATCCCCTCTGATAGATTATGTAACAAGATCATATCCATAACTATAAAAAAAAAAGTTGCCTTAGTTCCACTATGTAAAGGATAAAGGATGGTAAGCTGACAAGATCTCTCCAATAGCTCCACTGGTTAACTGGCACGTTGACACATCTAGAGGTGCTGGGTTCGAGTCCCAGCCCTCACTCTTTTTGATTTTTTTTGGCGCCCAGGAGAAGCCCAAATATCCCTTCCGAATCCAACTCCCTCCGATAACCTAGCAGAAATTCGAATCTCCGACGACGAGCGGCGGCGGCGGCGGCGGCGATGGCGGCCCCGTCCCTCTCCGACGACGAGCCCCGTCCCTCTCCGACGACGAGCCCCGGCCCTCTCCGACGACGAGCCCCTCCGCATCTCCCGGTCTGCACCCCTCTCACCTCTCCCCTCTCGATCTGTTCTTCTTCGTCAGTTCACAATATCGAATCTCTGTGATCCAATATGTGCTGTTACTAGGACTAAAGTACCGAGTCCGAGGTGACGGCGGTGGTGGTTGTGCCGGCGCTGCGTCCGAGCAAGGGATCTGCTGTCCATCTGCCTCGCCGATGATGAGCCCCTCGCCCTCTCCAGGACGAGCCCCTCGCCCTCTCCAGGACGAGCCCCTCCGCATCTCCCGGTCTGCACCCCTCTCATCTCTCCCCTCTCGATCTGTTCTTCTTCATCAGTTCACAAAATCGAATTGAACTGCTGTGCATTGCTTGAAATTGGAACTGCTGTGCAGTTAGGTGTGTGCTAATTGCATCATTTTGTTCTTCCGCAGATGGACAGACGCTGGATTACAACAAGAATTAGAAGGCTTTCCCCTGAACACACAAAGGGAGTGGCAGAGTTTATGCAGTTTGTTCGCTTGAATGCTGCCAATGTTGATCGGAGTCTTTGTGCCCATGTCGTAGCTGTCTCAACCGGTGCACAAAACCTCTAGATGTAGTAGAGTCTCATTTGCTTCTTTTTGGGATGGCAAGCACTTATGACCGATGGGTCTTCCATGGAGAACCATTACATCCTGTACCTGAAGCTGGACATGGAGGACAAGGAGGTGCACCTGAAGCCGGACATGGACATGGAGGTGAACCTGAGGCTGGACATGGAGGTGAACCTGAGGCTGGACATGGAGGTGATGCAGGGGCACACCATGTTGGTGGAGGTAATGCAGAGGCACACTATTATGGTTTGCAAGAGGAAGATGGTTACGAAGATGATAGAATTCCTGATCTGCTTGCTGATTTGTACAACTCAGAACCGCAAGGTCTTTGGAAAGGACACTATATTTGCTGAGTTGATAGAGGAAGCCAAGCGCGCAGCCAGCGATGGGGGTACAATGTCAAGGTTTTCACTCACAGTCAAGTTACTTCAGGCCAAGTCGTACTACCGGATTAGCAACGTTGCATTCAACGCGATACTCCTGATTTTGGCCTTGCAATACCCTAATAGCTCAATACCAAAGTCATACGAGGAGGCACTTAGCATAGTCGGCAGGTTGGGGCTTGGTTATGAGAGTATCCATGTGTGCCCGAATAACTGTGTATTGTTCCGGAAGGATTATGCCAAGGAGAATAATTGCCCCAAGTGCAAAGCCTCCAGATGGAAAGATGCTGATGGTAGGAGAAAGATCCCGAGAGAAGGTGCTAAGGCACTTCCCATTGATTCCAAGGCTGCAAAGAATGTTTCTTTCAAAGGAGCAATCAAAGGAAGTACGGTGGCACAAACTGAAGCGGCAAGACGTGGAGAATGATCTCAGTCATCCAGCGAGACGGGGATGCATGGAAGGATTTTGACAATATTCATAAAGACTTTGCCGCTGATGCCAGGAACATAAGGCTTGGACTTGCCACGGATGGTTTTAATCCCTACGGGAATATGAGCAACTCCTACAGCATGTGGCCTGTATTCGTGGTGCCATACAACCTTCCGCCGTGGGCATGTATGGATCAGTCCAACTTCATGCTTGCATTGCTAATCCCTGGTCCATCCTCTCCGGGAAAAGATTTTGGTGTCTTCATGGAGCCTTTGATGGAAGAGCTGCGGGAGCTGCGGAAAGGTGTAAAATCGTATGATGCCAATAGTCCAGACAAGTTTGATCTCCGTGCTGCAATCTTATGGTGTATTCATGATTATCCGCCTTGCACACATTGTCGAGGAGGGCCACGGTGGTTACCAGGCATGTGTGCGTTGTGACAAAGAGAATTGCTCCAAGAAATTAAGGAACAAAATCTGCTTTATTGGGCACCGCCGTTGGCTACCTCGGCACCATCCTTGGAGAAATAGCAAAGAATTCGATGGTGCTTCGAAAGCCGTGAGAAGCCAGCGAATTCACTCCCGAGAAGAGCTGAAGCAACAGCTTGATAGGGTTAGCGAGGTGAGACCCGGCCAGCTTCAGAAGAAAAGGAAACGTGAGGACGGTCAGTGTTGGAGCCGTAGATCATGTTTGTGGGACTTGCCATACTGGGAAGATCTAAAGCTGAGGCATAATCTCGATGTAATGCACATCGAGAAAAACATCTGTGACAATTTGCTTGGTACTTTCATGAACATACAAGGCAAGACCAAAGACACTTTGTGAATTCAAGGCTTGATTTGGAAGACATGGGCATAAGACGTGACTTGCATTTGCGGCTGTTTCAGCTGACTCTTTTGAGATGCCACAGCGTGGTATACAATGAGTAAACAAGAAAAAATTGCTTTTTGTGAATTCATAAAAGCTGTGAGGTTTCCAGATGGGTACGCGTCTAACATATCCAAGTGTGTTGCTGCTGATAAGTGCAAGCTTCAAGGGCTGAAGACCCATGACTGTCATATATTGCTTCAAAGGATCTTACCGGCTGGCCTTCGAGGAACAATCCATGAAGACATATATGAAGCGGTTCTTGAACTTGGAAATTTCTTGAGAGAGCTGTCTTTGCAAAACACCGAAGAGAGACGTTAAGACAGACTTGAAAAGGTAATCGTAGTTATTCTTTGCAAACTTGAGAAGATCTTAACCACATCTTTCTTCGACGTGATGGTGCATTTCGCCATCCATTTACCAAAAGAGGCAAGGCTTAGAGGCCCGAGTGCATTACGGTTGGATGTACCCAGTCGAAAGAAGGTTGCTAACATTGAAGCGTTATGTCCGGAACAATGCCAGGCCGGAGGGATCAATTGCCGAAGCATATATTGTTGATGAGTGCCTGACATTTTGCTCGAGATACTTCGACGATGTTGAAACAAGATTCAACCGTCCAAGCAGAAATCCGAAGCGGGATGATTCACATATTGGTGATGTGTCTGTTTTCAAACACGGTGTGAAATTTATTGGAGCCTCTCAATATGTGTTTGCTGGTGAGGACTATGACAACATGGTGTGGTATGTGCTCCGAAGTTGCCCTGAGGTTGATCCATACATCGAGTACGTTTCTCTTCATCCCCTTATATAGATAGGTTATTGCAGCCTCTCCAAATAATAATTAGGATCTATTTTCTGTTGCCATTCCAGCTTTGTGCAAACAAGAGTTGAACCAACAAGGTGGTCAGATCAATGTTGATAGATGGCTTGCCAAGAACTTTGCTAGATGGTTTCAGACTCATGTGAGATCTTTAGCTGGTTTATTTCTGAAGATTGGAAAAGTTCATGATATAATTTTGCTGTGTGTGTTACTCACCCCCGGTTGATTTTTTGCAGATTGGAAAAATGCGAAATGATGTCTGTCCTGATCTCTATGCTTTGGCGTGCAAACCAGATTTTAGAGTGAGACTATATTCGGCATGTGTTGTTGACAGTGTTCGGTACCATACTGTTGACCGCGAGAAGAACAGGAAGACACAAAATAGTGGAATCGTTTCTGAGGGAGATCATGATGGCAACAGCATTGACTTCTTTGGTCAGCTCAAATCCATCATCAGATTGCAATACAACTCCAGCGGTGGCGTCCATCGGTCGGTTGTCCTCTTCCGGTGTGGTGGTTTGACCTTGGTGGTAGGAAACCGGGCTCGACGATGATGGACACTTCAAGAGTGTTAACACGAAAAGTTTTGGTACAAGACTGATCCTTTCCTTCGACATCACAAGCAACCAAGGTCTTTTATGTGCCGGACACCAAGTTGAAAGGAAAATGGCAAGTTGTGCAGAAATTTCACCATAGACATCTATGGAGTGTAAAAGAAAATGAACAGGGACCCGGTGTTGCTGTACTATCATATCAAGATGAAGATTCCAGTCAAGTTCTGTGCAAGAAAAAGAAGGCACTCGCACGGAGTAGGACGAGTATTGTCCAGGCACGTGTGCTACTTGTAAAACTCATTGTGGACACAGCGTCGAAACATAGCAAAGAGGTTGTGCCCGAAGAAATCGAGGAGGTTGATCAGACAATGTACCAATATTGCAGCGATGAGGATGATGATGATGATGATGGAGGAAATAGGACTAGGAAGCGTCAAGTTTTCGAAGAAGATGAGTAGCAGTTTGTGTTGAATATGTCAGCTATTTGTTCCCAGAATTTGTCAGCTATTTGTTCCCAGAATTTGTGTTGAATATGTCAGCTATTTGTTCCCAGAATTTATGTTGAATATGTCAGCTATTTGTTCCCAGAATATGTCAGCTATTTGTTCCCAGAATTTGTGCCCAATTTTTATGTTCAATATTCCCAGAATTTATGTTGAATATGTCAGCTATTTGTTCCCAGAATTTGTGCCCAATTTTTGGGGACTCCATGCCCAATTTTTAGGGAATCCATGCCCAATTTTTTCAATACATGGCTGACGCCGGCGACCATATATGGCGGCGCCGCCGTGCATGGCTGACGCCCGCGACCATATATGGCGGCGCCGCCGTGCAAAAGTAGCTGCTACACATTTTCAACAGAACACATTTTCAACTGAACAGAATTGCACACATACATAGACATGGTTCAAAATCAGGAACTAAACATTGTGGCACGAACAGACAAATGGTTGGAATTACAACACAATAACTCTAGCATATACTCTAGCTTCTTCTCCTCTGACCAACGAGATCACTGAATTCACCCTACTTTCAGTTCCTACACATCACCCAGGTACAACAGATGACAAAAGCTACAGATAGCACCCAAACCATGAAGCCTCCCATTTTCTTTGGTTCAGGGTTGCTCTGTTTCCTTGCAGCAAGAAGAAACTTTTCTTCCTGGAGCCTCTCAATTTCTACCTGGAGCCTCTCAATTTCTTCATCTCGATCCCAAACGGCATCACGCGAGATCACGAACTAACTCTTTGTGACGTGCATCCTGCTTATCATAAATCCACTAAAAAATTTTACACCATATTCCACCAGCAATCGACGGATGAAGAACAAAAGAGGATAAGTAAGCCATAGTAGAAAAGAAACTTCAGAAGACGGCGGGCGAAATTCAGAATGGGGGCGGGGCGTGCTCGAAGACTAACCGAGCGAATTTTGCGATTCCGGTATCTTCTCCCAGGATTCGGATCACTCCAAGAAATCCATTGCGGCATCTTCTCGCCACGATCACATACGTCGGCGGGCTCATAATCGAATGGCCGCTGCCGATACGGGATGGGCATGCCCGGCGCCGCCGGCGGCGAAGCGACGACGCTCCCGACCTAGAAGAACTGCCCGAGCAGGCCGGGAATCGCGCCGCCATGCAACAGATGCACCTGGTCGGAGGGATTTTGGTCGGAGGAGGAACCCTAGCTAGATGCACCTGGTCGGAGGGATTTTGGTCGAGGTGGAGGGATTTTTAAGACAACTGATTAGTCTATCATGTCTATATACATGGACAACCATACTTGTGTCAACAACACTATTGTAGCAAAGCAGTAGGGAGTGGTAGTGCGGCAGCGCCAGGTCGAGGGTTCGAGTCCCCGCAAGCGCAATTTTTGCCAGTTATTTCCATCGGGAGCCACTCCAACCCCGGATGGGCCGTCGGGCCAGCAATTCAACCCCCGGATGGGCCGTCGGGCCAGCAATTCAACCCCCGGATGGGCCGCCGTGGGGTAGGCCAGCAGCCAGCAGCCTAGTAGAGGAAAGCCCAAAAGAGGAGGATATCACCAGCAGCCCATTAAAATGGTGGACGGCACAGAGAAAAAAAATAACAAGACGCCTTTGTCCCACAAGTATCAGTTGGTCCTACATGTCAGTTAGTTCAAGCCAGTTGCTTCCCAAAGGACACGTGTGAGGCGCGTGGGACCCGAAAAGGGACACATAGGCAAAATGGATGACATGGCAGCCAAACACATACCATTGTATTGAGCCAAATGCCAATGACGCTATTGATTTGTCGCAATCGGCATTGGAAAAACGTCGTAGGCCACTTAATTTTGCTAATGACGTTTTGACCTAAATTGCCAATGACGTTTTTGCCCAATAACGTCACGATTTTCTAGGGTTTTGCCCCCCCCGGAGTGGCCAAGGACGGTCAAAGCTAGGAACGTCATAAAGCTATGACATTTTGATTTCCAGTCATAAAAAAAACGTCATATTATGGCACATTTCTTGTAGTGGTTATGCCGATCAGAAGAGGAGAACATGGGAGCCACGAGTTGGAGACATGGTTTATCTTAAGGTAAGCCCGATGAAAGGACTCCAGAGGTTTGGAGTAAAAGGAAAACTCAGCCCTAGATACATAGGACCTTTCAAGATACTAAGTTAGAATCGAGGTTTAGCCTTTGAATTGGATCTACCAGGAAGGTTAGCTCAAGTTCACAATGTATTCCATGTGTCACAACTCCGGAAATTCTTAAAGACCCCAGATGAACCAATATCACATGATGAGCTCGAGTTACAACCATACTTGACGTACATCGAGAAGCCAGCCAAGATTCTCGAGGAGAGCTGGAAACAACTCAGAAATAAAGCCATCAAGTATTGCAAAATACAATGGAAGCATCACCCCGAGAGGGAAGCCACCTGGGAAAAAGAAGAAGACCTGAGGAAAACATACCCCGAGCTGTTCCGGTATTACAACCACAACTTCGGGACGAAGTTTTCTTTAAGGGGGAAAGGCTGTGATGTCCCAGGTTTAGAGACGATCGAGGGGTAGATTTTAGAAAGGGATGTGCATTGCATGGTAAATTATGGGGAAATTTCGCGCTTTTAAACAAAAACTGCATCGAAGGGGGACAAGTTTCTCTCTCGACACCTTACAGGGTTAGGGTTTCGAGAGTGCGACAAATTTGCATCTCACTTCACTAGTTTAGGGTTTTGAGAAGAGAGGGGAGAGTTTGCATGATTTAATTCTAAATAAAGTGACATGGTTGAATTCAAACCAATGATGAATTTGAATTTCAAATTCAAACATTAAATAATTACCCTAAATGATTCAATTGTGAGGAAATTCATTAAGTAAATAATCAATAATAAACAAAATGAACAATTATAATAAAGTAAAGCTCATTAGGGAAAACTTTGAGCTTTATTGATCATCACACCATTTACATTGTCATTACAATATTCATAAGAGAAAATAAATGAATTACAACACATTACAAGAATTGGAGAAATTGAAAAAAATAAAAGAGAATAAAAAGAAAAGTACAAGTAATGACCCTAGTCTAAATACTACAAGATCATCTTCACTTGATCTTGGATTTGATGGACTCCATATCCATTTTGATCAATTGTTGATCCCTGCACAAAATCAAAACAAAAAGAAGTTAACTTGGCAGGTTAGAAATCAAATGAAAATATGAAATAAGCAGATAGGACCAAAGTGGCCGAGCTGATCCATGCCACAGCCAAGTTCCAGGTCCAGGTGCACAGCACCTGTCTACACACACACACAGCCTGCTCACATGCTGTGTGCATGCAAGCTACACACACAGTGAGTCACTCAAAGGGGAAGGAGGAGCTGTCGACCAGGGATGCAATGGCTGGCCACATATAAGCTTTTTCCAGCCAAAACCCTAGTCATATGCTTCATCCATCGACAGGCAGCAGTGGTAAGCCACCGAGAACAGCAAGAATAGCTCAAGAACACCAAGAACAGATGAACAGCTAAAGCTGTTTTATCCACTCCACAATCACCAGAAATTAAACCAAGACCACAAGCTTGCTAGGAGGAGCAGGGCAAGCAAAAGATCATCACAGAAGCAAACCCTCTACACCAACAAACCATCTAGGAGCTGGAGTGAGGTATAAACAAGATCAACCTGAGCAAAACCCTGTTTTGCTCATAAATAAGCATACACTTGCATCACAGAAGCAAAGTGGGTATGAAACCCTGTTTGCATCATCATCTGGCTACTAAGCCTTTTGGTGCAAGCAAACTAGAGAACAGACAGTGGGAGATTTCCAAGGGGAACATTGGCATGTCAACAAGATGACATACCAGAGAAATCCAACCTGGATTAATCCCTAACTAGCCATTCCAAAATCATCTAGCACCTAAAGCCAAGCAAGCCATCAGATATTAGACAGATCCTGTCTATTTTTGTTGTCAACAGTAAAGGTACTGGAAAACCAACATGGTTTCTTCCAGTGAGATATCCACCAAATCACAGCCAGCCAACAAAGGTGGGAGCTACTCTAACAGCAAAGCTTTGCTGTCAGGGCCACCTCAACCACTTCACCAAATCCCACAGAGAAGCCATGCACAAATATCATCACCCAGATGGGTTCAAAAAGGAGCTAGGGTTCCCAATAGATGTTGGCATCCCTCTAGCTCAATCTTATTAATATTAAGATGATCATTACTGATAAACAGCTCACATCATTTATCTATTTAGCCAAGAAAGAATTATAGATAAATGAAACAGACCAGTAACCAAGCACCAATCCCTTGCCAGTGAACCAAAGGCTCACTGCAAGCATCATATAATGCTTGAGCAAGCATTACTATTCACTAGCACAAGTGTATGAATCACACAGACACTAGGAGAGCACAAGCTTAACATAAGCATGAAACATCAGCCAGTTACTAAGCATCTGATGATTATAAGATCATCAGAGCTTGGCAGAGCATGCTGGAGCCAAGCCTAGCATCAACACATGCACACTATAAATTAATTGGTCACAGATCAGGAATAATAGCCTAGCAGACCATCAAATACATTTTATATAAATGTATACAGAAGCACATCATCAAGGGATGGTATTGTTTAGCCCACAGGCATGCCCAAGTGAGCAAGACTATGAAAGATAGCACACTGAAGAGCACCCATGTGCACTGGTTCGTGCAAATTTGCAAGAAACTGCACAATATAATCAAGCCAGGGACAGGATTAAGCACACACAATATGTCCAAGTGACAGTAAAAATAATAGGAGCAAGCCAGTAGGCCATGAGCATCACTGGATGCTCCTGAGCAATCACAGGAGGGCCACAACCGGAGATCACCATGAACAGAAATAGCTAGGAAGCACAGAAGCATGGCAGTAACAGCACAGCAAGCAGCATACGCATAGCAGTAGAGCAAGCACATTAGCTAGGAGCCATGGCGCATGTAGGCAGCAGCCGTGAGCACATCCACAGAGCAGCATAGGCACAAGGAACAACAAGCAGTGGCCAGAACTAGCTTTGAAGGAAAGGAAGAGAGGAAGAACTAGCAGTAGAGCAGTAGGGAGGCGATGCGAGCTTACCAGTAAACGGAGAAGGGCACGGCCATGGCGGCGTGGCGGCACACGCCGGTCGAACGGCGGCGCCAGGCCATTGCCACGCCAAGCCAGCTCGTTGCCAGGCGCACGGGTCCCAGCAGCATCACGACGAGGCACACGGCCGCGCCAAGTCCCCAGGAGCAACGGCGGCGACGAGGTCGCCGTGGATCAACCGATTAGGTCACAGAGGGGTTGGGGAAGAACAGCAGCGGTGATGAAAAGCAGATCGACGCGGATCAATCGAAGCGCCGTCAAACGGCGGTTCGATTGATACCCATCTCACCACCGGCGATGGCCGGAGTTGGCCGGAGAAAATCGGCGAAGGCGGCGGCGACGCGGGAGTCGCCAGAGCTCAGAGGGGTTAGGGTTAGCGCGTGCGCGAGAGGAAGGGGACGGGTGCATCCGACCGAGCCGGACGAGCGGCTCGGGTTAGGGTTAACCGCTGGGCCGCACTGACAGGTGGACCCAGGGGCAAATCAGTCTTTTCCAAATTTCATTAAAAACCAGAAAATTGGAAATTCAATAGAAAATTGATAAAAGCTCTAAAAAAATAATTAAAAATATGAAAATAGATCAGCATAAAATTCTCTATCTAAATAAAATATCACAGGGAATTTTTGAAGACAATTAAAGATAAGTCTTAATTTGAGGATTTAAATAATGATTTAAATCACACATATTATTTTTAATAATAAAAATAAGTCCATTAATGCAATTGGACTTTAAAAACACCTTGACAATATTTCAAGGTTGTATTTATCCTAAATAGAGTATCTCCAAATCTATCTTAGTATTAACCTCTCATAAAATAACAACGACATCGGAAGGGGGGAACAAACCCTAAAACTGGAATCATGCATAATTGCTTCTTTAACCATTGCCCTTATCGGACAATGATGCTATTTTTCAGAGACAGAGGACAAGGGTCAGTCCACACCTTCCAACTGCAAAACTTTGCAGTGTTCAGGCAAGTTCATCACTTGCTCATGTCATTTGAGTATTTTTATCAAATTACTTGCAAAGTATTATGGTTATCACTATTGCACAAAAATAAAAACCACTACTTTCATAACTATGAATATGACTATGTGGTGGGCAATGGAACCATGGATTGTGTTGATATGGTGGAGGTTCCATTGCACGGGTTTATATCCATCTAGGATTAAACAACAAATGTCGCCAGTGATTCTTGTGCCGTAATACCCGTGTTAACCATAAGATCCGGAGTGGGATGGAGTAGTCAAAAGTGTTTCCACCTCTCGTTCATCAACGGATGCTCATTACCGGGTGCTCATGATCTTGCGAGACTTGATGCAGGGGTGGGAACCCGTAGAAGTCCCAACGGTAATGAGGTCTATGATGGGTTGCATCTGCCGGCGTAGGAATGTATGGTAGAGCCCTGCATTGACGTCGTGGTCGGAGTCCACCCTGAAATATATGGGAATAATGGGGCCGGCGTGGACCCAGGGTCGGAGTATGCAACAAAGGGTGGGTGTTCGAGGTAGCGGAGGAACATGATTGGCTAGACCTTATACCGGGCCTCACACCTAAGGAAGTGTGGACGGGAAAGCTGCCCGGTTGGCACCAAGGTTAAGATCTCTTATGGGTAAAGCAACACACCTCTGCAGAGTGTAAAGAACTGTGACCTGTCACTCCCTGTTCCGGGATGAGGAACTGCGAACGCGGCCGGAAAGGAGCTCCATGAAGTTCTAGTAAACCGGTGAAGGCTGACGGACATAGCTCTTTGAAATAAAAGCAATCTCTTGAAGAAATGTTTATCAAAACTTGCATTGGTATTAGACTTTCTGGTCTAATATCGTAGCTAGTGCATTAAACACCTCTTATCTATAATGAACTTGTTGAGTACGCTCGTACTCATACCACTCTTAAATCCCATGCTTAGATTGTCTGAATCGTATGGAGGAGGACTTCGACAGCAATGAAGAAGCCGAGATCATCGGCTACGAGGAACCAGACCTCTCAGGAGGAGTTGAAGGCGTATACTATCTCATAGTCTACGGATCCGGGGAGGCTTCCGGAGGAGATCAAGCCTAGAGATATCCGATAGTAGTAGTATCCGAGCAGCCCGAACTCTTAGTATTTAGCTGCTCGATGAAATAAATGTTTAGTTTAATGAGACTCATGTATTGTAAGTTAAGTTGGGTTCGCCTCGAACCCAGGAGTATTCCTCTTAGGACCCAAGAGGAGCTCCGAGACGATATGTGTATGTTAATTGTAATAATATGTGAATGAGTTATGGACCTGCTATGTTCTGTTGTACTACTCTGAGGGATGTAACATTTGCGGAATGGTACTTCGTGAATGTTATATCAACGACTGGCATACTACAACATGCAGTGGTATGCAGGGTCACCACAATCACCAAGTTTCAGCGCGAGGGCAGGGAGCTGGGGCATCTTCTGCCCTACGCAAAGAAGTGGAACGCCGCGGATATGACCCCGGCAACCTGCGGCATCGGCAAGGACAGGCTGCCGGCACCTGATCCTGTTGGGGACCGGTCTTCCGAGGAGCACTTCATGCGGCTTCGCTGCCCCGTGAAGGAGCTCGACAGCGCGTGGTATGATGCCACGAACAACTTGATGGTACGTTTTACCAACTCTTTTCAACTTTTACCAGTTTCCTTGCTTCCGGAATTTTTTCTATCTTTTCTTTAGTTTCATGCCGGTTTCTCTCTTGTCTATCTTCCCAGTCCCCGAGTTTTGTGTTGAGAGCGTAGCTCTTAGCACGAAACTTAACTTAAAAACGCACGAAACCGGCATTGCCAGTCCCCGAGTTTCGGGTTAAGAACTTTGTTCTTAGCGCAAAACTCGTCTAGAAACGCACGAAACTAGCACTGCCAGTCCCCGAGTTTCGGGTTAAGAACCTTGTTCTTAGCGCAAAACTTTAACTAAAAACGCGCGAAACTAGCACTGCCAGTCCCCGAGTTTCGGGTTAAGAACCTTGTTCTTAGCGCAAAACTTGTCTAGAAACGCGCGAAACTAGCACTGCCAGTCCCCGAGTTTCGGGTTAAGAACCTTGTTTTTAGCGCAAAAGTTTAACTAAAAACGCGCGAAACTAGTACTGCCAGTCCCCGAGTTTCGGGTTAAGAACCTTGTTCTTAGCGCAAAACTTTAACTAAAAACGCGCGAAACTAGCACTGCCAGTCCCCGAGTTTCGGGTTAAGAACCTTGTTCTTAGCGCAAAACTTTAACTAATCTCTTTTTCTTGAACAGCTCACGGCTGACACTCGGAAGGTCCTCTTTGAGGAGCTTCTATGGGAGCACCGGGATCTTGCTGAGGCACATGATAAGTGCCAAGGTAAGTTTTTGTACCACCGGCATCTTTTTACCGGAAACCTTTCTTTCTTCTAACACTTATGATTTTTGTTCAACAGTGATCCCGGAAGCTTCCATTGAAGCCCTCAAGGAGCAGCTCGCCGCCGCCCAACGTACGACTTTCCTGTTCTCCGGTTGGCTTGCTTTTCTTTTCATCTTAACAGTACAACTTTGTTAACATCTTCTTTTCCGGGTTTCAGGGGAGAAGGAGCAGCTTATCCGGCAGCACCAGGAGGAGTTGGGCGCCTAGAAGACCAGCTATCAGGAGCTCAAGGCTCAGCTCATCCAGCTAGGCCTTGACCATGCCAAGGCGCTAAAGGCTGCTGAAGCCGACGCAGCGGCCAAGATGCATGAAGTTCTTGAGGATGCCGGCAACTCCAATATGGTGTTGCAGGCCGAGCTGGAGGAGGCCGCCATAGCGCTGAAAGCTGTCGAGGATAAGGCCGCGCGGCTGGAGGCGGAGCGGAAGGAATATGACCGGCTAATCACGCAAACTAACGCGCATGCCTTCCGTAAGTTTCTTTCTTTTCCCTTTTCCGATTTCTGCTTATAAGCTTTTTTCTTCCGGTTGCATTTTCTTTCGGTTGTCTTTCCTTCTGGTTGCATTTTCTTCCGGCTGCCTTTTCTTAGCCTCTTTCTTTCTTTGCCCAGGCCTCTTCCCGGACTCCCAGGCGTTTGCCATAAAGAGGGTTGAGGAGCATCGCGTTGGCCAGGCCCAGGAGAATCTTGGCGTGCCATGGACCCCCTATGACCATCTGGTTGCGCTGAACGCGCGGGTGTCTCACATGCGCGCCATTGATCGGAATCTCTCTGATATTCTTGATGTAGCCACCCAGCTCTTCAGGACTCTGTGGCCTAGCGAAGTGGTGCCTGATACCTTCACCTTGATCAGCGACCGCCTCAAGGGTGCCGGCAGGAGGATCCGCGAATGGCAGTGCTCCGCTGCCCGCGCTGGGGCAGACTCCGCACTCCACGTCGCCTGCTCTTGGTATCAGGAGCTGAACCTGGACACCCTCACCGGAGTGCGCGAAGGTGCGGAAACCGATCTGGACCCGATCCTCACCGCTAAGCGGCAAGATCGCGCTTACCACATCGCGGAGTACGCCTATATGCGCACCTTCATCCCTCCCCCTCCTGACGTCAAGGACTATCTCGACGAGGAGGAGGATGAAGCCGATGAGGAGCCTCTGGACGATGCTGGTGCTGGCGATGCTCCTCCGGAAGCCCCTGCTGCTTGATGATCTTCTATTAAGTCTTTGTTTGTGATATGTCTGTTGGTCCTGTTTGTCTTAAAACAATGCCCGTTAAATTCTACCCAGGTATGCCGGAGTTTATGAAGTAAAACTCTAAGTTTCCTTTTGGTTGCTGCACAACAGTTTATGCCGGTATGTTATACCGGTAGTTAATTATCTTATGTTTGCCTTAGCATATTTGCTCATGGTTTTGATTTTGTCCTGCACTGCAAAGATTTCCAAATTGTTTCCGCATCCAATTCGATGCACACTTGGTTCTTTTGCCTTGGCTCTGCCTGCCTTCTCTGGGCGTTCTTTGGCGTATGAGCACAAGGTTCTTTCACCAAACAAGCATTTTCTTGAACTTAGAAATAACTTCGAAATTTTGCAAAAAACCGGTTTAACCAGGGTTAGTTAAATTTTTCCGGATTGCTTGTTCCCACTCTCTCTTTTCGCAGTTCGCGTGCTTAGTTGCTACCGGTTTATCTTGCTTGCCATGAAGCCGGTTTGCGGACAGCAGCAGAGTCGAAGACTCCGGTAGGTTTAGCACGCTACTAAACCGGAAAGAAAAAATGTTCACTAAGCAACCGGTGAACTGAAAAAATAAACATATTGCATGCAACTTTAGGGGTAGTCCCCGAGATTCATTCGAGGTTCCGACATCTTTTTATTCATAGCATATAAGGTACAAAAAAGGAACTTCTTACTCCACAACTTCAAGAGTAGAAAGGACGCAACAGAGCTACGTTCCATGGACGCTTGCTCTCCTCTCCGGATTTGTCCGCCTTTCCTTTTTTCCACTCCTGTGCATCGATCAAGTAATAGGAGTCATTGTGAAGAGCTTTGCTCACAATGAAGGGACCTTCCCATGGTGGTGAAAGCTTATGCCGGCCTTCAGTGCGCTGCACTAGGCGTAGCACCAGATCTCCTTCCCGGAATACTCTCGGGTTAACCTTCCGGCTATGATAGCGTCTGAGGTTTTGCTGGTAAATGGCTGTTCTTGCCAATGCCAACTCTCTTGCTTCTTCTAGCAAATCCACATCATTTTCTCTGGCCTCTTTGACCTCTTGCTCGGTATAGAGCTGTCCCTTGGTGAATCATGGATGATATCGGTTGGTATTACCGCTTCTGCTCCGTACACCATGAAGAATGGAGTGTATCCGGTGGACCGGTTTGGAGTTGTTCTTATGCTCCACAACACTGATGGTAGTTCATCAAGCCAACACCCTGGTGACTTTTCTACCGCTTCGATGAGCCTTGGCTTGATACCAGAAAGTACCAAAGCATTCATTCTTTCCACTTGACCATTGCCTTGTGGGTGTGCCACCGAACACAAATCCAACCGGATGTTGTTGTCCTCACAAAACCTTTTGAACTCACCTTGAGCAAAGTTGGTTCCATTGTCAGTGATGATGCTATGCGGGTATCCATACCGCAAAATGACATCCTTTAAGAACTTCACCGCTGTGTGCCCATCACACTTTGCGATAGGTTTCACTTCTAGCCACTTGGTGAATTTATCCACCATAACCAAGATGTGAGTCATGCTACTCCTTGCAGTTTTGAATGGGCCAACCATATCAAGGCACCAAACAGCAAATGGCCATGTTAGCGGTATTGTCTTTAAACCGGACGCTGGGGCATGATTTTGCTTGGCGTACCTCTGGCACCCATTGCATTTTCTTACCAAATCCTCAGCGTTTTCCAAAGCTGTAGGCCAGTAGAAGCCATGCCGGAATACTTTTGCTACCAGCACCCTTGATGAAGCGTGGTGCCCACATTCTCCTTGGTGAATCTCCTCAAGCATTTCTTTTCCTTCTTCCAGCTCCACACATTTTTGAAGGACACCGGTGACGCTTCTCTTGTACACCTTGCCATTGATGAACGTGTATGCCTTGGACCTTCTTTGGATTCTTCTTGATTCATTTTCGTCATCCGGCAAGGTGCCGTTGATAAGGAATTCCTTAATAGGTTTAGCCCACGACGGTGTCTCTCGAACTAGAAACACCGGTGCATCTATCTCCATGTTATCCACCAGCATTATTTCTTCCGGTATAACTGCAACAGTCCCCGAGCTTGTCGGAGCAGTCCCCGAGTTTACCGGAGCAGTCCCCGGGTTCCCTTCATCGATGTCCATGGGTACTATGTGTGATTCTGGTACGAAAATTGATTCCGATTCCGGGCTTGGTTTTATTGATGGTACTCTTAGTGTTCCAAGGCTATTCCGGGAGGAATTTCCTGCCTAGATGAGCCCAGTTTGGACAAAGCATCCGCGGATTCGTTTTCCGCTCGCGGTACATGGTGAAACTCACAGCCCTCAAAGAAGCCGGCAATATTTTGCACGTGAAACCGGTACAAAGCCATGTTGGCATCCTTTACGTCCCAATCTCCGGAACATTGTTGCACGACAAGATCTGAATCTCCATAGCAAATGATCCGGTGCACACCGATTTCTTTTGCTACCTTGAGCCCATGGATCAGAGCCTCATACTCAGCGACGTTATTTGATGCCCTGAAAGGCACTTGCAGAACATACCGGAGATGATCTCCCTTAGGTGAGGTAAGCACCACACCAGCACCTAGACCCTCTTTTAGTTTGGATCCGTCGAAGTGCATCTTCCAGTACTCTACTCTTTGATCTGGCGGCTTGTATTGCATTTCCGCCCAATCAACGAGGAAATTAGCCAAAGATTGTGACTTTATGGCATCTCTCCTTTCATACATAGGCACATACGGTGATATCTGGATTGCCCACTTTGCAATCCTTCCGCTAGCATCCTTGTTGCACATGATATCATAAATGGGTGCCTCGCTCACCACTTTCATGGGGTGTTCTTCAAAGTAGTGCTTGAGCTTGGTGGCGGCCATGTACACGCCATAAGTCATCTTTTGGAAGTGAGGGTAGTTTTGTTTTGAGAGGGAGAGCACCTCGCTCAGGTAGTATACCGGCCTCTGGACGGTTTTTCCTTCCTCTTCTCTTTCAACCATGATACGTCTCCGACGTATCGATAATTTCTTATGTTCCATGCCACATTATTGATGATATCTACATGTTTTATGCACACTTTATGTCATATTCGTGCATTTTCTGGAACTAACCTATTAACAAGATGCCGAAGTGCCAGTTCCTGTTTTCTGCTGTTTTTGGTTTCAGAAATCCTAGTAACGAAATATTCTCGGAATCGGACGAAATCAACGCCCAAGTTCCTATTTTCACCGGAAGCATCCAGAACACCCGGGAAGGACCGGAGGGGGAGACCTTGGGCCCCCAGACCATAGGCCGGCGCGGCCCAGGCCCTGGCCGTGCCGCCCTATGGTGTCGTCGCCCCTTCGACCCTCCTGCGCCGCCTCTTCGCCTATTTAAAGCCCCTGGATCGAAAACCCTGATAAGTTCGACGAAAACCACAGAAACCTTCCAGAGCCGCCGCCATCGCGAGGCCAAGATCTGGGGGACAGGAGTCTCTGTTCCAGCACGCTGCCGGAGCGGGGAAGTGCCCCCGGAAGGCTTCTCCATCGACACCGCTGCCATCTCCACCGCCATCTTCATCACCGCCATCGCTGCCTCCATGATGAGGAGGGAGTAATCCACCCCCGAGGCTGAGGGCTTCGCTGTAGCTATGTGGTTCATCTCTCTCCCATGTACCTCAATACAATAATCTCATGAGCTGCTTTACATGATTGAGATTCATATGAGTTTTGTATCACAATTCATCTATGTGCTACTCTAGTGATGTTATTAAAGTATTCTATTCCTCCCGCATGGTGTAAAGGTGACTAGTGTGTGCCCCATGTGGTTCTTGTCGTAGGCTATGATCATGATCTCTTGTGGATTGTGAAGTTAACTATTACTATGATGGTATTGATGTGATCTATTTGGTTATGTTGATCTATCTTACACTACAAGGTTACTAAAATATGAACATTATTGTGGAGCTTGTTAACTCCGGCATTGAGGGTTCGTGTAATCCTACGCAATGTGTTCATCATCCAACAAAAGTGTAGAGTATGCATTTATCTATTCTGTTATGTGATCAATGTTGAGAGTGTCCACTAGTGAAAGTGTAATCCCTAGGCCTTGTTCCTAAATACTGCTATCGCTGCTTGTTTCTTGTTTCTTGTGTTACTACTGCTGCAATACTACCACCATCAACTACACGCCGGCAAGCTATTTTCTGGCATCGTTGCTACTGCTCATATATATTCATACCACCTGTATTTCACTATCTCTTCGCCGAACTAGTGCACCTATTTGGTGTGTTGGGGACACAAGAGACTTCTCGCTTTGTGGTTGCAGGGTTGCATGAGAGGGATATCTTTGACCTCTTCCTCCCTGAGTTCGATAAACCTTGGGTGATCCACTTAAGGGAAAACTTGCTGCTGTTCTACAAACCTCTGCTCTTGGAGGCCCAACACTGTCTACAGGAAAAGGAGGGGGAAGTAGACATCAAGCTATTTTCTGGCGCCGTTGCCGGGGAGGAAAGGTAAAAGGTACTCACACTCCGGACCTCGGCTACCAAGCTATTTTCCGGCACATCGTAAGTACTCAAAGCTATTTCCTTTAGATCCTGCAATTGCATCTTTTTGTTTCTTGTTTACACTAGTTTGGCATAATGGACAAGAATGATCTTCTTATTCTATTTCCTGATTTAAAACATGGATTGTTTGATGCGAAAATTAAAAAACCTATGGAATCTTATTTGCATGCTGGTAGTAATATTAGTATGAACGCTTTGAACACCATTGTTGATAATAATATAGAAAGTTCTAAGCTTGGGGAAGCTGGTTTTCATGATCTTTTTAGTCCCCCAAGCATTGAGGAGAAAATTTTCTTTGATGATACTTTGCCTCCCATATATGATGATTATAATGATAGTGGTCTTTTGGTACCACCTACTATGGAGAGTAAATTTTATTGTGATTATATTATGCCACCTACACTTGATGAGAATAATGATGATAGCTACTTTGTTGAATTTGCTCCCACTATTACTAATAAAATTGATTATGCCTATGTGGAGAGTAATAATTTTATGCATGAGACTCATGATAAGAATGCTTTATGTGATGGTTATATTATTGATTTTGCTCATGTTGCTACTGAAAGTTATTATGAGAGAGGAAAATATGGTTGTAGAAATTTTCATGTTACTAAAACACCTCTCTATGTGCTGAAATTTTTCAAGCTACACTTGTTTTATCTTCCTATGCTTGTTACTTTGTTCTTCATGAACTTGTTTATTTACAAGATTCCTATGCATAGGAAGCATGTTAGACTTAAATGTGTTTTGAATTTGCTTCTTGATGCTCTCTTTTGCTTCAACTACTATTTCTTGCGAGTGCATCATTAAAACTGCTGAGCCCATCTTAATGGCTATAAAGAAAAGAACTTCTTGGGAGATAACCCATGTGTTATTTTGCTACAGTACTTTGTTTTCATTTTGTGTCTTGGAAGTTGTTTACTACTGTAGCAACCTCTCCTTATCTTAGTTTTGTGTTTTGTTGTGCCAAGTGAAGCCTCTAATCGAAGGTTGATACTAGATTTGGATTTCTGCGCAGAAACAGATTTCTATCTGTCACGAATCTGGGCTGTTTTCTCTGTAGATAAATCAGAAAAATATGCCAATTTACGTGCGTGTTCCTCAGATATGTACGCAACTTTCATTAGTTTTGAGTTTTCTGATCTGAGCAACGGAAGTATTTATAAAAAATTCGTCTTTACGGACTGTTCTGTTTTGACAGATTCTGCCTTTTATTTCACATTGCTTCTTTCGCTGTGTTGGGTGGATTTCTTTGTTCCATTACCTTCCAGTAGCTTTGAGCAATGTCCAGAAGTGTTAAGAATGATTGTGTCACCTCTGAACATGTGAGTTTTTGATTATGTACTAACCCCTCTAATGAAGTTTATGAGAAGTTTGGTGTGAAGGAAGTTTTCAAGGGTCAAGAGAGGAGGATGATATACTATGATCAAGAAGAGTGAAAGCTCTAAGCTTGGGGATGCCCCGGTGGTTCACCCCTGCATATATCAAGAAGACTCAAGCGTCTAAGCTTGGGGATGCCCAAGGCATCCCCTTCTTCATCGACAAATTATCAGGTTCCTTCTCTTGAAACTATATTTTTATTCCATCACATCTTATGTGCTTTTCTTGGAGCGTCGGTTTGTTTTTGTTTTTGTTTGTGTTTGAATAAATTGGATTACATCATGCTTGTGTGGGAGAGAGACACGCTCCGCTGTTGCATATGAACACATGTGTTCTTGGCTTTTAGTATTCATGGCGAAGTTTCTGCTTCGTTAAATTGTTATATGGTTGGAATTGGAAAATGATACATGTAGTAATTGCTATAATGTCTTGGGTAATGTGATACTTGGCAATTGTTGTGCTCATGTTTAAGCTCTTGCATCATATGCTTTGCACCCATTAATGAAGAAATACATAGAGCATGCTAAAATTTGGTTTGCATATTTGGTTTCTCTAAGGTCTAGATAATTTCTAGTATTGAGTTTGAACAACAAGGAAGACGGTGTAGAGTCTTATAATGTTTTCAATATGATTTTTATGTGAGTTTTGCTGCACCGGTTCATCCTTGTGTTTGTTTCAAATAGCCTTGCTAGCCTAAACCTTGTATCGAGAGGGAATACTTCTCATGCATCCAAAATACTTGAGCCAACCACTATGCCATTTGTGTCCACCATACCTACCTACTACATGGTATTTCTCCGCCATTCCAAAGTAAATTGCTTGAGTGCTACCTTTAAATAATTCAAAATTTATCACCTCTGATTTGTGTCAATGTTTTATAGCTCATGAGGAAGTATGTGGTGTTTATCTTTCAATCTTGTTGGGCAACTTTCACCAATGGACTAGTGGCTTCATCCGCTTATCCAATAATTTTGCAAAAAGAGCTGGCAATGGGATTCCCAGTCCCAAATTAATTAACAAAAATAGACACTCCTCCATGGTATGTGATTGTTGGACGGCACCCGAAGGATTCGGTTAGCCATGGCTTGTGTAAGCAAAGGTTGGGAGGAGTGTCATCATAATAAAACTAAAATAAAAAGGCACTCCTTCATGGTATGAGATTGTTGGCAGGCACCCGAGGATTCGGTTAGCCATGGTTTGTGAAAGAAAGGTTGGAAGGAGTGCCACCCAAAATAAAATAAAATGGGAGCCGCTCTTTGAAGGTTTGTCTGGCAAGGGGGTTAGAGTACCCGCTACCATTCGTTGACAACAACATACACCTCTCAAAACTTCATTTTTATGCTCTCTTTATGTTTTCAAAATAAAAGCTCTAGCACAAATATAGCAATCGATGCTTTCCTCTATGGAGGACCATTCTTTTACTTTCAATGTTGAGTCAGTTCACCTATTTCTCTCCACCTCAAGAAGCAAACACTTGTGTGAACTGTGCATTGATTCCTACATACTTGCATATTGCACTTATTATATTACTCTATGTTGACAATATCCATGAGATATACATGTTACAAGTTGAAAGCAACCGCTGAAACTTAATCTTCTTTTGTGTTGCTTCAATGCTTTTACTTTGAATTATTGCTTTATGAGTTAACTCTTATGCAAGACTTAATTGATGCTTGTCTTGAAGTGCTATTCATGAAAAGTCTTTGCTTTATGATTCACTTGTTTACTCATGTCATATACATTGTTTTGATCGCTGCATTCACTACATATGCTTTACAAATAGTATGATCAAGGTTATGATGGCATGTCACTCCAGAAATTATCTGTGTTATCGTTTTACCTGCTCGAGACGAGCAGAACTAAGCTTGGGGATGCTGATACGTCTCCGACGTATCGATAATTTCTTATGTTCCATGCCACATTATTGATGATATCTACATGTTTTATGCACACTTTATGTCATATTCGTGCATTTTCTGGAACTAACCTATTAACAAGATGCCGAAGTGCCAGTTCCTGTTTTCTGCTGTTTTTGGTTTTAGAAATCCTAGTAACGAAATATTCTCGGAATCGGACGAAATCAACGCCCAAGTTCCTATTTTCACCGGAAACATCCAGAACACCCGGGAAGGACCAGAGGGGGGGCACTGGGCCCCCAGACCATAGGCCGGCGCGGCCCAGGCCCTGGCTGCGCCGCCCTATGGTGTCATCGCCGCTTCGACCCTCCTGCGCCGCCTCTTCGCCTATTTAAAGCCCCTGGATCAAAAACCCTGATAAGTTCGACGAAAACCACAGAAACCTTCCAGAGCCGCCGCCATCGCGAGGCCAAGATCTGGGGGACAGGAGTCTCTGTTCCGGCACGCTGCCGGAGCGGGGAAGTGCCCCCGGAAGGCTTCTCCATCGACACCGCTGCCATCTCCACCGCCATCTTCATCACCGCCATCGCTGCCTCCATGATGAGGAGGGAGTAATCCACCCCCGAGGCTGAGGGCTTCGCTGTAGCTATGTGGTTCATCTCTCTCCCATGTACCTCAATACAATAATCTCATGAGCTGCTTTACATGATTGAGATTCATATGAGTTTTGTATCACAATTCATCTATGTGCTACTCTAGTGATGTTATTAAAGTATTCTATTCCTCCCGCATGGTGTAAAGGTGACTAGTGTGTGACCCATGTGGTTCTTGTCGTAGGCTATGATCATGATCTCTTGTGGATTGTGAAGTTAACTATTACTATGATGGTATTGATGTGATCTATTTGGTTATGTTGATCTATCTTACACTACAAGGTTACTAAAATATGAACAGTATTGTGGAGCTTGTTAACTCCGGCATTGAGGGTTCGTGTAATCCTACGCAATGTGTTCATCATCCAACAAAAGTGTAGAGTATGCATTTATCTATTCTGTTATGTGATCAATGTTGAGAGTGTCCACTAGTGAAAGTGTAATCCCTAGGCCTTGTTCCTAAATACTGCTATCGCTGCTTGTTTACTGTTTTACTGTGTTACTACTGCTGCAATACTACCACCATCAACTACACGCCGGCAAGCTATTTTCTGGCATCGTTGCTACTGCTCATATATATTCATACCACCTGTATTTCACTATCTCTTTGCCGAACTAGTGCACCTATTTGGTGTGTTGGGGACACAAGAGACTTCTCGCTTTGTGGTTGCAGGGTTGCATGAGAGGGATATCTTTGACCTCTTCCTCCCTGAGTTCGATAAACCTTGGGTGATCCACTTAAGGGAAAACTTGCTGCTGTTCTACAAACCTCTGCTCTTGGAGGCCCAACACTGTCTACAGGAAAAGGAGGGGGAAGTAGACATCAAACCACAACTACTACACTCACAACCCGGTTTGTTGCTGCTATATACAATAGCATAGGCTCCCTTTCTAGAGGTGAAGCCAGTATAGGCGTTGTGGCCAACATTGTTTTCAGCTCTTTAAACGCTGCGTCTGCCTGAGGGGTCCAGACGAACGTGTCAGATTTTTTCATGAGAGCATAGAGCGGCAGAGCTTTTTCTCCCAACCTGCTTATGAACCGGCTTAGCGATGCCAAGCTTTCGGTAAACTTCTGCACGTCTTTTAGATCGCGCGGTATGGTCATTCTTTCAATTGCCCGGATTTTTACCGGATTGACCTCAATGCCTCGGCTTGATACGAGAAAGCCAAGCAACTTGCCGGCAGGGACACCGAAGGTACATTTTGCCGGATTGAGTTTCATCCGGAATCTTCTCAAGTTATCAAATGTTTGCCGGAGGTCATCGATTAAGGTTTCTTTTATCTTGGTTTTTACCACGACATCATCCACATAGACTTGCACATTTTTTCCGATTTGATCAAACAAGCATTTTTGCATACAGCGCTGGTACGTTGCACCAGCGTTGCGCAAACCAAAAGGCATAGTGACATAGCAATAAGCCCCGTGCGGGGTGATGAACGCAGTTTTTATTTGATCTTCCTTTTTCAAGGGGATTTGGTGGAAACCGGAATAAGCATCCAAGAAAGACAACAGCTCACATCCTGCAGTGGAATCAATCACTTGATCGATCCGAGGTAAAGGGAAAGGGTCTTTCGGGCAAGCTTTGTTCAAGTTGGTGTATTCGATGCACATGCGCCACACCTTTGGAGCTTTTGCTTCCATGTTCTCTTCTTTTTTCTTCTCGACCAGCACCGGATTGGCTAGCCACTCAGTGTGCAGTACTTCCACAATGAACCCGGCAACCAGTAACTTTGTCACCTCTTCTCCAATGATCTTTCTCCTGTCTTCAGCAAACCGGCGCAGCGGCTGCCTTACTGGCTTTGCATCTTTCCGGACATTTAATGAGTGCTCAGCCAGCTCCCTCGGAACACCTACCAAGTCATCAGTGGACCAGGCAAAGATATTCCGATTCTCACGGAGGAAGCTGACGAGCGCGCTTTCCTACGCCTCATTCATGCCGGCACCGATAGGAACGGTGCGCTCAGGGTAAGCCGGATCCAGCACAATGTCCTTTGTTTCTTTTGTTGGCTTAAATGCCGGTACGCCCAGGTTTGCACTCATTGCCGCTAAACTCAGCTGTGAGGACTGAGCCAGCGCAACTGCAGTTTGCATCCTCGTTTTTTCTTCAGCGATCACCAGCGACTCTGCCAGGTTTGATCCGGCGGAAGCTGTTTCCAGTGAGACTTTGTAGTTTCCCACCACAGTCAAGGGTCCACGAGGTGCCAGCATCTTCATCTTGAGATATGCCGTGTGAGTCGAGGCCATAAAAGCAGCTAATGCTGGTCTCCCCAGCAAAGCATGGTAAGGACTATCTAAGTCCACCACCTCAAACTCCAGGTTCTCAACCCGGCAATTGTCACATCCTCCAAACGACACATCCACCCGGACTTTTCCAACCGGTGCGCAGGACAGTCCCGGAACGATTCCATGGAACGTTGTGCGCGTTGGCTGAAGCATGTTTTCTGTTATGCCCAGCATGTTCATGGTGTGCCGGTACATGATGTTTATGTTGCTCCCATTGTCTATCAGCACCTTGCTGAACTTGACTCGAGCATTTGGCCCTTGCATGATTGGGTCCAAGACAAGAGCATAGCCACCCGGGTTAGGCATGATCTTAGGGTGATCCTTGAATGACCACGAGATCTCTTGATCAGACCACAGCATATATTTTGGTACTACTGGCATCACCGCGTTCACTTCCATAGAACGGCGATATAGGCTCTGTCTGTCGGTTGGCTCAGTTACGAACACAACGCAGCACATATCTGGATTTTTGTAAATATTCCGGCCCAAAGGTGCTGGTGGAGGTGGTTGGCCATTGCCTTCTCCCACTTGGTTAACTTGCTGGTATTGTTGCCGGTTTGGCTGCACCGGTAAGGCGTTTGCCCCGGTAAGCGGTGGTGGTGGTGGTAGCTGTTGTTGCCGCGGCATGTCCTGCGGCGGTTGTGCATCTTTTACCGTTCCCTTTTGCATCAAGTACTTGGTCCAGGTACAATCCTTCGTCAGATGGTTTGACGGGTGTGCCGGATTCGGTGTGTGCCACCGGCAAGGTTGGTCCATGGCAGCTTCCATGGTGTACTTCGCGGGTTCTTGCCAGTTCTTTTTTCTGAACCCAAGGCTTCTTTTCTATCCACTGTTTTTTAGGACCCGCCCATGGCTACGATCCGGTTCTCTGCCTCTGACTGCCGCTGGCCTCAGAGTTTTCTTGTACTGCAGCAACTTGCTGCGGACCGTACCTTCGATCCGGGAAATCTTCCCTTCTTTTGTTATTCCGGTTATCCCGGTGTTGCTCTTGGCGCTGCTGTTCCGGCTCAGGTTGCACTGCCGGCTGCGTTGGGTCTCCCAACGCATAGCTATCCGCCACACGTATCATCTCTGCCAACGTTGTCGGCATGTTCCGCTGCAGCTTTTGCCACAACGGTGAACCTCTCCTACACCCACTGCTAAACCAAGCAATGGCTTGTGCCTCGATTACCCCTTCACAGGAGTTCCTTGTAGTGTTCCACCTGGCCAGATAATCCCGGTCTGTTTCGTTCTGGCGCCGTATGCACAAAGCGAGCTGTTGCGGCCTGTTTGGCCTCTGATAGGTGTTGCTGAAATTGCTCACGAAAGCTTCCTCAAAATCCAACCAGCCATTTATGCTTCCTGCCGGCAAGTTGTTTAGCCAGATTCTTGCCGGTCCAACCAAAAATGATGGTATGATTCTCACGGCCCATCGCCGGTTTCCTCCTCCAGCTACAGTTCCTCCACCGCCTGCGACGTATACCGCGGTCACGTAGTCCGCGAGCCAGTCTTCCGGCTTCGTAGTGCCATCATATGTTTTTGTGTCACGAGGCAACATAAAGTTGCGAACTGGTGGCTTTTCTTTCATGATCCTTGGACCAAAACACTTTGGGCCCGGGGGACCTTCTTCCTCGATCATTTCTGACAAGTATACTCTATCCAGACGGTGCCTCGCATCCCGTTCCGGTAGGTACCTTTCTCCCAAGCGTTCTCCCAACGGGTTCCGGTATGCTGCCGGTCTTGCGGAATCAGCCTCATCATAACATTCCGGTACCGCGGCCCTTGCCTGCCGGTACCTTGGGGGATCTATTTCCTCCTCATCATACGCCGCCCTTGCAGCTCGATAGTTTTGCCCGGTTTCTTGTCTACCGGCATGATTGTTTCCGGCATAGCCCTCTCTGGCATAGCCTCTGTTTGCCCCTTGGCCTTTTCTGCCGGCATCAAATTGCCCGGCTTGTTGTTTTCCGGTAAGAACCGGATCATACACAGTCATCTGCTGCGCATTCACCTCTTTTTCTCTTCTTCTGTCCGGATGGGGGGACGAAGCCTGCCCATGGGACTTGCTACCGGCATTCCTTGTCGAACGCGCGGATTTTGAAGCCACAGCCTTGTTTAGCTTATCAAGCTGTTCAGCATTTTGCTGCTCGATAGTTTCAAGAAGTTCCCGGACACGCTCTTGTTGTTTTGCCAGAGCGTCCCCGTAAAGCGAGTCACATAGCGCTACAGCAGCTTTAGCAGCTTTTATTGTTTTATCCGGGCTACTGTACTTAGGTTTCTCTACAATGCTCACAGATGCAGATGTGCTTTTGCCGGCAGCAATTTCTTTGCGCAGATCCTGATCTAGATTGCGAGCCTTAAGCCGGTTTTCCGGTAGCCTAGCAGCATGAGCGCTAACAGAAGCAAAGCCATGGGCAGCGTTATACTCACGTACGGTTAGGTTCAGCTCGCGCTGCGCCCTGACGATGTCCTTGCCGCTCTCGAGCATCTTCTGGCGCTGCGCCTCCAGCTCCGCCTGAGCCGCTACCGGGTCGATGTTCTGCGCGATGGGGGTGGCGAGGACGTTCATCGCCACTTGGAGTGGTGTTTCCGGTGGCGCGGATGATGCTCCCGCTGCGCCTGCGCCGCGTTCCAGCGGTGGCTTGGCCGCACGGGTCGAAACCGCACGCCCAGCACCTTCTTCCGCAGCTTCTTTGCCGGCGTCGACCGCGCCTGCCATCATCACCTCCACGCTGCCTGGAGCGCGGCCCGCATGTAGCCACCTTGGTGGATCCAGCGCCACCAGTACCGGCGAGAGGCACTGGCGCACAGGAACGGTGCCGAAGTAGATGCGGTGGCTGCCGAACTCGATGATGCGGCCGTTCTTGGGGAAGATGCCGCCGTTGGCGAAGCAGCCCGCGTTGTCGTTGATGAAGTCCATGGCGTGGATGCGCTACACCAACGCGGAGACCGTACGCTGGCCGGCGACGTCGAGGATGCCCGCCCGAATGTGAACTCCAGCAAGCGCCACTTCATGCCCCACGGTGGGCGCCAACTGTCGTCGTGGCGAACGAGCAGATGCCATGGGATGGCTTAAGTTGGGGCCGAATGGGCGCTAGAGGATTCGGGGGAGGGTTTGCGACTAGATGGGATGAACTTCCGGATGCTTTCCTCAAGAACACAACCAAAGGCCGGTATGCAAGAAGAGAGACAAGAGGAAGAACTCTGCACTAGATCGCTAGCTTCATTGATCTCAACATGGTTACAGGTTCTTGGATACAAGGTCTAACGTCTAATCTCTTCTGTTGACCCGCGCCTGTAAGAGGCTGTGCCCCCTCTCCTTATATAGGGGAGAGGGTGGCTTGCAGAGCAAGAAACCCTAATGGCATCTTTGACTGAACAAACTACTTTACAAAGCTACTTTAATCATGGATGATGCCGGGGTCTTCTTTAATCAGGGACGCTGACGTCCTCCGGTTTCTTTCAGCGTCACCCCTCTCTTTGGCGCTAGGGCTCCGATTAAAGTCACTTTGCTTAGCTCATCCTTGTCTTCTAGCTCTGAAGAGAATCTTTGACCAGTCTTGCCGACAGGCCCTTCTTTCCGGTATCTTCTTTATCCGGTTCCGGTATACCCCTCTTGGGGATACCGGCTTAGCTTCACTTAGCCAAATTCTTATCTTTGTGCTCCGGTAAGAATATTAAACCGGTATCTTGATGGCTCAAACCATCCGGTTTGGCATGCCTTTGGCATACCGGGGGTCATCTCCCCAACACCGGTCATATTTCCTTTACTGATAAATTTAACTGCAATCATGTTATGTTTACTTTTTGCAAACATCTTCTTCCATTCGATACGTCTAATCCTTTGTGTTCAGCAAACCGGTGAGATTGACAACCTCACTGTAAGTTGGGGCAAAGTACTTTGGTTGTGTTGTGTGCAGGTTCCACGTTGTTGCTGATGCTGGTAATGCGTCCTGCCACTAGTCAGCCAGCAACACCTTCAGAAATCACGTCTTTCTCCTACTGGTCGATTAAACCTTGGTTTCTTACTGAGGGAAAACTTGCTACTATGCTCATCATACCTTCCTCTTGGGGTTCCCCAACAGTGTGAAGTCGGCGTTACGATAAGCACCATAAGGGGGGCGACGGCGAGTCCTTGCCGCCCAATTCGGCTCCGCCCCGTGCAGAGCTACCACGCAAAGCCATGGCGTCACGGAGCTGGGGCGAAGCGTCACTTCTGCGCGCTGGATTGCTCGCCGGAGAGGTGGCTAGTGGCGGCGAAGCGAGTGGTAGCGGCGGATGGGAGGAGGGTTTGGAAACCGAACTCCCCTCCGCGGCCCGTCTTAATACGGGACGGTCGCCGAGTTTCTCGGGCCCCCGAACTCAGTTTACGGGACAGGCCGCGAGTTTGGGCTCCATTCTGGGCCTATTTCGGCCTGAACCCGTAAACTCGCCGGAATTTTTTGGTTTCGGCTCGTTTTTCGTAACTGTTAGAGTTACTCTTAGCTCGTTAGATCTATACATGACTAAGTTACTAGAACTGGAGTCCCCTTTTTAATATTATTTTCATTATACTGCAGCATATTTAAAGTCCTCTGAAGATCGACATCCTTAATTTTGTTTACTGAATCTTCTATTTGACTCGGTGAAGCACCTGGTGAAACTCCTAGAATAGCTCCCCTAGCCACTACCACTTCATTCGATATAGACGCAATAGAAAACTATTAAGATAAATTGGTACCTGCAATTGTTGACCGATCCCTGTCTTGTGCAGTCTTATGAGCCTGCTCGAAATGAGGCGCCGCTGCATGCGGTTGGCCTTTGATCGTCTCACTTGATCGAGTTCCACTCACAGGAATACCGCCAAAGGCAATGATGTCCGTATGTAAGTAACACCCACCCAAGAAAGCGCCCTTCGTTTTGGCAAGCACGGTGAGAATGTGCTACGAAATGCACTCCCTCCTCGAGTTCATGGCAGCCTCGGTGAAAACTTGTGTACACCGTCGGCCTCCTACCGTCTAACATAGTTCGACCTTGGCGAGAACAAAGGTGTAGAAGGTGAGGTTATATTGCGTAAGGTTAGCATCAAGGAAAAAAAATAGGGCGCTATAACAAAATAGCGTCGACCAAAAAATACGCTATTATCACTAGTGGAAAACTGGGCTATAGGCCCGGTCCATTTGGGCCTTCAGTCCCGGTTCCCAAACCGGGACCAATTAGGCGGGACTAAAGGGTCCCCCCTTTAGTCCCGGTTCAAAGTTGCACCGGGCCTAAAGGCATCGACACATGGTGCGGCCAGGGAGCTTGCGGTGGATGCCCTTTGGTCCCGGTTCGTGTTACGAACCGGGCCTGGGGTTCTCTGCCACGGCAGAGAATTGCTATTTCTCTGCCGCGGCACAGGTTTAGGTTGTACCAGCGAAACAGGGCGTTTCTCTGCCGCGGCAGAGTTTCAGCAATGCATATATATCATTCAAGAAACCACAAAAAATCGTCGTGAATATATATAGAGATCGTCAACAGTACACGTAATGCATGCATATTTACAATATAAAGCTAGTCGGATCTCTTTACTAAATCTATTAGATTCTACGAAGTTGCTCAATCGTCACGAACTGCCGATAGTGCTCTCCACCTAGGGTAACGACCTCGGTAACAAAGAATCCCGCGATTTCCTCTTGAATTGCTCGTATTTGATCCTCCGTTATGAGAGTGTCCCGCAGGCGTATCATCTATATTTAAAAAAGGAGATCAATATATGAATGGAACTCAATACAATAGATGGTACTAATTAAGATTAATTGTGAAAATTTGTTATCGTACACGAGTCTGGTGTATACGGGCATCCCCACCCTTGGGACAAGCCATGTCACGAATGAAGGTGCAGACGTAGTATCCATATAAGTTATTCCCGGGTTCCTGCCTCATATACTTTACGAAAAAATAGTTCGATCAAACTAATAATCAAGCATCATATTGAAAGTAAATATCATATATAGAGTTTCACGGACATAGCTATATATATAGTACTACTTACAGGGTAATCTAGAAATGTAAGCTCCGGTTTCCATTTACCCGGAACAGTATTGATGAACCGTTTCCAAGCCCTGCCCGGCAAAAAATAATGAGTAAATGAGTTATTGACTAGTTGATGATATCGTCGAATTAGAACAGATGAAGATGCCAATACGAAATTGATTGAAATTACCTCTGGAGGATGGCAGCCATGTCCGCCCATTCCGCATATTCTTTACGTTTCGAGTCCATGACTTTTACGACCCCTTTGTGAAGATCAATGATTAGGAGAATAAAGTGGAATCTGCACAAGCATAGCTCAATGATTACGAGAATAAAGTGGAAGGTGCACAAGCATAATGTATGTTATATATAACACTCACCTGAAGTTGTAGGGAAAGAATATATCCTCTTTGTCTGCTTGCTTCTCTAAAAACATTACGATGTTGTCCTCTGTGTCCTTGGCGAAGTCTCGAACCGTAACTTCATGAACTGTGTTTGGGTCTATGAACCCCAGCGGTAGGAGCTTGCCTCTTTTGTATTCGAGCTTCTTCATTCTGCATAATTAAATGTATAGCGTACACAAAGAATATAGTGAGGATAATTGTTAGTGCAAATGAATGAGCTGAGCTACATACTTAATTACATAAATAAACCACTTATAGGCAGTAGCAACTGATGACAGCTTTGTCGAGGGCGTCTTGATTGAATAACTGAAACAATTCTTCTAACTCAAGGTTTATCTCGCCTTCCCCCCGGAAGTAATGCTCATCTCTAAGATACACCGTGAGGTAGGCATCACCTCTTCGATAGGCTTTCAGGTACCATTCATGCAACCTTCGCATCTGAGTCCCTAGACGCGCGAGCTCGCCAGGTTTGACGAGATCAGATCCGTATCTATACTTGTTTACCACTTGAGCCGTTGGATAGTAATCTTCATACTCAACTGATGCTCCCTGAGCTCTAGCCGCCCGTTCGATCATTGATGCCGTCTCTGGATCATGATAGGGCTCCACGACGAAGTGGGGTACGGCCTGAATGTCCTGCTGTCCAAGTTGGGCGACTTTTTTTTGCTTCTTTGCTCGCTCTAGAGGACTGTCCAAGAGAGCGGTCACAATCAGCTCTCAGCTCAGGTCTCTTCATTCTCATCTCGGCAAAGTGCTTCACTGTCTGCGGTGGAATAAACATCTTCTTCGGCGCAAGAAACGCCTTTTGCTCTTCAGTCTGCTCATGTGGTAACAACTCTGGAGTCTGTGCCCTCATCGGAGTTGATGATCTCTTCGGAGCTGTAGGAGGTGCCGCGGTTAGCTTCCTCTTTTGCTTAGGTGGAGGCGGCGGAGTCTCCTGACGAGGAGGAGGAGGTGGCAGAGTATTTTCACGCGGAGGAGACTGCTCATGCACAGGGGAATCATCATCGCGCAGAGGAGAATCATCACGCGGAGGAGACTGCGCAGGTGGCGGAGGAGGCGGACGAGGTGGCCTGCTTGTTGGCTTCTCACCTGGAAACACAATGTTCTCCTTCCGCCATTGCACGGTGGTTCTACGGGCTTCTCCCAGTTCTTTGATTTCCCCATCTTCACCTGCAGGGTGCTCAAGCACCAACCCCTCATAATCTCTCAACACTTCATCCACCATCACAACAGCAAAGTCGTCTTGAACCGGACGGCAATGGTAAGACCTTGTAGGTAAGAGGATGCCGACCGCCGCCTTGAAGGATAGGTTGAAAACTTTAACATGCAGCTCACAAGGACGGCTCTCAGTGAGATCATCCACGGGGGGGGGGGGGGGTAGCGAGGAGGCTCGACCACCTGGTCATCATCATCATTATCCACCTGCTGAGAGGAAGCCACGCTGCTTTTCCGGTGTTGTTGAGATTGCAGCGGGACGAGGGCATTGAGCAATGCAGGATCTACAGCCTGCCCCTGAGCCATCTGGGATGTAAGTACTTGGGTTACCATGGTTAATTGGGCTTTCATGGTGCTCATACCCTCCTCTAAGGATGATATGCGGTCTGTTTCCCTTGCCTTTCTCCTCTCATGGCTTTTATCAGGAAATCTCTTCCTTTCCGCAGGAAAGCCATACTTCCACGGAACGGAGCCTTCTGTGCCTCGTGTTCATCCGCCGTGTTATTTGTTCCGAAGGGCGCGTGTCAGCTCATCGTTCTCTCTTTCGGGCTGGAACCTCCCCTCCTCCACGTCCCTATGTGCTTGTTCTAGGGCTTCAATGGGAACCTTCAGATGAGCTTTCTTATAGATGCACTTCCCTGTTTCTGGATGCAACGTTCCCCAATCCCATAGAACCACTCCTTGTACCGTTCGATCCAACCGTGTGTCCCTAATCTGATCCCTTTCCTGGTCAGTTCCGCCTCAGCTGCCTGCCACTTAGGACGGTTAGCCATGTATCCACCTGGACCCAGAATTTGGTGATATAGCTTCAACGCAGAATTTGCCTTATTTGTTTCCGACCTTTTCTTAAATTCTTCTGACTCCGTGCTATACTTCACGAATTCGTCCCAGTGATTTTTTACCTTCTCACTGTCCGGAGTCTTTTTTTTTCTTGATAAGGCCGCGCAATCTTTTCTTGTGGTTCTTGAATAGTTCGGCCATCTTCTTCTTGGCAAACTCGCGGAGGGCCTGCTCCATCTTGGCCTTTTCAGCGTCATCCCCCTCTTCAGGTACTATGCTGAAATGTGACATGAGCTTGGTCAGAATGCTGTTTTTGGCTACATCATCGATATAAAGACCTTGAGCTTCTTCCTCTGCAGACAGCACTAGTCCCTTCGGCTTGTTCCATTCTCGAACGGTGATCGGGACGTGGTCCCTAACAAGCACTCCGCATTGAGCTATAAATTCCTTTGCACCTTTCTCTGGAGCAATCGGTTTACCATCCTTAGCGATGTGGGTGATGTCGTGCCTAACACCGTCGTTCAACTTTTTGGCCGGGCCTCGCTTCCTCGACTTTACAGAAGAAGTGCTCGATCCGGAGGGCTAAAAAAGAAATAATTCATAGTCGGTACAATTTAATTAGTTAATGCATCTAGTCGATCAACAACGGCTTAATTAATTTATATACCTGGGTGATAACTACGGTTCCGGAGCCATTATGATGATCTTCTTCCTCACCGGCGCCATTAGGATCTTCTTCCTCAATATTCTCCGCTCCCTCACCGGAGTCATTCAAAAAAGTTGCGGTGACATCGTCACCGCCATCATCTAGAATAACGTCGTCGTCGCGATCATCCAGAGTACCGTGGGCTATGAGGTTCTCCATGAAATTTTCTTGAATTTCATCTCTGTTCATGCTTTCTACAACAACCTGCAAGCTATATATAGGAACCATCATATGATCAAATTAAGGATAATGCAGAAAACTGAAAATGGAGTTACATATAAAGCGCCGCATCGCTGTGCTATAAAGCGCCGCGTGCGCGCGGAACCACACGTCGTCGTCGCCTCCGTTCATTCGTCGCCGGGATGCCGCCGCGCTGTCACGGCTCGTCCGGCTTCCGTGGCGTCCGAGCACGTCCGAACGGTAGGTTCTACGCCGAGATGCGCGCCGGTGGCTTCCGGCTCACCCTCGGCACGTACAACACCCCGGAGCTGGCGGCGCGCGCTTACGACACGGCCGCATGGCGATTTCGGCGGCCACGGTGTGACATGAACTTCCCAGACGTCGAATCGCTAGAGGAGGCGGAGTTCCTCGCGCCGACGCCGTGCCTCGTCGACGACGAGGACCGTCGCCGCCACCGCCAGGTGCAGCATCGGATCGCCATCGCCGAGCACGACGAGGAGTTGATGCGCCGGTGGAGGGCGTAGTTCCCCAACGACGTCGACAACACCGACGCGTTCTTCGCTGACCTCCGGGCACATCGCAGGTCCAACAGGCGCCACCGTCGGGCCGTCGCCGTGTTCGAGCTCGACAACCCGAATACAACTTGGGCCGACAACGACCCTCGGTGGGACGACATTTGGACCGAGACAACCTCCGACGACGAGTAGATCGACTAGACTAGTTGTTTATCTATTTTAATTGTATTTTCAATAAAGTCGTTGTGGCAGACGCTGATGATGAGAAAAGTTTCCCGCCAGATACATGGAATTAAAGTACAGAGCTCAACTGAAAATTAATTAAGATACATGGCCAGATTCGACTGTTCGAGTCATTCAGTCATACTCGTGCCAAGTCCTATAGTACTCGCCACTGTAGTCCTCGTAGTCGCCGTCATCATCGTCGCCGGCATCGGGGTCGCGGTAGTCGAACCTCGGCGGGAGAGCACGCGTGGGCTGGGACTGAGGGTAGCGCAGGCGGGGGCCACGGTGGGCCATGATGCCCTGGAGAGTCCGGCCGCGCCACCACAGCCGATGGCCGTCCTCGTTCAAGTTCGAAGGAGGCGGGCCACCCTCCTCGTACCTGGCAAGCGCCCTCTCACGCCGATTGATGAAGAAGCTTTCCCAAGTCGGGCTGTAGTCGGGATGCCACTGGGGATTCCTCCGCTGCTTTGGCGTGAGCTCGAAGTAGTAGTGGTTTGTGATGGCCATCTCGCGCGCTACACCTAGAGGGACAGGAGGGACCGGTATGCCTCCGACGCTCAGCAACCAGCCGGTCGGGACGCGGTAGCCCGGCGGGCAGGGGTAGTTTGACGCGCAAAGCGCCTCCGCCTCCCGGAGGGTTAGAGATATGATGGAAGCCATGGGACAGAGTGATGAGGTTTGCAGATATGAGTCTAGATGTGATATGTAAATGGAGGCTAAGCCGACATATATATAGTGAAAAAATGGCGGGAGGACGGAGGCGGGAAGCAGTGGAAAGCGCGGGAAGAAAAATAGGCGGGAACGCAGTGCCGCCGAAAACATTAGTCCCGGCTGGTGGGTACAACCGGGACTAAAGATCATTTTTCTGTCATCTAACAAAACTGTCGGTGGGATAAGGACGTGTGGGTAACCTTTAGTCCCGGCTGGTGGGTACAACCGGGACGAAAGATCCTTTTTTTGTCATCTAACAAAACTGTCGGTGGGATAAGGACGTGTGGGTAACCTTTAGTCCCGGCTGGTGGGTACAATCGGGACTAAAGATGTTGGCAGGATAAGAACGCATGGGTGGACGCACTGCTCGATAAGATAAAGCATGTAGCGCACGACGCCCTGTCGAAGGAACAAGACAAAGTAGAAGAGGTGCCGTGCCTATAAAAGGAGCATCGATACGCCTTGCCAAGCAGATCAACAAGCCAAGCAGAGTTTCATTCCCATGGATGAAGGGAAGGGTTGGGAAATCTCCCGTGGCGTAGCTTCTCGAAGATGTCGTTGGTGCACACGCCCTACGGCATGTTCGGAAGCTGCTCCTCGGAATTTTTCCCTACAAGCACCTGAATGACTACATCTCATCTAACAGTGTTGGGGAAAGGGTTGGGAAATCTCCCGTGGCGCAGTTTCTCGAAGATGTCGTTGGTGCACACGCCCTACGACATCTTCAGAAACTGCGCCTTGGAATTTTTTCCTGCAAGCCCCTGAACGACTACATCTCCTCTAACATTGTTGGGGAAAGGGTTGGGAAATCTCCCGTGGCGCAGTTTCTCGAAGATGTCATTGGTGCACACGCCATACGGCATCTTCAGAAACTGCGCCTTGGAATTTTTCCCTGCAAGCCCCTGAACGACTACATCTCCTCTAACAGTATTGGGAAAAGGTTTGGGAAATCTCCCGTGGCGCATCACCACTTTTAATATCTTACATACAGTTAAATGATTACACAAAAATAAATGGGAAATTGATTGCCATGTTGAGATACTCATTTGTGCCATGAACATTCTCAATTAGCTTGATGATGGAGCATCTTCATCATTTAATCTTCTTCGGCCGTAACCATGGAGCATCTTCATCATTTAACTTGATGCTTGGATCAATGTTCACTCTGAAGGGTGGAATTTCATCAAACTGATTATAATCTTCTGACATGTCTGTCTTGTCCTCCACTCCCACGATGTTTCTTTTTCCAGAAAGAACTATGTGGCGATTTGGCTCATCGTTTGATGTATTTGTTTCCTTATGTTTCCTTTTTCTTGGTTTGGTAGACATATCCTTCACATAGAAAACTGGGCCACATCCTTGGCTAGGACGAATGGTTTGTCTCTATACCCAAGATTGTTGAGATCCACTGTTGTCATTCCATACAACTTGTCTACCTGAACCCCGCCTCCTGTTTTGTTGACCCATTTGCACCTAAACAAAGGGACCTTAAAAGAAGGTCCATAGTCAAGTTCCCATATATCCTCTATGTAACCATAATATGTGTCATTTGGGCCTTCATTCATTATTGCATCAAATCGGACACCACTGTTTTGGTTGGTGCTCTTTTTATCTTGGGCGATCGTGTAAAATGTATTCCCATTTATCTCGTACCCTTGAAAAGTCACTACAGTCGAAGATGGTGTCTGGGCCAGCAAGTACAACTGATCTTCAATATCTTTGTTATTCAGGAGATGTTTTTGCAACCAACCGCCGAAAGTCGACATGTGTTCACGTCTAATCCAATCGTTCGACTGCCCCGGGTTCTGGGAGCGTAGAAAGTTCTTGTGGTCACCGATATACGGAGCCACCAAGGTGGAACTTTGTAGAACTGTGTAGTGTGCTTGAGTCAAAGAAATCCCGTCCCTACATATCATTGATTTCCTTCCTAGCGTGCCTTTTCCACTTAGTCTCCCTTCATGCCGCGATTCAGGAACACCAATCGGCTTAAGGTCAGGAATAAAGTCAACACAGAATTCAATGACCTCCTCTGTTCCATAGCCCTTGGAGATGCTTCCTTCTGGCCTAGCACGGTTATGAACATATTTCTTTAAGACTCCCATGAACCTCTCGAAGGGGAACATATTGTGTAGAAACACAGGACCGAGAATGGAAATCTCATCGACCAGGTGAACGAGGAGATGTGTCATAATATTGAAGAAGGATGGTGGGAACACCAGCTCAAAACTAACGAGACATTGGACCACATCATTCTTCAACCTCGGTAGAATTTCTGGATTTATTACCTTCTGAGAAATTGCATTGAGGAATGCACATAGCTTCACAATGGGCAGTCGAACATTTTACGGTAGAAGCCCCCTCAATGCAATCGGAAGCAACTGTGTCATTATCACGTGACAGTCATGAGACTTCAGGTTCTGGAATGTTTTCTTCTCCATATTTATTATTCCCTTTATATTGGAGGAGAAGCCAGACGGGACCTTGATACTGCTCAGACATTCAAAAAATATTTCCTTCTCTGCTTTTGTAAGAGCGTAGCTGGAGTAATGACGTCATTTAACTCTCTCATGCAGTTTTTTGGGGTCTTTCCTACGTTGCTGGTCCTCCTGTGCTTCTGGTGTATCTTTTGTCTTCCCGTACACGCCCAGAAAGCCTAGCAGGTTCACGCAAAGACGTGCATCACATCGATTGAAGTGCGGACCTCTAAGACTTCCCAATAGGGTAGATCCCAAAATATAGATTTCTTCTTCCACATGGGCGCGTGTCCGGCACCTTCATTTGGAACAGACCGTCCGCCAGGACCCTTTCCAAATATTACATCTAGATCCTTGACCATACCAAATATATCAACACCATCATGATGGGGAGGCTTCCTCCGGTGATCAGCCTCACCGTTGTAATGCTTGCCTTTCTTTCTTACGGGATGGGTAAGCCTAAGAAATCGACGATGCCCCAGGTACACGACCTTCTTACATTTTTCCAAATAATCACCTTCGAGCTCATGTAAACAGTGCATGCATGCATTGTATCCCTTGTTTGACTGTCCTGAAATGTTACCAAGAGCATGCCAGTCATTGATGGTTACGAAAAGTAGCGCTCTTAGGTCAAATTCCTCCTGCTTGTGCTCGTCCCACACACGTACACCTGCTAGGGACCACAGCTGTAGAAGTTCTTCGACTAATGGCTTCAGGTACACATCAATGTCGTTCCCGGGTTGCTTCGGGCCTTGTATGAGCACAGGCATCATAATGAACTTCCGCTTCATGCACAACCATGGAGGAAGGTTATATATACAAAGAGTCACAGACCAGGTGCTATGGCTGCAGCTTGATACGTCCATTTTGCATCACTATTTTATATCATAATTTGTTGTTATTCATTGATATATTTCATATTTAGAGATGATACTTATGTTATTTCATCTATTTTGCATGTTTCATGATTATTGGAGGATCGCGCACCGGAGTTAGGATTCTGCTGGAAAAAGCGCCGTCAGAATGCAATATTTCGGAAGATCAACAACTGACGGAATTTATATGAAAAATCCTATTTTTCCGGAAGATGAAGGGAGCCAGAAGGGGGAGCCGAGGAGGGCCGCCATGGGCCCACCTCATAGGCCGGCGCGGGCCAAGGCCTGGCCGCGCCGCCTTGTGAGGAGGGGGCCCACAGCCCCCTCTTGCCTCCTCTCCTTCGCGTACATCTTCGCCCCGAAAACCTAAGCTCCAGAGGAGAGTCACGAAGAGTCACAGCCGCCTCTGCGGGGCGGAAAACACCAGAGAGAAAAGAGCTCTCCGGCAGGCTGAGATCCGTCGGGGAAATTCCCTCCCGGAGGGGGAAATCGACGCCATCATCACCGTCATCGAGCTGGACATCATCTCCATCACCATCACCATCACCTCCATCGTCATCACCGCCGTCTCCACTGCTGCACCTCGTCACTGCTGTAACAATTTGGGTTGGATCTTGATTGTTTGATAGGGGAAACTCTCCCGGTATTGATTTCTACTTGTTATTGATGCTATTGAGTGAAACCATTGAACCAAGGTTTATGTTCAGATTGTTATTCATCATCATATCACCTCTGATCATGTTCCATATGATGTCTCGTGAGTAGTTCGTTTAGTTCTTGAGGACATGGGTGAAGTCTAAATGTTAGTAGTGAATTATGGTTGAGTAATATTCAATGTTATGATATTTAAGTTGTGGTGTTATTCTTCTAGTGGTGTCATGTGAACGTCGACTACATGATACTTCACCTTTATGGGCCTAGGGGAATACATCTTGTACTCGTTTGCCAATTGCGGGGTTGCCGGAGTGACAGAAACCTAAACCCCCGTTGGTATATCGATGCAGGAGGGATAGCAGGATCTCAGAGTTTAAGGCTGTGGTTAGATTTATCTTAATTACTTTCTTGTAGTTGCGGATGCTTGCAAGGGGTATAATCACAAGTATGTATTAGTCCTAGGAAGGGCGGTGCATTAGCATAGGTTCACCCACACAACAGTTATCAAAACAATGAAGATTAATCAGCTATATGAAGCGAAAGCGCTAGACTAAAATCCTGTGTGTCCTCAAGAACGTTTGGTCATTATAAGTAAACAAACCGGCTTGTCCTTTGTGCTAAAAAGGATTGGGCCACTCGCTGCAATTGTTACTCTCGCACTTTATTTACTCGTACTTTATTCATCTGCTACATCAAAACCCCCTGAATACTTGTCTGTGAGCATCTACAGTGAATCCTTCATCGAAACTGCTTGTCAACACCTTCTGATCCTCGTTGGGATCGACATTCTTACTTATCGAAAATACTACGATACACCCCCTATACTTGTGGGTCATCAAGACTATTTTCTAGTGCCGTTGCCGGGGAGTGAAGCGCTATTGGTAAGTGGAATTGGTAATGGAAACTTTTACTGTTAGTGCTGATTTTATTCCTGCCTGCTGCTATAATTCATTATGGAGAGATCTTCTCTTGAATTTTTATTTGGAAAATCTACTACTACTGCAAAGGTAGTGGATGAGGCGCCAGGTGAGGAAGAAGTTCCATACAAAATACCTATGAAAATTATTGAACGTGTTGTGGATAACCGTTATACATGGGATGGAACTGTTCATCCTGGAGATCATTTACTGTTCTTACATGAATTATGCAGTTTATTCAAGTGTGCAGGTATTGCAATGGATGAAGTGAGGAAGAAGTTATTCTCTATATCGTTGTCTGGTAAAGCGGCACATTGGTATAAATTACTGGATAATGGGGATTCTCTTGAATGGAATGATATTGTGCCCCGATCTTATTCTAAGTTCTATCCTCCAAGTGAAATTCACAAAGACCGGAACCGCATATATAATTTTTGGCCTCATGATGGAGAGAGTATTGCCCAGGCGTGGGGGAGATTGAAGTCTTTAATGCTCAAATGCCCCAATCATGAGCTTCCTGGTAATATTATTATTGATAATTTCTATGCAAGACTTTCTTTTCAAGACAAGACCTTGCTGGATACTTCTTGTTCTGGATCATTTACACGCAACAAAGAAGAGTTTAAAAGGGACCTTCTTAATCGGATCCAGGAGAATACTGAAGGATGGGAGAACGACAAAGATAGAGAGTCAGGTATAAAATATGATTATAAATGCATTGAAGCTTTTATGGATACTGATAAATTTCGTAATATTAGCGCTACTTATGGTCTTGATTCTCAAGTCATTGCAAATCTTTATAAAGCTTTTGCCTCTCATTATGAATTGCCTAAGAAGAAGTTTGATAAGTATCATGAACCGTATAAAGATAAAATTGATTCATCTATAAATAAATGTGTTGTAATTGAAACTGTTGATCATGTTATTCCTGAAGCTTATATTGAAAAAACTCCTTTCCCTGCTAAAATGAAGGAGTATTCTGTTATAAATAGTGCAGTTAATAAAAGTGAAAAGAAACCTATAGAACCTGAAGAGAAAATAAAAGTTGAACCTGCTGTTGCAATAGTTAAAGATCTTGTGACTGAAAATGTGGAGGATGGTCATATTATTTTTTGTGAAGATGCTTCTAATATTGTTTCACATCCTAATAAGTCCAAGAAAACTAGTGTTCCTATGCTATCTGTTAGAATTGGTGATCATTGTTAATTGTTATTATGGTTTATGTGATATTGGTACAAGTATTAGTGCTATTCCTTATGAGCTCTACACGGAGATTATGCACGAAATTGGTTCTTGTGAACTTGAAGATATTGATGTGGTTATTCGGCTGGCTAATAGAGAAACTATCTCTCCAATTAGTATTGTTCGAGATGTGGAAGTTCTATGTGGTAAGATTAAATATCCTGCTGACTTTTTGGTACTTGGTTCTGCTGCTAGTAAGTATTGTCCTATCATTTTTGGTAGACCTTTTCTAAACACTTGTGGAGTTGTTATAGATTGCAAGAAAGAGAAAATTTTGACTAAATTTGCTGGTGAATCTTATGAGTTTAATTTCTCTAAATTTGCCAAAACTCCTTATAAAGCGGATTCGCCTAATAATGATTTTAGAGTTGAACAGTGTGCATCTATTGCTCTTGCTCCTAATAATCCTTTGCAGCAACATTTGGAGAATAGTGAGAGTGAAGTTTTTAGGGAAGAAAGAAATGAGCTTGATGAAATTTTCCTTCGTCAACCTATTCTCAAGCATGATTTACCGGTAGAAGATCTGGGTACAACACCACCACCAAAGGAAGATCCTGTCTTTGATTTAAAACCATTGCCTGATAATCTTAAATATGCTCATATTGATGATAAGAAAATATATCATGTTATTATTAGTTCTAAGCTTTCAGAGTTTGAAGAAGAAAGGTTATTGGAAATATTGAAGAAACACCGAGGAGCTATTGGCTACACTCTTGATGACGTGAAGGGGATTTCTCCCTCTATTTGCCAACATGCCATTAATATGGAAGATGATGCAAAGCCTGTTGTTGAACATCAGCGTCGTTGTTGAACATCAGCGTCGTCTAATTCCTAAGATGAAGGATGTGGTAAGAAATGAGGTATTAAAACTTCTTGAAGCTGGTATTATATATCCTATTGCTAATAGTAGATGGGTTAGTCCTGTGCATTGTGTTCCTAAGAAAGGAGGAATGACTGTTGTGCCTAATGAAAATGATGAGCTCATACCTCAAAGAGTAGTTGTAGGGTATAGAATGTGCATTGATTATCGAAAAGTTAATAAGGTTATTAAGAAAGATCATTACCCTTTGCCTTTTATTGATCAAATGTTAGAAAGGTTATCCAAAAATACTCATTTTTGCTTTCTTGATGGTTACTGGGTTTTCACAAATTGCTGTTAAGACTAAGGATCAAGAGAAAACCACTTTCACTTGTCCCTATGGAACTTATGCTTATAGACGTATGCCTTTTGGTTTATGTAATGCTCCTGCTACTTTTTAAAGATGCATGTCTACTATTTTTCATGGCTTTTGCGAGAATATTGTGGAGGTATTCATGGATGATTTTTCTGTCTATGGGAATTCTTTTGATAATTGCTTGCGGAACCTTGATAAAGTTTTGCAGAGGTGTGAAGAAACTAACCTTGTTCTTAATAGGGAGAAATGCCACTTTATGGTTAATGAAGGAATTGTATTGGGACATAAAATTTTCGAGAGAGGTATTGAAGTTGATAGAGCTAAAGTTGAAGCAATTGAGAAGATGCCCTATCCCAGGGATGTTAAAGGTATTCGTAGTGTTCTTGGTCATGCTGGGTTTTATAGGAGATTTATTAAAGACTTCTCCAAGATTTCAAAGCCTCTTACTAATCTTCTTCAAAAAGATGTACCTTTTGTTTTTGATGATGATTGTAAGGAAGCTTTTGAAACTCTAAAGAAAGCCTTAACAACTGCTCCTATAGTTGAACCTCCTGATTGGAACTTACCTTTTGAAATTATGTGTGATGCTAGTGATTTCTTTGTAGGCATTTGTTCTTGGACAGCGAGTAGATAAAAAATTGAAGGTTATTCATTATGCTAGTAAAACTCTTGATGCTGCTCAAAGAAATTATGCTACAACTGAAAAAGAATTGTTAGCTATAGTCTTTGCTTGTGATAAGTTTAGATCTTATATTGTTGATTCAAAAGTTACAATTCATACAGATCATGCTGCAATTAGCTACCTAATGCAAAAGAAAGATGCTAAGCCAAGGCTTATTAGATGGGTACTTCTGTTGCAAGAATTTGATTTGCATATTGTAGATAGGAAAGGTGCTGATAATCCTATTGCTGATAATTTGTCTAGATTGGAAAATATTGCTTATGATCCTGTTCATGTTAATGATAGTTTTCCAAATGAACAATTGGCTGTAATAAAGGTGAGCTCGCGAGATAGCCCTTGGTATGCTGATTATGCTAACTTTATTGTTTCCAAGTACTTGTCACCAACCTTTTCAGCCCAGCAAAGGAGGAAATTCTTTTATGACTTGAGGCATTATTTCTGGGATGACCCACACTTATATAAAGAAGGAGTGGATGGTATTCTGCGAAGATGTGTTCCCGAATATGAACAACAAGAGATATTGAGTAAATGTCATGGTAGTGCTTATGGAGGACATCACGCCGGAGATAGAACCGCGCAAAAGGTTCTACAATCAGGTTTTTATTGGCCAACTCTCTTCAAGGATGCAAGGAAGTTTATTTTATTTTGTGATGAATGTCAAAGGGTTGGTAATATCTCCAGACGCAATGAAATGCCTATGAATTATACTCTTGTTATTGAACCATTTGATTGTTGGGGATTTGACTTCATGGGACCTTTTCCCTCTTCAGAAGGTAACACTCATATACTTGTCGCTGTTGATTATGTTACTAAATGGGTGGAAGCCATACCCACAAAAAGTGCTGATGGTGAGACCTCTTTAAGAATGCTTTTAGATATTATTTTTCCTTGATTTGGAGTTCCTAGATATATTATGACTGATGGAGGTTCTCATTTTATTAATGGTGGTTTTAGAAAAACTCTTGCTAAATATGGTATTAATCATAGAATTGCTTCCGCTTATCATCCTCAAACTAGTGGGCAGGTAGAATTATCAAATAGAGAGATTAAATCTATCTTGCAAAAGACTGTTAATAAAACTAGAAAGAATTGGGCTAGTAAATTGAAGGAAGCACTATGGTCTTATAGAACAGCTTATAAAAATCCCATGGGTATGTCACCGTATAAAATGGTTTATGGAAAAGCTTGTCATTTACCTTTAGAACTAGAGCACAAAGCTTATTGGGCTGTAAGAGAACTAAATGAAGATCCTAAACTAGCCGGTAAGAAAAGATTGCTACAACTGAGTTCTCTAGATGAATGGAGAAGTGAAGCTTATGAGAATGCTAAACTCTTTAAAGAGAAAGTTAAGAAATGGCATGATAAAAGAATTATCAAAAGAGAATTTAATATTGGGGATAAAGTCCTATTGTATCGGTCTCGTCTCAGATTCTTTGAAGGGAAATTACTCTCAAAATGGGAAGGACCATATGTCGTTGAGGAGGTATATCGCTCAGGGGTGATTAAAATTAGTTCTCTCCAAGGCGATGCCTCACAAGTGGTGAATGGACAAAGACTCAAGCATTATATCTCAGGTGATTCTTATAATGAAGATGTTGATGTTATTCGAGTGGAAACTCCGGAAGCTTTCATCAAAGGACAAATTGACAGTCCGGCAGAATTCGATTTTGAATAGGTAACAGTACTGGTAATAAAAAGTCCGCGATTTACTTTCCGAACAATGTTTTTACTGTTTTTGGTAAATATGAAAAATTACAAGATCGAAACAGAGTGGAGGAGACGCACGAGGGCGTGCCCCCATAGGCCGGCGCGGGCCCCAGCCTGGCTGCGCCGCCCTATGAGGAGGCCACCTCGTTGCCTCTCTCCGACTCTGGTTTGACCTGGTACTTTCCTTATGTCGTAAAAATTCCTGCTATATAATCCCCCGGACCCCTGGAGGTCCGTATATCGTTTTCTCGACGTGTTTTGTTTCGAGCTGTTTCTGCCAGGATCTGTTTTCAATCTAGAAGCACCATGGTCTCCAACAACAAGGGCAAGGGGCTTTCGGATGAAGATATTCAAGATCCCGAGTGGAAAGAGGTGGACGAGAGCGTCAAGGAAGAAGATGAAGAAGAAGTGGAGGAAGACTCGCGTGCGTACCCGCGTACTGCCATCGCAAGCATCGAGGTGGTGGAAAACCCTTTCAGTGCCAGGAGGAGCGCAAGAATTCGCACCGGAGGAAGGGTTCCACGTCATTACTTAGCTCCAAAGACATCTTCTTCAGGCACTTACCATCCCTTCCGAAATCTAATTTACAATAGTCAAATTGAAAGGACTCCCAAGGCAGCATTGCCTAGCAATTGGGATATAGATCGTTCTAACACTGCAGGAAGGATGAAGCCTGAAACTGAAGAGTGGGGAAATAACTCCAAGAGTTGGGACTCGCCGTCGGACGTACTTCTTAGCCGCGTCAAGCACAATTCAGAGATGATCCGCAACCTCATGTACAAGATTGATGAGCTTCAGGAGCTTGTTGAGAAGCTTGTCAAGAATGCATCACCACCACCACCGAAGGAGTAATTCATCATCGGTATTGGCATCCCCTTGGTTTGTTTCAAGCTTGGGGGAGTGCCGCGGTATCACATCATCACTATCTTTTACTTTTTACTATCAAGTAGTGTCATATCATGAGTAGGGAAGTTATCATATAAGATGGGTTGCAGTGTGGAAGTATCTCTCCTTAGTTGGTTGTCTATGTATCCCTTGGTGTGAGTTATCGTTATGGAATATTAATGAGAAGTCTTATCATTTACATATTGCACATCTTATTTTAGTTTGCAATCTCTATTATATGATTGATCTTGTTATTAGTATTGGTATCACTTTGGGAGCATTGAATAAATCTATTTGGTTTTGGCAAACTTAGCATTGGTCAATAGCAACAACACTTTGAGGTTTAAGTAGAAAAGAGAAATACATGTAGATATGTTGTTTCATTGTCTTTCTTTCTTGTTAGCTCCTTAGCTTATTATTCTGAAGTTAAAATTGTTTGTGCTTACAAGGAAGATGCATGATTGTTTCTATCACATGTATATTTGTTTGTTTCCCTCAACTCTTATGCTTGCTAATAAACCTTGCTAGCCAAAAAACCTGTACCGAGAGGGAATGCTTCTCGTGCATCCGAACCTTAACCCAAACCTATGCCATTTGTGTCCACCATAACTACCTACTACATGGTATTTCCTGCCATCCCAAGTAAATACTTCGTGTGCTACCTTTAAAACAATTCAAAATTTATCATCCTTTATTTGTGTCAATGTTTTATAGCTCATGAGGAAGTATGTGGTGTTTTATCTTTCAATCTTGTTGGGCAACTTTCACCAATGGACTAGTGGCTTCATCCACTTATCCAATAATTTTGCAAAAAGAGCTGGCAATGGGGTTCCCAGCCCCGATTAATTAACCCTCATAATTTTACAAATAGAGACTCCTCCATGGTATGTGATTGTTGGAAGGCACCCGAGGATTCGGTTAGCCATGGCTTGAGAAAGCAAAGGAGGGGAGGAGTGTCATCTAAATAAAACTAAAATAAAAAGGCACTCCTTCATGGTATGAGATTGTTGGCAGGCACCCGAGGATTCGGTTAGCCATGGCTTGTGAAAGCAAAGGTTGGGAGGAGTGCCAACCTAAAATAAAACTTTATGGGAGCCGCTCTTCGAGAGTTTGTCTGGAAAGGGGGTTAGAGTACCCGCTACCAGTCGTTGACAACAACAAACACCTCTCAAAATGTTACTTTTACTCTCTTTATATGATTTCAAAACTGAAAAAGCTCTAGCACATGATTTAATCCATGCTTCCCTCTGCGAAGGGCCTGTCTTTTACTTTATGTTGAGTCAGTAAACCTATTTCCCTCTATCTTAAGCAAGCATTTGAGTTGTTGTGATCAAACCATCTATATTGTGATTTACTTCATCATGTTTTTTATTCTTCCTTGTTTAGTACAAGTTTTATCCAAATGAATATAGCTTTGAAAGTTATCAATGATTATGAGGAGATTATTATGATTGAGTATGCAAGTTGTGCCATATAAACTTTAACATGAGAGCGCTGCTCGATAGATAAGTATAACCTGTTAATTGTTCTCTGACCAAGAACGAAGTTTGCCATCACCAATTATGATTTATTATGCACCTTTATTCGTGATTACCTTATACTTGTTTCAAGTTGAATTATATGAGGAAGTTGTTCACTAGAATGTCTTGTGTGAATGAATATGATGCTTCTTGTCCGTATTTTATTTATCGACTCTTCACTCCATAAACATGTGGTCCTGTTTACCGAGTTCAGTTTTGCTTGGGGACAAGCGAAGTCTAAGCTTGGGGGGAGTTGATACGTCCATTTTGCATCACTATTTTATATCATAATTTGCTGTTATTCATTGATATATTTCATATTTGGAGATGATACTTATGTTATTTCATCTATTTTGCATGTTTCATGATTATTGGAGAATCGCGCACCGGAGTCAGGATTCTGTTGGAATAAGCGCCATCAGAATGCAATATTTCGGAAGATCAACAACTGACGGAATTTATATGAAAACTCCTATTTTTCCAGAAGACGAAGGGAGCCAGAAGGGGGAGCCGAGGAGGGCCGCCATGGGCCCACCTCATAGGCCAGCGCGGGCCAAGGCCTGGCCGCGCCGCCTTGTGAGGAGGGGGCCCACAGCCCCCTCTGGCCTCCACTCCTTCGCGTACATCTTCGCCCCAAAAACCTAAGCTCCAGAGGAGAGTCGCGAAGAGTCACAGCCGCCTCTGCGGGGCGGAAAACACCAGAGAGAAAAGAGCTCTCCGGCAGGCTGAGATCCGTCAGGGAAATTCCCTCCCGGAGGGGGAAATCGACGCCATCGTCACCGTCATCGAGCTGGACATCATCTCCATCACCATCACCATCATCTCCATCATCATCACCGCCGTCTCCACCGCTGCACCTCATCACCGCTGTAACAATTTGCATTGGATATTGATTGTTTGATAGGGGAAACTCTCCCGGTATTGATTTCTACTTGTTATTGATGCTATTGAGTGAAACCATTGAACCAAGGTTTATGTTCAGATTGTTATTCATCATCATATCACCTCTGATCATGTTCCATATGATGTCTCGTGAGTAGTTTGTTTAGTTCTTGAGGACATGGGTGAAGTCTAAATGTTAGTAGTCAATTATGGTTGAGTAATATTCAATGTTATGATATTTAAGTTGTGGTGTTATTCTTCTAGTGGTGTCATGTGAACGTCGACTACATGATACTTCACCTTTATGGGACTAGGGGAATACATCTTGTACTCGTTTGCCAATTGCGGGGTTGCCGGAGTGACAGAAACCTAAACCCCCGTTGGTATATCGATGCAGGAGGGATAGCATGATCTCAGAGTTTAAGGCTATGGTTAGATTTATCTTAATTACTTTTTTGTAGTTGCGGATGCTTGCAAGGGGTATAATCACAAGTATGTATTAGTCCTAGGAAGGGCGGTGCATTAGCATAGGTTCACCCACACAACACTTATCAAAACAATGAAGATTAATCAGCTATATGAAGCGAAAGCGCTAGACTAAAATCCCGTGTGTCCTCAAGAACATTTGGTCATTATAAGTAAACAAACCGGCTTGTCCTTTGTGCTAAAAAGGATTGGGCCACTCGCTGCAATTGTTACTCTCGCACTTTATTTACTCGTACTTTATTCATCTGCTACATCAAAACCCCCTGAATACTTGTCTGTGAGCATCTACAGTGAATCCTTCATCGAAACTGCTTGTCAACACCTTCTGCTCCTAGTTGGGATCGACATTCTTACTTATCGAAAATACTACGATACACCCCCTATACTTGTGGATCATCACAGCTCTGCTCTCCAAAAGGATTCATGCCATCTGTACTTAGACCAAACCTTAAGTTCCTTGCATCCTGTGCAAAGTTTGGGAACTCTCTATCGATTTTTCTCCATTGGGAGCCATCAGCAGGGTGCCTCAACATCACGTCTTTCTTACGGTCTTCTTTGTGCCATCGCAACAACCTAGCATGCTCTTTATTTCTGAACAAGCGTTTCAGCCGTGGTATTATAAGAGCATACCACATAACCTTGGCAGGAACCCTCTTCCTGGGGCGCTCGCCCTCAACATCACCAGGGTGATCTCGTCTGATCTTATACCGCAATGCAGTGCACACCGGACATGCATCCAAATTCTCATACTCACCGCGGTAGAGGATGCAGTCATTAATGCATGCATGTATCTTTTGCACATCTAATCCTAGAGGGCAGACAATCTTCTTCGCTTCGTACGTACTGGCGGGCAATTCGTTACCCCTTGGAAGCTTCCTCTTAATTATTGTCAGCAACTTTCCAAATCCTGAGTCAGTGACACCGTTCTGTGCCTTCCATTGCAACAATTCCAGTGTGCTGCCTAGCTTTTTATGGCCATCTTCGCAAGTTGGGTATAACAATTTGTTGTGATCTTCTATCATCTTGTCGAAGGCCAACCTTTCCTTTTCAGTTTCACATTCTCTCCTTGCATCAGCAATGGCCCGACCAAGATCATCATCAGCAGGCTCATCTGGTGCCTCTTGATCTTCTACTTCATTGTCTTCATTGTCTTCTGCAGTATCATCGTATTTAGGGAAATTGGGATAACCGTCATCATCCTCTTCCTCTTCTTCATTGTCTTCCATCATAACCCCTCTTTCTCCGTGCTTGGTCCAACAATAGTAACTGGGCATGAAACCGGATCGCAGAAGGTGGCTGTGAATGAGACTCGAGTGAGCGTAATTTACGGTATTCTTGCAGTCCACACATGGACAATACATGAAGCCACCATGTTTGTTTGCCTCCGCCACGGCCATAAAATTATCCAGGCCCGAAGTGAACTCGTCAAACCGTCGGTCAATGTACATCCATTGCCAATTCATCTGCATGATATAATTAAGCTGATCAAAACCATTACAGAACATCACGATGTATATATACACATGCATTTTATCAATTGCAGATGAAAAGGATAAAGTTGTTAACCTCGATTAAGAAGAAAAAGCAAGTTAAGTGTGGCTTGATTTGTGTAAACTCAAGTGGCAAATCCTCTTAAGCATTTCATCGAACACCTCTTGTGCATGTGAAGAAGAGAGGAGAGCAATACACCCCTCTTGTGAAGAAAGTGAAAAAATGGCCAAGTGTTTGGACCCTTGGGCGGGGGCAAGGTTATATAGCTAGAGGGGGGGCCTTTGGACCCGGTTTGTAATACAAACCGGGACTAAAGGTTTCCCACGCCTGACACGGCCTGCCGCGCCCTGCCGTGGACCCTTTAGTCCCGGTTTGTATTACAAACCGGGTCCAAAGGCCACTACAAGACAGACGCCAGCTAGTGGGGTCGCCCTGGGCAAAACGAACCGGGACCAATGCCCCCCATTGGTCTCGGTTTGGTTCTGCACTGGGACATTTGCTTGGGACCAAAGGCCTCTTCTCCACTAGTGTATAGCACGCTAATAGCGCCTATAGCACGCTATAGCACCGGAATGATGTAGCGTGGGCTGTCTAGAAACGTTATAGCGTGCTATTAGCGCCGAAATAGTGCGCTATATTTTTCCATGGTTAGCATGCATCAATGGTGACGAGAGATCAAGCAAGCGTGCCATTGGCCTTTTGCACACGGTTTGAAGTTATTTCTGGCGACACGGTCATAAGCGGTAAAAATGATACTGACTTTATTTATCCTTTGGGAGGAGTGATCACATAACATTATCCCCCGGGAACTTCTCCTTTACTGACTACAGAAAAACACGCTCGTGATCCTTAGACCGTGAACATGTCGACGTACGTGGAAAAGAGGCGGCGGCAGCATTCTCTGTCACCGCAGAGAAAAGCTATGAAAGATCTGCCGTGGCAGAAGAAACCTCTTGTTTTAAGGTCGCGAGGCAGAAATCTGCCGTGGTGATCAAGTCAGAGAACACACGTGTGGGCGCGGATTTTGCCAACAGCGAGGGCATGCCCTCATTGGCCTCCTCGGACCTCTCACCCCATGATTTCTTCTCTAAGCCTATCCTCGACAGAGGGCGTATGCATAGCCAGAAGCATGTAGCCCACTTGAAATGTAGAAACCTTCTTCCCTACATTTACTTGGCACTTATTTCCCGAATATTTTCTCGGAAGCACCTCCTTTGAATTAAGCTTCTCACTTTAGCTTTTTTTATTTCCTTATTATGATATCCTTCTCAGCAGCATCATCAAATTCATCATGGGCGTCGACTATGTGAGCAACGGTACTTCCAGGTGGCGTGTACCCCTCAATTTCAAAGGTTGTTCCCTATCCCTCTCCATCATATGTATGATATGTACCCAGTGGTACATGGGCAGACCTAGTAACTTGCACATGCATACGGATCACGTCATTTTCCCTTGTGAATTCCATATCTACATCCTTAGCATTTCCAATAAGAAAATCGATCGCAAACAAACTAAGATAATCGCACTAAAGTTTGTTTGGACACCCAGAAACTCACCCAAGCCTCATCAAGTCTAAAATTGTCCACTGTTATTGCTGAGAACTCATCAAAATTCAGGAACAAATGTTCATTGATATCAATGGGTGTTGTTGTTAGTTGGAAATATTGCCTTATAGGAATTTTCATCGACCTTCGTTAGGTTCCACTGGTGATCACCTGTCACTATCCATTCCAAATATTTAACTACTTCCTGCATATAAATCAACCCTCCATCAACAGTGATCTTCCCCACCTTGCCATTGTCATGCTTAAATTTAATATTATTTGAGGCAGAGATCTCATAAATTAGAAGCTCACTACGACGGTACATACATAGTAGCAATGGGTTTTGGCATTGGTAAAAGAGGGCATTCCGTTGTCTTGTGTGTCGCCTTCTCATAGTAGATGCAAATTACAACATCACAAACATCGGCCATAGAGAAAAAGCATGAGTTTTTGTATGATTTTTTATACTGGCTTTGATGCCAACTCTGTAGCATTCAAAGTATCCGAGATTTCCATTGTAGAAGCTTCCTGAGGAACGTTAGCCAACTTAGTGCTAACCTTGGCCGTGGCCACCTTCAGCTTTCGCATCATTGGTTGAGTAGCGGATTCCCAATCCCAATTTGATCACCATGAGACATAGATGGTGGCCTAGTTATACAACCAACCGCTGGACCAGTGTGGCGGCCTATGCCACTATACCCTCCATTACAACTTCCTCCATTACAATTACCACTGAACTGCGTCATGTAGGGACGGCGATAGCCATTTCCATCTAGCCCATGATTGAAAGAATTACCTTCTTCGTAATACTCCTCATCGAAGGTACCAAAATTACCATTGAAGCCTTGATCTACAAAACCTCGTTGGTAATTGTCCTACCGGTTGGTAATTGTCCTATCTCCATTGCTTGTGCGGGTTTGGCCTTCTTATTCTTGTTCGTGTTCGGCTTATATCATCCCCTCCTTCCCATTGTTTGATCTTTGATTGCTCAAAAGATCATCCAAATTTTTCTCACCTTGAGGAGGAAAGGACATAGCAAGCTTGGCCTTCAACCTAGTGTTCTCCTTAGTAACATTCACATGATCACAAGAATAAGTAGAAGAACTAGGCATATCATTTTAAGTTAATTGAATTTGAAGTTGCTCATGAGACTTGGTAAGGGTAAGGCCTTGTGAGTCTTTTCAAGTTTCTCTAACTCCTTAGTATAGCATGACCAACACCAAATTCAATTTTTTTTCCTTTTTAAGAACATTAGATAAGGAAATAGCATGATCACGCTCTTTAGTGAGGTTGGATAAGGTTTCATTGTGAATTTCCTCAATGGAAGACAACTTTTCCTCTAGAGCTTCTCTAAGATCTTGTTCTTCCCCAAGAGCTTGAGATAACGCACCAATCTTATCGGCATTTCCTCTCTCAAATCTCTCCTTGAGATCAAGGAGATCATTGGTATGTGCAAGCCTATCCAAGATAATTTGACATGTTTTTTGGGTTCACCTTGCCAGTTAGAGATTAATTCATCCAAGCTAATTTCTCTCTTTATCTTGAGCCTCTCAACATCACATTCCGAAACAATAGTCTTAGAGGTGGGTTTGGATGAAGTAGTTACCTCGGAAGTCTTGGCCATGAGGCACCTGTTGAGGTTGAACGAGAGGTCCTCATTGGGCGATTTGAAGAGAGATGTCATAGGAGGCTGCTGCTTGTGACGGTAAAGCACACGTCCGTTGGGAACCCTAAGAGGAAGGTATGATGCATACAACGACAAGTTTTTCACTCAGTAAGAAACCAAGGTTATCGAACCAGTAGGAGCCAAGAAGCACGTTGAAGGTTGATGGCGGCGGAGTGTAGTGCGGCGCAACACCAGGGATTCCGGCGCCAACGTGGAACCTGCACAACACAACCAAGAACTTTGCCCCAACTTAACAGTGAGGTTGTCAATCTCACCGGCTTGCTGTAACAAAGGATTAGATGTATAGTGTGGATGATGATGTTTGCGGAAAACAGTAGAACAAGTATTGCAGTAGACTGTATTCGATGTAAAAGAATGGACCGGGGTCCACAGTTCACTAGTGGTGTCTCTCCCATAAGATAAATAGCATGTTGGATGAACAAATTACAGTTGGGCAATTGACAAATAAAGATGGCATGACAATGCACATACATGTTATGATGAGTAGTGTGAAATTCAATTGGGCATTACGAAAAAGTACATAGACCGCTATCCAGCATGCATCTATGCCTAAAAAGTCCACCTTCAGGTTATCATCCGAACCCCCTCCAGTATTAAGTTGCAAACAACAGACAATTGCATTAAGTATGGTGCGTAATGTAATCAACAAATACATCCTTAGACATAGCATTGATGTTTTATCCCTAGTGGCAACAGCACATCCACAACCTTAGAACTTTCATCACACTGTCCTGCATTTAATGGAGTCATGAACCCACTATCGAGCATAAATACTCCCTCTTGGAGTTACAAGTAACGACTTGGCCAGAGCCTCTACTAATAACGGAGAGCATGCAAGATCATAAACAACACATAGATGATAGATTGATAATCAACATAACATAGCATTCATTATTCATCGGATCCTAACAAACGCAACATGTAGCATTACAAATAGATGATCTTGATCATGTTAGGCAGCTCACAAGATCCAACAATGATAGCACAATTAGGAGAAGACGACCATCTAGCTACTCCTATGGACCCATAGTCCAGGGGTGAACTACTCACACATCACTCCGGAGGCGACCATGGCGGTGAAGAGTCCTCCGGGAGATGATTCCCCTCTCCGGCAGGGTACCGGAGGCGATCTCCTGAATCCCCCGAGATGGGATTGGCGGCGGCGGCATCTCTGGAAGGTTTTCCATATCGTGGCTCTCGGTACTGGAGTTATTATCGACGAAGGCTTCTTATAGGCGAAGAGGTAGGTTTAGGGGCAACGCGAGGGACCCACACAGTAGGGCCGCGCGGCCTGGACCTGGGCCGCGCCGCCCTAGCGTGGTGTCGCCTCGTCGCCCCACTTCGTTTCCCTTTCGGTGTTCTGGAAGCTTCGTGGAAAAATAAGATCCTAGGCGTTGATTTCGTCCAATTCCGAGAATATTTCCTTACTAGGATTTCTGAAACCAAAACAGCAATGAAAACAAGAATCGGCTCTTCGGCATCTTGTTAATAGGTTAGTGCCGGAAAATGCATAAATATGACATAAATTATGTATAAAACATGTGAGTATCATCAATAAAGTAGCATGGAACATAAGAAATTATAGATACGTTTGAGACGTATCAAGCATCCCCAAGCTTAGTTTCCTACTCGTCCCAGTAGGTAAACGATAACAAAGATAATTTCTGAAGTGACATGCTATCATAATCTTGATCAATACTATTGTAAGCACATGTAATGAATGCAGCGATTCGAAGCAATGGTAAAGACAATGAGTAAACAACTGAATCATATAGCAAAGACTTTTCATGAATAGTACTTTCGAGACAAGCATCAATAAGTCTTGCATAAGAGTTAACTCATAAAGCAATAGATTCAAAGTAAAGGCATTGAAGCAACACAAAGGAAGATTAAGTTTCAGCGGTTGCTTTCAAGTTGTAACATGTATATCTCATGGATATTGTCAACATAAAGTAATATAATAAGTGCAAATATGCAAGTATATGTAAGAATCAATGCACAGTTAACACAAGTGTTAGCTTCTTGAGATAGAAGGAAGTGGGTGAACTGACTCAACATTAAAGTAGAAGAATGGCCCTTCGCAGAGGGAAGCATTGATTGCTATATTTTTGCTAGAGCTTTTATTTTGAAAACAAGAAACAATTTTGTCAACGGTAGTAATAAAGCATATGCATTATGTAAATTATATCCTACAAGTTGCAAGCCTCATGCATAGATTACCAATAGTGCCCGCACCTTGTCCTAATTAGCTCGGATTTACATGGATTATCATTGCAATACATATGTTTTAACCAAGCATCACAAAGGGGTACCTCTATGCCGCCTGTACAAAGGTCTATGGAGAAAGCTCGCATTGGATTTCTCGCTTTTGATTATTCTCAACTTAGACATCCATACCGGGACAACATAGACAACAGATAATGGACTCCTCTTTAATGCATAAGCATTCAACAACAAATAATATTCTCATAAGAGATTGAGGATTGTTGTCCAAAACTGAAACTTCCACCATGGATCATGGCTTTAGTTAGCGGCCCAATGTTCTTCTCTAACAATATGCATGCTCAAACCATTCAACTCATGATAAATCACCCTTACTTCAGACAAGACGAACATGCATAGCAACTCACATGATATTCAACAAAGAATAGTTGATGGCGTCCCCAGGAACATGGTTATCGCACAACAAGCAACTTAATAAGAAATAAGATACATAAGTACATATTCAATACCACAATAGTTTTTAGGCTATTTGTCCCATGAGCTATATATTGCAAAGAGAAAGGATAGAAATTTAAAGGTAGCACTCAAGCAATTTACTTTGGAATGGTGGAGAAATATCATGTAGTAGGTAGGTATGGTGGACACAAATGGCATAGTTATTGGCTCAAGGATTTGGATGCACGAGAAGTATTCCCTCTCAATACAAGGCTTAGGCTAGCAAGGTTATTTGACACAAACACAAGTATGAACCGGTATAGCAAAACTCACATAAAAACATACTGCAAGCATTATAAGACTCTACACCATCTTCCTTGTTGTTCGACCCTTACTAGAAAATATCTAGACCTTAGAGAGACCAATCATGCAAACCAAATTTTAGCAAGCTCTATGTATTTCTTCATTAATAGGCGCAAAGTATATGATGCAAGAGCTTAAACATGAGCAGAACAATTGCCAAGTATCAAATTATTCAAGACATTCTACCAATTACCACATGTAGCATTTCCCGTTTCCAACCATATAACAATTAACGAAGCAGTTTCAACCTTCGCCAAGAACATTATGAGTAAAGCTAAGGACATATTTGTCCATATGCAACAGCGGAGCGTGTCTCTCTCCCACACAATGAATGCTAGGATCTATTTTATTCAAACAAAACAAAAATAAAAACATACAGACGCTCCAAGTAAAGCACATAAGATGTGATGGAATAAAAATATAGTTTCACTAGAGGAACCTGATAATGTTGTCGATGAAGAAGGGGATGCCTTGGGCATCCCCAAGCTTAGATGCTTGAGTCTTCTTGAAATATGCAGGGATGAACCACCGGGGGCATCCCCAAGCTTAGAGCTTTCACTCTCCTTGATCATATTGTATCATCCTCCTCTCTTGATCCTTGAAAACTTCCTCCACACCAAACTCAAAACAACTCATTAGAGGGTTAGTGCATAGTCAAAATTCACATGTTCAGAGGTGGCATAATCATTATTAACACTTCTGGAAATTGCACAAAGCTACTGAAAGTTAATGGAATAAAGAAATCCATCAAGCATAGCAAAACAGGCAATGCGAAATAAAAGGCAGAATCTGTCAAAACAGAACAGTTCGTAAAGACGAATTTTTTAGGTGCACCAGACTTGCTCAAATGAAAATGCTCAAATTGAATGAAAGTTGCGTACATATCTGAGGATCACTCACGTAAATTGGCAGAATTTTCTGAGTTACCTACAGAGACTACTGCTCAAATTCGTGACAGCAAGAAATCTGTTTCTGCGCAGTAATCCAAATCTAGTATGAACCTTACTATCAAAGACTTTACTTTGCACAACAATGCAACAAAATTAAGATAAGGAGAGGTTGCTACAGTAGTAACAACTTCCAAGACTCAAATATAAAACAAAAGTGCAGAAGTAAAATCATGGGTTGTCTCCCATAAGCGCTTTTCTTTAACGCCTTTCAGCTAGGCGCAGAAAGTGTGTATCAAGTATTATCAAGAGATGAAGCATTGGCATTCTTACCAGAGGCTCTGCGCCTACCCTTCTTACTCTTATTCTTACTCTTTGGTTTAGGGAATATATGATTGCATCCAGGTATGGAGGAATTTAGAGTGCCTTTTTCCACATCTATGGTTACTCCGAAGAGCTTCAGCAGGGATCTTCCAAGTGTAATTTGTCCTGTACCTACACATTCAATAACGAGATAATCAGTGGATACCGTTTTTCCAAGAAGGGTTGTGAATACTCCTTCAGCTATTCCCTTAGGAATTATAACAGAGTTATCAGTGAGAGTTATTCCTTCTCCTCCTTCAGTAAGTCCCCAGAGTGTCAAAGATTTATAAATACTTTCAGGCATAAGGCAAAATTCAGTCATAATATCACAACGAGCATTAATTTTTTTTACCATCAATAGTAACTTTGATAGTGGGGTCCCACATTGATGGTTCAGAGTTTAATGGAACATAATCAAAATGCTCACGAATCCGACCATACCCTTCTTTCAAGCAAGATACATGTGTCTCAAGAGTATTCAATCTATTATAAACACTAACAAGGGATGGATCATAATTATTAGTGGAGCTAGATGATGCAACCAATTTTTTTATGGCATTAAAAGCTTGATCCCCATCACAGTGAAGGAAATCTCCTCCCACTACAACATCTAAGGCATATCTATAGCGAAGAATAAGCCCAAAATAAAAATTACTAAGAAGCAAACTTAGTGTCATTTTAGGTTCAGTTTTATTATAAGAATCAAAAATTCTAGACCAAGCTTCTTTAAAACCCTCTTCACCACCTTGTTTAAAAGTGAAGATCGATTCCTCGGGTGATAGAGTAACAACTACAGGACTAGTCATGGTAACAAAAATAAGGTAAATGCTAATAACTATTTTTTGTGTTTTTAATATGGAGAACGCAAACAAGATAATAAATAAAGTAAAGCTAGCAACTAAATTTTTTGTATTTTGATATAATGCAGCAAACAAAGAAGTAAATAAAATAGGGATTTCTATTTTCGTGCCCCTGCTTCGTTAGTTGTACTCAGTTTTCCCCAGCTCGTTAGTTTTTCCTCAGCTTTCCCCTCCCTCTAGTTTGAAACCCCTCGAAGACGCGGGTTGCCGTCAGGTCAGAGGCCTTACCGTTACCGTTAATCTGACGGGTGGGGCTGCACAGAGGTGGGGCTGCATAGAGGGCAGTTCCTCTCTGACCGTCTCGTGCTGACGGGTAGCCATCCATCTACCGCTGACGCGTGGGCCGTTTTATTTCCTGATTGTATACGCGGTGCTGCCAATGACAAATGGGGCCGCTCTATGGGGCTGCCGCAGCCAATGACCAGTGGGTCATCTATTTATTTATAGAAAATTATATTGCCGCTCTGTGGGGCCTCCGCAGCCAATGACCGCTGTGGCAGGTGACTATTTTCGCAGCTTAATCTAAAGTGACTCTTATGCTAAACATTGTGCATCCCAACGTTGACCTAGCAGTGGCGGCGAGCATATCCGTTCTGACCATGCCGATATCGGCATCGGCATCGGCATCGTTTGCAGGATGTGGTGCTCGAATAATAGTGGAAATGCGATATTATCTTTTACATGCATAATATATAGAAAATAATTAGATCTCTAAATCGATGCATATGAAGCTACATATATATTCTTGGTCATAATCCCCTTATCTAAAGGGGATGGATGCATGGCTTCACGTCGTCGTCGCTTTCATCGTCAGTATCTTCGTCGTCCGAGTAGTAGTACTTCCTGCACATTGTTCCGTCGAACACCTTCACTGTGAGCACATCATCGCCTTCATATTTGAAGTGTACGAAGCAGCCGAAATCCACACCGTGCGCGATGGCGAATTTCTCCCAGCCCTTGTCGAGGTACATCCGGCCTTGACCGTCAAATAGGACCTCCACACGGTCCAGAGATGAGGACCACAGTCAGCTGCTCGCAGATACACCTTAGCTGGCTCCTGCCCATCAAGATAGTCCGCAAACTTTTTTGGGAGAGCCTGCAAAGAGATCGAGCGCCGATCGTTTGAAATTAAAGGTTTTTTAGAACATGCCCATAATTAATCACGTGCATCATATATGTGGGAACGTGTACGTACCTTCTTGACCAAAGGGTCTTCATAGACGACGATGAAGAACTCCTCTATGATCAATGGCATGTAACATCCCAAATTTCAATAAAAGAAAGTTAGAAGAATTCCAGGAAGCAAAATTTCAAACAAACAAAAACATTTTAAATTGCATATAGTGCCATGCATAGGACTTGTGCATTTGATTGATATGCCATGATGATTGTTATTATGTGTATATGATAAACCCTAAAACCCTAAAGTGATCATGAGAAGATCACAAACCAAATAAATTAAAAAGAGGAAGAAAATCAAATAAAAGCAAAACCCTAAAAACCCTCACATATGCCCTATGGCATTTTTATAAATTTTGACCCTAGACCAATTTGGTCTTCAGCATTAGTTGAATAATGTTACTAAACACTTATTACAACTTTTGGAATCAAAGAATCACAATTCAAATAAATTTCAAATGCAAAACTTGCTCACATATGATAATGGTCAAAACTGCCAATTATAGCCTGATCACTACTTTGAGCCATTGCAATTCAATTTTCTCAAACCAAACCTTGCTAACTCTTTGCACCACCTCAAAGTCAACATCAAGGTGAACACTTTTTGTAAAGATCACCATGCCAAAATCTTTCTTGATCAAGAGCTATGCTCAACCAAAGTTGCAACTTTTCAATATATTCAACAATCTCCCACTTATCATTTTTTGCAAAACTTTGAATTCAACAATTCCACCACCACCTCTCATCATCTCTGGTCATTTAGAACTCAACTAAACACACACAATTCAAATTGGTCAACCATGTGAATTAAATCAAAATTGGACAAAATTCACAAATTGCAAATATGGAACTATTTGACACTATTTGAAATAGTGATCTACCTCAACCCTAATCTATCCTAACCTAGTCTAAATGGTTCCCCTGCCCCCTCTAACCCATTCAATGTTAAATAGCAACCCTAGGAGAGGGCTAACAAGGCATGGACATGGCCATGCCGGCCATGTCGCCACCTTGCCGCACCACCTCCTCTCCCCTTGCTTCTCAGCCCTGGCCCTGGCGTCCAACGTCGCCATCGTGCACCTCTACCTCACCTAGCACCGACCAGCTCGCCGTAGACGCCGTAGCCTCGCCGGAGAACGCGCGCCCAGATCCTCCCTGGATGCCGCTCGCGTCGCGCGTGGACACGCACTGGACACGCGCCGTCCCGCTCGCTCGCGCTCGCCCTGGCCCCGCTTGCTAGCCGTTGAGCATCACCACGCCACCGCGATGCCGCCAGACATGGCCACGACCAGACCCTGGACCGCCGCCACCGGAGAAGGAGAAGGAAATCCCGTGAACGCCGCCGGCAGACATGGAAACAATGCGAGCTATTCCGACGTCGCCCGACCCCGCTGTCGCCACCATTCGCTTCGCCTGGACAAGGAGAACGTTGCCACGCCCTCGCCTAGCTCGACCGCTCGCCGGAAACGCCGCGCCATGGTCGACCACCTCACTGCCCCGTAACCCTCACTCACGCCTATAAATACCGAGCTCCCCTGAGCAATCCAAGCACACCATCACGATCACCACTCACCACCGCTTCGCCCAGCACCATTAGCCACCTCAATCGCCGCCGGAGCAAGGCCAATCTCAAGATCACCGCCGCGGAAGACCTGCAGCAATCGCCGGCGATCCCGACCACCTCAGGCGACGCCACCTGTACCAGGAGGCTCGCTGTCGTCCACAACTTCGTCGAGCATACTGCCAACCCTAGCTGGAGCCGCCGTAAGCTCTCCGACCCCCTACCTGAGCCGCCGGTGAACTCTCTCTCTCGCCGGTGAGACGATGAACTTGAGCCGTTAGATCTTGATCTAATCCTACGCCCCTGGTTGATCCATACCGCTTCGGGTTTTAAGACTCGCTGACGGGTGGCCCCCTGCTGTCAGGCAGCCCACGCGGGCACAGACGCGTGGGGGGCTGGCCTTGGGCCGTTTTATTCGAATCTAGCCCAGTTAGTTTTCCCGCCGGCCTGTTTAATTCAAATTCTATTTAAACAATTCCAAACATTTGCAATATTGCCCAAACTTTGAAATTCAATAGATTCAAATTGGCTCAACCAAATTTAATGAACTTTATATTGTTGGAAAGCTAATGAAAATATCTACACAATGCCACTGGTCCCATGCCAAGATTTGTTGTAGAATTAATTTGATAAAAAGAAGAAGGCAGGGACTTTTGCATATTCAAATAATTATTAAAAATCAACCAAAATAGATATTAAGTTAATTCCAACTCTAATAGCTCACATTTGACTTACACTAATTGATTATGCAATAAAATGGTGTGGTCACTTTGCATGATCATGCCCTAGCTAAATTGATGGACAATATGGCTAGTTTACTTAGTTGATATTGTCCAAAACTATTAAGTAAATCATATGAAGTATTATACTTCATTTAAATCTTCTCTCACATGAATTCATGGGATGTTTGGACCCCTGGACCAAACTCTCTTATATGAATTACTTAGAGATTTAAATCCTATGTAGTGTTATTAAATGATATGAGGTGATCTACCTCATTTAAATCATTTTCTCAAATGATGATGATGAACATTTGACTTAGGTCAATATAAGTTCATATATTATTGTTTGAGAAATTAAATCTTAAGAAGATTTCAATGAGAGGAAATTATTTCTCAAGAACCCTATGGAAACTATCATTTACATATTAAATGCAAAGAAGTAAATTCTCCTCAAACAACACAACTCATGCACTCTAATTAGATTATTTGTGTGCATAGAATAGTTTGTGTGTTTATATATGATACATGGAATAGCCATTGAATTAGTGAGTAATTATACTCGTATTCCAATTTAGACGCTAGCACCGGAGAGTACACCGAAGAAGAAGGTTGCTACCAATAGGAGGAGGAGGAGAATTTTGAGAACTACCAAGGCAAGCTAATATTCTTTCAAAGTGCAAAGCCCCTTGGGGCAAGGCACCATGAATCTTACCTTTTCTTACATAAGCCTATCCCAAGTTTATACTTTACAAGTTTTTACTTGTTTTCTCAATAAGTTGCTTTTATAGTTAACTTTGGTCAAAGTAAAGATTTCTACTAGAATTAGTCTCCATCAAGCAAAGCAAGATAGCACCCCTCATGATTTAGAGCTAGTGCTAATGAATAAAACTTGACTACTCTAGATTGGAACAATGTGACTTGAAATGAATTTGAAACCTTGGAATGAAGATGCATTCCATTGAATGATTTTTGAAGGTGAATATGACAAAGAGAAGATGGTGATTTTTGATAAACATGATGTTGGTTTGAATGCGATACCTTTCCAATTATTAAGTACCCCCACAATACCTGATTATGGGTAGGGCTTAACTGGAAGTTTATGCATCTTAGTATGGGTTCCCTCTGAACACACGTCATAGGGGTTACGCTTGAGGCTGCCTCCGTTGTTGAGAAATGATGTGAAATTGAGGTGAATTGTACGGCCAAGCCCTGTGCAGTTCCCAAGTTGACAGTTGGTCTTCACTGGGAGGCCAAGCTCATGGGGAGAGGTGCTCATACTAGGATTTATAAGTGAAAGGTTATGGTTGATGATCCGCGTACTGTGTTACGATGATTCGGGGTAATCCCGACGGATGAAATCAAATGTTGTGGCACAAGTGTGCAACCTCTGCAGAGTGTAAACGTATTCGAATAGCCGCGTCCACGGTTACGGACGGTTGGAAAGGCCATACAGTTTCCGATGTCATACCTTTGAAAATGATGTTGAAAAGAGATGGTGAAATGAATTGTTGTGAATTGAATTGAAATCACCACTTGAATGGTGGGAATGACACTAATGTTCCCACTTGAGTTAGTTAGCATGTGAACAAGCTTTTCTCAAATACTTGTGAACTAAAATTGGCTTTATGCAAATAAACTAGAGCTTAGCAAACCATACTAGAATGTCTAGCACTTACATTAGTATTAGTTTGCGAGTACTTAAAGTACTCACGGCTTTGTCCCTGGCTATTCAAATGGCTAGAGTATGAAGATGAACAAGGAGACGACCAGCAGGACGCCTACGACAACTAGGAGTCTTCCGACGTCAAGCGTTGGCCTGTGGACTAGAGAGTCCTTGTATCTTACACTTCCTCTATGAACTATGAACTCGTGTTTGTTCGTTGATCGATAGATCAACTATTCGTGTAATATGGATCATGTGATTCCAATTTGTAAGACTTATGGTTTGTAATGAATGATGACTGTGATACTTAACTATTATGCCTCGCAACAACAATATTCCTGGGATTGCGATGTATGACATAATAGGCATCCGGACTTAAAAATCCGGGTGTTGATAGCAGTGTTGACGGTGGTGGTGGCAATGATGATGATCCACTTCCCCTTCCCCTTCCCCTTCCCCTTCCCCTTCCCCTTCCCCTTCCGGTCTGCATCCGAGACGTGGAAGCCATGGCAATGGATCAAGTGTATGTGAACGAAGAAGAGAGAGGAAGAACCTATTGACACAAGGGATGGCCGTGTGGGTGTTTATAAGGGAGAGATGACCGTTGTAGGGGTTTACACAATAAAATAAGGAGGAGGTGAACGTTGGTGGGGGTTTACACAATAAATTAAGGAGGAGATGACCGTTGTGGGGGTTTACACAATAAATTAAGGAGGAGACGACCGTTGTGGGGGTATATATCTCAACAAAAAAGTAATGCGGACTATCTTGACGGAAATGGAACTTCGTGATATAGTTTATCATTTTATCGTGAAAAGTAATGCCTAAAAGAAATGGTAATTCGTGATAGTTTATCGTTTACCGTAATGGCTACAACAAATCGTTGATGGTTTATCATTTTTTGTGTGAAAAGTAATGGCTACAAGAAATGGGTGATGGTGTATCATTTTTTGCGTGAAAAGTAATGTCTACAACAAAATCGGTGATGGTTTATCGTTTTTTGCGTGAAAAGTAATGGCTACAAGAAATGGGTGATGGTGTATCATTTTTTGCGTGAAAATTAATGTCTACAACAAAATCGGTGATGGTTTATCGTTTTTTTGCGTGAAAAGTAATGGCTACAAGAAATGGGTGATGGTGTATCATTTTGCGTGAAAAGTAATGGCTACAACAAAATCGGTGATGGTTTGTCGTTTTTTGCGTGAAAAGTAATGGCTACAACAAATCGGTGATGGTGTATCATTTTTTTGCGTGAAAAGTAATGGCTACAACAAATCGGTGATGGTTTATCATTTTTTGCGTGAAATGTAATGCCTAAAAAGAGTTTATAATTTAGCTCGTGCAAAATAATGCAGAAAACCAAACTTTGCGTGAAGCTAACCGACGACAGAGAGAGAGAGGGTGGTGGCCCCGACCAGAGAGAGATAGGGGTTATCCTGCCCGTTAGATCATACGATCAACGGTCGGCGGGCACGATCCGCGTGACATGGGCTAGACCAATCAGGGCAATGTTGGGCGTCTGTGAGAGTTTGTGAAGGGAGAGGGCAAAACTGAGTAGTACCAAGAAACCAAGGGCAAGTGAGTAGTAAACAGACTAAGGGATTCAAATATGAGATTTAAAAAATGGAAAATGCATGTTTTGTACAATGAAACCCATCTTGGCCTACCTCAAACTATTTGCAATACAAATATACATGAGTGTGAAAATTATGGCCTCATTCAGACAAAGTATGTTTTGGGAAAAGCTGTTTTAGGTAGGGCTTATTGTGGAAAACCATGCACCTTCATAGCTACTAGGTGATTTGAGAAGTGGCAATTTTTGGTAAAACTTGATTTATCTATGATTTATCTATGATTTGAGAAGTGGCAACTTGTGGTAAAGACTCCATGAGTAAGTGCCACTCTTTTTCGGAATGTTTTGCACATTAAATAACTCATTTAACTGGTTAATCCCATTTGTTGACTCTCTGTTGACCAGCCACTTGAGGGTAAAACTGAGTATATTGCACTAGCCAGTATTAGCACCCAAGGGGAAAACTGAGCACACAAAAAATGCTAGTATATGACTCGAGGGTATACCTGAGTATATCTAAATTTCCAGGGTTAGACCCGAGGACGCGTGTTGCGGTGCAGAAGTGGAAGACGTGCCATTGTTGACGCGTGTCGCGGTGCAGACGTGCAAATAGTGGACGCATAGGACGCGGGTCGCATTTAGAACGTGTAAGCCCCTCCTTCCGTCCCTCTGCACACAGTCGTCTCATTCTCGCTCACGCACGAAACCACCCCTCTCACGTCCCATCAACTTCTCCAAAATCGGAAAAACCCCAACCGCCCTACGCACGCTATCCTGCCGGCGATGGAGAAGAAGAATGCGCTGGCGGCCGTCGCCTCCGAGCCCGTCGCCTCCGCGCCCATCGCCGCCGAGCCCGTCGCCGCCGAGCCCGTCGCCGCCGAGCGCGTTGCCGCCGAGGGCGGTGCATCCAAGCGCGGCGCCTCCGTGAACTGGGCCTCTCTCTCGGCTGATGGACCACTTCACAAGATCGGCGAATGCTTACTGGCGAACGAGGAGTACGCCGACACCTACTCTGCTATGAGGCAAGTCTGTAGAAATTGGCGCTCAGGTTTGCCTGAGCCCGACGTGCACCTGGACGAATGGATCATGCTAGACCACGCCCTTCCACGCGTCGCTGAGTTCACCTTCCTCCAACTCGGCACATCACGCTCCGTCACCATAGATCTATCGGAAGTTCATACAAGGTTCAAATTCCTCCATATCTACCTTTTTATTTTCAATCTTAAACATCTTAGTGCTGAATGTTATCTTCATCTATATATTTTAGATACTACTTCGTCGGCTTTTGCCGTGGCATCATCGTGCTTTCCCAGAAGAACCCGCCGCACAAGATACGGCTTCTGAACCCACTCACAAAGGCAGCGAACACTATGTTTGAGGCGCAGATGCCATCTGTTTTTCTGGATTCAGTCGCTGTAATCAAATCCCCGACTATGGTCTTCGTTGCCGCACAATTCCCGCCGGAAATTGGTTGGGTCGATGAGAGCACTCCAACTAAGGATATATATGAAGATTGGGGAGAAGAAAGATTTTCGATCGAGAACCATTGTCTGCGTTGCATTACCCCATTCAATGGTGAACTGTATGCAGTAGCTGCGGACAATTTTGAGATCGGAAGAATAGTGTGCACCAATGTACAGTTGCAGCAGCGCGCGAGCACTGTCAAGATGGAGACACTAATTTCATTTCCAGAACTTGGACGTCAGAAGTTCTACCTTGTGAAGTCGGATGGTGATCTGCTGCTTGTGTTGTTGGTCAATTGGGCTTTGGCGGGCAAACCATTGGTGTACCATGTGGACACTCAGAGCCGCTCTCTCCATCCGGTCAGTAACATTGGCAGTAATGCCTTCTTCGTGAATCATATCCGGTCTATCTCCGTCGACACTAGAGTGCACCCGACACTTCGACCTGGTTGCATCTACTACACGGATTTGGGTTATATCAGAGAGTACTCTCATGATACAAAGGCATGGGATGAGTGGCCACTACGTGTGGATAGAATAGGAAACTACGGTATGAAAAATGAACACATGCCATACCGTCTGGAGGATGTATTGGCCGCACACTGCAGACGGAACGAGTTCAACCAATATTTCCTTGGAGTAATGCACGAATGGAGCGACGAAGAAATATATGAGGAGGATTGAAGAACAAATTCATTCATCCTGGGGTATCCTAATCTTCTTGTTGTCCATACATTGCGTGCGTCTTGTATATTTTTCAGCTTAGTTTGTCGTGAACATTAACAACGTTATTGGCTGCTTTTGGCTGTTGTATGCAGTTTATGTATTATACTTAGTTTTCTGATTATGCTGTTGTGAATTTATCATATACTAGCTTCTAGATTTGCTGCCATATTGGGCAAAAAACGAGGGCCAAAAGGCATAAATAACCCCAGAGATTTGCTACTAGATTTGCTGCCATATTGAAGAAAGACAGAAATAGAAGCTTCTCTAGATTTGATACTAATTTGGTGAAAAAGATAGAGAGAGAAAGAGGGGAAAAGGTGCTCTTAAAAATGCCAATTTGGGCCGAGAGAGACAAAACCCAGCTCCTGCTCACGTGCAACCAAACGCTTCACGTCCTGTCCCACGCTGTCCCTTTCTACCAGCCCCACGCGACGCGGCCCCACGCGGCCCCACAGACGACGCGGCGCAACACGTCAGCACAGAACGTCCAAATAGACGGATTCCTTCCGTCTGAGCTCCTTCTGCGGGTTTCAGACATAGGCTTGGGGAAAACTGAGGAAAAACTAAGGGGCTGGGGAAAACTGAGTACAACTAACGAAGCGGGGGCACGAAAATAGAAATCCCAATAAAATAAAGCAAGACAAAAACAAAGTAAAGAGATTGGAAGTGGAGACTCCCCTTGCAGCATGTCTTGATCTCCCCGGCAACGGCGCCAGAAAAAAGCTTTGCTGCTTGTGACGTGTGGTGACCCTGCATACCACTGCATGTTGTAGTATGCCAGTCGTTGATATAACATTCACGAAGTACCATTCCGCAAATATTACATCCCTTAGAGTAGTACAACAGAACATAGCAGGTCCTTAACTCATTCATTTAATATTACAAATATCATACACCTATCGTCTCGGAGCTCCTCTTGGGTCCTAAGAGGAATACTCCTGGGTTCGAGGCGAACCCAACTTAGCTTACAATATAGATGTCTCATTAAGTTGTACATTTATTCTCTCGAGCAGCTAAGTACTAAGAGTTCGGGCTGCTCGGCTACTACTACTACTAGATGTTCTAGGCTTGATCTCCTCCGGAAGCCTCCCCGGTTCCGTAGACTATGAGATAGTCTACGCCTTCAACACCTCCAGAGAGGTCTGGTTCTTCATAGCCGATGATCTCGGCTCCTTCAGTGTGGTCGTAGTCCTCCTCCAGACGATTCAGACAATCTAAGCAAGGGATTTAAGATTGGGATGAGTACGAGCGTACTCAACAAGTTCATTATAGAGAAGAGGTGTTTAATGCACTAGCTACGATATTAGACCAGAAAGTCTAATACCAATGCAAGTTTTGATAAACATTTCTTCAAGAGATTGCTTTTATTTCCAAGAGCTATGTCCGTCAGCCTTCACCGGTTTACTAGAACTTCATGGAGCTCCTTTCCGGCCGCGTTCGCAGTTCCATATCCCAGAACAGGGAGTGACAGGTCACGGTTCTTTACACTCTACAGAGGTGTGTTGCTTTACCCATAAGAGATCTTAACCTTGGTGCCAACCGGGCAGCTTTCCCGTCCACACTTCCTTCGGTGTGAGGCCCGGTATAAGGTCTAGCCAATCATGTTCCTCCGCTACCTCGAACACCCACCCTTTGTTGCATGGCCCGACCCTGGGTCCTCGCCGGTCCCATTATTCCCACTCACGGGTGGACCCCGACCACGATGACAATTTGGGATCGAACCAAACTCCTTCGCCGGTAGCTGCAACCCATCATAGACCGCAATACCGTGGGGACTTAAGGCTTCCCCAGCCAACCGCTTGCTCTTCGAGCGACAAGTGTCTACGGACTATGCCGTGGGGACTTAAGGCTTCCCCAGCCAACCGCTTGCCCCGATGATACAAGTGTCTACGGTAAAGCGCATCCGTTGATGAACGAGAGGTGGAAACACTTTTGACTACTCCGTCCCACTCCGGATCTTATGGTTAACACGGGTATTACGGCACAAGAATCACTGGCGACATTTGTTGTTTAATCCTAGATGGATATAACCCTTGCAATGGAACCTCCACCATATCAACACAATCCATGGTTCCATTACCCACCACATAGTCATATTCATAGTTATGAAAGTAGTGGTTTTGGTTTTTATGCAATAGTGATAACCATAATACTTTGCAAGTAATTTGATAGAAATACTCAAATGATATGAGCAAGTGATGAACTTGCCTGAACACTGCAAAGTTTTGCAGTTGGAAGGTGTGGACTGACCCTTGTCCTCTGTCTCTGAAAAATAGCATCATTGTCCGATAAGGGCAATTGTTAAAGAATCAATTATGCATGATTCCAGTTTTAGGGTTTGTTCCCCCCTTCCGATGTCGTTGTTATTTCATGTGAGAGGTTAATACTAAGAACAATTTGGAGATACTTGATTTAGGGTATATACAACCTTGAAATGTTGTCAAGGTGTTTTTAAAGTCCAAATGAATTAATGGACTTATTTTCTTTATTGAAATAAATATGTGTGATTTAAATCCTTATTTAAATCATCAAATTAAGACTTATTCTTATTTTCTTCAAAAATTCTCTTTGATATTTTATTTAAATAGAGAATTTTATGCTGATCAATTTTCATATTTTTAATTATTTTTTTAGAGCTCTTATCAATTTTCTATTTAATTTCAAAGTTTCTGGTTTTTAATGGATTTATGAAAAGACTGTTTTGCCCCTTGGGCCCACCTGTCAGGGTGGCCCAACGGTTTAGGTTGGCCGACCCACCTGGTCCGGCCCAACCCACTCACTCTCTCCCTCTCTCTCTCGCTCGTGTCCGAACCCTAACCCTAACGAGCTCTGGCGACGCCGTGGTCGCCGCCGTCTTCGCCGATATTTTCCGGCCGCCTCCGGCCATCGCCGGCGACGAGATTGGTCGCAATCGAACGGCCGCACGACGGTGCACCGTTCGGTCCGCACCGATCCGTGTTTCACCGCCGCCTCCGTTCGTCCCCAACGCCTCTGCGGCACGGCCGTGGCGATCTGTGGTGCTCCGTCGCCCGCTGTCGATCCAGGCGCCGTGGCGGTGCTGGAGCATCCTTGCTCGGTGACGCCAGGCCAGGCACGGCTTGGCGCTGCCGTGGTGGCCTGTGCCGCCATGCCGCCATGGCACGCCGGTGCCCTGCTCCAGGTACACGCTCCATTAATCCCCTCCTCTCTCTCCTTCTTGCCTGCTCTTCTCTTCATCCTCTAGCTCTGGCCATTGCTTGTTGTTCCTTGTGCTTATGCTGCTCTGTGGCCGTGCTTACTGCTGCTGCGCTGCTGCTGTGCTGCGTGTGCTGCTATGCTGCTTATGCAGATTTGGTGTTGCTGTGTGAAGCCCTGCCTTATCTCTGTGCAAGAATTTCTAGTTTTGAGTGTTGGCTATGATTGCATTCCTTGTCTAGCTCTACCTCTGTGCCTCTGTTCTTGTTAATAAGCTTGCTAGATATCAAGTGTGTTCATGAATACTGCTCTGGCTTGAGTTATGTGTGTATTACTTGCAATTTTGCAAGTGCCAGAGCTATGGTGTGCTGTTCCTTGTGCTCAAATTCATGAGCATGCTCAATTGAGCATTACTGTTGGCTTAACTGTATGATTCAGTGATTAGTGATATGTGCTTTATTTGTTTAGCAAGATCCAGTGGTTCATCAAGCCTTTGATGTGCTTTTGGATACAATCATATGATTATTACTTCAGTATCTGTTTATTCAGTTAAGGCTTGGGTGTAATACTTCAGTAGCTGGCTCATTTCTGGTGCTATGCTTGCTTATAGCCATCTGTATCAAGTGTTAGCAAGCTCTGGTGAGCATGTGATCCACAGTGGCTTGTGATTAATTGTTAAGCTTCTGTCTGGGCATATCTGGTGCTCATTCTGGTGTCTGTGTGACACATGCACTTGTGCTACTGTAGGCTCTGCCTAATTCAGTGTTTGCTGTTGCTTGCAGTGATCCACTGGATCATTTGCAAGTGTCTGTTTCATGATTTACTTTTGATATCAATTATCTGTGTTGCCTTTGTTGATTGAGTGGATAATTGATGTGAACTGCTGAGCAGTATTGATCATGTAGATTGATTAAGTGAAGCTAGAGGGATGCCAACAGTTGTTGGGTACCCTAGCTCACTCTGAACCCATCTGGGTAATGATGCAGTGGCCTGGTATGTGGTTTTTATTTACCTATGCTTGTCAGTGAAGCTTGGCTTCCTATTTCTGCCAATAGACATGATCTACTTGATGCAGTAGTGATCTGGTGCATCCTATGCCCTATCTGGATGGAAACCAACATGTGTTGGCACCTCCTGTGATGCATGAACTCCTTGGAGTGATGATATGCTTCTCTTGTGGCTTTACTTTGTGGCTAGGTAGCTGTTGTGACCCTAGCAATGCTTGATGTGCTAGTAAAGGTTGCTCCTACCCCTTCTGTATGCTACTGTGCAATATTACTGGTAGTCATATGGGCTTCCAGTACAATTGATGTTGAAATGAAAATAGACATATAAATGTCTATATTCTGATGGTCTTAGAAGGGCTCGTGTGATCTGGTTGTACTTGGATAAGTCTTTGGGATTGTTTTCTTTCCTGTTTCCATTTGGATGATGCTACCACTATTCTGGTTGGCACAACCATGGGTATAGGCTTGATTGATCCCTGGTCCTTGCCATTTCTTCCAGGTTTCACTTGGTCTCTGACCAAATGATGATCAAAACAGGGTTACTCCACCCTTTGTGTGCTTGTGATCATGCCTGTGCAATTTATGAACAAAACCATCTGGTTTGTTCATGATGATGTGTATACCTCACTCCAGCTCCTAGAAATAGGGTTGGTGTAGAGGGTTTGCTTTAGCAATGACTTGGTGCTTGCCCTGCTCCTCCTGCTGGCTTGTGATACTTGATTTGAGTCAGTGGTATTCTTGAGCAGGTTGAACAGTGAAGCTGTTCTTCCTGTTCTTGTGTTCTTGGTTTGTTGTTCTTGCTACTGGTTACTTACTCTGGTGCCTTGTCGATGAATGAAGCAAGTTTGCTGGTGAAAAGCTTATATCTGGTCCTCTACTTTCTCTCCTGGTCGACAGCACTGCCTGGCTGTTTTGGTGACTCCCCCTAGCCTTGTGTGTTGTTACACATGCGGCGAGGCCTTGTGTCTTTGCCCGTGTGTGTGTGGCTTGGGACTTGGGCTGGTGGAATGGATCAGCTCGGCAGCTTGGTCATATCCACTCTATGTAATATTTGCTAACCTGCCAAGTGGCTTTGCCACTTGGCTTAATGTGCTGATTGTTATGTGTGTGTGCAGGGATCAAGAAGATGATCAAGATGCAACTCAAGATCCTCTTGATCAAAGAATTCATGAAGATCACAATGTAGTTTAGGTCATTTAAATTCCTTGTAATTTTCCTTTTTCTTTTTCTATTTCTTCAATTCTTGTAATGTGTTGTAAATTCATATTTCAATTCTGGATATTGTAATTGACATTGTATTTTGTGTGAATATCAATAAAGCTCAAGTTTCTCTCTAATGAGCTTTGTCTAAGTGTTTTATTATTCATATTCTTGATTAATGATAATTGTTTAATAAATCATCTCAAGTTTGAATTATGTGATAACCATTTGATGTTTGAATTTGAGATTCAAATTCAAATTTGGTTTGAATTCAATCATACAACTTAACTTGTAATTCAATCATGCAACTTAAGATTTCAATGCAATATCACTTCTCTCTTCTCAAAACCCTAATTTAGATAAGTAAGAACAAGTTCATCGCACTCTCGAAACCCTAACCCTGTAAGGTGTCGAGAGAGAAACCTGTCCCCCTTCGATGCAGTTTTGTTTTAAAAGCGCGAAATTTCCCTGTAAATTACAATGCAATGCACATCCCTTTCTAAAATCTACCCCTCGATCGTCTCTAAACCTGGGACATTACAGCCTTTCCCCCTTAAAGAAAACTTCGTCCCGAAGTTGTGGTTGTAATATCTGAAAAGTTCGGGGTATGTTTTCCTCAAGTCTTCCTCCTTTTCCCAGGTGGCTTCCCTCTCGGGATGATGCTTCCATTGTATCTTGCAATATTTTATGGCTCGATTCCTGAGTTGTTTCCAGTTCTCCTCGAGAATCTTCGCTGGCTTCTCGATGTAGGTCAAATCTGGTTGTAACTCGAGCTCTTCATGTGATACTGGTTCTTCTGGGGTCTTTAAACACTTTCTGAGTTGCGACACATGGAATACGTTGTGAACCTGAGATAACCTTCCCGGTAGTTCCAATTCAAAGGCTAACCCTCGGTTTTGACTCAGAATCTTGAAAGGTCCGATGTACCTAGGGCTTAACTTTCCTTTTACTCCAAAACTCTGCAGTCCTTTCATCGGGCTCACCTTGAGATATACCATGTCTCCAACTTGTGGCTCCCATGTTCTCCTCTTTTGATCGGCATAACTCTTCTGTCGGCTCTGGGCTATCTTGAGCCTATCCCTGATAATGTCAATAATTTGTGATTTTCCTTGACATAATCAGGGTTGAACTCTTTGCTTGCTCCGACTTCATACCAACATATCGGTGATCTACACTTTCTTCCATACAGAGCTTCGAACGGTGCCATCTTGATGCTGCTTTGATAGCTGTTATTGTATGAAAACTCTGCTAGTGGCAAGTGCTCCTCCCATGATCCTCCGAAGTCTAGGGCACAAGCCCTAAGCATATCCTCTAGAATCTGGTTAGTTCTTTCCGTTGTCCACCTGTCTGAGGATGATAGGCGGTGCTATAGTCCAACTTGGATCCTAAAGCTTCGTGTAGTTGCTTCCAAAATGCTGACGTGAACACAGATCCTCGATCCGACACGATCTTCTTGGGCACTCCATGTTTACTCACGATCTCTTTGATGTATTGTCCTGCTGATTTACCGCTAAGAAGTGTGCACTCTTCGTCAACCGGTCCACGATTACCCATATCATGTCCTTCTTTTTATTGGTCAAGGGTAGTCCGGTGATGAAATCCATTCCTATCTCCTCCCATTTCCATTCTGGAATGGGTAAAGGTTGTAACTTTCCTGCCGGACTCTGATGTTCAGCCTTCACTCTTTGGCAGGTATGGCATTCCGCCACATATTGTGCTATCTCTCTCTTCATGTTGTTCCACCAAAATAGCTCCTTTAGATCCATGTACATCTTTGTACTTCCTGGATGTATGGAGTATGGTGTTTGATGGGCTTCCCAGAGTATTACTTCCTTGATTTCAGCAATATCCGGAACATAAATTCTCTTCTGGAACCATAATGATCCCGATTCTCCGCGGTGAAATTCTGATGGTCTTCCCTCATCTATTCTTCTCATCTCCTCCACGATGAATGGATCGTCCAGCTGACCCATCATTATCTCATTCTTCAGGTTAACATTTAGATCATCGGCTACTTGCAAAGCCGATAGTCCTTCATGAGCTTCCTTCTCCCAAAGTTGTATTTGGGCTTGACTTATTTCCTTCCTCAACTCCGGTGATATTTCTTGTTCCACTCCTCCGGTGCTCTTCCTACTCAAGGCATCTGCTACAACATTGGTCTTTCCTGGAGTATAATTGATTGTCAAATCATAATCCTTGATTAGTTCAAGCCATCTTTTCTGCCTCATATTGAGCTCCTTTTGAGTGAAGAAGTATTTGAGACTCTTATGATCTGTATAGAGCTCACACTTGGCTCCATAGAGAAAATGTCTCCAAGTTTTGAGTGCAAATACAACTGCTGCTAATTCTAAATCATGTGTTGGATAGTTCACTTCATGAGGTCTGAGTTGCCTCGATCCATAAGATATCACTTTCCGATCTTGCATGAGTACGCAACCCAATCCATGCTTGGATGCGTCACAGTACACGGTGTAATCCTTGCCAACTTCAGGAACTGCTAACACCGGTGCTGTGGTGAGTTTCTCTTTCAGAGTTTGAAAACTCTTCTCACACTCCTCTGACCACACGAATGGTGTGTTCTTTCTTAACAGCTTCGTCATTGGTCCTGCTATCTTGGAGAATCCTTCAATGAATCTCCGATAATATCCTGCCATTCCTAGGAATCCTCGGATTTCCTTGATAGTCTTGGGTGCTTCCCATTCTAGAACTGCTGCTACCTTGCTCGGGTTAACAGCGATTCCATCTTTGCTGATGACATGACCAAGAAATTGCACTTGATCTAGCCAAAATTCACACTTGCTAAACTTGGCATAGAGTTGATGTTCCCTTAGTGTTTGCAACACTAACCTCAGATGTTCAGCATGTTCGGCTTTGTCTTTGGGATAGATCAAGATATCATCAATGAATACGATGACAAACTTGTCTAGATATGGCATGAAAATCTTATTCATGAGATTCATGAAAATTGCTGGGGCATTGGTTAATCCAAAAGGCACTACAAGGTATTCATGATGTCCATACCTTGAGACAAAGGCAGTTTTCGGAACGTCTTCCTTCTTGATCTTTATCTGGTGATAACCGGATCTTAGATCAATTTTGGAAAAGACTCCCGCGCCTCTAACTTGATCGAATAGATCTTGTATTCTTGGAAGTGGATACTTGTTCTTGATTGTCACATTGTTCAAATTCATGTAGTCTCCGCACATCCTTCTTCCTCCATCTCTTTTATCCACGAAGATCACAGGTGATCCCCATGGTGAAACACTTTCTTGTATAAATCCTTTCTGTTCCAAGTCATCCAATTGCTCCTTAAGTTCTTTCAATTCCTTAGGCCCCATCTTATATGGTGCTTTAGCAATCGGAGCTGTTCCTGGAATTAGGTCGATAGTAAATTCTATCTCCCTATCTGGTGGCATACCTGGTAATTCCGTAGGAAACACATCCTGGAATTCATTCACTACAGGTATATCCTCTAACTTCACCTCCTTCATGCTGTTCAACTGTAGCTCAACTTCAATCTGTGTATGTTTGTCGCCTTGGTAGATCATTCTACTTCCATCGGGGCTTTTCAAAGATACCGTCTTGTTCACACAGTCGATCAATGCTCCATTAGCTTCTAACCAGTTCATACCAAGAATGACATCAATGTCCTTCATCGGTAAAATGAACAGGTCTGCGTCGAACGCGCACTTATTGATCATGATGACTTGTTTTTGTTTGGTATGGGTTACTACTATCGTTCCCCCCGCAGAAAGTATGGTTATGGGTGTATCTAACTTAGTGCAACTAATCCCATGTTTGATGATGAATTGCTGAGAAATGAATGATGTAGTTGCACCAGTATCAAAAAGTACTTTGCCAAGATGAGTGAGTATCTGGAGCGTACCTATCACAGCCTGATCGGAGTTGACCACCTCCTCCAGACTAGTGCAGTTCAGCTTGCCGAAGGGTTTCTTGTTCTTCCAGTTCCCTCCGGTGTTTCCTCCACGGCTTCCTCCTCCTCCTGACCGACCTCCTCCATTATTTTTCTTGGGGCAGTCCTTCAGCATGTGCCCCTCCTGACGACAACCAAAGCATATTATCCTTGGCTTTCTACAATCCTTGGCAAAATGCCCTGGAAGTCTGCAGCTTCGGCAAACCATTGGATTAGCAGTCTAAAACGCTTGGTTCCTCCTGCTACTGTAGTAGTAGTAGTTGTTGTTGTTGTTGTTGTTGTACCTTGGCTTGAAACTCAAGCTGGTGTTGAGCTTGTTACTAACAAACCTCTTAGGCTCAAACTTGGCCTTCTTCCTCTTTTCTTCTTGCAGTTGCTTAAAATCATCTTCAAGAGTGATGGCTGCATCCACCAACTCTTGGAACTCTGTTGCTCTCATCATACGGAGCTGTACTTTGAACTGGGGACTTAACCCCCGCAAGAACCTTTTCTTTTTCTTGTCCTCGGTGTTGACTTCTTCAACAGCATACCGGGACAGCTTTGAAAACTCCCTGACATAAGTCAGGATTGCCTTGTCTTTCTTCTCGAGACTTTCAAATTCTCGACGCTTCAGTTCCACAATACTTTCAGGGACATTGGATTCCCTGAACTTCCTCGCGAACTCCTCCCAGGTAAACACTTTTCCAGCCGGATAAACGGCTACGATGTTGTCCCACCATGATGCGGCAGGTCCACACAATAAATGTGTAGCATAACGAACCTTCTCCTGGTCATTACAACCAACAGTATTGAGCTTTCGCTCGGTGTCCATAAGCCATTCTTCCGCGTCCATTGGCTCGGGCGCATATGCGAAAGATATAGACTTGGTGTTCTGGAAGTCTGCTAAGGTGACTCCCTGATTCTCGGGTCTCTCCACCCTGTTCTGCTGCAGCAACTCCTGGAAGAATTTATTCTGCTGCTTCAACGTAATACGTTGCCTCTCCTCCACCAATTGCATGTACTGGACGAAATTCTGCTGCGTCATGGGTGGTGGTGGTGGTGGAAACTAATTTCTGGCTGCTTCATCAGCCTCTTCATTTTGCTTCGCTTCGCGCTCCATGCGCTGCGCTTCGGTCTCCTCTCCTACCGCTCCCGACATAACCCCCTAGTTCTGCAACACAAGATGATACTCATAATTACTCCATGCGCAAGTTTTCTGAGCTCAACTTTGTGCACAGAACTAGTCACGCAATGGAAATCAAGAAGCAAATCCAAATCATACAAAACATATACCATGTATATACATACTTAAGTGGTCTTATTACAATACTCAAGTCGATGTGAGTATGCAAACTCACTTATTAAAGTATATGTACAAATTTCTACAATATTACACGCTACAATACACGTGGTACTTGTGTATTGTAGTCCCGCCTTCCTTGGTGGACTCTAGTCGATCTTCACTCCCGGTACATCCCAGGCTTCCATCCGGTCGAACGTGTCGTCCTCCTGATAGACCCTAGAACATAAGGTCTCCCCGTCGGCTGGTAGTCAGAATCAGATGATGATCCTAGGGAGAAATCAGTGTTCACAAACTGGTCGTTAAGTGCATCATAGTCCACCCATCGGGTGTACTCCCCTGTGGCTCCACCATAAGTATTTCCAATATTTGTATCCGACTCAACCTGTGTCGGATACCCTCCATCAACTCCTCCATTACTAGGATAACTCTGGTTCTGGGTCGTGGCGTCCTCATTCATCTCTCCGTCATAATACACTGAAGTACTATGAGTTCCAGTATCAGATCCCCAACGCCAACCCGTGGAGTTTTCTATAGGAGTCTCGGAACTCTGATTGTTTCCGGATTCCTCTCCACCCTCATATCCCCCATAGGAACTACCCAGATAGTTCCCAGGTGTAACGGGTGTAGTTTCACGATCAAGAGGATCAATACTAATGTAGTCACCAGCTGAGTAAACTGGTGTGTGCACCACATTCTCCATAGGTTCTGTTCCCCTAGTCTCCTCCTTGGGTTCAGTAAACTCCTCTAGCATCGTATCAATTGCTCCTATCAAATGATGATTCAGTTGAAAGAGCAATGATAGTAAGTTGCGGCTATTGTCCATGTATTTTGCAGCTGCTATTGGTTTGCGTTTTGCATATTTGAAGTGGTTAAGCATGGGATCCTCTTCCTCCTGCATATGAGGAATGTGGGTGAATTCGGAACCCATAAGCTCTTTCGTCTTATGCTCCCGAATATCGGTGATGGCTCTCATAATGGCTATATGGTAGGCTGTGTTGATAGTTCTGGCTTCACCTGCTGGCATTACTACGCTCATTCCCAAAGATTCGGGAAGTCGCAGTCCTACCCTACACTTTGCCAATACAGTACCATCGTAGTACATGTATTTCTTTACTTGGATCTGGGGATCACACCCAAATTCAAGTAACATGGCACGTAGAATATCTGCAAGTCCTCCTTCATATTCACTCAGTGTGGAATCCATCACTTTCACGTTTCGTCCCGGACGTGAACTTGCCATGTTGGCTGTAGAAATAGAAAGATTATAAGATTAGTAATAATGCATCATAATAGAGATAATAAAGAATTATCGCACTAAAAGATATGATTGTTGTATTCTCAATTGAATATACACCATATTTTTAGAGAATTCTTTACTAGTCCTATTTTGACTCCTAACGTTTGGTCCCATTTACTAGGTTCTAACCTAAGGTCAAAGCTTTTGCTCTGATACCAACTGTGGTGACCCTGCATACCACTGCATGTTGTAGTATGCCAGTCGTTGATATAACATTCACGAAGTACCATTCCGCAAATATTACATCCCTCAGAGTAGTACAACAGAACATAGCAGGTCCATAACTCATTCATTTAATATTACAAATATCATACACCTATCGTCTCGGAGCTCCTCTTGGGTCCTAAGAGGAATACTCCTGGGTTCGAGGCGAACCCAACTTAGCTTACAATATAGATGTCTCATTAAGTTGTACATTTATTCTCTCGAGCAGCTAAATACTAAGAGTTCGGGCTGCTCGGCTACTACTACTACTTGATGTTCTAGGCTTGATCTCCTCCGGAAGCCTCCCCGGTTCCGTAGACTATGAGATAGTCTACGCCTTCAACACCTCCAGAGTGGTCTGGTTCTTCATAGCCGATGATCTCGGCTCCTTCAGTGTGGTCGTAGTCCTCCTCCAGACGATTCAGACAATCTAAGCAAGGGATTTAAGATTGGGATGAGTACGAGCGTACTCAACAAGTTCATTATAGAGAAGAGGTGTTTAATGCACTAGCTACGATATTAGACCAGAAAGTCTAATACCAATGCAAGTTTTGATAAACATTTCTTCAAGAGATTGCTTTTATTTCCAAGAGCTATGTCCGTCAGCCTTCACCGGTTTACTAGAACTTCATGGAGCTCCTTTCCGGCCGCGTTCGCAGTTCCATATCCCGGAACAGGGAGTGACAGGTCACGGTTCTTTACACTCTGCAGAGGTGTGTTGCTTTACCCATAAGAGATCTTAACCTTGGTGCCAACCGGGCAGTTTTCCCGTCCACACTTCCTTCGGTGTGAGGCCCGGTATAAGGTCTAGCCAATCATGTTCCTCCGCTACCTCGAACACCCACCCTTTGTTGCATGCCCCGACCCTGGGTCCTCGCCGGTCCCATTATTCCCACTCACGGGTGGACCCCGACCACGACGACAATTTGGGATCGAACCAAACTCCTTCGCCGGTAGCTGCAACCCATCATAGACCGCAATACCGTGGGGACTTAAGGCTTCCCCAGCCAACCGCTTGCTCTTCGAGCGACAAGTGTCTACGGACTATGCCGTGGGGACTTAAGGCTTCCCCAGCCAACCGCTTTCCCTGACAGATACAAGTGTCTACGGTAAAGCGCATCCGTTGATGAACGAGAGGTGGAAACACTTTTGACTACTCCGTCCCACTCCGGATCTTATGGTTAACACGGGTATTACGGCACAAGAATCACTGGCGACATTTGTTGTTTAATCCTAGATGGATATAACCCTTGCAATGGAACCTCCACCATATCAACACAATCCATAGTTCCATTGACCACCACATAGTCATATTCATAGTTATGAAAGTAGTGGTTTTGGTTTTTATGCAATAGTGATAACCATAATACTTTGCAAGTAATTTGATAGAAATACTCAAATGATATGAGCAAGTGATGAACTTGCCTGAACACTGCAATGTTTTGCAGTTGGAAGGTGTGGATTGACCCTTGTCCTCTGTCTCTGAAAGATAGCATCATTGTCCGATAAGGGCAATGGTTAAAGAAGCAATTATGCATGATTCCAGTTTTAGGGTTTGTTCCCCCCTTCCGATGTCGTTGTTATTTCATGTGAGAGGTTAATACTACGAACAATTTGGAGATACTTGATTTAGGGTATATACAACCTTGAAATGTTGTCAAGGTGTTTTTAAAGTCCAAATGAATTAATGGACTTATTTTCTTTATTGAAAATAATATGTGTGATTCAAATCCTTATTTGAATCATCAAATTAAGACTTATTCTTATTTGTCTTCAAAAATTCTCTTTGATATTTTATTAAAATAGAGAATTTTATGCTGATCAATTTTCATATTTTCAATTATTTTTTTAGAGCTCTTATCAATTTTCTATTTAATTTCAAAGTTTCTGGTTTTTAATGGATTTATGAAAAGACTGTTTTGCCCCTTGGGCCCACCTGTCAGGGTGGCCCAACGGTTTAGGTTGGCCGACCCACCTGGTCCGGCCCAACCCACTCACTCTCTCCCTCTCTCTCTCGCTCGTGTCCGAACCCTAACCCTAACGAGCTCTGGCGACGCCGTGGTCGCCGCCGTCTTCGCCGATATTTTCCGGCCGCCTCCGGCCATCGCCGGCGACGAGATTGGTCGCAATCGAACGGCCGCACGACGGCGCACCGTTCGGTCCGCACCGATCCGTGTTTCACCGCCGCCTCCGTTCGTCCCCAACGCCTCTGCGGCACGGCCGTGGCGATCTGTGGTGCTCCGTCGCCCGCTATCAATCCAGGCGCCGTGGCGGTGCTGGAGCGTCCTTGCTCGGCGACGCCAGGCCAGGCGTGGCTTGGCGCTGCCGTGGTGGCCTGTGCCGCCATGCCGCCATGGCACGCCGGTGCCCTGCTCCAGGTACACGCTCCATTAATCCCCTCCTCTCTCTCCTTCTTGCCTGCTCTTCTCTTCATCCTCTAGCTCTGGCCATTGCTTGCTGTTCCTTGTGCTTATGCTGCTCTGTGGCCGTGCTTAACTTCTCTTCTTCTTATTTCTTTGTCTTTGCGTGTCTTTCTTGTCTTTGCTTATGCAGATTTGTTGTTGCTGTGTGAAGCCCTGCCTTATCTCTGTGCAAGAATTTCTAGTTTTGAGTGTTGGCTATGATTGCATTCCTTGTCTAGCTCTACCTCTGTGCCTCTGTTCTTGTTAATAAGCTTGCTAGATATCAAGTGTGTTCATGAATACTGCTCTGGCTTGAGTTATGTGTGTATTACTTGCAATTTTGCAAGTGCCAGAGCAATGGTGTGTTGTTCCTTGTGCTCAAATTCATGAGCATGCTCAATTGAGCATTACTGTTGGCTTAACTGTATGATTCAGTGATTAGTGATATGTGCTTTATTTGTTTAGCAAGATCCAGTGGTTCATCAAGCCTTTGATGTGCTTCTGGATACAATCATATGATTATTACTTCAGTATCTGTTTATTCAGTTAAGGCTTGGGTGTAATACTTCAGTAGCTGGCTCATTTCTGGCGCTATGCTTGCTTATAGCCATCTGTATCAAGTGTTAGCAAGCTCTGGTGAGCATGTGATCCACAGTGGCTTGTTGATTAATTGTTAAGCTTCTGTCTGGGCATATCTGGTGCTCATTCTGGTGTCTGTGTGACACATGCACTTGTGCTAGTGTAGGCTCTGCCTAATTCAGTGTTTGCTGTTGCTTGCAGTGATCCACTGGATCATTTGCAAGTGTCTGTTTCATGATTTACTTTTGATATCAATTATCTGTGTTGCCTTTGTTGATTGAGTGGATAATTGATGTGAACTGCTGAGCAGTATTGATCATGTAGATTGATTAAGTGAAGCTAGAGGGATGCCAACAGTTGTTGGGTACCCTAGCTCACTCTGAACCCATCCGGGTAATGATGCAGTGGCCTGGTGTGTGGTTTTTATTCACCTATGCTTGTCAGTGAAGCTTGGCTTCCTATTTCTGACAATAGACATGATCTACTTGATGCAGTAGTGATCTGGTGCATCCTATGCCCTATCTGGATGGAAACCAACATGTGTTGGCACCTCCTGTGATGCATGAACTCCTTGGAGTGATGATATGCTTCTCTTGTGGCTTTACTTTGTGGCTAGGTAGCTATTGTGACCCTAGCAATGCTTGATGTGCTAGTAAAGGTTGCTCCAACCCCTTCTGTATGCTACTGTGCAATATTACTGGTAGTCATATGGGCTTCCAGTACAATTGATGTTGAAATTAAAATAGACATATAAATGTCTATATTCTGATGGTCTTAGAAGGGCTCGTGTGATCTGGTTGTACTTGGATAAGTCTTTGGGATTGTTTTCTTTCCTGTTTCCATTTGGATGATGCTACCACTATTCTGGTTGGCATAACCATGGGTATAGGCTTGATTGATCCCTGGTCCTTGCCATTTCTTCCAGGTTTCACTTGGTCTCTGACCAAATGATGATCAAAACAGGGTTACTCCACCCTTTGTGTGCTTGTGATCATGCCTGTGCAATTTATGAACAAAACCATCTGGTTTGTTCATGATGATGTGTATACCTCACTCCAGCTCCTAGAAATAGGGTTGGTGTAGAGGGTTTGCTTCAGCAATGACTTGGTGCTTGCCCTGCTCCTCCTGCTGGCTTGTGATACTTGATTTGAGTCAGTGGTATTCTTGAGCAGGTTGAACAGTGAAGCTGTTCTTCCTGTTCTTGTGTTCTTGGTTTGCTTTTCTTGCTAATGGTTACTTACTCTGGTGCCTTATCGATGAATGAAGCAAGTTTGCTGGTGAAAAGCTTATATCTGGTCCTCTACTTGCTCTCCTGGTCGACAGCACTGCCTGGCTGTTTTGGTGACTCCCCCTGGCCTTGTGTGTTGTTACACATGCAGCAGGCCTTGTGTGCTGCCTGTGTGTGTGTGGCTTGGGACTTGGGCTGGTGGGATGGATCAGCTCGGTAGCTTGGTCATATCCACTCTATGTAATATTTGCTAACCTGCCAAGTGGCTTTGCCACTTGGCTTAATGTGCTGATTGTTATGTGTGTGTGCAGGGATCAAGAAGATGATCAAGATGCAACTCAAGATCCTCTTGATCAAAGAATTCATGAAGATCACAATGTAGTTTAGGTCATTTAAATTCCTTGTAATTTTCCTTTTTCTTTTTCTATTTCTTCAATTCTTGTAATGTGTTGTAAATTCATATTTCAATTCTGGATATTGTAATTGACATTGTATTTTGTGTGAATATCAATAAAGCTCAAGTTTCTCTCTAATGAGCTTTGTCTAAGTGTTTTATTATTCATACTAGTTGGATGCCCGTGCTTCGCTACGGTTTCACTAAATTTATTTTGTTGCACTACATGCAAATACAATACAAGTGAAAATTCACGTGTATTAAAAGATGTTAACATGATATTTACAAAATAATTAAGGTTTAACTTCACTTTTAAATGCAATCTAATGAAGATGTAATTCTGATTCTTGCAGGCTATGTGCTTTTCGTTGTACCGGTGACAATGACACTAGTAGGAAAAGCCTCATCAGTGGCGCACCAAAAATGGATTCTGTGGCGCATGGGAGCTGCGCCACAGAAACGTCGCCACAAAAATAAGGTTTCTGTGGCGCACCTTCCCGTGCGCCACAGAATTAAGGTTTCTGTGGCGCACTTGTTCTTAGGTGCGCCACGTAAACGTCTTGCGCCACAGAATTGGTTTTTAGTGCGCCACAGAATTTGCTTGTATTATACACGATTTTGTTCTGCCTGCTATACACATGCAGTTTATAGACAGCAATACAGATACACAGGTTATATACAGCAACATTCAGATATAATATAAATATCATGTACATTGCACAGATATAACATAGACATCATCATCACATTACTTAGAACCCGATCGAGATACATATATAGTGGCAAGTGTCAAATGTTTTGCATACAACTCTTAATTCATACAAAATTCACAATTTCAAGATACAAAGTAGTCTTCATCCGGTTCCTCCTTTGCTCCGTCATCTCTACCCACCAGGCTCGCTTGCATCGGGGTCCTTCATCCAGTTCCTACTATGATGAAAATGGAAGAAAGTGAGACCAACAAGTCCGATGCACAAGAGAAATGGAATAAATGCCTCATACATTGTTGGTCAACACAAATATTAACATTCAGGGACGGTGTAAGTGAGACCAAGTCCGATGCACAAGAGATTGATATTTGTGCTATCTTACCAGACTCACTTACGCCGCCCCCGAGTGTACGGTGACCAAACATTTTAATCATCGGCATTTTGAAAATCTCAAAGCAAATGGAATGACAAAATGGAATAAGTGCCTCATACATTGTTGGTCAACACAAATATTAACATTTAGAGATGGCGTCAGTGAGGCCAAGTCCGATGCACAAGAGATTGATATTTGTGCTATCTTACCAGGCTCACTTACGCCACCCCCAAGTGTACGGTGACCAAACATTTTAATCATCGGCATTTTGAAAATCTCAAAGCAAATGGAATGACAAAATGGAATAAGTGCCTCATACATTGTTGGTCAACACAAATATTAACATTTAGGGATGGGGTAAGCGAGGCCGGGTAGGATGCACAAGAGATTGATATTTGTGCTATCTTACCAGGCTCACTTACGCCACCCCCAAGTGTACGGTGACCAAACATTTTAATCATCGGCATTTTGAAAATCTCAAAGCAAATGGAATGACAAAATGGAATAAGTGCCTCATACATTGTTGGTCAACACAAATACTATGGTCAGAAACCATAGTTGCAGTATACACCGCCGTATACTTTGCAGAAGGGCCCCCTTTCCCGGTTGGCGTTCCGTCAACGGGTGCTTGACGACACAACAACGCCGATCTGCATCTCCGCGCAGAACCACGCCGATCCTACGCTGTCGATGCGTGAACGAGTCCTTGATGCAAAGACCGTGCCGGCCTGCCCAGCATTATGCCGGGCCGTGTTGCCGCGCTTCAAACCGTGTGTCCACTGATCGACACGGCCTGAAGCACGACAACAGGGGTCGGCATGATGCTAGGGAGGCTGGCACCGTCTTCGCATTAAGGACTCGTTCACGTACTGGACGGCGAGAGAAGAAAAGTGGTGCTGCGCCGGAGAGGCATGTCGGCGTTGTTGTCTCGTCAAGGACTCGTTCACGGAACGGCGGCTAGGGAAAGGGGAGCTTCGTCTACAAAGTATATTGCGGCGTATAGGTGACCAAACATTCTAATCATCGGCACTAAAATGGAAGAAAGAGCCAAGTGGTATCTCAACTAGATATCATATGCCTCATACTTTGTTGGTCGAAAGAAATATTAACATCCCGGGATGGCGTTAGTGAGGCCAGGTAGGATGCACAAGAGATTGATATTTGTGCCATCACACCAGGCTCACTAGCGACACCCCGGAGTGTACAGTTGACCGAACATTCTAATCATCGGCACTAAAATGGAAGAAAGAGCCAAGTGGTATCAACTAAATGGAATGCCTCATACTTTGTTGGTCGAAACAAATATTAACATCCAGGGATGGAGTAAGTGAGGCCAGGTAGGATGCACAAGATATTGATATTTGTGCCATCACACCAAGCCTCACTTGCTCCACCCCCGAGTGTACGAGTGATCGACCAACCATCTAATCATCGACAAGTAAATCACTTGGGGTAATGTTAAAATGTTTGTCTCCATATTTGGGAGACATTTTTAATATTGGAGTCTAGCTAATGGAAATCAAGAACTAGTCTTGATCTCCAAATGGTGATTAGAGGGAATTTATTCATCTTAAGCAACATTAGGGACAAATGGGATCATGCAAGGGACTTGGGTCATTTGGATCATAAGGCATCAATTAAGGAGGCAACCAGGGACAAAGGGAAACATTTGATGATCCATTATCATAGGCAACAAAGCAGCAACTTTTTCCCCTCTAATCTAGCTAGAGTCCTTAAAAGAAATCCATCATAAGCATGGTCAAATACACATATATAGCATGGGGCAGATGCTCCAAAGGGATTATATATTCATCACTTGGTAATTTGGAGAGCAAACAAGCAGTAGCCATATCACTCAATCCAATAATATAGTAATTTGGATCATAAGGCATCAATTAAGGAGGCAACCAGGGGACAAAGGGAAACATTTTATGATCCATTATCATAGGCAACAAAGCGACAACTTTTTCCCCTCTAATCTAGCTAGAGTCCTTAAAAGAAATCCATCATAAGCATGGTCAAATACACATATATAGCATGGGGCAGATGCTCCAAAGGGCTTATATATTCATCACTTGGTAATTTGGAGAGCAAACAAGCGATAGCCATATCACTCAATCCAATAATATAGTAATTTGGATCATAAGGCATCAATTAAGGAGGCAACCAGGGGACAAAGGGAAACATTTTATGATCCATTATCATAGGCAACAAAGCAGCAACTTTTTCCCCTCTAATCTAGCTAGAGTCCTTAAAAGAAATCCATCATAAGCATGGTCAAATACACATATATAGCATGGGCAGATGCAGCCAAACAGCTCACCGGGCGGTGTGCATGCCCAACAAAGACACACGAGGCGTTGAGTCACTACATGCTTGCCAGGCCAAAATGGGTAGAATACCCAGTTTGTATCATCATCTGGCTACTAAGCCATTTGGTGGAAGCAAACTGAAGATCAGCCAGAAGGAAATCACCAAGGGAACATTGGTATGTCAGTATGGTGACACTACCAGAGAAATCCAACATGGATTAATCCCTAACTAGCCATCCAAACTCACCTAGCACCACACAGCTAGTTATACCATCAGAATATAGACATTTAAATGTCTATTTTGTTTTCAACAGCAAAAGCTACCGGTAATCTAGTCATGGATCAACCAGATAGCATGAGAGAGTCACAACAACAGCCACAGTAAAGGGGAGCCACCCTTGGACAACATAAAGGCTGTCAGGGCTACCTCAAACCCATAGGAACATTCACTAAGCCACTGCATCATAACCCAATAGGGCTCAGCATGAGCTAGGGTACCCAATCAATGATTGGCAACCCTCTAGCTACATCCAGTCCATCCATGAGATCATTATTGCTCAGCAGTTCATCTCATTTATCTAATCAATCAAGTTAAACTAACCAGATAAATGAAATGCATAATTAACGAGTGCACGAGACTATTGCAAATGATCCAGAGGATACCACGGTAGCATACCATAGTAGCATTTCATGCATTTAAATGAACCAAAGAGCATCAAAACCAACCAAATGTCCAACTAGCAAGCAATACCAAGTGAGCAAGTCTTCATTACCTTGTACGAGTTCGAGACAAGGATTTATAGAACAAGTACGAGAGGCGAGGCGAGAGGCATAGACAATTTCTATAAGCATATAGAACACTCCAATTTCTATAAGCATAGACAATTTCATTGTCACATCTTTCTATAAGCATCACTAGCAGCAGCAGCAATGCATATGAACACCATATACAGTACGGTTGAACAATTTCATTGTCACATTGTACAGGTTCAGAACAACATATAGAACACTCCAATAAGCATCACTAGCAGCAGCAGCAATGCATATGAACACCATATGAAGCAAAACGATTAGGGGCAATGCATCCGTAACAACAGCAGCAATACATCCGTAGCGAGCATTTCGTCGAGCACGTTGTGCTCGCGCGGGGAGGAAGAGGGAGGGGAGGGAGGAAGAGGGAGGGAGCTCACCGACGACAACAACGGTGTGGAGGAGCTCACCGACGACGACGGCAAGGGTGGAGGTCGCGGCGGCTCCTCCACCTTGACGCGACGGCGGCCCCTCCTCGCGGCGGCCCCTCCTCGCCGTAGCGGCAGCTTGTGCTGCAGGTGGCGGGGATGGGAGGAGCGTGGCGGCAGGCGGCCCTCGCGTAGGAAGGCGGCGGCGACGGCGACGGCGATGGCGACGACCATGGCGGCGCGCGGTGAGGAGAGGGGAGAGGGGAGAGGCGCGCGGTACGGATCAGAGGTGAACAGGCGTGGGCGGGGGAGGGCACGGGATGATATAGCTAAGTTCCCTTAGTTCTGTGGCGCACCGGAACAAGTGCGCCACGAGAATCAAATACTTGTGGCGCACCAAAGAAAGTGCGCCACGAAACGATATTTCTGTGGCGCGCAGCGCACGCGCGTGCGCCACAGAAATACGTACACCGATAATTGGGGTGACAGGTTGTGGGGCCCGCCAAGTTTTTGTGGCGCATGGTCGGCTGCTCGCTGCATACAAAATTAAGCTATTTCTGTGGCGCACCTTGCTTGGTGCGCCACAAAAACAGTTTCTGTGGCGCATTTTTAGTGGTGCGCCACAGAACTAAGCTTTTGCCTATAAGGGTTTTCCTACTAGTGTGATATTGATCAGTGATATTTTTGAGATGTTTAAGATGTTCAACTAAACTATGATGGCGCAACCTCATACTGCTCAACGTTGTTTCTAAATCATGCATAAAGTAGGCAATGGAATATGAAATAAAAATTATTTGAGAAAATCTGATGGCACATTGCACGTGAAAAGAAAATATTTGTGTCACATAATTGTGCACATCAAAATAATTTTTGAAACCTATTTAGCATTTGTATTACAACCAGGTAAAGAAGATCACAAAGATGTTAGAAGAGGTAATGAAAACCAAGATCATGAATACACATGTATGCCCATCTTGGAGAGTGCAGAAGAAAGCAACTTGTCAATTTTCCACATCAAGTTCTATCATGCAAACAAGAAGTAGTTGAATCGTTGATCTCCGTTCCACCAACGTTTTAATATAATACTTCATCTTTTTGCTAGAAAAAGTGACGAAATTGAAATATATCTGATATAGCGTATTATGGGATCAACACCGGATGGTACATAAGATCAAATTTATGACCTCGCAAACAAGAAAAAAAAGGGAAAACATTAACATTTTGTCTAGGATAATGGCAAGCAGCTTAAGTTTTTTTTGTGTCTAAAGTAATAGCACAAGCAAGTAAATTAGCCTATGAAAATCTTTTTTTTCATTGTACCATAATCTCCAAAAGGAGGGAAACCATAAAATGTTTATTCAAACTTGAGGAGCAAGAGTTATAGAGAGGTTAACCTAGGTTACGAGCAACTATAAAGGAGAGCTTGCATGCGCATCGACAGCTGAATGAAAAACTTGGATTACCTCTCTTTTTACCAATAGCAATTCCACCTACTTATAGACAACCAAGAGATCAATCTCTAAAAATAGCAAAACGAACAATACAATGCTTCGAAAAGTACATACGGTGTAGCAATAACTTGCACCTCTCACAACTTATACTCCCACAACAACTGAGTGCAAGGCACACCTAAATCCCTTCGCGAAAAGTGCTTTAACTATATGACTCGTCTAGCGGACGCACAGGCGCCCGCTCGTACGTTCTGGCGCACCCCCGTAAAAGGAAGGACACTGACCCGATTTCCCTCATGGACCCTAGCGAGTAGAGACCACCCCGATTTCCTTGTCTCCCTCCTGCCCCAACCTCCTCCGACTTACCAGCCCAACCATGCTCGCCGCCAGCCTCCCCCACTCTAGCATGCGCGCTCTCCGCCGTCGATTTCCCATCCAGAGCACTTGATGGCCGCCTACGAGGTTCGTCATCTCCCGACGCACAAGCTCGGCGCCGCCTCCTTCTTCCCGCCCCTCCGTCGGCTTTCTCTCGCCTTGCCCGGCTTACCCACGCGACCTTGCCTAGCCGAGAGCAGCTGTCCCGGGGGCAGCAATATCACATGCACGTGGACGGCAAAAGGTTCCTCAGGAACCGCACCGGAGGAAGACCGGAAAACTTACCCATTCGGATGTTGTGCATTTAATCCTCCCACTTCTGTTTATGTACACAATATCTTGTTATACACACAAGAGCCATCTCTTCTTTATTCTCTGCCAATTTGTTGCCTAACACCCTAACCTCATAATGGTTTCATTTCGTAAGAGGCAATGAAAAAAATATTTAGAAATTTCAAAAAAAAAAATCACAAAAAAACATGTACATCTCCATAATATATGTGTGTTCATCAAATTTCGCGAGGAACCAATATGTTTTCTAGTCTATGTAAAAAAAAAAAAATTATCTTCTGAAAAGCCTTATTTTTAGCATTGAATTTTTTCTTTCTACACACGCCACACCACAAGTCGTTTTTTCATGAAATGACTTTGTGAATGCGTAGCACTTGAAGATACACGTGCGAATCTTTTGTTTCAATCTTAAAAAAAAAATTCAAAATATGTGTAACATGCATTTTAAAATAAAGGAAGCATATGCTCGCATGTGCCAGAACACCACTCTCATTACAAACTACTTCCTCTGTGGTAGCTAATATGAAAAGGAGGGAGTAACTAATCCAAACAGTCTCTCAAATGTTATTAAAAAAAACTCATTGAATGGTTACTCCATGCTGCCATACCCTTCAGTTCCGAACATGGTTCGTCGTGAAATTCCGATTGACACTCAATATTAGGACATGTAACCTGATAAATAGAAAAGGTTATCGGGGACGAATGAAATAATCATAGGTAATCATGGAAATGATAGGGTACACCATGAAGAGTTATACCGTCCATCTAGGAAGCAAATACTATCTCCATCCCAAGGCAAGCTTATATTTTTTTTGAAAAGTCAAATTGAGTAAAGTTTGACTAAACTTTTAGAAGAATCTATCAACAAATATGATATTTTGTATTTTACATGTTAACTATTTTTGATAAAAACTTGATCAAGCTTGATATAGTATGACTTTTTGAAAAGTTATAAGCCTTAAATCTCAGGATGGAGGTAGTATCTTCATAGCATCCATTGTAGTAGCCACCACATGAAGACCATTCGCATCTGGTTCCTAATTATCATTAGAAAATAGAAGACTTACTTACACTCTCATAACACCAGAAGTACAATAACTACAAAATAAATTCCAGATCACTCTCGCATGGTAAATCAAGTGCCAATACTCATTTATCAAGTATTCAAGTTGGGGATGCCCCATTTCTAAAAAAAACAAGTATTCAAGTGCCAGAAGTTTTAAAAAAATCCAAGAGTGAGTGTGATGTCCATCTAGAAAATAAATTAACTATACAGTTCCATCGAACCATATAGCACCAAGTTGCATCTGTTTTTAAATATCTAGCTGATCTAAGAGTTGCAAGAACAACCTATGGAACAACAAAGTAGAAAGATCACAACTGGTTGATTCATACATGACATGATTGGAGCAGGTGCATGTCTCGTGAGCATAACAAACGGATATACTGTACACGCGACTATGTCACATAACATTTGGTTTTCTGCCATCTTCTCCAAACGATCATTGTTTCCGGTATTTGCAAAGATTAAAAAAATACATATATTACATTGCTCATCATATTGGAGCATGAATAGTAAAATTAGAGTTGCGAACAAATTCGCCAAAAAAGGGAGTTTTGAAGAAACATGAATAATGACAGTGCATCAATAATGTACACGTAGCTAGCAAAATCTTTGCTCTGTATTTTTGTTCATGCTCTAGTTTGCTATGCATTCAATGAAAGGTGGGCCCAATTTTCTTCCTCAGCTCGCCCCTACTGTTGCTGCTAGCTTTGCGATGCTAATGCTCTATTCCTGCATAGTTTTCAGAACAAACCAGCAGGGACCAACTAAAGCAAACGGCCGCAGGGAGGTCACCTCTCACCTGAAGTGACTTTGGAGAGTGGAGACGAAGATGGAGAGGAATTGGCTGGCGGAGGTGCCGAGCTGTAGACCCAACCACGGAACGAGGACTCAAATTCTTGTGTTTCTTCTTAGACACCTCTGCACATCCGCAGGTTGCACGGAACTGACAACCGGTGGCGATGCGATGAAATGGAGGCGCCAAGAGGCAAGCGATGTTGCTCCTGGTGGGTTGCGACTTCGAGTCTTTGACCTGCTCGTTGGTTTCTCCGGCTGCATGCGGATGGATGAGGAATGTGCGGCGCGCCTTGGCACTGACCCGGCGTCGCATGGACAGAAGGCGGGCGGGCGAGGCCGCAGGTCAGTGGCGCGATTCGGGCGGCCAGGTCGATCTGTGACGGTGGAAGTCAGGCGAGTAGGTGGCGCGGACGATGTCCCGGGAAGGACTGGCGGTGGCAGCCAATGGATGGAAGAGGCGGCCCCCAATGGAAAAAAATTCTATGGGACTGGTCCTTACCGTGGCGCTCGTGAGGCCCCTCCTGTTATTGCGACACGTCAGGTTACAGCACTTATCTCAAAGCTCGTCATCCCCTAATCCCTTTGTACTCTGGTCTCTGTATCAGGATACGCCTGCTGTACACCACCCAACGAAAAAGCATGATACGGTTGTACTCTTTGTTAGTCTTTGTAGATCCTAACTAAATCAAAAATCAAGGACACGATCCTAGCCGATTGCAGCGTCTTGTTGAAGAGGAAGATCAGGCCATCGGGACACTATCCGCTGCCGGCAGCGAGCTCTGCCGTCCGGCATGCCGACGTTGCCGAAGGCCGCAGCTATAGTACCCATGTGACCATGTCCACCGGCCATGAACTGATCACAGGAGCCAAGAGCTGCGATGTCCAGCCCACCGCTACTGCCGCAGCCAGCCGCACACAGCCGGATCCTTCGTTCACACGACTCATCGCAGGTTGATGTTGCCGTGGCCGCCTCCATGCCCCTGTCCGGTGACAAGACAATGCAACTATGCAGAGTCATCCGAACGATCTCCCACGTGCACGGCAACATCCAATCGAGCTTTACTGCTTCCTTCTTAAAGAGGAATTTAAGAAGTAGGAAGACGGAAGAGAGGAGCAGCGACGAGAAATAGATGATCGACTTTTTGTCACCAGCGCAGGTCGAGGTAGACGGGGCGGCGGGGATGAAAAGTATGCGCGTTTTTTCTTGCGGGTTGTTACCGATATTGTTGCTTGCGGGTTGTTACCGATATTGTTGGATCAGATAGGATATTTAATTTTAAAAATATATCTTCTTCTCTTCCGTACTTATCTAGATTGGACGTGGGGGGTATTATTGTCCATCCTGAAAATGTGACACCAGGCATTCACCAGTTTGCTCTTAATAGTAGAGATTCTTGATTAATGATAATTGTTTAATAAATCATCTCAAGTTTGAATTATGTGATAACCATTTGATGTTTGAATTTGAGATTCAAATTCAAATTTGGTTTGAATTCAATCATACAACTTAACTTGTAATTCAATCATGCAACTTAAGATTTCAATGCAATATCACTTCTCTCTTCTCAAAACCCTAATTTAGATAAGTAAGAACAAGTTCATCGCACTCTCGAAACCCTAACCCTGTAAGGTGTCGAGAGAGAAACCTGTCCCCCTTCGATGCAGTTTTGTTTTAAAAGCGCGAAATTTCCCCGTAAATTACAATGCAATGCACATCCCTTTCTAAAATCTACCCCTCGGTCGTCTCTAAACCTGGGACATTACATGACGGTAAAGCACACGTCTGTTGGGAACCCCAAGAGGATGGTATGATGCATACATCGGCAAGTTTTTCCCTCAGTAAGAAACCAAGGTTATCGAACCAGTAGGATCCAAGAAGCACGTTGAATGTTGATGGCGGCGGAGTGTAGTGCGGCGCAACACCAGGGATTCCGGCGCCAACGTGGAACCTGCACAACACAACCAAGATACTTTGCCCCAACTTAACAGTGAGGTTGTCAATCTCACCGGCTTGTTGTAACAAAGGATTAGATGTATAGTGTGGATGATGATGTTTGCGGAAAACAGTAGAACAAGTATTGCAGTAGACTGTCTTCGATGTAAAAGAATGGACCGGGGTCCACAGTTCACTAGTGGTGTCTCTCCCATAAGATAAATAGCATGTTGGGTGAACAAATTACAGTTGGGCAATTGACAAATAAAGATGGCATGACAATGCACATACATGTTATGATGAGTAGTGTGAAATTCAATTGGTCATTACGACAAAGTACATAGACCGCTATCCAGCATGCATCTATGCCTAAAAAGTCCACATTCAGGTTATCATCCGAACCCCCTCCAGTATTAATTTGCAAACAACAGACAATTGCATTAAGTATGGTGCGTAATGTAATCAACAAATACATCCTTAGACATAGCATTGCTGTTTTATCCCTAGTGGCAACAGCACATCCACAACCTTAGAACTTTCTGTCACTATCCCAGATTTAATGGAGGCATGAACCCACTATCGAGCATAAATACTCCCTCTTGGAGTTACAAGTAACGACTTGGCCAGAGCCTCTACTAATAACGGAGAGCATGCAAGATCATAAACAACACATAGATGATAGATTGATAATCAACATAACATAGCATTCATTATTCATCGGATCCCAACAAACGCAACATGTAGCATTACAAATAGATGATCTTGATCATGTTAGGCAGCTCACAAGATCCAACAATGATAGCACAACTAGGAGAAGACGACCATCTAGCTACTGCTATGGACCCATAGTCCAAGGGTGAACTACTCACACATCACTCCGGAGGCGACCATGGCGGTGAAGAGTCCTCCGGGAGATGATTCCCCTCTCCGGCAGGGTGCCGGAGGCGATCTCCTGAATCCCCCGAGATGGGATTGGTGGTGGCGGCGTCTCTGGAAGGTTTTTCGTATCGTGGCTCTCGGTACTGGAGTTATTATCGACGAAGGCTTCTTATAGGCGAAGAGGTAGGTTTAGGGGCGACGCGAGGGACCCACACAGTAGGGCCGCGCGGCCTGGACCTGGGCCACGCCGCCCTTGCGTGGCGTCGCCTCGTCGCCCCACTTCGTGTCCCTTTCGGTGTTCTGGAAGCTTCGTGGAAAAATAAGATCCTGGGCGTTGATTTCGTCCAATTCCGAGAATATTTCCTTACTAGGATTTCTGAAACCAAAAACAGCAGAAAACAGCAACTGGCTCTTCGGCATCTTGTTAATAGGTTAGTGCCAGAAAATGCATAAATATGACATAAAGTATGTATAAAACATGTGAGTATCATCAATAAAGTAGCATGGAACATAAGAAATTATAGATACGTTTGAGACGTATCAGAGGCACTAATGGCCTTTTCACTTAATGTGTCTTCGTGAACATCTTCTTCATCTCCGGAAGTGAGAGCATGAGAGGCCTTGACCATGAGACATCTTGCATTGTTGGAGGAGTCCTCATTGGGAGATTCAAAGAGAGATGATGAAGGTGTAGAGGTGATAGCAATGGCGGCCACCTCACTTTTTGAGTCGTCTTTGTCATCTTCTTCTCCAGAAGAATACTCCTCACGGGCAACCAACACATACTTCGATGGCTTCTTGGTAATGTCATATCCACTTTTCTTGACAAATGGCTTCTTGCGAGGAACCTTTGACTTGTCCTTGACAATGAGCTTTCCACCATGATCTTCTCTATTCTCATATGGGCACTCGGCAATAAAGTGATCTTTATTGCCACAATTGATCTCTCCAAAAGGATTTTGTGAGAAGAGCAATATGACCATGTAGATCACGTTTGAGTTCCTCGGAGTGTCCTTCATACTTAGTTTCCATCAAATCTTCATCATCCTCAACACTAACATGTGCCTTCAATGCAAGGTTTTCACTTCTCTTCATCCCAGTAGCCCAGGAACGACTATCAACCGCAATCTTTGAATCAACCTTGAAAGCATCCATTTCTTGCATGACATCATTGGAGGTCATTTGCTCAAAGTTGTGCTTGTTCTTGAGAATCCTTAGATCGGCTAGTTCAAAGGGCAATAGAGCATTGATGTACTTCCTCTTGATCCAATCATCATCAACATAAGTGGCACCAAGATCCCGAAAGGAGATAGCAAGAGCCTTGAGACGGCGGTACATATCCTGATGTTCACCATCTTCCATGTAGAATCCTTCGGCTTTATTTCTAACCTCTTGGAACTTATTTTGCCTCATGCTTGAGCTTCCAAGGAATACTTCGGCGAGAATATCCCAAGCATCCTTGGCGGTTGTTGCTTTCTCGATGTAGGGTCTATCATCCTTGCTAACGGCTTGTTGAATCAGATATAAGGCGGTGGCGTTGAGTTGGCAATCAACCACTTCCCTACAAGACAAACCATTAGGATTGTGAGGCTTGTATCCTTCAACAACAATTCTCCATAGTTCAATAGATGAGGAAATTAAACAAGACTTAATCTTGGTTTTCCACAAAGAAAAAGCATTAGGATTAAGTGACGGTGGATGTCCTCATGGATTAATGCGAGGGTGAGGAATGGGATGATGGGATTCGTAGCATAGAAAACAAAAAATTTCCTACCGCAAGAACGAAACACAAGCCAAGGTCTAATCTACAAGACGGTAGCAACGAGGGGATCACGAGACTAACCCTTGAAGATTTCCAAAGCCTACGAGATTAGATCTCGTTGTTGCAGAAGATGATCACTTTCCGCTTTCAAAAGCGCGTAGAAGATCTTGACGGTGCCACAATCGGGCAGCACCTCCGTACTCGGTCACACGTACGGTGTTGATGAAGACGACGTCCTCCTCCCCGTTCCAGCGGGCAGCAGAAGTAGTAGATCCTCCTCGGAATCCCGGCAGCACGACGGCGTGGTGACGATGGTGGTGGAGAACTTCGTCAGGGCTTCGCCTATGCGCTGCAGGAGTATTATGTGGAGGAGGAGAGGCTAGGGTTTGGGGCGCCGGCCTCAAGGGGGTGCGGCCAAGGTGGCTTGGTGTGGCCGCCCCCCTCCCCTTGCTCCTCATTATATAGGTGGGACCCCCAAGAGTTGTAGTCCAAGTCTTCGAATAAGACCCCAACACCAAAACTTGCCATAAGGACAAATCCTACTCAAGATGGGAGTCCTACTCAAGGTGGGACTCCCACCTTTCCTTGGAGGGGGGTGGCCGGCCACCATTGGTGGAGTCTACTGATACGTCCAATTTGCATCACTATTTTATATCATAATTTGTTGTTATTCATTGATATATTTCATATTTGGAGATGATACTTATGTTATTTCACCTATTTTGCATGATTCATGATTATTGGAGGATCGCGCACCGGAGTCAGGATTCTGCTGGAAAAAGCGCCGTCAGAATGCAATATTTCGGAAGATCAACAATTGACGAAAGTTATATGAAAAATCCTATTTTTCCAGAAGATGACGAGAGCCAGAAGGAGGAGCCGAGGAGGGCCACCATGGGCCCCCCTCACAGGCCGGCGCGGGCCCTGCCCTGGCCGCGCCGCCATGTGGGGAGGGGGCCCACAGCCCCCTCTGGCCTCCTCTCCTTCGCGTACATCTTCGTCCTGAAAACCTAAGCTCAGGGGGATAAGTCGCGAAGAGTCACAGCCGCCTCTGCGGGGCGGAGAACACCAGAGAGAAAAGAGCTCTCCGGCAGGCTGAAATCCGCCGGAGAAATTCCCTCCCGGAGGGGGAAATCGACGCCATCGTCACCGCCATCGAGCTGGACATCATCTCCATCACCATCATCATCATCTCCATCATCATCACCGCCGTCTCCACCGCTGCACATCATCACCGCTGTAACAATTTGGGTTTGATCTTGATTGTTTGATAGGGGAAACTCTCCCGGTGTTGATTTCTACTTGTTATTGATGCTATTGAGTGAAACCATTGGACCAAGGTTTATGTTCAGATTGTTATTCATCATCATATCACCTCTGATCATGTTCCATATGATGTCTCGTGAGTAGTTCATTTAGTTATTGAGGACATGGGTGAAGTCTAAATGTTAGTAGTGAAGTATGGTTGAGTAATATTCAATGTTATGATATTTAAGTTGTGGTGTTATTCTTCTAGTGGTGTCGTGTGAACGTCGACTACACGGCACTTCACCTTTATGGGCCTAGGGGAATGCATCTTGTACTCGTTTGCCAATTGCGGGGTTGCCGGAGTGACAGAAACCTAAACCCCCGTTGGTATATCGATGTAGGAGGGATAGCAGGATCTCAGAGTTTAAGGCTGTGGTTAGATTTATCTTAATTACTTTCTTGTAGTTGCGGATGCTTGCAAGGGGTATAATCACAAGTATGTATTAGTCCTAGGAAGGGCGGTACATTAGCATAGGTTCACCCACACAACACTTATCAAAACAATGAAGATTAATTAGCCGTATGTAGCGAAAGCACTAGACTAAAATCCCGTGTGTCCTCGAGAACGTTTGGTCATTATAAGTAAACAAACCGGCTTGTCCTTTGTGCTAAAAAGGATTGGGCCACTCACTGCAATTGTTACTCCCGCGCTTTACTTACTCGTACTTTATTCATCTGCTACATCAAACCCCCCTGAATACTTGTATGTGAGCATTTATAGGAATCCTTCAACGAAACTTCTTGTCAACACCTTCTGCTCCTCGTTGGGATCGACATTCTTACTTATCGAAGATACTACGATACACCCCCTATACTTGTGGGTCATCATCTACCCGGGACTCCTCCCCCTTAGGGTTGGCCGGCCATGCTAGTGGAGTCCCTCCGGGACTCCGCTTTCCATAGCGATTTTTTCCAGACTTTTCTAGAACCTTCTAGAACCTTCCATAAATGCACCAGATCATTTTCAAACTTATAAAATGACTTCCTATATATGAATCTTATTCTCCGGACCATTCCGGAACTCCTCGTGATATCCTGGATCCCATCCGAGACTCCTAACAAAACATCGAACTCCATTCCATATTCCATATCTACTTAAACGACATCAAACCTTAAGTGTGTCACCCTACGGTTCGCGAACTATGCAGACATGGTTGAGACTTCTCTCCAACCAATAACCAATAGCGGGATCTGGAGATCCATAATGGCTCCCACATATTCAATGATGACTTAGTGATCGAATGAACCATTTACATACGATACCGATTCCCTTTGTCACGCGATATTTTACTTGTCCGAGGTTTGATCATCGGTATCTCTATACCTTGTTCAACCTCGTCTCCTGACAAGTACTCTTAACTCGTACTGTGGTATGTGGTCTCTTATGAACCATTCATATGCTTGCAAGCTAATTAGGCGACATTCCACCGAGAGGGCCCAGAGTATATATCTATCCGTCATCGGGATGGACAAATCCCACTGTTGATCCATATGCCTCAACTCATACTTTCCGAATACCTAATCCCACCTTTATAACCACCCATTTACGCAGTGGCGTTTGATGTAATCAAAGTACCCTTCCGGCATAAGTGATTTACATGATCTCATGGCCGAAAGGACTAGGTAACTATGTATCGAAAGCTTATAGCAAATGAACTTAATGATGTGATCTTATGCTACGCTTAATTGGGTGTGTCCATTACATCATTCACATAATGATATAACCTTGTTATTAATAACATCCAATGTTCATGATCATGAAACTATGATCATCTGTTAATCAACAAGCTAGTTATACAAGAGGCTTACTATGGACTCCTTGTTGTTTACATAACACACATGTATCAATGTTTCGGTTAATACAATTATAGCATGGTATATAAACATTTATCATAAACACAAAGATATATAATAACCGCTTTATTATTGCCTCTTGGGCATATCTCCAACATTCTCCCACTTGCACTAGAATCAATAATCTAGATTACATTGTAAGGTTCCTAACACCAATGGCATTCTGGTGTTGGTCATGCTTTGCCCTAGGGAGAGCTTTAGTCAAAGGATCTGCCACATTCAGATCAGTGTGTACTTTGAAAATCTTTACTTCTCCATCTTCGATGTACTCGCGAATCGAATGAAAGCGCAGCTTGATATGCTTCAGCTTCTTGTGTGACCTTGGTTCTTGTGCATTGGCGATGGCACCCATGTTGTCACAATAGATGACTAGTGGGTCCAATGCACTAGGAACCACACCAAGCTCAACAATGAACCTCTTCATCCATACCGCTTCCGATGAAGCCTCCGAAGCCGCTATGTATTCCGATTCTGTTGAAGACTTCGCCACCGTGCACTGCTTGGAGCTGCACCAGCTTACTGCAGCACCATTCAATATAAACACGTACCCAGACTGAGACTTAGAGTCATCAGGATCAGTGTTCCAACTTGCATCGGTGTAACTGGTTACAACGAGCTCTTGGTCACCGCCATAACAAAGAAACATATCCTTAGTTCTTTTCAAGTACTTCAGGATATTCTTGACCGCTGTCCAGTGTTCCATTCCTGGATCACTTTGATATCTGCTAGTCAAACTAACAACATGTGCTATATCCGATCTAGTACACAGCATGGAATACATGATAGAGCCTACTGCCGAGGCATAGGGGATCTGATTCATCCTCTCTCTCTTTCTTCTGCCGTAGCCGAACCTTGAGTCTTACTCAAGACCTTACCTGGCAACATCGGTAAGAACCCTTTCTTACTTTCATCCATTCTAAACTTCTTTAGAATCTTGTCCAGGTATGTACTATGTGAAAGCCCTATTAGGCGTCTTGATCTATCTCTATAAATCTTGATGCCTAAAATGTATGCTGCTTCACCAAGGTCCTTCATTGAAAAACACTTATTCAAATAACCTTTTACACTGCTTAATAGTTCTATATCATTCCCAATCAATAATATGTCATCTACATATAATATCAGGAATGCTACAGAGCTCCCACTCACTTTCTTGTAAATACAGACCTCTCCATGACACTGTATAAACCCGAAGTCTTTGATCACCTTATCAAAGCGTCAGTTCCAACTCCTAGATGCTTGCTTCAGTCCATAAATGGAATGCTGAAGTTTGCATACCTTGTCAGCATGTTTAGGATCGACAAAACCTTTGGGTTGTACCATATACAACTCTTCCTCAATGTCACCATTAAGGAACGCCGTTTTGACATTCATCTGCCAAATCTCATAATCGAAAAATGCTGCTATTGCTAACAAAATCCTCACAGACTTTAGCTTCGCTACAGGTGAGAAAGTCTCATCGTAGTCAACACCTTGAATTTGTCGGAAACCCTTTGCGACAAGTCGAGCTTTATAGATAGTAACATTACCATCAGCATCTGTTTTTCTCTTGAAGATCCATTTATTCTCGTCAGCCTTATGGCTATCAGGTAAGTCTACCAAAGTCCACACTTTGTTATCATACATGGATTCCATTTCGGATTTCATGGCTTCTTTCCATTTGTTGGAATCTGGGCTCATCATCGCTTCTTCATACGTCGCAGGGTCCTCATCATTGTTGTCCACAATCATGACATTTAGACAAGGATCATACCAATCAGGAGTGGTACACTCCCTTGTCGATCTGCGAGGTTCAGTAGATACCTCGTTCGAAGTTTCATGATCATTATCATTAGCTTCCTCTGTTATCGGTGCAGGCGGCATAGGAACATCTTCCGGTACTACGCTACTCTGATCAACGAGAGAAGGTTCAGTAACCTCGTCGAGTTCTACTTTTCTTCCAGTCACTTCTTTAGTGAGAAACTCTTTCTCAAGAAAGGTTCCGTTCTTAGCAACAAAGATTTTGCCTTCGGATCTGTGATAGAAAGTATACCCAATAGTTTCCTTAGGGTATCCTATGAAGACACATTTCTCCGCTTTGGGTTCTAGCTTGTCCGGTTGTATCTTTTTTACATAGGCTTCGCAACCCCAAACTTTAAGGAACGACAACTTAGGTTTCTTATTAAACCACAATTCATACGGTGTCGTTGCAATGGATTTAGATGGTGCCCTATTTAAAGTGAATGCAGTTATCTCTAATGCATAACCCCAAAATGATAACGGCAAATCAGTAAGAGACATCATAGAACGAACCATATCTAAGAGAGTTCGATATTACGACGTTCGGACACACCATTGCGCTGTGGTGTTCCCGGCGGTGTCAACTGTGAAAGTATTACGCATTTCTTTAAATGCATGCCAAACTCATAACTCAGATATTCGCCTCCGCGATCAGAACGTAGAAACTTGATCTTCTTGTTACGTTAATTTTCTACTTCACTTTGGAATACCTTAAACTTCTGGAAAGTTTCGGGTTTATGTTTCATGAAATAGATATACCCATATCTACTTAGATCATCTGTGAAGGTTAGAACATAACGATAACCACCGCGTGAGGCTACACTCATTGGTCCGCACACATCGGTATGTATGATTTCCAATAAGTCTGTAGCTCGCTCCATAATACCAGGGAATGTAGTCTTAGTCATTTTCCCCATTAGACATGCTTCGCATCTATCAAGTGACTCAAAGTCAAGTGACTCAAGTAGTCCATCGGAATGGAGTTTCTTCGTGTGTTTCACTCCAATATGACCAAGACGAAAGTGCCACATATAAGTAGAATTATCGTTCAATTTAATTCGCTTAGCATCAATGTTATGAACATGTGTATCACTACTATCGAGATTTAATAGAAATAAACCATTCTTCTCAGGCGCATGACCATAAAAGATATTATTCATAAAAATAGAACAACCATTATTCTCATACTTGAATGAATAACCGTTTTTCATTAAACAAGATCCAGATATAATGTTCATGCTCAGCGCAGGCACTAAATAACAATTATTGAGGTTAAAAACTAATCCCGAAGGTAGATGTAGAGGGAGCGTGCCGACAGCGATCACATCGACCTTGGATCCATTTCCAACTCGCATCGTCACTTCATCCCTCGCTAGGCTTCGTTTATTCCGTAGTTCCTATTTCGAGTTACAAATATGAGCAACCGAACCAGTATCAAATACCCAGTCACTAGTACGAGAACCAGTAAGATAGACATCTATAACATGTACATCAAATATACCTTTCTTCTTCTTGACAAGGCCGCTCTTCAGATCAGCCAAGTACTTGGGGCAATTACGCTTCCAGTGCCCCTTCCAATTTTAGTAATAGCACTCAGTATTAGGTTTAGGACCACCCTTAGACTTCTCAGGAGGCGCGGCAGCTTTCTTGACGCCCTTCTTGATGTTGCCCTTCTTAGGTTTGCCTTGTTTCTTGAAACTGGTGGTCTTGTTGACCATGAACACTTGGTGCGCTTTCTGTATCTCAATCTCAGCAGATTTTAGCATGGAGAAGAGTTCAGGTAACTCCTTATTCATGTTCTGCATGTTGTAATTCATCACGAAGTTCTTGTAACTTGGTCGCAGTGATTGGAGAACACGATGAATACCCAGCTGGTTAGGGATGATTATCCCCAAGTCACTGAGCTTCTTCGCGTGTCCGGACATAGCGAACACATGCTCACTAACGGAGCTGCCCTCTTCCATCATACAACCAAAGAACTGTTTCGAGGCCTCATAGCTCTCCACAGCCGCATGAGTTTCAAAGATAACCTTGAGCTCATTGATCATATCACATGGATCATGGTGCTCAAAACGCTTTTGGAGCTCTGCCTCTAGGCTGCACAGAATGGCACACTGAACTTGAGAGTAGCGAGTCACCCGAGTCTCGTAAACATTCTTTTCTTCCTCGGATACTACAGGGAGTGGTGGGGGACCTAGCGGTGCATCAAGCACATATAGAAGATTTCCGCCATTGAGGAAGATCCTCACATGACGGAACCAGTCGGTGAAGTTGCTACCATTACTTTTAAGCTTTTCTTTCTCTAGGAACTGGTTAAAATTGATTGATGGGGACACCATGATCTACAACATATATTTGCAATTGTTTAGACTAAGTTTATGACAAATTGAGTTCAAATTTTAATTCAACAAAATTAAAAACTAGGTGAACTCCCACTCAAAACAATATCTCTCACATTGTCTTAGTGATCACACGAACCAAATCCACCACACCAAGTCTGATCATCACGAGACAAGATGTAACTTCAATGGCGAACACTCAAAGTGTTCATCATATCAATCATATGACTCATGCTCTACCTTTCAGTATTCCGTGTTCCGAGACCATGTATGTACATGCTAGGCTCGTCAAGGCAACCTTAGTATCCGCGTGTGCAAATATGGCTTGCACCCGTTGTATGCACATGTAGAATCTATCACACCCGATCATCACGTGATGCTTCGAAATGACAAGTCTTAGCAACGGTGCTACTAAGGATGAACACTTTATTATCTTGATATTTAGTGAGAGGGATCATCTTATAATGCTACCGTCGCAATCTAAGCAATATAAGATGCATAAAAGGATTAACATCACATGAAGTTCATATGTGATATGATATGGCCCCTTTGTCTTTGCGCCTTTGATCTTCATCTCCAAAGCACGAACATGATCTTCATCTCCAAAGCACGGACATGATCTCCATCATCAACGGGCATGATCTCCATCGTCGTCGGCGTAGCGTCAAGGTCCATGGCGCCGTCTTCATGTTTGTACTCCCATGTAGCAACTATTACAACTTCTTTGAAATACTACTCAACATGAAATTTAAAGACAACCATAAGGCTCCTGCCGGTTGCCACAATACAATAATGATCATCTCATACATATTCATCATCACATCATGGCCATATCACATCACCAAACCCTGCAAAAACAAGTTAGACGGTTCTAATTTGGTTTGCATATTTTACGTGGTTTAGGGTTTTCGAGTAAGATCCAATCTACCTACGAACATGAACCACAACGGTGATACTAGTGTTGTCAATAGTAAGAGTAAATTGGATCTTCACTATAGTGGGAGAGACAGACACCCGCAAAGCCACTTATGCAATACAAGTTGCATATCGAGCGTGGAGCAAATCTAATGAACGCGGTCATGTAAAGTTAGCCTGAGCTGCTTCATCCCACTATGCCACAAAGATGCAAAGTACACGAACTAAAGACAACAAAGCATCAACGCCCACAAAACAATTGTGTTCTACTCTTGCAACCAATCTATGCATAGACACGGCTCTGATACCACTGATGGGATTCGTAGCATAGAAAACAAAAAATTTCCTACCGCAAGAACGAAACACAAGCCAAGATCTAATCTAGAAGACGGTAGCAATGAGGGGATCACGAGACTAACCCTTGAAGATTTCCAAAGCCTACGAGATTAGATCTCGTTGTTGCAGAAGATGATCACTTGCCGCTTTCAAAAGCGCGTAGAAGATCTTGACGGTGCCACAATCGGGCAGCACCTCCGTACTTGGTCACACGTACGGTGTTGATGAAGATGACGTCCTCCTCCCCGTTTCAGCGGGCAACAGAAGTAGTAGATCCTCCTTGGAATCCCGGCAGCACGACGGCGTGGTGGCGGTGGTGGTGGAGAACTCCGGCAGGGCTTCGCCTATGCGTTGCGGGAGTATTATGTGGAGGAGGAGAGGCTAGGGTTTGGGGAGAGGCTAGGGTTTGGGGCGCCGACCTCAAGGGGGTGCGGCCAAGGTGGCTTGGTGTGGCCGGCCCCCTCCCCTTGCTCCTCATTATATAGGTGGAACCCCCAAGAGTTGTAGTCCAAGACTTCGAATAAGACCCCAACACCAAAACTTGCCATAAGGACAAATCCTACTCAAGATGGGAGTCCTACTCAAGGTGGGACTCCCACCTTTCCTTGGAGGGGGGTGGCCGGCCACCATTGGTGGAGTCCACTTGGGACTCCTCCCCCTTAGGGTTGGCCAACCATGCTAGTGGAGTCCCTACGGGACTCCGCCTTCCATAGTGATTTCTTCCGGACTTTTCTAGAACCTTCTAGAACCTTCCATAAATGCACCGGATCATTTTCAAACTTATAAAATGACTTCCTATATATGAATCTTATTCTACGGACCATTCCGGAACTCCTCGTGATGTCTTGGATCCCATCCGAGACTCCGAACAAAACTTCGAACTCCATTCCATATTCCATATCTACTTAAACGACATCAAACCTTAAGTGTGTCACCCTACGGTTCGCGAACTATGCAGACATGGTTGAGACTTCTCTCCGACCAATAACCAATAGCGGGATCTGGAGATCCATAATGGCTCCCACATATTCAACGATGACTTAGTGATCGAATGAACCATTTACATACGATACCGATTCCCTTTGTCACGCGATATTTTACTTGTCCGAGGTTTGATCATCGGTATCTCTATACCTTGTTCAACCTCGTCTCCTGACAAGTACTCTTAACGCGTACCGTGGTATGTGGTATCTTATGAACCATTCATATGCTTGCAAGCTAATTAGACGACATTCCACCGAGAGGGCCCAGAGTATATCTATTCGTCATCGGGATGGACAAATCCCACTGTTGATCCATATGCCTCAACTCATACTTTCCGAATACCTAATCCCACCTTTATAACCACCCATTTACGCAGTGGCGTTTGATGTAATCAAAGTACCCTTCCGGCATAAGTGATTTACATGATCTCATGGTCGAAAGGACTAGGTAAATATGTATCGAAAGCTTTTAGCAAATGAACTTAATGACGTGATCTTATGCTATGTTTAATTGGGTGTGTCCATTACATCATTCACATAATGATATAACATTGTTATTAATAACATCCAATGTTCATGATCATGAAACTATGATCATCTATTAATCAACAAGCTAGTTATACAAGAGACTTACAAGGGACTCCTTGTTGTTTACATAACACACATGTATCAATGTTTCGGTTAATACAAATATAGCATGGTATATAAACATTTATCATAAACACAAAGATATATAATAACCACTTTATTATTGCCTCTTGGGCATATCTCCAACATGGGAGGATCCGGAGAATACACGAGTGGAGGAGCAACCGTCGAGTACACTCCGGTGGCATTAGGATCTAACTTGGGAGGAGACTCGCCACTACCCTCTCCGTCCTTGGTTTCGGCCTCCATAGGGGCACCAATGGAGGTTTTATCAACAATAGGAGTGACAACCTCGGTAGTGGTGGTAGGAGGGATAGGAGGTTTATTGGCTTCAATAAAGCTCATCATCATCTCCCTTAATTCACTTATAGAGTCATTCATCAAGGAGATTGCCGATTTCAATTCCTTGATGTCTTCCATGGATGAGGGCTCCCCCTCTTCGGCCATACTCTCTTAGGCGGTAAGGCCCGAAAATGAGCCGAGGCTCTGATACCAATTGAAAGGATCGTATGACACCTAGAGTGGGGTGAATAGGTGTAATCTCAAATTTCAATTCTTTTTCAAATTAGGATTGACACAAAGGTAAATTCTCTAGATATGCAACTAAGTGAATTCACCTATATGACAAGATAGCAAGCAACAATACAAGATACAAGTAGTAAAGGCGGTGGGAGGATAGAGGTAACTGAGGTGGAGCATACGGAGAGACGACGATATGATTCCCGTAGTTCCTTCCTTGTAAAGGGACGTACGTCTACATTCGGAGGGGTGTGGTGCCACGAAGGCCAACCAATGCCACGAAGGCTCACCCTATTCTCTTGTGAGCAACGCCACAAAGGCCTAGCCCACGCTCCACTAAGTGGTTGCCTTGAGGTCGCAACCGGCACCTTTACACAAAGATTGAGGCACACAGCCACAACCAAATTGCAGGCTCCCAAGATGTAACCACGAAGCTTTACACGAAGAGTAGCTTCGAGGTCACATCACAAAGATCTACTAAGAATGTTGACGAACACAAATCCCTTTCGTGGAAGATTAGATCTAGGTCATCTCTAGCAAATCCTCAAATATGGTGGAGTTTGAGTGGAGGAGTAGAGAGATCTAGGCATTTGGAGCTCAGCAATGGTGGTCTCAGATTTGAGCAAAAATGTGGAGAAGAATCATTTGGAGAAGACGCTCTATTTATACCCCTAAAGGGGAAGTTGCCGTTGGAGGGGCCTGACCGGTAGTACCGGCCGGTGTCGATGGGGCGCGCGAGTCGGAGGCGGCCACGTGACCAGGTTGGGCGATGGAGTTGCGGGCTGGGAGGAGGAGGCCGGAGGCTCCGGCCGTGGTACCGGCCCGGGTACCGCCGAGCCTCCCTATCTCCCTGGAACATCTCTGTGGGGAAGAGGCCATAAGTGGTACCATGGGCGGTACCTAGCCCGGAGGCTCCGGCCATAGGGAGGCTGGTGGTACCTCCCGCGCCTCCGGCGGTAGCCCCCCTTTCTCTCCTTTTCTTCTCTTCATTTCTTCTCTTTTCTTCCTTTATCTTCTTCCTTTCTCTTCTTTCTTTTCTCTCTTCCATTCTTTCTTCCAACTAAGTCCAAGCAAGAAAATAATTTCATTTCCCGAAATAAACTCTTCAAGCTCTTCAACTTTTCGGCACAACGATCATCCCTATATCCTTCAATTCTTATACAACAAAATTAGTCACATATAATTACTGTCATCAACACCAAAACCACTTACTAAAAGAGATACGTTCTTTCACTTGTCATAAGCTTTCTCAAAATCAAATTTCAAAATAACCCCATTTACCTTTTTCCCATGTAGTTCGTGCACCGCTTAGTGAAGGGTAACCACCCCATCCAGGATGTTTCTTCCTTGATTGAAAGCGGTCTGCGAGGGCCGAACCACATATGATCTGCTATCGCGTTAAGTGTAATAGTGGCCACTTTAGTGAAAATCTCGAATCAAATATTAAGAAGGCAGATAGGTCTATATTGTTGGATCATTTCCGCGTCATTAACCTTTGGTAGTAAGATTTATACAAAATAGTTCTAGTTATGTAGCATGAAGAGAGCTGAAAAAATCTAGCAAGTCAACTTTAATGATGTCCCAAATTTTTTTGATAAAACTCAGCTGGAAAACCATCTCGACCCAGTGCCTTGATATGTTCCATTTGGAAAATCTCCTTTCGCACTTATTGAGTAGGTTATTTTGCTCTTCTGAAACCGGAGGCATGTCATCTATTCGCATTCATCCATGGAGAAGTTTCCTTCTTCAGGTTCACCAAACATGTCTTTATAATAAAAAAAATCGAAAAGGGGATATCACCCCAGCCTCTGCATCATAGTGATGCACACGGCCTTTATTAAAAGATTCGAGTCAAAACAAAAGTATGTTGTACAAAATGTCACATATCACTCATATCGATACATAAACCAACCATGGAACCAAAAAAGTCTGAAACTAAGCCAACTAAGCATCCTCGTCCTGTATAAGAGCATGGATACGATTCTTCTTGTGTCTACCACTGGCAACACTGTGGAAGTATCATGTATTCGGATCTCCTTCTAGAATAAACTGGGCTTTAGATCTCTGGTACCACTTGAGTTCCTCTTCCCGAAGGAGAGTTGCTATATGTGCATTTGACTGGCTCTTGAGCTCAATCTCTTGCATGGATAGTGGTCTCACTTGAGCCAAAGCCTCAAGATCATCAATAATGGACAATAGTCTTTGCTTTCCTTTTTTAAGGATACTTATTGTATGCCGTGCCCAACCAGAAAAATGCTTGCGTGTCGCACACAATTTTTTATTCCACCTCTGAATTGGCATACGACCAATAATAGGTCTTTCCCATACTGTTTTACCATATCATGGAAGCCTTCACGATGTAACCATCCAATTTCAAACTTGAATTGGAGAGCACAAGATGGTATAGGAGTTCCAGTAGTTGGTATATGAGAGTGATGTAATAGACCCTCAATACTTTCTAGAGTCCGTACTGATACCCTGGGAAATTTATCTTCCCAGTCTGTCTGTATCCATCAGTACGCAATCTAGCTTTTCATATGTCGGTTCAGGAAGACTCTTTGCTCATGTAAACTGTCGTGCATCATTGCAACCTCTCTCAATTTCAAACTGTCAATAACAACATTGAACAAGAAAAGCCAATGATTATCAAATCTACCTTTACTTTTTTCATAATGGAATCTAATCAAATTAAAATATCCTCCTATTAGAATAGGGTATGGGTTACCCTTTGCCAGATTAACCAAATCACAAAGGAAATCAGTTTTAAACTCATCCTCAGCAGCTCCAGCACCGAGACTCCATGTGAAGTTATCAGCCTTGTTACGGATATGGAGTCACCATCCGAACTTGCTAATACATCCATGGTACCTGATATGACACCTATGGTCCCATGCATGGTGGGTAGATGGTGAACGAAGCCACCGCTCCTGTGTGATGATAGCATATATGAAGGCCAAGACAGCTGCGAACCATCATCCTCGCTGCTCTAGGTAGATAGGAGCTAGAACTTACTAGAGATAGCGCCTCCCTGCGGGTCGTCCAGCGAGTCATCCTCGTATTGTGGCCAAAAGCCACAACTGGTTTCATCAGAAGTTTAAGTAGAGCTTGTGAACAAACAACGAGCCATTAAAGGATGATCCACATCCAGTTGGGACTTCAAAGGCTTGTTTTCCGCTAATTAAATGAACTTCTTCTTAATCTTTGGCCAAAGATTTTGCCTTTGTAACCTTCATTGCTTCTTCAAAGCTGCTTTTGTTTGTCTTTGGCGTTGTCAAGATGCCCAGGCCGTAGAATGGAGGCGACGACTCTGTACCACCAACAACCGAGTTATAAACTTGAAACATCCGCTTACCACCGTTAACCGACATCGATCGATTTCTGGCTGCTAGCTCGCTGCTCATAGTTAGGGCTGCTCCCAAATCCCACCAATCGATTGAATAAAGAATCGCAAAGGGCCAATGAAATTGGAGGACAAATTGACAATACTCAAAAGAGTCAAAGTGTATAGCCCATCAGTGGCACGAGCACGACAGAACATGATGACCATCTGCCCTAAGTTGCACTCCTACAAACTTGTTCAAGCACCTCCACCCGCGACCTAGATCTTGGGTCGACGACCCTCAGCGTCCTCACCCTCTTCGTCAGCGGCTCTGTCGGGCCGGCGCTACTCCGAGCCGTCGTTGCAGTGGCCTTCACTCGGGCAATCTCTTCCACGACGTGCCGCTTCTTTGACCTCGTGTGCATGACGGCCTCGAGGTCCATCTCTCTTCTCATCTCCTGGAGAACCTTGAAGACCTCGTTGATCTCGGCCATCTTCGGGAACGAGCCGCATCCAGCCGCGGCCGCCTTGCGGAGCAGCTCCTTCTCCGCCCTTATCAACGCGTCCAGGCGCGACACGATGGCGTCGACTATGGCGAGCTCTCCCATGCTGCTCCTGATGTTGGCGTGGTTTTTTCGCCGGACAGCGCCACTGCCGGTGCGGGCAAGGTGGAGCGTCCCTGGGGAGATAGTAATGGTGACCAGGTCGAGGCAGTGGGTCGGCTTGCTCTTCCCCATCAAGGAGGTGTACTTGGCGAACGCGTCCGCGTCGCCGCGCGTGTTGCTGAAGGCGACGAAGCAGTGTGTGGCGCTCGCGTGGACGGTCAGCACCGGCGAGTCCGGGTCGGCGGCGTCGATGGGACGGCTGAGCGTGACGATGCCGCTGGCCGCGTCGCGCATGCCGCCGCTGATCGCGAGCGCGGCGGCGTGGGTGTGGTCGATGATGGCGAGGGCCAAGTTCTGCAGCTCGTCCCACGGGTTGTGCCGCTGGATCAACGTCCTGACTGGTGGATCGTCGGCAGGCCTCATGGTCTCAGCACGTAGGGCGAAAGGTGCTGGCGACTGTACGAGCACCGGGATGAGGGTTGAGGCAACCCTGTGGAGTTCTTTCTGGGCTGTGCTCCGGTGTCCCCCCCTTGGCGAACGACGTTCATGTGGTAAACGTGCGTTTGGTTCATGACCAGAAAATATGGATGATACCATCCCAAAAGCCGAATATTTCAGAGAAAGGCTGGACCATATGATCCGTGAATTTCATGACTAATCTCACTAGCCGCCTGAGAATCCATGGCCGTCGACGCGACTCCGACACCTGCCACCGTCGTATGTGTACTCCCCAGCTCACCAGCGGCCACCATGTCACGGCGAGCGGTGGGCTTGCTTTTCCGCGTGGCTCCCCAGCTCGACATCGGCGGCCTCCAGGGCGCGGTAAGCGGCGGGCTTGATTTTCAACGTGGCTCCCTAGCTCGGCGGCGGCGGCCTCCATGGCATGGCGAGCAACGAGCTTGCTACGTCTGCGCCACACCCAGTCGAAGAAACGGCCTCGCTAAGTATGTGCAGGTAGTGACCTTGCTAGGCACGGGTAGGCGGCTGCCCGCTAGGTCCGGCCTCCACCACAAAGGGAAAATGATCCGTTAATTACATATTAACCGGTGTGTTAATGGCATATTTATATTTTTCTATTAATCGTTAATTAAACATATTTTATCCCATCCCATCCCGTACATGTTTGCCCATGAACCAAACACACATGTTAAGTCAACCCACGAAGGGGTATCAGCAGATCCTAGCCGTCTAAATAGAACAAAGTTTAGAGGGGGGGGACACCGGAGCAATAGCCGTTCTTTATATGCAGGTCGAGATCAGGGATTGCAGGGGCCGAGGCGGACTCGATTCCGAGTAGGACACGAGACGCGTAAGGTGAGGTCGGTTCCCAACCGGCAATGATGTAACCAGGTTGCTCTTGATACGGTTGCGCCGAGAGAGCACCAGCCAAATTGCATTTTGAGGTCGCTTTAGGCTGCTGTGGCACGGCCCATAGTAGATACTAAACGAGCAGCCGGTCCGTACAATCTGCCAATTCCTGGGGCGTCTTTTCTAAATCCTTTTTATGGGACTGTCATTCCAAATCAGACGGGCAGATTATTGCATAGTCTATTTTTTTTCTCTCGAGGCAGATCGGTGCAAAGTCGATGTCCTATAATATCCCTCAAGGCCTCAACTACACCAAACTAGGTTAGAAACTGATCTCTTCTTCAGTTGTTTAACCTCCAAAGAAATCCCCTCTGTGAGCTTTGCCGCTCTAGGAAGCCTTTTTTTTGTTTGCTTCTTCCTGAAAGTTTTTTGGGTCGATGTTCCTAGCTTAATTCACTGAATCTGCTAAATTGGAGGCTCGTTCAACTTCTGATCTCTTACCATCATGGACAAAAGGCTCATGCGGGGCTAGAAATTGGTGTGGTCACTCCACCATTTCAAGGATACAATCTCGAGGTTTGTGATGAAAAAGTTTTTAATATGAAAATGTATATCTTATTCTTTGAGACATACTTGCTATAGGCTCAACTCATGTATTCACATATTCGATCACCATATTGATGACAAGCTTCAAGCTCATGACTTCTTCGAGATAGATCATTTTGAACTTGCACATCATTTTTGTCTTTGTTCATCATGTTGATTGCTTGAAGATAAACTTGAGGGATCACTTCGTCTTCGTCTTCAAGACATATTTGTCACTTGATCTTCTTCATTTTGTTCTTCTTGCAACATTGAAGCCAACATATGGTTTAAGCATTGCCTATGAACAAATCATACAAATATAACTCAATGCAACCATTAGTCCATAAGACATATCATTAATTACCAAAACTACACATGGGGCTCCAAGCACTTTCAACCAGGTCCATCATTATCAGAGTAGGAGGAGCTGACCACCGTCCCACGGCAAGATCATTGACATGGGCTGGATGGTGAGGATCCAACTCATCACCGTTTCGCCGACCGTCGGCACAGCCACGATGCCTAGTCTACACCGTCGCAACCACACCCACCTTGGAGTTTCAGCGAGGACGACACATCATAAAACACTTGGAGCTTATAATGTTCCATCAAACACTTGGAGCTTGCAAGGTGCCATGAGACATGTTTTGCTATATTTGTTACCATTGAGACTATTATTGAGATATTGCAAATATTTGTGGTTTCAAACGTTATGTTGTCCCATTTTAGATTGTATAAATATCTCTCAAATTTGTATTTTTTTTGTGTTATATGTGCAACAACTCCACCAATCAACAGTGTGAACAGCTTGGTCGTTCTGTATACTCTAACCACTTCTGTGGTCTTTTTCCCTCTTGTAATTTAATACATGCAAGGCTCTTGCATTGTTCAAAAAAAAAAAGCTACAAATCTTGCAGTCACCTGCCTCTCCTACACGCTGAACGCTAGATCATAAAAATACAGGCTCTACGTATCGTGGATTTCAGGATCAGCGGCATAAAACGGTCATCTGGGCAACGTTCAATTTTCTCTCTAGGAAGCTACTGTCATCCAATTCAAGGTTGTGTTGTTGAGGGCGTCATTCATTCTTTCAAGATAGAGTTTATTCTAGAAGCCGATTAGCAGCCCACCGCTCCTCCAACCATTCAAACGCATGTGTAAACAAGTTTTAATTGTTCACCCATTATAGAGACGACTATGAATCATTATTTAAACTGAGATTGCAATCATACAATCTTCTCATGCCCGATGGTTAATGTCATGCGGGATTGCATTAGAGTGACTAATATTTTGGCGAATCATATATCTTCCTATGTCCGATGGAAAAAAAATTCAGTTCTAAACAACTAGAAACAAGTTTACCATTACTAATGGACTAGTTGAAGGCGCCCTGCTGATTAAGTGTCTGTTATCTCAAAAAAAGAACAAAATGTTGTGGCACGTCCTTTTGTATTCACTCCATTTCAAATTAGTTGTGGCAGTTTATTTACGGATATATATATGTATATTAACAACACTTTCCCGTGTGTAGGTTTGCTTATTTTTTTTAGAAGAGCTACGACAGAGATAATCGATGAAAGAGGGTCGTCGTTTACTTGTTTACTTAGAAAACAGCCCACGAGGTTCAGCATTCAAACAAACCATGAACGCAGAGATAATCGATCGATGAAACGGTCGTCGTCTTAGGCTTCGATGGATGATTTGGTGAGGTCGATCCTGCTGATGTAGGAGCTAGCGAGCGAGCCGTAGTAGAGGTAGTCCCCGACCTTGAGCCATCCCGTGGCGTGCGCGAGCCCCCGGTCGGTGTACATGGTCACCGGCTCCCCATCCAGTGTCACGCTCATAGCCCCCGCGTATCTCAGGTTCTGCGGCACCGAAACCACGTAGGTGTCCACCATGTACACCAGCTTCCGCACGAACGGCCACCTCATCAGCACGTCCCACTCCAGCGTCCTTCCCTATTCGACGACCGGCAAGGCGATTTCAGGCACACGACGAAGATTTCAAGGATTATTATTCGACGAGATGGAGGACTGGTTGGTGCGTGCATACCGCTGAGAGGGCGATCCAGTACCGGCCCTCGCCGTAGTTAAAACACACGTTTAGGGTTTTCGTGGATGGAGCAACGTGCTCCCCACCTCTTCTATTTATATACTTGGCAGGTTACAATACAAGGCACATACGATACAAATACACACGTATGTGGACCGATCTCTTAACACTCCCCCTCAATCTAAACTACTATTACATACAAGGTTTAGATTGGTTCGAAATCGGTCTAGCATCTGCCGTGCCGCTGGCTTAGTGAAGATGTCAGCCAGCTGATCATTAGAAGAGATAAACCTTACCACCAGAGCGCCATCAGCCACCTGCTCTCGCACAAAATGGAAATCAATCTCAATGTGCTTGGTCCTAGCATGGAAGACTGGATTCGCCGTTAGGTAGGTAGCACCCAAATTATCACACCATAAAATCGGAGCTTGCCGCTGGGTAACACCAAGTTCTCGAAGCAATGAACAAACCCACATAGCTTCGGCTGCTCCATTTGCAAGAGCCTTATACTCTGCCTCAGTGCTAGATCTGGAAACCGTGGGCTGCTTCTTCGAACTCCATGAAATAAGGTTCGGACCCACGAACACTGCAAAACCACTCGTAGAGCGTCGATCATCAACATCTCCAGCCCAATCTGCATCAGTAAAAATACTAACACTCTGCTGCAGTGACCTCCTAATGCGAAGCCCTGTATCCAATGTTCCCTTGACATAACGAAGGATACGTTTTACAGCCTCCCAATGTACTTCAGTGGGTTGAGACAAGAACTGGCAAACCTTGTTGACAGCAAAAGATATATCTGGACGTGTGAGAGTCAAATACTGTAGACTACCAACCACACTGCGATATACGAAAGAATCCTCTGGACCAAGAAGTGCACCGATTATCTCGAGCAAGCCGCTCAGTGGGCACCATCGGAGTGGAAGTGGGGTTACAATTCTCCATATTAACCCGATGCAACAAGTCTAGCGCATACTTGCGCTGCATAAGTGTCATGCCCCCTGAATTGTACGACGCTTCCAATCCAAGGAAATATTCCAGAACGCCAAGATCCTTGATAGGAAAAGTGGCAGACAGAGAGCGAACAAGACCCTCAACAACAGCAGTAGTGGAACCAGCAATGACAATGTCGTCAACATAAACCAACATGAAAACTTGAACACCACGCTGATTGAAGATGAACAAGGATGTATCAGCCCGGGAAGGAAGAAACCCCAGCTGAAAAAGGCGAGTACTCAAGCGAGCATACCAAGCACGAGGGGACTGCTTCAGACCATAGATAGCACGCTGCAACTTGCATACATGAGAGGGAAAACGGACATCCTCAAAACCAGGGGGCTGCTGCATATAGACATCTTCTGTCAGAAAACCATGGAGAAAAGCATTGCTGACGTCAACCTGACGAAGGGTCCAGCCTCGAGAAACAGCTAGAGAGAGAACTAGGCGAATGGTGGCTGGTTTGACAACAGGACTGAAAGTATCACCATAGTCAATGCCGTGCTGTTGAGTGAACCCGCGAGCAACCAGGCGAGCTTTGTGCTTCTCAACTGAACCATCTGGACGATGCTTGGTTTTGAACACCCACTTGCTGCCAACAATATTAGTGCCAGGTGGTCGAGGAACCAGAGTCCAGGTCTTCGTCTGAGCGAGAGCGGTGAATTCATCCGTCATTGCGGCGCGCCACGCCGGTTCACGAAGAGCATCATGGTGAGACACCGGCGCTGCAAAGAGAGCACGGCGACGAGTATCGTACCGCACAGTGCCGTCGGTGTAGTGCTTCTCACGACGAGTGTTGTCACGCAGACGAGTGACCATGCCATGGCCAGGCTGTGAGGCCGCCGGAGCCGGCTGCTCAGCTGACGGCCCGCCAGGCGATGGAGCTGAAGGCGGTGGCGTGGGCGCGCCACACGCAGGCGATCCGAGAGACGATGCAGGAAACGATGCAGGCGACGAGGGAGGGCACGCCGAAGACGTGACCGCATCCGTACCAGTGTGACCCGGAGGCGGCGCGGCAACATCCACGCCGTGAAGACCCGACGGTGACGTGGCAGCATCCGAGTGGGGCGCGGTTCCCGGGGCATGCACATGCACGTCCATAGCCGGAGGAGAGACGTCGACCACCGCGGTATTCTGCACAGGAAGATCAACAGCTGGAGAGGACAGGTTAGTGGACAGGTAAGATAGGTCATATTGACGCACATGATCACTCGTAGCCGGTTCAGTGACAGGGAAATTAATAGCTTCACGAAGAGTGGGAATATCAACCGTAACCCCAGGAGTGGCATACGGAAACACGGATTCATCAAAAACGACGTCACGGGAGATGTAGATATGACCCGTGGATTTATCAAGACACTTGTAGCCCTTGTGCATAGGACTATAGCCCAAGAAAACACACATCTTGGATCTAAACTCAAACTTGTGAGCATTATACTTGCGAAGACTCGGCCAACACGCGCAGCCAAAGATACGGAGAAACTCGTAATTGGGCTGAATTTTGAGAAGGCGGAAAAGTGGTGTCTCTTTGTTAAGAACGGGTGTAGGCATGCGATTAATCAAGTAGCAAGCCGTCAGGAAAGCCTCATCCCAGAAACGTAAAGGGAGAGAGGAGTGGGCGAGCAAGGCAAGACCTGTCTCGACCAAGTGACGGTGTTTGCGTTCAGCGACACCGTTTTGCTGGGAGGTATGAGGGCAGGAGACACGGTGTGAGACTCCCGTGCGCTGAAAATACTGATGGAGTTTATGATATTCACCGCCCCAGTCGGATTGGACAGCTTTAATTTTGGTGTTCAAAAGGAGCTCAACATGAGCCTGAAAAGCATAAAACACCCGTTCAACATCAGATTTATGTTTAAGGAGATAGATCCAGCAAAAACGAGAATAGTCATCGATAAAGCTAACATAGTACTTAAAACCACCGGAAGAAGCAATAGCAGGACCCCAAACATCAGAGTGTATAAGCTCAAGAGGCATAGTGGTAACACGATGAGACAAAGTATATGATAGTTGATGACTTTTGGCACACTGACAAGCATCACAAACCAAACGAGGACTAGTGGAAGTACAGGATAAATCATGGTTCTTAACAATAGTGTGAACGACATTATTTGTGGGATGACCTAGACGCTGATGCCACTGAGACGATGAAGCCTTGGCACCAGAAAGAGCACGACGAGTGGACGGCGAAGACGCACGGCTAAACGGAACGGGGTAGAGTCCGACATGACTTCTACCGTGAAGCAGAATTCTCCGGGAGACCTTGTCCTTAACACAGAAAAAATATCGGTGAAATTCAACAAAGACATCATTGTCACAGAGACAAGGCGATAAACGAGAGAGAAGATTCGACTAATATGTGGGACATGAAGGATATTATTCAGTTTTAGTTGTGAACCGGCTAAAGAAGAGTGACCAATGTGGGCAATAGACAAACCTGCACCGTTGGCCACCTGAACCTGATCCGTCCCGCCATAGCGCTCCTGCATGTGGAGACGCTGAAGATCATTTGTCAGATGATCCGTCGCCCCGGTGTCCATCATCCAGGGCGGAGAGCTGGTCGATGCCGAGTTGCCGGCACGCTGTCTGGTTGTTGCCGGTGCGCTGCTGGTTGCCGCCGCGCACGAAGTCGGGGTTGAAGCGGTTCCGACAGTCATCGGCGCTGTGCCCCCAATAGCCGCAGATTTGACACTGCGGGCGCTGACGCCGGCGTCCTCCGTTCTGGCCGCGGTTGCCACCGCCACCGTTACCACCGTAATTGCCGCCAGTTGGGCGACCGTTGCCGTTGCCGCCCGCTGGCGGTCCGTAGGGCTGGGCGTGGCCGCCCGCCGGCGACCCATAGCCGCCTCCACCGTTACCGCCGTAAGTCTGACGGCCGCTGTTGCCCCCGCCGTAACCGGGCTGAGAGCCTCCGCCAGAGAAGGCGGGCAAGGGCGCGCGGGGCTGCCAGGGAGCACCACCACGAGCAGCAGCATTGGCGAGACGAGGCCCACTCCTCGGTCTCAGCCAGGCTGTGACAGGCTGCAGCCCTCGTAGTTCAGGACCATGGAATAGAACTCGGCAGCAGTAACCACCCTGGTGATCATGTTCAGGGACGCCGCGATCGGATTGAAAGCGGAGCCGAGGCCGGTAAGCATGCAATCGATGATTTCATCGTCACGAAGAGGAGACCCAGCGGTGGCCATGGCGTCAGCCAGAGCCTGCACCTTGTGCATATACTCGCTTGCGGTCGCATCGCCCTTCCGCAGTCCCTGAATTTGGCGACGGAGATGCCTGACTCCAGCGCGGCTCTGCGCGGAAAACATGGCTTGGATTGCTGTCCAAGCCACGGCCGCCGTCTTGCAGCCGAGGAGCTGGCTCGCGATCTCCTCAGTCATGGAGGAGAGGAGCACGCCCAGCACCTTCTGGTCCTGAGTCCACAACGTACCATACGCGGGGTTGTCAACCTGCCGAGTGGCGTCGCCGGTGCCCTCGGTGATGGTCTTGGCTGGCGCCGCCACCGTGCCGTCGAGGTAACCATGGAGCGAAGCCCCGGAGAGGTTGGTGAGCGTAAGAGCACGCCACAGAGCGAAGTTGTTGCGATCGAGACGAATCCCAACAGTGGGAACCGTGGGAGCAGCCGTCGGCGCGGGCGGAGAGACAACCGGTCCGATGACGGAGAGCTGCATCGCTGCGCTAGAGGAACCCATCGGAGAGGGCGGCGGCGATGAGATCGGATCGGGAGAAGGGAGACCCGTGCGGCGGCTGTAGGCTCTGATACCAAGTTAAAACACACGTTTAGGGTTTTCGTGGATGGAGCAACGTGCTCCCCACCTCTTCTATTTATATACTTGGCAGGTTACAATACAAGGCACATATGATACAAATACACACGTATGTGGACCGATCTCTTAACAGCCGTCGTACCGGATGTTGTCGGGGTAGCCTTGAAGGCTGCCGGTGAACTTCGCCACCGTGCCTGCCTTGTCGCCGCTGATGCGGTCACCTCGAGCACCTCCGATGGCGTCCCACGTCAAGGGGCCTCAGGTGAAAGTTCGAAACGCACAAGGATCATGACTGTGTCGCAGTAGATGATCGAGGGAGCCCGCCTGGTCCGGCGCCAGGCCGGGTTGACGCCGTTGGCGAAGTACGGCTCCGCCTGGTCCGCGGGCTGAACCGCATCCGCACGTACGCGCGCCCGCGCGAGCCTCGCACCCAGCTGCTGACCCCAGCTGGGTCGGTCGGTCGACTCCTTCCGCGGGCCCAACCGCGCGAGTCAACCCCGGCAGGGCATAATCACGCCCATACGCGTCACTCACGACCGCGCGAATGGAATAGTCAGCCAACCCAACTTTTTTTACCCCACGACCACGGGACGCTCATTAACGGATGCCAGCCGTGCGTGAATACGTGATTTGACGACCCGGCCGGTCGTCGACTCCCGCACGCACCACCCGCTCATTAATCCTTCTTCTTTTCTTCTTTTTTCCAGTGGAAGCAGCAGCCCGTCTGCTCTCCTCCTACTCCGTGTCTCTGCCTCGCTCTTCTCGTACAAAAAACAGTTAACAAATCTACTCGTACAAAAACACTTGCGGAAATTTCTTTCACCAATAATTAATACTGCGCACCACAAATGTACGTACGCACTATTAATCAAAAAGTGTACCTAGGCTCCTTTCGTTTTGTTTTGTTTTTATCTAGATCGCCTCCTTTCGTTTGGTTTTTTTTATCTCGCCCGCGAGCCACCGCATGCAGGAGCTAGCTTGGGGGAATAAAAACCTCTTCACCGGCTCAATTAATTAATCCAACCAAAGTAAAACCGGGCAAGTAATCTCCGTCTCGCGCATACGCGAGGCGGGTGACGCGGGGTCTCTCGATGCTGGCGGCGGTGCTTCTCGGTGGACAGGGTTCCGGCGGCGGCTGCGCTCCTCCCGGGTGGCGGCGGCGCCGGGTGACGTGGTGGCGACGACGCGGCCTCTTGGCGGCGGGGCGGCATGGACACCAGCGGCGGTCCTGCCCCAGACCTAGGCCCGTCCTAGGGCGGGCCAGGTCTGGCTTCCCGAGGTCTGCTCCCGGCGGCTGGTGGTGCGTCTCTTGCTGAGTGTGGCTAGGACGGCGGCGCGTGGACTGCAGCGCGGCCACGGGAGCTTCACGAGCCCGTCGGGCTCGGCCGGGCCAGAGGGGCCTGGTTTGCTCCTATAGCTGCGTCCGGTATGTCACCGCATCTGGCGGTGGAGGTTGCGCCCTCCCGCGTGTGGCTCCTGTCCAGGCTCTCCTCGGCTCGGGGTGACTCCTATCGGTTTCGTCGGTCTTCGTCAGTGGGCCACGGTGAGACGGCGTTGGTGGTTGCGTGACTGTGGTGGCGCAAGTTGGTGGGCGGCGAGGTTGGCGGAGCTTGACGGAGTGTCCGGGGCCGTGGGTCTATGGGGGACGGGAGAAATCCTCGTCGGATGGCCGACACCGATGCAGTGACGCTCGCGGGCGCCACCATTCCTTCTTGAGGGGCGTCGGGGTTTTCCCCTTCCCACTTCCCTTCCGCATACCGGGAGGAACCCTAGGCTTGTCCGGGCAGCAGCGTCATCATCGTCGCATCCCTTCTTGAAGGTGCTGCTTTGGTATGCGGCGCTTCGGAGGGCAAGACTCGTGGTGTGAATCTTCCGGAGGGCGCAGCGGTTGCGGTTCATCAGCGTTTTCGTCGATCCGACTTTGTCATCCTTTCTTTCTTTCTTCTTCTTCTTTTGTTTTCTTTTGGGCTTTGTTATGCTGTTTGCCCCAGTGGTGGTCTCTATCTTGTATCAGTTCGTTGCTATATTAATATGACGGAAGCCTATTTCGAGGAGAAATTTATTCATTCCCTTCTCCAAGTCGAAGCGCGCGAACGTACGGAAACACCCGCTCCGATTAAATCGCTTGGATCTCGTCTTGATCTATTCATGCCAGAGCCATCCAAGCTTCCCATTTTTCCGTGACTTGCTCCATTCATTTTGATGATGACCCGTTATTCAATCCCTTCAATTTTCATACTCCCTCTATTCACAAATAAGTGGATGTGCGGATTTTTCAAGACAAATTACCAAGTGCATAGAAAATTGCATCGGAAAGATGCAAACTAACATCTCTCTGCTCTTTAACTCTTTCACGTCCAATAAGCTAAGCAGATGTAGAAAGTGAAGATAGCATGTACTGAATATTATTGGGTTTGATTTCCATGCAATGAGAGAGAAGTTATTTTTGCTACATTATAAAGTGCTTTCGAAATATAGAAATACACTCTTTTATGGACAAATTTTGAAGCTAAACATCCACTTATTTAAAGACGGATGGAGTAGCTAGACACTTGCCAAACACCGTATCATGAGTGTTTGCCACATGCTTGATCGGCAATGCTCTCTCCCTCCTGTCTCCTTGCGTAAGCATGCTAGCGGTGGCAGTTTGCACCTAAGATACCACGATTAATGGGTTAAATTCAATCTTAGACTCCTAGTGTTTCTAGAAATATATTTTCCATGGATTTTGTAATGTGTCCCGCTCTTGTATGTATTTTTGAAGTACAATTGTTTTATGAAAAAGTCCATCTTAGAAGAAGAAGCTAGAATTCGAGCTTGTAGAAGCTAAAAGCTTTTTAGATTTAACTAGACAAGTACTACCTCTGGACGATTTTAATTGACGCGACCCGAACTATTTTTGTGAAGGATGCTAGCTGAAAACGACATCGATTTGCGTCCATATATTTAATCCGAACGGAGGGAGTACCATTGTAGTCACTTGGTCTTTGCTACTATTTCCCGCATGCATGTGCACGTCCGGTTAGGACTAGCTAGCTAGCGCGTCATTGGCAGTGTTGGCTCATTCCTGCTGATCTAGTAGTGGAGTCCATGCATGCATGCATACGAGGTTCTTCGATCGTACATAGCTCTCGTTTTGCTAAGTTCTTTTGTCTCGCTCCATCTAGTTTTAGGTATTAATACATGAAGTGAAAAGAAGATGCAATAAGTTGGTTGCCGGTCGTAACATCACTCCGGACATAAAACCCGAATCCTAACTCCCAAACCCAAAATTCCCGATCCAGAACCCGTATATCCTGAAAACCTATTTTGGAAGGTGTGTTTGGAATTCCCGAGACTATTTTAGGCATTTCAGGCATGTAGTCCTGGTACCCGAATATCCGAATATCCCGAGTAGCTCATCAACATTTAGAATTTAGAAAGCCCAAACGTAGAGATGCCTTGATCCTAGCCTAAGTGGAGGAGGTGGAGTAACCCTAGACTAGCAGTACCACCAGGAACGAGCGCAGATCCCCTCCTCCATTCTCCCTAGTCCCCATTCCCCATTCCCCGTCTCCCCTAGACCCTCCGCCGTCGAAGCTCGCCACTGCCCACTACCGTCTGCCGTCGCTCGCCAGAACATCACCCGCCTCCGCTCGCCCCAACCTCACTCGCCGTTGCTCGCCACTGGCCACCGTCATCTGGTGTCGCTCGCCACTGCCGTCGTCTCCTCATCGACATCTCCCTGTCATCCTCTTCTCATCGATAGCTCCCTGAGCTCCATGTCGTCCTTGACGGAACACCTTCGCTCTCCATCCTCCTCACCTCGTCGTGGAGACTGGAGGCCGACAACGGCAAGTTGCACCTCATCATCGCGTGCATTGAGTGCAGGATGGCTGATGAAACATTGTCTTCTTGCTGTAATTTTTTTATTCAGTTTGTAATTTCGGGTCTTTTAGGAATTCTCGATCCAGCACCCGAAATGTCGGGAATGAATATTATGATGCATTTTCGGGTGTCATTTTCTGGAACCCGAATATTTTTTTCCTGAATTTCCTGTCCCGAAATTTCGGGATTTCCGGAACGCCTAGAGTACTAACATGCATTCACTATAGGGATATCAATTTGGACTATACATGTGCATGGGCAGCCCTGCTCGGACCTGGCCCAAACATCTAGGCCCGACGACTAGGTCAGGCTTGGGCGTTGCAAATAGGCATTTTAAGGAAGAGGCCCCGCCCATGGACAAACAATGTGCCGGGTTTCTGAACTTTTTGACCGGGCCAGGTTCGGGCTTGATTTTTTTCCGTTGGGCTTTTCTTGGCCCTGGGCCTGGTCCGGAGGATGCCCATGTATTGTTTTGGATATTTAGTGCATGCGACCATTGGTACATCCATGAAACAACCTTGTATTAGACCACTCCTCACTCGTGCACCTACTTAGCGTGTTCTCTTCAGACTGGGATCGAGGGTCACCGTGATAAGCGCCGAGGCTAGGGTCCGGCCCTGTGTTGGGAGCAATTACCTCCGTCTTGGGCAAACTCCACGATGACACGCCATCCGCAGATTCACATCGCGACCGAGGACCGACGGTGCCAGGTAGCGCATGGGTCGTGACGTCATCTATGTGGAGGAGGTGCGGATGTTGACGCCCGCAGTGGTCATGGTTGTTGCAGCCGCACTTCTGATGGTCGTCGAGCAACTTAAATGAATGGAGGATTTGTAAATTTCGGTCATGCGCGTCGACGCAGTGTCTACCGAACTACCTCCCGATCAAGCTGTATGTTTTTTTACTTCCCATATTAGTTGCCACTAATATATATATAGATGTATCTAGACATAATTTAGTTCATCCATACTAGTGGCAAATATCATAGAGAGGGAGTAGTAAAGGCGTGAGAAATTTGAGGCAGATTGAGCGGGGAAACCCCTCTCCAAAATATGAGATCACACGAATTGCGTGCCCACGCTTGATCTTAGCCGTCCAACCTCACCCAACCCAATCCCCAGCCCACCCACCCCTGTTCCCCGATCGATCTCGCCGCCCGCACAGGCACAGTCCCTCCGCCGCCTCCCCCTCACCGGCCACCCTCCGCCGCTCCAGTAAATCCTCACCGGAGAGCCGACCCTCCTCCTGGACGAGTACCCCACGTAAGACGATGCGCGCCGGCCGCCGCGGCGCCCGAGCCATGGAGCTCCACGGGCGGAACTGGTGGCACGTCGATGGGTACAATCAGGGCGGCGCGACCTGGCTCTCGGCGACGACTTGGCACAGAAGGCACGAATCGAGTGTTGGTTGCCTGCCCTAGGTGCTGCAGCCGGTGAGACCTCCAATCCCTCCTCACTCACGTTCTTGTGTTGCAGGACGCTTCACATTTGTAAGAAGGAACCGTTTTGTAAAGATTGGATCCCCGGCTGTAGGTTAAGAATGTGTTCCAGATGTGCTCAAGAGTTCCAAGGTGTTCTAGATCTGCTGTAGGATTCGATTCTAAATTTCAGAATTGGGTGTGTAACTACTAGATATATGCGCGAATGTTGTCACTCACTGAAATTCGTTTCATGCCCAGAAATCCAGAACAAAGCTTCTCTATGATATGAAAACCATTTCATTGGTTCTGCTAATATGAACTAGTATACAGATCTTGGATTTATTTTTATCTATAACTGCGAGCTAATGGATGGTTACAGTTCTCTGTCATTTATTTCTCTAGGCAAACAGCTAGCTAGCAAGGGGAAGTAATTTTTTAGAATTCGTGAGGGCTCAGCTCACACTGTTGGTACACTCATAAGAGCCTAGCCTTGGTTTCACACACAATTTAGACAAGATCGGATTGGATAGAACATGGCACTAGCTTCTTGCTTATTTCGATGTAATCTCTTGGTTTTTATTGCTCAGCTGCTCATAACTATAAGTCAATCAACACTTGTTTTTCTGATGTGTCTCATGGTATTACAGCTCACAATTTGTTGCTTTAAATTACCCTTCTAATTTCATGGTATTAGACCTCACCACTTGTTTCTCCGACCTACATGTTTCCTTCCTTTGACATTCTAAAATGAAATACAGATTGTAGTATTTTGTGTTGGATATTTTGGTGATCTAGGCTGCTCTCCTAGGTCAGATCTTTTTGGGCTGCTACAGTAGGGCGGTGCTACAGTAGCTACAGTAAGGCGGCACTACAGTAACGCTACAGTAAATGGCCACCTATCCTTATGTGGTGTCTTGATCGGAGACATCGATTTTGATCCAACGGTGCTGGTTCCCCTAGTGCATAGTGCTAAACATATATAAAGGGGTCAAATGACCCTAGAAGAGAAGAGAAAAACACAAATTTGCTCTCAGCTCTCTCTCTCACTCTCTCTCTCACACAAATTAAGCCACCGATCAGGCTAGCACTAAAGCACTGGGAAGAACCTAGCACAAATTGCTCCATTCTGGTGTGAGCAATTAAACAAGAGGAGGCATGGCATCATCTTCAGATCAAGGTATTTCTGATCTTATTCTTTTGTGGCTTAAACTAGAGCTAGTTGATCCTGCTAGATTCAACAATGGTATCAGAGCATCTAGCTCTTAAGTTTGAGCCCTCTTATGTTAAGATTCATGCTTGGTTTATCAAGCAAGGATCAAGATCAAGGGCATATGCACATACCCATGTGTTTATGTTGTCACCAAGTCAAGGCATATGCCCAAGTTGCTTCTGTGAAAGAATTTTATGCTTATGTTTAAAGGCTGTTCTTCCTGGTTATTAATCATGCCTTAAGTTTAAGCCCTGTTTTTTCACACTCTAAGCCCTAACAGATTATGTGACATTCTAGGGTTTCAATTTGAGCTATTAACTAAAGGAATTAAAGCCCTTATGTTAAATTCCTATTTTTTCCAGAAACCCTAGAAATGTTGTCCTCTTTTCCCCTCCTCAATTATGAGCTTCTGGTTTAAGATTGATTAAGATTTAAGGGGAAATAAGTTAATTATGCATAAATCTTGATGTTTTTTCCCAATCCGAAACCCTAAAGTGATGAAATTTTCCCCTATTTTGATGTTTATGGTTTCGGCTAAGTGTGAATTGAAGTGGGGATGGATTGATTTGATGCCGTGATCAACCCTAAAGCAAAATCCCCAATTTACCGAAACCCTAAATCATGAAATTCCCCATTTTGGAGGAACCCTAACCCTAACTTAAGAATCATGGCGGTGGAATTTACCTTATGGGTGTCGTCGCCGTTGTTGGCCACGGCGGCGCCGGTGCCACCATTTAATGATGGCGGTTCTGCCCGGGCATGTACCCGAGCAAACCTGCCGACCACCGCACCGGGCCCTGGCGTTCCTTCCTCGCGCGCACGTCGCCGTTGAAGGCCGCCGCGGTGCCGGACTTGCGCTCGCGGCCGACGCCGTCGCGCGGGACGCCCGCACGCGTTCGCTCGCCTCGCGCAGGGTGCCGTCCAGAGCCGCTCGACGGAGCTGCGCGCTGGCCAAAGCTGCACGCAACTCCGGCGAGAGGGCCTGGGTGACGCCGAGTCTTCTTCCCCGTCGCATGGTGCTCGCCGTCGCCGTCTCTTGGTCGCTCGGCGTCGCCATCGCTGTCGGGAGAGGAGAGGAGGAAGAAAGAAAGGGGGCTAGGGTTTCGCGGGGGCCAGGCGACGGCGGGCTGGTTTTGTTCCAGCTGCAGTCGTTCCTGGCCGTCGGATTGCATCCGACGGTCCAGGTCGTCCTGGCACGTTGCTAATGGGCCAAGGCCCAGGAGGGGATCAGGGGGAGTTAAAGTCTTTGGTGGGCCAATTTTGGCCTGATTCAGTGAGATTATTATGCTAATAATAAAAAAAAAAAAAAAAATTAGGGCTGAAATAAATATCTTTTCGGGGCTATTTTTTCTGGATGAATTGATTATGCTTATTATGTTTATTTTAGGCCACAATTTTAATTGTCATGCTTAGTTAATTTACATGTTGATATTACTTTTATTATTTAGTTTATTTATGATTAATGAATTATGGTGATATTTATCACTATAATTATTATGTGATAATGTTTTCGCTGCAAAAAAATAAAGTTTATGGATCCTCAAATAAAGTGTGGTTTTATGCCTCGTCATTCTGACCAAAGTTGTTTGACGGGCATTTTAACTGCAAAATTCTTTTATTGGTCTGTTTCACTTCTGGCCAAAGCTGATGTGAACCGGGTCGGTAAAAGAAAATAATGAATGAGGATTATTAATGTGTGGCTTCTATTTATCAATTTGGCCAAAGCTAATTGATGAATATTTGTCCACAAAATTTTGTTGTTCATTTTCATCTCTGGCCAAAGCTGATTTGAATTTGATCAATAAAATTTTAATGATGATTATGATGATGCTTACTAAAGCATTTTTGAATTTTTTCTTTTGCAGCAACTAATGTCTCTAATATTGCTGGAATGCTAAATGGCATCGAACAGCTAAATGGCAGCAATTATGTCACGTGGAAGGAGAAGCTTGAGATCACTATGGCCTTACTCAATATTGATTATGCTCTCCTTAATGATCCTCCTGAGGTGCCTAAAGAAAATAATGAAAATTATGAAGCCCTCAAGAAGGAATATGACATTATTAAGACTAAGTGGGATGACTCTAATCGCAAGTGCCTTATGATGATAAAGGGCTCCATTACACAGAGTATGAGGGGAGCCCTTCCTGATTGTGAGACAGCAAAAGGGTACTTTGCAAAAATTGAGCATCAATTTAAAGGGTCTTCTAAAGTTTATGCAACAAGTCTTATCAGAAGGCTAATTGATGAAAAATATGATCCCACTGGAAGTCTTCGAGAGCATATTATGAAAAAGTGCAACATGGCCGCCAAACTAAAGTCAATGGAGATGGAAATCTCTAATGGTTTCCTCGTCCATTTTATTATGTCATCTTTGCCTCCCCAATTTGATCCATTTATGATCAACTATAATGCGATGGATGTTAAATGGGAGATTGATGAAATGATGGCGCGATGTGTGCAAGAAGAAGAAAGGCTTAAGGCTGATAGAATTGATCATGTTAATCAGTTTGGTCATTCACAAAAGAAGAAGTATAGAAAATTTGTGAATGAATATGTGAAGCCCAAGCCTTATAAGTTCAAGGAAAAAGGCCAATCCTCAAAAGGTTCACGACAAAAGAAGCCGAGAAAAAGCGCCTAATGTGAAGGAAATAATTCCAATGCTTGCCACTTTTGTGGAAAAGGTGGGCATAGGCGAAAGGATTGTTTTGGCTTCAAGAGATGGCTCAAAGAAAAAGGTACCGACACTATTACTGTTGTTGAAGAATCCCTTTATGTTAATTATGCCACCAATACTTGGTGGATTGATTCAGGTGCAACAATTCATGTTGTAAATTCGTTGCAGGGATTCAATATGAGGAAGACCCTAAAAAGAGGGGAAAGAACAATTAGAGTTGCTAATGGTGTTGAAGCTTATGCCGAGGCGATTGGAAACTTCACTCTTACACTTCATGGCGGTTTTAAGCTTCAGCTAAATAATGTTCTTTATGTACCCTCGATGAAACGGAATTTAGTTTCCGTCTCATGTTTAGATGATGATAGTTATGAGTGTCACTTTGGGAATAAGCGAGTGTATAATTATGTATGACAATAATAATGTTGGCCTTGCCTGTCGACACGACAAACTTTATGTAATTTCCCTTTGTGATGATATAAATAATGTGGGTTCTACCTCAAATATAAATGTCGGTACCAAACGCAAACGTAATGATAATGAGACTTCTTCGAAATTATGGCACTATCGTTTAGGCCATATTTCGAGGGGAGGATTGAGCGTCTCATTAAAGATCAAGTTCTTCCTTCTCTTGATTTTTCGGATGCGGATGTTGATCATTGTATCGATTGCATCAAAGGAAAATATGCCAAGAAAATTAAGAAAGGTGCAAACCGAAGCACGGGAGTTTTGGAATTAATTCATACGGATATATGTGGTCCGTTTAATGTGAGATCGGTGGACGGTTATAATTCATTCATAACGTTCATCGATGATTTCTCCCGTTATGGATATATTTATCAAATCAAAGAAAAATCGGAGGCATTAGACAAGTTCAAGATTTTCAAAGCCGAGGTTGAAAATCAATGTAATAAAAGAATTAAAGTTGTAAGATCTGATCGTGGTGGTGAATACTACGGCGGACATGCAACTTATGGTCAAATTCCTGGACCATTTGCAAAATTCTTACAGAAAATGGCATTGCCGCCCAATACTCAAGACCGGTGAACCTCGGCAAAACGGGGTGGGCTGAAAGGAGAAACCGCACACTTATGGATATGGTGCGGAGTATGTTAAGCCACTCCACTTTACCGGTGAATTTATGGATGGAAGCCCTTAAAACAAGAAAGACAAATTCTTAACGGGGTTCCCGATGAAATCGGTGCCCAAAACACCGTATGAATTATGGACTGGGAAAAAGCCAACCCTGAATTATTTCCATGTATGGGGCTGTCTCTTGAAGCAAGGATTTTTAATCCGGTTATGGGAAAATTAGACCCCAAGACGATCAGTTGCCATTTTATTGGTTATCCCGACAAATCTAAAGCATATCGATTTTATTGTCCAAATCAAACAACGAAATTTGTTGAAACAAGACACGCCGTGTTCTTGGAAAGTGATATGATGAGGGGGAGCATGACTCCCGGAGAAATAGTCTTGGAGGAAAAACAGAATATGTCCCAATGCCTCGTAATCCAAGAGCCGGTGTTTCCAGTACATACCGAAATTGCACCTCAAGTTTCGGCTCTCCGTAGTGATGGTGCTCACATAATCGGACAACAAAAGGACCAAGAACGGCAATTACGAGTGTATTCAAGAAGGCAACGTCTTTGCTAATGCAACACCCTGCCGATACACCGGCGATCGTTCCGGATGTCACATCTAATGATGCTCTTATTGAAAATAATCGGCGGTCTCAAACTGTTATTAATGTGCCGAATAATGAGCCTCTTAGAAGGTCACAATGGGCTAGAAAGCCTGCTATTCCCGATGATTATCTCACCTACATGAGTGAGGATACAAATGAGCCGGTGTTGGATAATGATCCCACCTCATTTAAGGAGGCTATGGAAAGTGAATATTCGTCTAAATGGCTCGATGCTATGAAAGATGAAATGAAGTCCATGAGCACTAATGATGTATGGGACTTAGTAGAAATCCCTGAAGGAGCCAAAACAGTTGGATGCAAATGGGTCTATAAGACCAAACGTGACTCCAAGGGTGATATCGAAAGGTTTAAAGCAAGGCTTGTGGCAAAAGGATTCACTCAAAGAGAAGGGATTGATTATAATGAAACTTTTTCACCCGTCTCTTCGAAGGATTCATTCAGAATAATTATGGCACTCGTGGCTCATTATGATTTAGAGCTACATCGAGATGGATGTCAAAACGGCATTTCTAAATGGTGACTTACATGAAGATGTATACATGGCACAATAGGAAGGTTTTGTTATGGAAGAAAATAAACATTTAGGATGTCATCTGAAGAAATCCATCTATGGTTTGAAACAAGCATCAAGAGAGTGGTATCTCAAATTTGATCAAGTCATAAAGAAATTTGGTTTTAAGGAAAATAAGAAGGACAATTGTGTTTATGTTAAGTTCAGTGGGGAGTAATTATATCTTCCCGATATTATATGTTGATGACATACTCTTGGCCGGCGGTGATAAAAATATGTTGATGGAGACCAAGAGATTCCTGTCTTCAAAGTTCGATATGAAAGATCTCGGTGAAGCAACTTATGTTTTAGGAATTGAAATTCACCTGGATAGATCCGAGAGGGATCTTGGGGCTATCTCGGAGAGCATATATTGAAAAGGTGCGAAAAAGTACAATATGTATAAGTGCTCAGCCTACTTTGCTCCTATTGTTAAGGGCGATAAATTTGGGACTTTCCGGTGCCCAAGAAATAATTATGAATCAACAGATGAAGTCAATTCCTTATGCCTCAATTGTTGGGAGTATTATGTATGCACAAGTGTGCACTCGCCACGATTTAGCTTTTGTGGCCGGGATGCTTGGCGGATATCGGTCCAATCCAGTGCGGATCCTTTGGAAGGCTGCTAAAAGGTCTTGCGTTATTTGCAAGGTACTAAAGGTCTCATGCTTACTTATGAGAAATCGATAATCTCGAAATAGTGGGTTATTCGGATGCTGATTTTGCGGGGTGTGTTGATACTAAGAAATCCACATCGGGTTATATCTTCACCCTTGCAAAAGGAGCTATATCATGGAAAAGCTCGAAGCAAGCCCATTCTTGCATCGTCGACAATGCGAGGCAGAATTTGTAGCATGTTATGAGGCAACCGGCGGGCGGTATGGTTGAAGAATTTTATCCCGGCACTAAGAGTGATTGACGGCATTTCCGTGCCTCTCACTCTATACTGCGATAATCAACCCGCAGTGATCTATGCGAGTAACAACAAGTCAAGTGCAGCTGGCAAATTTATTGACCTTAAGTATCTTGTTTTGAAAGATAGAATCCAGGATCAAACAATAGATATCAAGTACATTAGTACTAAATTTATGTTAGCGGATCCGCTCACGAAAGGCTTACCACCCAGCGTATTTAGAGAGCATGTTGCCGGCATGGGTTTGGTTGAAAGCTTTTAATCCTGGAGAAGTTGGAACTATTATGGCACCATCTCCCCAAAAGGGGCTCATTTTGAGATCAGATGGGAACCATAGTCACTTGGTTTAGCAGTACTTAATTGACTGTTGTAACCTATTGTCTTGGTGTACCATTTTATCAAAAGATGAGTCTGTAATGTCTATGATGTTTATGTAAAGAATTATGTAAATTAAGTTAATATATGATGTGAATAAAGTTTATGGAGCTCATAAATTAAAGAGTTTCATTTTGATATGAAGTAATGTGCTATAGTCACTAGATTAAATGGTACCTAACAGACCATTATAATCTTTTCGTCTTAAGTGCATTATTTTGTTGAAAAATGAGCTTATAATGATCAGCCTTACGATCAAGGGGGAGAATGTTGGATATTTTGGTGATCTAGGCTGCTCTCCTAGGTCAGATCTTTTTGGGCTGCTACAGTAGGGCGGTGCTACAGTAGCTACAGTAAGGCGGCACTACAGTAACGCTACAGTAAATGGCCACCTATCCTTATGTGGTGTCTTGATCGGAGACATCGATTTTGATCCAACGGTCTTTGGTTCCCCTAGTGCATAGTGCTAAACATATATAAAGGGGTCAAATGACCCTAGAAGAGAAGAGAAAAACACAGCTGCTCTCAGCTCTCTCTCTCACTCTCTCTCTCACACAAATTAAGCCACCGATCAGGCTAGCACTAAAGCACTGGGAAGAACCTAGCACAAATTGCTCCATTCTGGTGTGAGCAATTAAACAAGAGGAGGCATGGCATCATCTTCAGATCAAGGTATTTCTGATCTTATTCTTTTGTGGCTTAAACTAGAGCTAGTTGACTCTCCTAGGTCAGATCTTTTTGGGCTGCTACAGTAGGGCGGTGCTACAGTAGCTACAGTAAGGCGGCACTACAGTAACGCTACAGTAAATGGCCACCTATCCTTATGTGGTGTCTTGATCGGAGACATCGATTTTGATCCAACGGTGCTGGTTCCCCTAGTGCATAGTGCTAAACATATATAAAGGGGTCAAATGACCCTAGAAGAGAAGAGAAAAACACAGCTGCTCTCAGCTCTCTCTCTCACTCTCTCTCTCACACAAATTAAGCCACCGATCAGGCTAGCACTAAAGCACTGGGAAGAACCTAGCACAAATTGCTCCATTCTGGTGTGAGCAATTAAACAAGAGGAGGCATGGCATCATCTTCAGATCAAGGTATTTCTGATCTTATTCTTTTGTGGCTTAAACTAGAGCTAGTTGATCCTGCTAGATTCAACATTTTGATGCTCCTGAAATCGTTATCCCTAAAACCTTTTGATTACATTTTATTGTTTTACTCATTATATCGTGCCATTGTGATGCATTAAGTTGGTGCTTTTTAAATTTGCAGAACTGCCTATGATTGTGACAATTAATGATGACTCTTGTCCTAAGGAAGCATTTCTGGAAAGGTCTCAAAAACCTTGACCCATGAGTACTCTTTTGCGACGCATCTCTATGTTTTGGCGTCTCCTCTTCCTTACGGTGTTACATAAAATGAATCTTCATCATTTGCAATTCAAGTGGCTCCATTGGCCCGCACATGTTTGTCTTGGAGGCCACAGCACGGGGCAGGTTCCAAGGTGCACCTGTTGTTATCAAGTACCCCCACAAAGGCCGCAATTCAGGTCTGATCTTCTTTCTTCCTGTATATACAGTTTCAGTACTGTATGTTATGCTATGGTTCGCTTCTTTCTTTTGTTCACTTTGCAACTCTTGCTAATTCCATAAATTTTGTATATGCTCAAGGAGGCCTATCCAACTCCCATACTTCCCTCGGACATTCTTGCAGAAAGACCTCCAGTGCAAAAGTTTGAGTTGGTAAGTAATTCTGGGCATATACATTCTGGTCTGCCTTGTTACTGAGTCTAATGTTTGTATGTTATTTTGTGTGGCGCTGACACTCTTGCTCTGGAATTCCTTCTTGCTGTTTAGGCCAAGGTAGCTTTCTGGATGACGTGGATGAGGATGGACACAGGGAAAAGGGGGCGACGTGGACATGCAGGGCCCCACTCGGAAGTCGCCCGGGCCCATCTCGAGCTCGATGGAGACGTCGACCACTACGGCACCCCACAAAAGGTGCATTTCCCCCTCTTCTGCTATGCTCTAGCCTACTTTCCCATGGTTGCAAATTAGCTACTGTACATAAACTTAAAACCTTGTGTTACTGCATTTGCTTCCATGTGGCTAGCAGCACTAGCTGAGTTATGCAAATCCTTTCATCTTTATGCAGCATTTGTGCTCATTAATATGAAGAAACATGCTGCTGCCATCCCTGATGACAAGGTCGACGCTTAGGACCCACCACAAGGTCTCCGTCAAGAGCAGTGGCACCTCATCGAGTCCTGCCAGCCCATGCCACAACCGGGCAGCCCTTTCCGGCAAAGTGATGAAGAGCGGCAAATACACGCCCAGCTACTCAGCTTATTTGGATGTAATCTCTTGGTTTTTATTACTCAGCTGCTCACAACTATAAGTCAATCAACAATTGTTTTTTCTGATGTGTCTCATGGTATCAGCTCACCACTTATTGCTTTAAATTACCCTTCTAATTTCATGGTATTAGAGCTCACCACTGTTTCTCGGACCTACAAGTTTCTTTCCTTTGACATTCTAAAATAAAATACATATGGCAGTATTTTTGATGCTCCTGAAATACTTATTTCTAGTTGCACGGGCAAAATATTTGATTACATTTTATTGTTTTACTCATTATATTGTGTCATTGTGATGGCCTTTTTTTTATTTTGCAGAACCGCCTATGTTTGTGACCATTAATGACGACTCTTGTCCAAAGGAAGCGTCTTTTGAGAGGTCGCAAAAACCGTGACCCCTGAGTACTCTTTTGCAACACATCTCTCTGTTTTTTTGGCGTCTCCTTATCCTTATGGTGTTACAGAAAATGACTCTCCATAATTTGCAATTTCAGCGGCTCCACTGCCCCACACATGTTTGTCTTGGAGGCCACAACACAGGGCAGGTTCCAAAATCCACCCATTGTTATCAAGTACTTTGCTCCCACAAAGGCCGCAATTTAGGTCCGATCTTTAATGTTCCTGTATATAATGAATGTTATGCTATGCTATGTGTTGCTTCATTTTTTTTTACTTTGCAACTCTTTTTGCTAATTCCATTAATGTTGTATATGCTGAAGGAGGCCTATCAAACTCCCATCCTTCCCTCTGACATTCTTGCAGAAAGACCTCCAGTGCAGAAGTTTGAGTTGGTAAGTATTCCTAGGCATATACATTCTAGTCTGCCTTGTTACCGATTCTATTGTTAGTATCTTTTTTTCGTTCGCGCTGACACTCTTGCTCTGGAATTCTTCTCTTGCTGTTTAGGCCAAGGTAGCTTTCTTGATGACGTGGATGAGAATGGACAAGGGAAAAAGGGGGGCGGCGTGGACATGCGGGGCCCCACCAAGAGGTCGCCCAGGCCCATCTCGAGCTCGATGGAGGCTTCGACCACTACGACCCCCCACAAAAGGTCCATTTTCCCCATCTTCCGCTATGATCTAGCCTACTTTCCCATGGTTGCAAATTAGGTACTGTACATAAACTTTAAATCCTTGTGTTACTGCATCTCCTCCCATGTGGCTAGCAGCACTAGCTGAGTTCTGTAAATCCTTCCATCTTTCTGCAACATCTGTGCTCATTAATATGAAGAAACATGCTGCTGTCATCCGTGATGCCAATGCCGACGCTGAGGACCCACTACCAGGTCTCTGTCAAGAGCAGCGGCACCTCATCGAGTCCTGCCAGTCCATACCACAACCAGGCCAATCCTTTACGGCAAAGTGATGAATAGCGGCCGGCAAATACACACTCGGCTATAAGGCAGGCTTTAAGATGCTTCGTAGCTCCAAGTGTATACATTTGCACCCTTTTTTCTCACCGTTGAGTGGATCGTTACCTGTGGTTGAATGATTACTTCATTCACTTGCTGGATCGACATAGCATAGTGGTTTAGAATCTGCACCTTACTCGAGGCGTGATTAGCTTGTCGTAATCAATATGCTAGCAGATCTGTGTGTTAACTTTGGCGATTGAGTTAATCTTTACTCTGTCGCATTGAGTTCTCCCATCTTTTTCCACTAATGATATTTTATCCCATTGATACTATGATGAATATTTATGTGTATTCTAGTGTGATGTATTAGTCTTTTACATGAAAATTTCTAGGTCCATCAATACCCGCGATTCTATCTTCCTACCTAATCTACTCTTCTCTTTCTACTTACTGAAATTATATGCGATTTGGAACCACTGGCAGGAACATCTTTCATGGCTGGTTGCCAATGGGGACCATCTGTCCAACAAGTTACACAGCAGCGCGTTGGCAATGTTGCCAGAGAGAGCAGAATACGCTCTTCGGAATCATCATCGAGTACAGTGTCGAGGTAATTCCACTCTCTCCAACCCTGCTGGTTAGTATCACTGCATTCAACACACAACCACGTTTCTCTTGCTTGCATGCCTTTTTAGATAGCATTTGCCAATCCTTGTCTAATAGTTAATTATATGATGTTTTTGTGACCAGCAAGGCCCCAAGCATTCCCATGATGGCCAGGCAGTACAGCAAGCCATCCTTATTTGACTGTTGCTGATGGGTAAGCCTACTCTTTTTTTTATTCAAAACATGTGACATTGAAAAATCTTTTGATTCAGTTTTACTTGATAGAAATATGTTGCTGCAAAAAATGAATCTTGAGATATGTAAGTGCACATCATCTTAAATTGAATGGCTGGAATTGTGTCACTAATCTAGTGGGGCATGCTCAACTAGTCCATCATATTGTTGGTTTGATCGCATTAAAGGAAAATCACCTCCTAAATTGCTGGTTTGCTGTTTTGGCCACAAAACTTTTAAGAATTTGTCGTGCTTTTCTATTACTGGAATGTGTTGCTTGTTATGTAGATTAGTCACCTGGTTTCCATGATACAACGTGGGATGTTTTCTGGTTTGCATTTTCTTTAAATTTCCTTAGCTTGTAGAATCATATACCATCTATTCTGTTTAGTTTTGAATTATGCACATGTTATCTTCTAAGAGAAGTTTATTTATAAATATTATGTCCTTGGTTGCTATGTGTCACGCTCCATGCATATTATTGTTCTTTTAATCATCAAACATTCGTATGTAATTGTTTTTTCCTGGTATTAACTTTGTACTAAAAAAATTGTGACAAGGCGTTGTCTGGAGCGTGGAGTTGGCTGGAGCTGGGTGAAGGGAGCAGTACCGCTTCATCTCCACCCTCGCTGCCATGCGGTAGCAGCGAGCGGTGGCCTCTTCCTCTCCATGGTTTAGGTGAGCTTCTTCTTATGCCCTTCTCTTCTTTGCGATCTCTGTGACACCATGGGCTTGGAGCTTTGGTTATTCTATGCTCTGGCCATGGCGCCAATTGTGATATAGTTATTTAGGACTCTAATGATGTATTGATGTTTGTAGACGTACTTGCTGCTAGCATACATACAAACTCATGTGGTGTTTATTTAAATCTTATTAACATATATGTTTGTTTTAGATTTTATTAGGTGAGCTACTGGCATCAGTGTCATGGTTAAATATTAACTAGTGTAGATGATCTGTGGTTGCTGGTTATTGGTCTATTCTTAATTCTCTAGTTTATACTATCCATGGTATTTATTTTTCGTTTATTTGATACCAGGATTTAGCTGCAATTTTGTATAGCACCAATGTGTAGGTATATTGTTTAGCACCAATTTGTATCTCTGTGCATTTGTGTCTTTCCTTTGAGCAAGCTATGTGTGTGTTGTGCTGTTTGTGAACCAACTTTTTCCTTCATCGTCGAGCACTTGTTTCCATTCATGATTGGGGCATGATAGGCGATGATGTAATATAACGGTATGTAATGCAAATGTCCCACCTGAGAAAATAAATTATTATTAACTGCAATACTTTCAGGCTTAGATTTGATTTATGCATATGAAAGTTGCGATAATTTGTTTGATAGTTTATCTGCATCGCTTGGATCTATGTTTGAATGCATGATTTGATTTTCTCAGGTAAAGTTGCTGTTCCAGTGGTGGTGAACCCCTCCGTTGGTGTTGTGGTACTCGTGCTGTCCACCGGAACTGGCGTGCACTACGACACATCCGCTACAGTACCACATGCTCCCTCGGAAGGTCTCTCTCTCTCAATGCCTCCCTATTTTCCTTGGACTGCGTTGTGCATGTTTCTGTCGGGTGTGACGAACAAACGAACGAGACTCCTGCACCGAAAGATTAGATTTTTAGCGTCCCTAGCTTATTTCCCAAGTCAATATTTGAGCATGTGTGCTTGTGCTAATATTTGAGGACAAATGCTCCTTCTGTTTTTTAAACCAGCATGCTTGCTGCACTCTGATTTCCTACTCATTGGTCTAGATTTTTCATGCAGTCAACAATCTTTGTAATGTTTATGTAGTAGAGTATACAATATTCTTTTAAGCATGCATTGACACCTGGGCATTTTTCGGGCCGGGCCCAAAAAGCCTGAACCTAAATTCCCAGGCCCGGCCCGACCTTCGGACTTACAAACTAGGCCTGAACCCGGGCTGAACGGACAAAAGTCCGGCCCGGCCCGACAAGCCTGGCCCGAACTAAGCCAAAACCATGTTTTCTGCAAGCCCGGCCTGGCCTGACATTTGGGCTCCAAATTCAGGCCTGAACCCAGTCTGACATGCAAGCCCAGCCTGGCCCAGGATTTCCAGGCCGGGTCGGGTCGGGCCGTTCGGGCCGGGCTGCCCATGCTCAGGCGATAGTAAAGGACCTCCATGCACAGGGTTAAGATTGAAGCTTTGGCCTTATTAATTTTGGAAGCTATTCTGGATTATACTTTGGCATCGCAGTTTGCTTTCTAGGACCTCCATCCTGATGTTTACCATGATCACTGCTTTATTTTAATTTTTTACTATGCTTTAATCTATGGTTACAATTCACAGTAACCATATGGTCGTGTTCTTTGAATCTATTGATGTTTCTGATTAGTTATATTCGATAGTATTTCTTTTACTCTTGTGATCAAGCAAAAACATTATAACACCAGCTGATTGATTCTTGAAAATATTCTGCTGATTGCATGTATGTATGGATGCAAATTTTCTTTTTTCGTTAGAATTCAATGTGTGGGCAATAGATAAAGCATGTATGTATGGATGCAAATTTCGTTCACTCAATAAATTTTTGATGTGCATAGGCAGTGTACATAACTACATATGCATGAAATGGATGTGCTATTTTTTTATTATTTTCTTCTTATTATGCACAGGCAGTGTAGGCTTTTGCTCATGCAGAGTAATGCATCCATTTTACTAGGCATTTTCTTATGTGATGTTAAAACTACCAGTTATATGGATTGAATGTGCGATTGATCAGTAGGTTTATTCTGTTATGTTTCATCTAGCTGAATTGTATGGTTTAGGCACGCATTGTTGGACTCTAGCTCTATAGTTTGTCTTAAGATTAAATAATGCTTGCATTGGTTATAATTTAGGAAAATGCATGATGATTGGTATTTTGGTGATCCCATTCTGCTTGTTCCTCTGACTTGTATCAGGGATATTATTCCTGTACTAGTTCTGCATAATTACTATTTGGTTAAACTAGTTCTGTAGATGAAGGGTATTCAGTAACACTATTGGTGTCAACTGGCAGCCAGTATTTCAGTTGATAGAGGCCAGTTGCACAAATAGTTTTTATTCAAATAGAGAGTATTGGGACCAAAATGCTATTTTTTTGACAGAGAACTTCAACTTGGCATCTCTGAAAATGTTGTACCCTGTTCTGAAAGTTTACCACAGTTTTGTTGTTCATGTGTGTGAGTAAACACAATCATGTGCATGTTTTGTTTGATTTAGGTATACATGTAAGAGTAAAACGTAATCGTCTTTTCTTTTATCCAGCATCTTCTTGTTTAGAGGCAAAGTTAATGGCCAGCTTTCTGATTTATCTAATTGAAGATCCCAAATTTCTTTTTCTTTTTAAATTTTTATGTGTGCCCAGTTAGCTCCAAGAGTAAAAGGCCACAAAAGAGTTAAATAGACGTGTCTGCTATCTACATAACCCTGCATATTTCAGGTTATCTTGTGTTCTACAAAAAGAATATAGTCCTTGGTAGCTGAAGCATAGTTCCGATTCTCTCAATTTGTCGAGCATGAATAAAATGTATCTCTTGGCTGTGGATTCAGCTGATTAGCCATGAATCTTTATGTATAGTGATTTAATCCTATAAAATCAATTTTGTTCCTGATCAATTCATGACTTTTCTCTGAGAATTCTGAATGTTATTGATTGGAGAACATGAACCGCTTTGTTGCATATATAATTAGTAGACTGTGAACACTAGTGGCATTATGCTAGTTGTGTATTGTTGCATAGTCCACCGTGTTGTTGAACCGACTATTAGTCAAAGAGAAAGCTTGAAAACGGCTGCGCCTTGCATTTATTGTCGTCAAGTATTTGTTTAGTGACCAGTTTGTTTGTCTAAGTATATGTATAATATATTTGAAGAAACCGACTTATTTATGGACATGAGCTCTTAGCTGATCAGTTGGTTTCTTGTCCTTGTTACATTTCAGTTTATTTACCTTAATGTTTCAATGTGTGCACTAGGCTTTTCTTGGCTATCATCTGTAACCCACCTCCTAGGAGGCTTGTAAACTTGTTTCCCCCTATCTTTTCAATGAAATGAAACGCAGTCCTTTGCGTTTTCTCGAGAAAAAAATGTGTGCAGTTACTCGCTGTTGTTGTACCTACCATCAGTTCTTGTATAATGCTGGTTTGAGTTCAAGTCTTATGTTGTCCTGAATTTGTAATCTTGAGCTATTAAATTGTTATCTTTTCTGGCCTTTAACTAGCAGAGGTTTCGCGTCTCACCACGATGGAGGAAACGACTGCTAATGTAAGCATCAATTCTCCCAATGATTATACATTGTCTTGTCCGACGATGTGAGATCAAAAAAGAAATCGATGATCTGAGCTAATGTATGACCAAGACCTTCTCGTTTCAGCTGGCTATTTTGTATTGCTAATTACTGACTTGGTTCTCTTTTTTTGCTGTCATGACTCTTCTGACAGCAGGTAAGGAAGGTTGAGGAGGAGTTCCGCACGGGCCTCTATTCATGCTCATGTTGATCATCAAGAACATTACGCAGGTTGGTAAATTTCTTGCTTATATTCAGACCCAAGCTTACCAATAGCTGGAATTTTCATTGTACTATTTGTATCTCTTTTATAATTGAACACCTTCTGTTGTTTTTTTTTGTGCGTGTACACTGGCTAAAAATTTAATTGACATAACGGTTTTTTTTTATCTTGCTGTGCATGTGACCATAGTCTTATGAGTTTGCCTTTGGTACATTAATTGACACGATTTTTGTTTGTTGCTAATAAATACCTTCCCTTCCTTATATTAACACTTATTTTTCTTTTATTTATGTATAAGGGTGCTCGTGTTAGTACTGGGTATTTTAGGCCCATTCTTTTTCTTTGCCGGATCAAATTTTTTGAACTCTGTAGCATCAGCTAAATATTTTTTTTATATTAAGGAACCTAAACTATTGGATTTAGTGATGTGCATATTATTATTTATTGATATAGAAAGACTCGCTTTACTGAGCTGCTGTATATCTTTTATGAATCTACCGATATAGGTATTTTTGCGCTATAAATGTTGATTTTTGACATGCCCATTGTTATTTGCATACTGTCCTATTCATGTTTCTCTGTGTGAAAATGAACTCATGCATAAATGCTTTATTCCTTGGCAGTTCATAGTATATATGTGCACTTTTACCTGTCTGTAGTTCAAGAGTTATTTCTTTATTTTACGTTGTTATCTTGTGTTCTGTATTTCTTGACCGGTAGAATCGTGTCACAGATAAGGCCTTTGTATTGGGTCGAGGACCAATTTTACCCAAGAGGCAGCATTCAAATAAAAGTAACTTTTGGTGTTTGTTTTGTTTTCCCTGTTTGTCCATTACGCCTGTTTGCATCAAACCTGTTCCTGATGTATAACAATTGTTCTCTTAAAATTGTGTAAGATGATGTGAGATCGAAAAACAAATCGATATATCTTGGTCATACATTGCTGTCTTGATGATGAGTTTATTTTGAACGATGCATCCATTATTTCAGATCTAAAGACTGTGATTTCCATTCAATTCATTAGTTGTATAGGTTAAGTGCTAGCTGCCATGGTTATCTGCAGGCTTCTCTTCGCCTAGTGCAGCGGAGGTGAAGCCCCGAGGATGACGACTCTGCCTGGTCCGTCGTTGACTGGCTATGAAGTGTGGCTCGCCTCCGGCTATGTTGTATTGAGCCTCTCGGGCAAGTTATATGGTAGTACAAGACATGGAGGCTAAGAGCATCTCTAGCAAATACGGCAAACCCCAAATTCGCGTATCCAGGGCACCCCAATGCGGATTTGGGGTTCGAAAAACGCATGCGCAGTTCAGATACGCGATAAATAAACTGCAAATTTAAAATTTTATTCGCGCCAGGGATTGTTCATACAACAGGACTTCAACAGTGGAGCCTAGTGCTCTGCTTCTCTACGTCAATGGCGCCGCCACGTGCCACGGCGGCGGAGCCGGCAGCCTTCTCGCTGTCGAGCTCGATGTGGACCTCGTCCTGCGCCACCTGCTCGCGGCGCCACTCCTGCTCCTTCTCGGCGTCGCGCGCTGACTTCTCCTCGACGAGCTTCGTCACCGTGCTGAGGGCCGCCTCGGGACAAAGTCGCCCGGCTTGAGCGCGTCCTATGCCTCCTTGTCCAGCCTTGCCGCGATGGCGGCGATGTCCTCGTCCTCCGCGTAGTCGGCGGGGTCGAATCGCGGCGGTGGGGGCGGCCCGCTCGAGCTCGAGACCTCCGAGAAGGTGAGGCGGCGCGGCGCCGGGGCGCTGGAGGTCGCGCGGCGCGCTAGAGCTGGACGCCTCCATGTCGTGGGAGCTTGAGCGGCGGCAGAGCCCGCGACCTCGACGCCTCGAGGTCGCGGTGGTACGATCCGCGGATACGGGCAGCGTCCTCCCCGACCTCCGCCGGACACCATCTCGCCGGGATTTGTCGCTAGCGCGTGCTAATGTCACGTCGGAGCTGGGCGGATTTGTCGTCAACGGCAGGCGAAGAGGCGGAGGAGCGGATGGGGTTTGGCCCCCATCCGCCCCGCTGACCGCTATATATGCGGGCAAAATGGCGATTTGGGCTGCGGCCTGGATCCCATATCCAGGCCAGACCACCGATGCAGGGTCTGGTCTGGCCCAAATTTGCGCCGAAAACCGCATATCGGCCCGCCGTCGCGTTTGCGGGCCGATATGCCGTATCTGCTAGAGATGCTCTAAGAAGCTCTCCTAGAGATATGGTAGGAGATGGACTACGATTCCCATACAAATCTCGTGTAATATACAACTGCCAAATATTATCTCCGTTCAAAAATAAGTGTCTTCATTTTCTCTAGATACAGATGTATCTTGACACAACTTAGTTGTACATACATCCATATCTAGAAAAAAATAACACTTATTTTTAGACGGAGGGAGTATACTATAACATTTCTCAACCTGCTACAGATGCGCATGTACATCTGCTTAGGTAATCAGATTAAGATGCCTTTTTTAATGGGATTATTAGATGCATGGATCTTTGCTTGTTGCTTTCCAGTTTATTTATCGTAATGTTTCGATGTTACTTGAAGTCATGATTTGAGACATGGATGTTTTGTGGGCTTGCTGTTGATGATCTACTTATTATGTACTCACTGGTGTGTTCGTGTGATTTAAGCATCTTTGTGCTCTGCGCACGATTCCCTTATAGGAATAATGCACATGCGTATGCGTCGCACAACATTGTATTGGTTATCCTTATCTAATTGATTAATTAATGTCCGTACATGCCTAATTTTGCATGTATGTTCAAACCTGGTGGTGTTTCTCAGGGAAGCATGCTAGTTTTGCATGTATGTTGATTGTAAGTGTAGGGCAGCTGCAATTGAAAGTGCACAAAGTCATAGCTTATATCCTTGTTGACTTGTTGAGATACTTTGATTAGATGTGGAGATTAGAAAGATACAAAACAACTGTAAATTCACTTGCTGCCACTTTGTGTCTTTGCAGTTGCAATCATGCAGACACAAACTAAAGTTTTCATGTAGTGTACGTCTTTTTTTTCCGAGAAAACGCAAAATGACTGAACTTCTAGCGCTCCTTTGACGTTCCGAACAGCAATTTTTATATTCACTTGTTGTTATAGGAAGAATCAGAAATGTCTTACTTAATTTCGTCAAGGCAAACATCTAGCTACAACCAATTGATGAACCATTTAGGATTCACAATGGCTTCAGGTTACACATTTTCATTAGTGAATTATTATTGAAGGGTATTTCACCGTGCTTCCAACTTGTTGAAGCTTAGCAGTTTGCTTACATGCAAATATATTTTTGCATTTTCTCACAGGCTAATTTTTCTTTCTGGTGGCAGGAAAAGGAGTAGGAAAGATGAAGAGGACCCCTTGTCGGTGCTAGCATCGCTGTTCCCTTTTCTCCTCTTGATTTCTATTCAACGCGGCCACAAGAAGGTGCGCAAACCAGCCGAAGCCAAGTCAGCACCGCGCCGCTTTGCTAGCATCTTCGTGGGGGTGCCCCACAACAGGGAGGCTGTGGATGCGGCACCTAGGCACGCCAGGTGTGGGGTGTCCGCGTCATTTAAGCTTCTCGCACCCAAGTCCCACGGTGATGATCTTGATGCTGCCGTTCAGGAGCTTGTCGGCATCGGCGTCCAAATGTACCTCCTTGGTCATGCTCAGATTGATTGCTGTTCAAGGCCATCATGTATATTCCTCTTGTTTTGAACATACTGAAAAGTGACTGATTTCGCTCCACTGGCAGGAAGGGCTTTGACCAGTGCTGCAGCGGTACTGATGTCGCAAGAGAGGATGCCACCGTCCTGCTGCTCACTTCCACTAGGACAAGTTGTCCAACCATCAAGCACGAACGACATTAAGGTAATATCATGGTCCTGGTGGTTTGTATGTATGGTTGCTTAATGCAGTTGTAAATCTTTGTGCATTATGTATGTTCTTGTGAAATGGGAGGAAAATGTTAAGGAAGAGCCCTGCCCCAAATTATACTACGAAAACTGCATTTCTGATATCTATGAAATATATTCTGCATTATTAAGACGGTTTATATTCTACGAAGTTTCAAGATTATTGCTCTTTGTAGGAACCTTAGACTTTTGAAATTGTATAGCTTATATTCTGTAAGAGATGGTTCATTGAATAAGCTTTGTGATTTCTGAGAAAAGTGACATACAGGGAATCAGGGATCGCATATGTTGGCACTAATGACTTCTTACCAAACGATCTCAGATATGCCATGGATGCAATCTAAGGTAGAAATTGCATAGTTTTTTATCATTATTAAAAATAATTAAGAATTAAAATTCTCCAGAAAACAGGAAAGTAGGCATCACCAAGCTGAATTTTATCTTCTAGTTGTTTTGTTGACCTGTACTCATGTCACTGACAGGTTGCTCATCATGGGTCTAGGACTCGTGGATCTCTATTTATGTTCAAGTATTACATTTATATTGGCATGCGTCTATTGTCCCAACTCTTTTTCTTTGTGAGTTTGCTGTTTGAAGAAAAAATATAAATATCAGCGCCACTAGGATGATGATTGATTATTGTGGAGAGTAGAATAATTTTGGTGGATTTTTACGATGAGTGAGGTAGTGGGCCTGAATTATGGTACATGTGCTAGCCTTTTTTCCCTCTTGACATTTCAGTGCATCAACTAGGTTGCAGTTGCTGGTATTTTGTGACAAAGGAAGTAGAGCTTGATGCCTGTGTCATGTGGGTTAAGTCAAAATGACGTCTTTTTTCTGTTATCTGCAGCTTCCGATTGGCCTAGTGCAGTGGGGGGTGTCACATGCTCAGTGTCGAGGATGATGCTGCCAGGCCTTGGCACGACTCCACCTGGTCGACCGACTATGCAGCGCGGCTTGGTTTTGGTTGCTTCTTCAGCTCTCCTCTTCTTATATGCATGATCTTGATTCTGATATGTACTAAATTTGGTTCTTGCACTGATATTTTAGATGGGAAGATATTGATATGGCATTTTAAGTTGATTTAACTTGTAATTGGTGTAGTTCTAAGACTTTATTCGATTGCCCTGTGAAGGGGTTAATCATCTAATTCCACATCCAGTTAATTCTAGCATTTTCTGGTGTATCTGTAGTTGTTGTCTATTGTATTTATGTTCCATTCAGTGGATCAAGTACTAATTTCGGTAATACTGGATACATACCAAATGTAGGTGTAGTGTTATGTTGTTATCTAGTTGCATTAAATTTAATACGTGTGCACCATCAATCCATCATGTCAGTTAGTTTTGGTTACATCAACCAATAGAATCACATGAAATTGGTGTAGTTCTAGGCCTTGATTCAATTGGCCATGTGAAGGTAGTTAATCAACTAATTCATTATCCAGTTTATGGTAACAATGGAGCTGTGGTACCGGTCCTGATGCCAATCATGGCCGTTTTGTACAAGTCCGTAGTGTACGTAGATGTGTATTACGTTGATGTCTATGGTTCACTCATAGGAACGTTAAACCAGTTATGGGAAGTCTTTGTGATAAACTGCTATGAGGGTTGATTTAGTTCATATCTGTGTAGAGGTCAAAAATATGATTTTGATTGACATGAGCATCTTCAGTAGTCTCAGGAGTACATAGCTTTGGATATTCAGCTTTGCTGTTCTGCAGGATTTTCTCACATGAAGGTTAAAACTTAAAACTATGTCATGTTCTTTGTGATATGCTATTCATCCATGTAGTTACGTTTGATTCTGACAATAGAACACTGGATTTGATTCTTGCACTGTTGCTTACATAGGATGGTATTGATCTGCCAATTTTTACATGATTAACATGAAATCGGTGTAGTTCTAAGCCTTGATTTGATTTCCCTGTGAAGGGGTTATGGCTAGCATTTTTCTAGTGGAAATGGTTGTGCAGTGAAGCTTTTTGTAGCTATTCTAGGCGATCTCCCTTGTTTTCGTGTAATGCTGTATGCATGAATCTGCCATGGAGCTGTGTTATGGCCGTTTTGTACAAGTCTCCATGTTGTGTAGCTGTGTAATTAGGTTGATGTCTATTGTTGACTCACTTGCAGGAAGGGAGTTGGTTTGAAGCTGGAGTTGGTTGCGTGCGATGTCTGCTTGTTCTCCCGCTTGGCGTGACCCTGCTTACTGTCCAGCTGTGTTTATGCGCTGTGTTTATGTGCTGTGAATACTGTTTCAGTTTAGTGTGATACAATTCAGTATTCAAGTTGCAACCACGAGAAGTTGCATGTTTAAATGTTGACTTTGCACTTTGGTGGCAATCTTGATGATTTTGAACTTGCACTTATGGGAAATGAAACCTGAGTTGAACTGTACATTTAGAGCTGTGCTTTTTTGTTTGCTTTGAGATTGAAATGTTAAAACAATGGCCAAAGATGTTGCCAAAAAATGCTTAGCTAATGCAGAACATTTTTGTTAAGAGAGTTTTGCTCCTTTTTTTGTGTGTAAAAAGAATAACAAAGAAGAGGCAGTTTTGCTTACATGCATGTGCAAGTTAAGGTGGTCGATCAAGTGTGATCTACGCAACTGACCAGTGGAGAATACAGATAAGGAGAAATGCAAGTCCATTGGTGACATGCACTGTGGCTGCGTGTTGATATACGATTGATCGTTTGGTAGATTGACTCTAAATGGAGTTGCCTGGTATGTGACATGATATCTTTGTCTCTGTAGGCAAAGTAAAATAGTTCCTTGTTTAATCGTTGTTTAACAACTGTTTAATTCACCTTTTTGAAAGCAAACGAAATAAGAACCAAACAACGTGAGTCGATCATTTTGCTGCTAGTGTACATGAAGTATGGAGTGTGATTACTGTGAAGGAGCAGTTATGAGGGAGAGGAGATTTTTTTTTTGAAACGGAAGGGAGAAAGGAGAATTTTTTTAAAACGAAAGGAAGAGAGGAGAATCGGTACTAGTACTACTGAGAGTCCATCCGTTGTAATTGGGAGAGAAATCAGCACTAGTCCGCCATGCAAGCGCACATTAATTTCCTGTGTTAGTGTTTGGTTTCCACTGGCAAGTCAGTTATCCGTGTCCCATCAATTACATAATCATCGTGGATCCTCTCCACCTCTCCTCTCCAACAAACCAAAAGAGAGGTGAAAAAGTAGCGTCAAATTTGGGGCCGAGTTTTTCAAAATTCGAACAAAGACTCAGCCATGGCCTCCTCACCATATATAAATACCAGGCGTGCGTTGCGTTTGACTGGCCGATCAAGAAGTGGGACAAAAAAGATTTAACTACTTTTGACGTTTTTTCCTTGTTATTATAAAATATCCAGATTTAATTATTCCACATCCCTATTGGAATTTTTGTTAAACCATTTTCTCTAGCAAAATAACTTTTGCATGGATCGAATCAAAGGAAAAGAATAACTCCTTGTTTTACTGTGGCAAGATTTTTAATTCACCTTTGCGGAAGCGAAAAAGAAAATGCATGGCTATTATAAGAAAACGAAGAAGAAAAAAATACCACGGTGAGACTCCGAACATAGCCGCATCATTATGTTATTTCAATTGGAAACAAACATGGAAACGAGAGATTAGATGCTAGTTTTTTTGAAATACTATTGAAGGAAAGAAAAAAACTATCGTAATAACCGTGCCAAAGTTTAATTCACATATTTGGATGCAAATGAATATCAGGAAAAATATCACGGGGATACAGCCACATTATGTAGTTACCATTAGAAACAAACATGAGACAGAGACCATCATTTGGTTTCTAGTTTCCTTTTTTTTTTACATGATTTCTAGTTTCCTTGAAAGATGGAGCGATTACTGTAGGAGCAGTTATATAGGAGGGAGGAGAATCGTTAGTAATAGCCAATAGGGAGTGGAAACAGCACCGGCCCGCCATGCACGGATGCATTAATTCCGTTTCCCCAGCCACACCGTTTGGTTTCCATCTGGTAGGTCCGTTTACTTTGCATTAGAAACCTCTTCATCTCGGAGATGAAAATGTTGCGGCAGAATGTGGCGCCAGTTTTTTCTTTTAAATTCGAACGAAAACTCTGCCATGACCTTCCACCATCTATATATACCACAAGGGGTGTATCTTACGCGTGCGTCGCGTGTGACTTAGACTTAGACTCTTGCTCGGAGAGGAGAGGAGATGAGATGAGAGAGTACACTCTGCCGTCCGTCGATTCGATCTCTCGGCCGGCTGGCTTCATCGTTGTTCCCTCGTCGTCGTGCAGCCGGCCGTGAAGGGGAGCATCCAACCACAAGTATTCCATCAATCCCTTCCTCGACGGTTCTTGGATGATTTGCCTTTTCTGCTGATGTTACCTTCTGTTTTTAGATCGACATAGGCGAAGCGAGCTGGGATGTGGGTGTGCTTGAAGAAAGATCGGTCAGTAGTTTTTATATTTCTTCTTAGCATCCTCTTCCACTGCCTGTCCGTCCATGGTGCCTCCTCTTGATTATGTGTCTTTCTTTAAAAATATCTGATATGTTATGTACTGTACCAACTGTTTAGTCTAAAAGACGTGTATAGGCTCTTCAACAAAACAAGCAGCCGGTCCGTACAAACTGCCAATTCCTCGGCTGTTTTTTCTAAATTCCTTTTTTTTGGGACTGTGGATTCCAAATCAGACGGGCAGATTGGTGCACAGTCTTTTTTTATCGAGGCAGATCGGTGCAAAAGCGGGTTGTACCTCTGTTGTGGGACTGCATTCTAAAAAAGCTTGCGCCCGCCTCTGCTGCAGGAAGTGGAATCTGCATCGGTCTCCGCCCTGCGCCCTGATGCGGAACCCTTCACCCTTAGACGCAGCGTGCGCTTCACCACGCTGGCCAAGTGTGCAGGGAAGGCGCCCAAGAAGGCCTCCGCGGCTGAGTCGACACTTCTCAAGGCCCTGGGTATTGTGCCTGCCGATCTTGCCGGCGTGTGCGTGCACCCGAGGGTGGGCGCATCGCCATCAAGCGGCGCAGAGGTTGTGCCGATTTTTCTTTGCCGGCGCCACGATCTCGAGCAGCTGCAGCCCGAGGCAGGTCAATGGCGGCGCGGTTTTCTTTGCCGGCGCCACGGCCAAAGGCAGCAGCAGCCGGTGATACTTTTCTTTTGCAGCGGTCTAGGGTTTGCATTTTCTTGCTGTTTCTTTTGATTTCTTTTCTACCGAAAAATCTAGAACCCTAGGCGCTCTGAATCTGATACCAATGTTGAATCCCTAGGATCCACTAGGGTAGATGTAATCGGTAGAACTAGGCGACGAGGTGCCAATACATGGGCCATGCGCGGCCAAGGGTGGGGCCGCGCCTGCCCTATGTACTGCCATGTGGCAGCTCTCCTGCGCGTGTCCTTCTGGCTCCGTCTTCGTCCCAGAAAAATAAGACTATGGGCTTTTGTTTCGTACAATTCCGAGAAATTTTCATGTAAAACTTTTTTGAAACACAAAAACAACAGAAAATAGGAACTGGCACTGCGACACTGCGTTAATAGGTTAGTCCCATAAAATGCTAAAAAGTGTAGAAAAGTACACATAAAACATATAAGAATTGTAACAAAACAAGCATGGAGAATCAAAAATTATATATACGTTTGGAACGTATCATGGCACTTAGCCACTTTTGGTTCTTTAGGGTATATCCCATCTCCACTGGAGCATGGTCCATTTTCTTTTTCTGCCATGCAGCATCATCATCCTTGTCATCTCTGACTGGATCTTTTGGTCTGACCGGCTGTGGAGTGTCCACAACCGAGTCCACCTCAACACAAACGAAGGAAAAATCCATCTTCTTCCTGCACTCAGTGTAGTTATCACCTCTGAGGGTTGAAACATCTTTGATGCAGCTCATCAATTAGTACCCTCATTTAAAACCACATCTGAGTGTGAGCATAACAATAATTGCATGCAATAATTCAACGTTGGTTAAAATTAAAACATACAAATATTTGTGCAATTAAATCTATATCACCGTTAGGAAGAAAATAGAGATAAATGCACACCTTTATTGCAACAAAACATGATCATGCCATTAATAACGTTGGTCCAAAAATAACATAACTATAATTATCATAATAATTACTTTAATCATCTCTCTGAAAATTTAATGTTCACGTTTTCACATATTGTTACAACAAATAACGTTGGTCATAAAATGACAGGATCATAATTGTTTCAACAATCACTTTTAATTAACTTTTTAAATTTAATCATCACTTTTGCATTTTTAAATTTTAAAAAACATCTTTAAATATTTGCAGCGGTTTGAATTCAAACTTTGACTTTTAAAATTTTCAGAGCCATAAACTTTCACTTTTTAATTCTTGAACAAATATCAGTTGGTTTATTTATTCAGATAAAACTTGGATACAATTAGGCATAAAAACAGCCAAAATTGACTAAAAATGCAATGTTGAAAGAAACTGTGTGCAGCCCAATTGCTCCCACGGCCCACAGCCCACGCGAGCTTTGCGGCCTGCGAGATTGGCCCAGCAATGCGGCCCACGGCCTGCTCGCGCGGGAGGGGCGGCTCCGAGCTACACTGCCATCCGATGCACAATGGATGGTCGTGCGCGTCGATCGGCCGTATAAAAGGCCCGAAAATGCCGACCCCCAGGAAAACCTAACCATTTGCCCCTTGCTCCGTCTCCCGCTCGCTGGCGGCCGCGGAGGGAAAAAAACCCGAGCGCCCATGGCCGGCGCCACGCTAGTGACAGCGAGCCCACCACGGTGGCTGCTCGGCGAGGCTTCCCTTTTCTCCCCTTTCCTTCTTTTCCTCCTCCCCACCCGAGATCCTCGACAGCCACCGTGGAGCACTACAAGAAAAGTTGCCATGGCCGACGAAGTTGAAGTCGCGCCGTGGTTGCTGGTGTACCATGGCCGACGATTTTGGGTCCTTCCGTGGTGCATGTCAAAACTTTTTTTTTCTCGTTTTTGCGGCCACCTAGCCCGACGAAAGCGGCCAAAACGTCGCGTATGGTGGCCCGGGACGTGGTGCATCTCGAAATCTCGGGTTCGCCGGCCGAGTCAACGCAAATCCGCACCGCCGAGGGATGTAGGGCCCAGATGGCAGCCTCTCTGGCATTGTTTTTTTTCTCGATCACGCCATCTCGTTCAACGTTCTCCGATCGAGCCGTTTACGATGCAGGATCATGGGTCCCGCATGTCATCCTCTATGAACCAAAATTCTTTCTATTCTTGGATTTTTTTGACCCCCTGATTTCTGGCTACTTCCTTTTTCTTTTGATCCCTTGCCGCCTTGGAAACGTTGAGACCGCTGCTGCTAAATGGGACCCGCATGTCATCCTCTATGTGCAATCAACTTTCTTTTCTTGGAGTTTTTTTTGGCACCTCATATTTGGTCACTTGCCTTTTTCTTTCGATCCCCTGCCGCCTCTCAAACGGTGATACCGCTGCTGCTAAATGGGACCCGCATGTCATCCTCTATGTACTATAAAACTTTCTTTTCTTGGATTTTTTTGGCACCTCATATTTGGTCACTTGCCTTTTTCTTTCGATCCCCTGCCGCCTCTCAAACGGTGATACCGCTGCTGCTAAATGGGACCCGCATGTCATCCTCTATGTACTATAAAACTTTCTTTTTTTGGATTTTTTTTGGCACCTCATATTTGGTCACTTGCCTTTTTCTTTCGATCCCCTGCCGCCTCTCAAACGGTGATACCGCTGCTGCTAAATGGGACCCGCATGTCATCCTCTATGTACTATACAACTTTCTTTTCTTGAATTATTTTTGGCTCCTCATATTTTTTCACTTGCCTTTTTCTTTCGATCCCCTGCCGCCTCTCAAACGGTGATACCGCTGCTGCTAAATGGGACCCGCATGTCATCCTCTATGTACTATAAAACTTTCTTTTCTTGAATTATTTTTGGCTCCTGATATTTTTTCACTTGCCTTTTTTCTTTCGATCTCATGCCACGTTTGAAACGTTGAGGAACCTGCAGGCTCATGGGACCCGCATGTCATCCTCTATGTACTATAAAAGTTTATTTTCTTGGTTTTTTTTCACCCTCTGATTTTTGGCAATTTCTTTTTTCTTTTGATCCCCTGGCGCCTCTCAAACGGTGATACCGCTGCTGCTAAATGGGACCCGCATGTCATCCTCTATGTACTATAAAACTTTCTTTTCTTGAATTATTTTTGGCTCCTCATATTTGGTCACTTGCCTTTTTCTTTCGATCTCATGCCACGTTTGAAACGTTGAGGAACCCTTGGCTCATGGGACCCGCATGTCATCCTCTATGAGCAATCAACTTTCTTTTCTTGGAGTTTTTTTTGGCACCTCATATTTGGGCACTTGCCTTTTTCTTTCGATCTCATGCCACGTTTGAAACGTTGAGGAACCTGCAGGCTCATGGGACCCGCATGTCATCCTCTATGTACTATAAAAGTTTATTTTCTTGATTTTTTTCACCCTCTGATTTTTGGCAATTTCTTTTTTCTTTTGAACCCCTGCCGCCTCTCAAACGGTGATACCGCTGCTGCTAAATGGGACCCGCATGTCATCCTCTATGTACTATAAAACTTTCTTTTCTTGAATTATTTTTGGCTCCTCATATTTGGTCACTTGCCTTTTTCTTTCGATCTCATGCCACGTTTGAAACGTTGAGGAACCTGCTGGCTCATGGGACCCGCATGTCATCCTCTATGTGCTATAAAAGTTTATTTTCTTTATTTTTTTTCACCCTCTGATTTTTGGCTATTTCCTTTTTCTTTTGATCCCCTGCCGCCTTGGAAACGTTGGGTAAGCTGCTGACTCATGGGACCCGCATGTCATCCTCTATGTACAATCAACTTTCTTTTTCTTTTGATCTCAAGCCGCATTTGAAACGTTGAGACCGCTGCTGCTAAATGAGACTCGCATGTCATCCTCTACGTACAATAAAGTTTCTTTTCTTGGATTATCTTTGGCTCCTGATATTTTGTCACTTGCCTTTTTCTTTCGATCTCATGCCGCCTTTGAAACGTTGAGTAAGCTGCTGGCTCATGGGTCCCGCATGTCATCCTCTACGAACAATAAAAGTTTCCTTTCTTGGAGTTATTTTTTACCCCTAATTTCTGGCTATTTGCCTTTTTCTTTTGATCTCCTGCACCCTCTGAAACGATGAGGACGCTGTTGGCAGGTCGGTCCCACATGTCATCCTCTATGAACAATAAAAGTTTCCTTTGATGGATTTATTTTGAACCCCTAATTAATTTCTGGATATTTCCCCTGCCGCCTTGGAATCGTTGAGGATGCTGCTGCCTCATGGGTCCCGCATGTCATCCTCTCAGAACGGTAAATGTTTATTTTCTTGGATTTTGTTGACCAAACGATTTTTGGCTTATTTTTTCTTTCGATCACGTGCAGCCTTTAAAACGTTGAGGACGCTGCTGGCTCACGGGTCCCACATGTCAACCTCTATGAACAATAAACGCCGAGGATCTTTGCCTCATGGGTCCCGCATGTCATCCTCTCAGAACGAAAATGTTTCTTTTCTTGGATTTTTTACCAACAGATTTATGGTTTATTTTTTCTTTCCATCCCCTGCCGCCTTTAAAACGTTGACGACGCTGTTGGCTCATGGGTCCCCGATGTCAGCCTCCCCGTACAAGAAACATATGATATCTTGATTATTTTGCAGACAATAAACAATGTATTGCGTTCTGAGCTATTTCAAACGGATAATTAAATCTTTATTTTTACATAAACAAACTTATATGTTGAATCTCCTTGTTTTTTTGTCTTTGCGAAGCATAGGACTTTCCTGTTTTTTTAGAAAATTCGGAACTTTCCTGTTTTGGACCTGGGCTGAAATTGTACGAGTCAAAAGGCCAAGCGAGATAGTTCGAAGGCCCGAATGTCCAGATGCAGCCCAATTGAAATCTTTCTTCTTGGATTTTTTCACCCCCTGATTTCTGGCTACTTCATTTTTCTTTTGGTTCTGTGCCGCCTTGGAAACGTTGAGACCGCTGCTGCAAAATGGGACCCGCATGTCATCCTCTACGTACAATAAAATTTATTTTCTTGGATTATTTTTGGCTCCTGATATTTGGTCACTTGCCTTTTTCTTTCGATCCCGTGCAGCCTCTCAAACGGTGATACCGCTACTGCTAATTGGGACCCGCATGTCATCCTCTATGTACAATCAAGTTTCTTTTCTTGAATTATTTTTGGCTCCTGATATTTGGTCACTTGCCTTTTTCTTTCGATCTCATGCCACGTTTGAAACGTTGAGGAACCTGCTGGCTCATGGGACCCGCATGTCATCCTCTATGTACTATAAAAGTTCATTTTCTTTGTTTTTTTCACCCTCTGATTTTTGGCTATTTCCTTTTTCTTTTGATCCCCTGCCGCCTTGGAAACGTTGAGTAAGCTGCTAGCTCATGGGACCCGCATGTCATCCTCTATGTCCATCAACTTTATTTTCTTGGATTTTTTTGACCCCCTAATTTCTGGCTACTTTCTTTTTCTTTTGATCTCAAGCCGCATTTGAAACGTTGGGACCGCTGCTGCAAAATGGGACCCGCATGTCATCCTCTATGTAAATAAAGTTTCTTTTCTTGGATTATCTTGGGTTCCTGATATTTTGTCACTTGCCTTTTTCTTTCGATCTCATGCCGCCTTTGAAACGTTAAGTAAGCTGCTGGCTCATGGGTCCCGCATGTCATCCTCTACGAACAATAAAAGTTTCCTTTATTGCAGTTATTTTTTACCCCTAATTTCTGGCTATTTGCCTTTTTCTTTTGATCTCCTGCCCCCTTTGAAACGATGAGGACGATGTTGGCAGGTCGGTCCCACATGTCATCCTCTATGAACAATAAAACTTTCCTTTGATGGATTTATTTTGAACCCCTAATTAATTTCTGGCTATTTCCTTTTTTTTCTTTGATCCCCTGCCGCCTTGGAAACGTTGAGGATGCTGCTGCCTCATCGGTCCCGCATGTCATCCTCTCAGAACGATAAATGTTTTATTTTCTTGGATTTTTTTACCAACTGATATTTGGTTTATTTTTATTTTCGATCCCCTGCCGCCTTTGAAACGTTGACGACGCTGCTGGCTCATGGGTCCCTGATGTCAGCCTCCCCGTACAAGAAACATGTGATATCTTGATTATTTTGCAGACAATAAACAGTGTATTTCGCTCTGAGCTATTGCAAACGGATAAATTAAATCTTTATTTTTACAACTTATATCTTGAATCTCCTTGTTTTTTGTTTTGGCGAAGCATAGGACTTTTCTGTTTTTTTTTTTGAGAAAAATCCGAACTTTCATATTCTGGAGTGGGCTGAAATTGTACGAGTCAAAAGGCATAGTTCGAAGGCCCAGATGTCCAGATGCAGCCCAATTGAAATCTTTCTTTTCTTGGATTTTTTTCACCCCCTGATTTCTGGCTACTTCATTTTTCTTTTGGTCCTGTGCCACCTCGGAAACGTTGAGACCGCTGCTGCAAAATGGGACCCGCATGTCATCCTCTATGTACAATAAAAGTTTGATTTCTTGGATTTTTTTCACCCTCTGATTTTTGGCTATTTCCTTTTTCTTTTGATCCCCTGCCGCCTTTGAAACGTTTAGTAAGCTGCTGGCTCATAGGTCCCACATGTCAGCCTGTATGAACGATAAAGCTTTCCTTTCTTGGAGTTTTTTTTTGACCCCCTAATTTCTGGCTACTTTCATTTTCTTTTGATCTCAAGCCGCATTTGAAACGTTGGGACCACTGCCGCACAATGGGACCCGCATGTCATCCTCTATGTACAATCAAGTTTCTTTTCTTGGATTATTTTTGGCTCCTGATATTTGGTCACTTGCCTTTTTCTTTCGATCTCATGCCACGTTTGAAACGTTGAGGAACCTGCTGGCTCATGGGACCCGCATGTCATCCTCTATGTACTACAAAAGTTTATTTTCTAGGGGTTTTTTTTTACTCTCTGATTTTTGGCTATTTTCTTTTTCTTTTGATCCCCTGCCGCCTTGGAAACGTTGAGTAAGCTGCTAACTCGTGGGACCCGCATGTCATCCTCTATGTACAATCAATTTTCTTTTCTTGGAGTTTTTTACCCCCTAATTTACGGCTACTTTCTTTTTCTTTTGATCTCAAGCCGCATTTGAAACGTTGGGACAACATGTCATCCTCTATGTACAATAAAAGTTTCTTTTCTTGGATTATTTTTCACCCTCTGATTTTTGGTCACTTGCCTTTTTCTTTCGATCTCATGCCGCCCTTGAAAACGTTGAGGAACCTGCTGGCCCATGGGACCCGCATGTCATCCTCTATGTACTACAAAAGTTTCTTTTCTTGGATTTTTTTCACCCTCTGATCTTTGGCTATTTCCATTTTCTTTTGATCCCCTACCGCCTTGGAAACGTTGAGTAAGGCTTGGCGATGGGACCCGCATGTCATCCTCTATGTACAATCAAGTCTCTTTTCTTGGATTTTTTTACCCTCTTATTTTTGGTCACTTGCCTTTTTCTTTCGATCTCATGCAGCCTACGAAACGTTGAGGAAGCTGCTGGCTCATGGGACCCACATGTCATCCTCTATACTATAAAAGTTTCTTTTCTTGGATTTTTTTCACCCTCTTATTTTTGGATATTTCCTTTTTCTTTTGATCCCCTGCCGCCTTGGAAACGTTGATTAAGCTGCTGATACAAGGGCCCCGCATGTCATCCTCTATGTACAATCAACTTGCAAGATCTTGGAGCGAAAGAGCTTGTATAAGTGGGACCCATATGTCATCCTCTATGTACAATAAAAGTTTATTTTCTTGGATTATTTTTTGCTCCTGATATTTGGTCGGTTTCCTTTTTCTTTTGATCTCATGCCGCCTCGAAACGTTGAGTAAGGTCTTTGGCTCATGGGACCCGCATGTCATCCTCTATGTACAATAAAGTTTATTTTCTTAGATTTTTTTACCCCCGATTTTTGCTAACTTGCCTTTTTCTTTTCGATCATATGCCGCCTTTGAAATTGAGGTCGCCGTGGCTCATGGGTCCCACATGTCAGCCTCTATGAACAACAAACCTTTCCTTTGTTGGATTTATTTTTACCCCTAATTTACGGCTATTTGCCTTTTTTTCTTTTGATCCCTGCGGCCTTTGAAACGATGAGGACGCTACGGCAGGTCGGTCCCACATGTCATCCTCTATGAAGAATAAAAGTTTCCTTTTTGGATTTATTTTTGACCCTAATTTACGGCTATTTTCCTTTTTCTTCGATCCCTGCCGACTTCGAAATGATGAGGATGCAAATGCGAGATCGGTCCCACATGTCGGCCTCTATGAACTATAAATGTTTCCTTTGTAGGATTTATTTTTACCCCTATTTTCGGGCTACTTGCCTTTTTCTTTGAAACGTTGAGGACGCTCTTTGTCTCATGGGTCCCACATGGCATCCTCTACGAACGATAAACCTTCATTTCTTGTTAACGACGGGTTTATCGGTATTATTTTCGCAGACTAATACAAGCTCTTTCGCTCCAAGATCTTGCAAGTTAATAGAATAAATCATGGAATTATTAGGATATGTTTTAAATTTCAAATCCACTTTATGAATTTTTGAAAATACCGTGATCTTTGTGGGTATGGAGCGATCAAGGATTTTCATATTGGCCATGAGCAGTTTCAAAAATTGCAACCCAATAATTCAAAATAAATACAAACAACTTTTATGTAGAATCTCCGTGTTTTTTTTTTTGCCAATCATAGGATCTGTGGTTCTTTAGAAAAGGGCCAACATTGCATGAGCAGAAAGGCCCATTTGTAGTTATTGGGCTTCGACAGGAGCAAGTAGGCCTATAGCAAATACCTTGTAGATGGCCGTTGGAACCCAAAAGTATTTGTTGCCTAGACTTAGATGCCAAACTCAGCCTTATTGACATGAACCTTGCTATGCACATGACAATTTCAGTCCGATCCGTGTACGAAACACAAGATCCAACCCTTCGTGTGAGGAAGCAGGTGGCAGCACACCTCCAGATGCTCAATCGTACATACGCATATCATATAGGAGTTGTCGTATGTACATCAGTTCCGTATTGACATGTTTTTTTCTTTGGTTCACATGTGGGGTCCGCACAGTCACCTAGGTCGCACATCTACTTCCTTGCTCGTAGTTGATGCATGTTCGGTTTGGGGATGGGGTGGAACCGAACACACCCCCGTGCCAGTGGATGTACTTTACCCTTTAGCGGCGAAAAAAATAGGAATGGTCCTCTCATGAGTATGATCAACAAGAGGTGGCTATATTATAAAGGCCGTACACACATTGTAATTATAGTGCTGAAATAAAGTCAATCCTAAAACAGCCATGCATGGGTTATAATATGAAGGCAACACGAAATACAAAAGCAGGGCAGTGTTCAAATAAACTGATTCAAACTAGTACATACTAAAAACAGTGTACTACTTCTCAACACTTCAAGCATAATAAAAAAGTGTCACTGTTTTTTTAAAGGTAACACCGAACGGGCAATGTTTAAAGCAGGCTTAAACCACATAGCCGCTTGTCGGACACTATCCCAACCATCCTTGGGAAGGCTGATAACTCCCACAGTCTCACCTTCATCTGGCTGGAGGTTGCAGCGCAAAATTTTAGGGTATTGATTATAACGAATATTCCGGTATGCTGTGTAGACGCAGTTTTTCCTCATGAATGGAACCAATGTGCCATCAGGAGCTTTGGATTCACGCTTCTTCAGGTTGGCAATGATTGGGTAATTGAGTCCGAGGAACAGAGAGTGGTCGCTGAGGCTGTTAACCTGCCTCCAAAGAAAGTCCCCTGCACGTGCAGTAGATAAGGGATCCAGCTCAAAGACGTAGGTGGCAACAGGAGGATACTGCCGTAGCTGAAGCCCATTGGTCTCTCGAAGGTCTAGATATTTTATGGTAAAAGTGTTTGAGCACCAAGGAAGACAGTGTAGAGTCTTATAATGCTTGCAATATGTTCTTATGTAAGTTTTGCTGTACCGGTTCATACTTGTGTTTGCTTCAAACAACCTTGCTAGCCAAAGCCTTGTACTGAGAGGGAATGCTTCTCGTGCATCCAAAACCTTGAGCCAAAACCTATGCCATGTGTGTCCACCATAACTACCTACTATGTGGTATTTTTCTGCCATTCCAAGTAAATACTTCATGTGCTACCTTTAAACAATTCAAAACTTTATTACTCCTTATTTGTGTCAATGTTTTATAGCTCATGAGGAAGTATGTGGTGTTTTATCTTTCAATCTTGTTGGGCGGACTTTCACCAATGGACTAGTGGCTTCATCCGCTTATCCAATAATTTTGCAAAAAGAGCTGGCAACGGGGTTCCCAGCCCCAATTAATCAACTTTCATTAATAATTCTCTTCATATGTTTTGCCCTGATTCATCAGTAAGCAACTTAATTTTGCAAATAGACACTCCTCCATGGTATGTGAAATGTTGGAAGACACCCGAGGATTCGGTTAGCCATGGCTTGTGAAAGCAAAAGGTTGGGAGGAGTGTCATCCATAAATAAAACTAAAGTACATGTGTAAACAAAAGAGAAGAGGGATGATCTACCTTGCTGGTAGAGATAACGTCCTTCATGGGAGCCGCTCTTTGAAAGTCTGTTTGACAAGGGGGTTAGAGTGCCCACTACCATTCGTTGACAACAACAAACACCTCTCAAAACTTTACTTTTATGCTCTCTATATGATTTCAAAACTTGAAAAGCTCTAGCACATGATTTAATCATTGCTTCCCTCTGCGAAGGGCCTTTCTTTTACTTTATGTTGAGTCAGTTTACCTACTTCTTTCTATATTAGAAGCAAACACTTGTGTCAACTGTGTGCATTGATTCTTACATGCTTGCTTATTGCACTCATCATATTACTTTGTGTTGACAATTATCCATGAGATTTACATGTTGAAAGTTGAAAGCAATTGCTGAAACTTAAATCTTCCTTTGTGTTGCTTCAAAACCTTCTATTAAGAATCTATTGCTTTATGAGTTAACTCTTATGCAAGATTTTTTGATGCTTGTCTTGAAAGTACTATTCATGAAAAGTCTTTGCTATATGATTCAGTTGTTTAGTCATTATCTATTTGTTAGTAAACTATAGACCATTGCTTTGAGTCACTTCATTCATCTCATATGCTTTACAGTAGTATTGATCAAGATTATGTTGGTAGCATGTCACTTCAGAAATTACTCTTTTTTATCGTTTACCTACTCGAGGGCGAGTAGGAACTAAGCTTGGGGATGCTTGATACGTCTCCAACGTATCTATAATTTCTTATGTTCCATGCTAGTTTTATGACAATACCTACATGTTTTATTCATACTTTACATCATTTTGATGCATTTTCCGGTACTGACCTATTAACAAGATGCCAAAGCGCCAGTTCATGTTTTTCGCTGTTTTTGGTTTCAGAAATCCTACACAGGAAATATTCTCGGAATTGGACGAAACAAAAGCCCACGGCCCTATTTTTCACGGAGTGTTCCAGAACCTTGAAGAAGAGTCAGAGAAGACTAGCAGGGGGGCCACCCCCATAGGGCGGGGCGGCCCCACCTCTTGCCGCGCCCAGGTGTGGGGAGGCCACCCCCTGGCTTCCCCGACGCTGCCCCTTCGCCTATATATTCTCCCAGAAGTAAAAACCCTAGGACGATCAGTCATATTCCATGAAAAGTTACGTAGCTGCCGCCATTGCGAAGCCAAGTTCAGGGGACAGAAGTCACTGTTCCGACACGCCGCCGGGACGGGGAAGTGCCCCCGGAATCCATCTCCATCGACTCCATCGCCATCTTCATCGCCGTTGCTGTCTCCCATGATGAGGAGGGAGTACGTCTCCCCCGAGGCTGAGGGCTCTACCGGTAGCTATGTGGTTCATCTCTCTCTCCCATGGTGTGATCTTTATGTGGTCATGAACTTTGTAATCTAGTTGAATATGTAGATATTACTCTTGTCTATTATGCACTCTAGAGGTCACTTTAATATGAACTCCGGAGTCACTCTCCACGGTGTGATGGTGACAGTGTGCGCATCATGTGTGATTCCTTTATGACGTTGTGGAGCTTGTTTACTCCGGCTTGAGGTGTGCTTTTGCAGCCCTACACAATGAATGGTGTTTGTTATCCAACAAGAGAGTGTTTAAGAGTAGCTTTATTAAATTATGTGATCATTGTTGAGAGTGTCCACTAGTGAAAGTATGATCCCTATGCCTTGTTTCTAAGCATTGAAACACCGTTTCCAACAAGTTCTGCTACATGTTCGCTTGCTGCCATTTTTATTTCAGATTGCAATTACTACTTATAATCATCCATATTACTTGTATTTCACTATCTCTTCGCCGAACTAGTGCACCTATATATCTGACAAGTGTATTAGGTGTGTTGGGGACACAAGAGACTTCTTGTATCTTAATTGCAGGGTTGCTTGAGAGGGATATCTTTGACCTCTACCTCCCTGAGTTCGATAAACCTTGGGTGATTCACTTAAGGGAAATTTGCTGTTGTTCTACAAACCTCTGCTCTTGGAGGCCCAACACTGTCTACAGGAATAGAAGCGTGCGTAGACATCAGCCTCCTTCTTCAGCAGGCCCATCTTCTTCAGAAGCTTGTGGTCTTGGGCGGAAAGCTTCAACCTCTCCCAGCCGGAGATCTTAGCTTTCTCCGCGAGCTCGTAGGCAGTTCGGTGGAGAAAAAAGGAGAAGAGGGAGAGCATGAGCGCGAAGAGCTCGAGAAGCAATAATGACGGAGAGAGAGAGGAGTTGTGCGGCACAGCGAAGGGGATGAGTGAGGAGTAAGAGGTGGATTTATAGGAAGAAGACGATGCGTCCAGCCGTCGGATGAAAAGGGGGAGAGTTCCGAACCCTACGCATGTCCAAAGGGTAAAATGGTCTTACCGATCCAAATTTACTGAAGGGAAGCTACTTCGCGCGTGCCGGAAATTCTGGAGGACATGTGCGCCCCACTTGCGCTACGTGTTGACGGCGCAGAGTTTCGGACCCACGACCTAGTGGGTTGACAGGAGTCATGGCTTCCCAAGGTGGGCATACTTGGCTATGGTCAGCATCGACATCATTCAAGAAAGCTTTGAGTGGTCTAACAAAATATAGCGACAAGAAAACTTCGAGTTCTAAAAAAAGTGCATGGTTAAAAAGAAAAACTTCGAGAGCTTATGATCAAATGCAAGCATCTGTTCATATGCTCAGGGGCTACTCTTATCAGAAGTATTGTCTATACTTCTGATAAGAGGATGAGGCGAAAGAAAAAATACAGAGTTCACCAAAATAGCAAAAGTTGAGCCTACAGCTAAGTGCAAACACTCGGCTGTAGCCTTGGGGGCTACTCCCATCGGGAGCGGTGGTCGCGCACCCGATGAAACATAAGGAAGAAGAAAGAAGAGAATGACAAGACAATATAGAATTGTAGACGAAGTATTTTTATCGTACATCTTCGAGTAACACATATAACTCGTCATGTACTCCCATCAGGAGATCAAGATATTGTCATCAGACAACTCGAAGAAATTCACAATTCCAGCAGCCGACAATGGCACTCGACAATATATTTTCAGAGCGCGTCCGCCGCGGTAAGAACTCTGAATACCGTAACTTAAAAGAGTTTACGAAGATAAGTCCCCAGGATCCGTCCTGTGTGGCATGGTATCGCACCCGAATGCGCTCTTGCACTTCATCGGTATGAATATATGTGAAAAAAATCCTAGCAGACGCGTTAGGTACTCGATAAAACATAACTGGGATTCGATTCACGATAAGTCCTTAAACGGCGTGTGTCGAATCACGCCAGTGTCCCGAGTTCAAGTCCAGGGACTTGAGCTTGAAGTAGGTTTATGTCGGTTTGCCACAAGAGCAGTTAACTGGTACCATATCCGTCAAATGAACCAGCCCCATCTACCAATATCCCTGTACAAAATAAATATTAAGAAAAATATTCGACTCTATGATATATAAAGATGCGACTCAATTCTACGATATAGATTTTACTTGATTCTACGATTCAAGAAAAATCTCGGGGGCTACTGACATAGGCATGCTGAATGGGGCCGCCGAATAAGGTGCCCGAGGTTATCTGGAGGCCCACGACCCGAAGCTTTCAAAGCCCAGAAGCCCAGAGAACTTCGATAAGGAATATAGAGTTGTATTAGGAATCACGAATCATGTAACAATACAGGAGAGACTCGAATGGTTTTTCAGAGCTTGTAACTTGTACGACACAAAATCCCTTTGCTCTTGCTCCTATATAAAGGGGAGCCAAGGGGATAAGAAGGGATTGAATCTATTGTCAACACACACACTAATTTCTGAGTCAATCACCTTTTTGGCTGAACCTTCGAGATCTACTTGCCCTCTACTTTCTACGAGACCCTAAGTCTACAATCCGTAGGCATTGACAACTTAATACCTTGTCACCCACACTTTCAGGTGGTTTAGAGAAGGCACTCTCCCTGTCCATAGCTCATACGGTGTTTTGGGCACCGATTTGCTTGGTACTCTGTTTAGAATGTGAGTACGATTTTTAACGCCTCAATCCACAATCCCAATGGTAGGGTGGAATAGCTCATCATATTGCGCAATATATCCATAAGGGTACGGTTGCGCCTTTCAGCTACCCCATTCTGTTGAGTGTCGCCCGGCATAAAATGTTGGGCGACTATTCCAGTCTCATGTAACAACCTTGCAAAGGGTCCAGGGACTTGGACATATAGAGTATTTCGACCGTAGTACTCCCCTCCACGGTAAGATCTTACTATCTTTATTCTTTTATCATGCTGATTTTCAACTTCAGCTTTGAATATTTTAAATTTATCCAACGCTTCTGTTCTTTCTTTGATTGGATAAATATAACCATATCGGGAGTAACCATCCGTGAATGTTATGGACGAATCATAGCCATCCACACTTTTCACAGGAAATGGTCCACATAAATCGGTATGAATTATTTCTAGTGTTGCGGTGTTTCGATTTGCACCCTTTTTTAATTTGCTTTACAAATTTTCCTTTAATACAATCGATGCATTGTTCTGTGTCTGAGAATTTTAATGGAGGAAGAATATCATTTTTAACAAGTCTTTCTATTCTCCCCTCGAAATATGGCCTAAGCGACAATGCCATAATTTCGATGATTCATCAGTTCTTTTTCTTTTCTTTTCTCCTTTGTCTGATGCGGACAACACTTTTTCACTCACATTACACACAGACAACACCCACATAAGCATTATTACACCATATGTCACACTTGCCATGTCCTTCCTATCCATGTGTACTTTTCTGCCACCTGTTGCTTCAGCAGCTGGGTAGCACATATGCATTATTACACCATATGCATAGATCTTTGAATAACCAGTGAACTGCCTCTTTATCTTTGAAGATACTCCCCTATGAAAGCACATTGTGCAATTGAGCCTAGAATGGCGTTCTCAATTGTATTCTTTATAAATGATATGCACCTTTTATTGGCACTTAGCCACTTTTGGTTCTTTAGGGTATATCCCATATTTTTCTGCCATGCAGCATCATCATTCTTGTCATCTCTGACTGGATCTTTTGGTCTGACCGGCTGTGGAGTGTCCACAACCGAGTCCACCTCAACACAAACGAAGGCAAAATCCATCTTCTTCCTGCACTCAGTGTAGTTATCACCTCTGAGGGTTGGAACATCTTTGATGCATCTCATCAATTAGTACCCTCCTTTAAAACCACATATGAGTGAGAACATAACAACAACTGTATTGAATAATTCAACGTTGGTTAAAATTAAAACATACAAATGTCTGTGCAATTAAATCTATATCACCGTTGGGCAGAAAATAGAGATAAATGCACACCTTATTGCAACAAAACATGAACATGTCATTAATAATGTTGGTCCAAAAATAAAAGAACTATAATTGTCACAATAATTACTTTAATCATCTCTTTGAAAATATAATTGTCACTTTTTTCACATATTATTACAACAAATAACGTTGGTCATAAAATGACAGGATCATAATTGTTTCAAAAATCACTATTAATCAACTTTTAAAATTTTAATCATCACTTTTGCATTTTTTAAAATTTAAAAAGCATCGTTAACTATTTGCAGCGAAAACTTTGAATTCAAACTTTGACTTTTAAACTTTTAAGAGCCATAAACTTTCACCTTTTAATTTCTGAATAAATATCACGTTGGTTCTATTTATTCAGAAAAAACTTGGACACAATTAGGCCTAAAACAACCAAAATTGACTAAAAATGCCTCAAAATGTTAAAAGAAACTGTGTACAGCCCAATTGCTCCCGCGGCCCATAGCCATGTGAGCTTTGCGTCCTGCGAGCGCGGCCCAACAATGTGGCCCACGGCCTGCGAGCGCGGGAGGGGCGGCTCCGAGCAACGCCGCCGTCCGATGCGCATCGGACGGTCGCGCACGTCGATCGGCCGTATAAAAGGCCCAAAAACACCGACACCCCCCCGGAAAACCTAACCATTTTCCCTTGGCTCCGTCTCCCACTCGCTGGCGGCGGCGGAGAGAAAAAACCCAAGCGCCCATGGCCAGCGCCACGCTAGTGATATCGAGCCCACCACGGTGGCTACTCGGCGGGGCTTCCCTTTTCTCCCCTTTCTTTATTTTCCTCCTCCCCACCCGAGATCCTTGACAGCCGCCGTGGAGAGAACTAGCGGCGCGGTGAGAAGGAGCAGCAGGGCGCCCCCTACCCCTCTTGTTGGCGTGTGCGTGCACCCGGGGGTGGGTGCATCGCCATCAAGCGGCGCAGAGGTGGTGCTGATTTTTCTTTGCCGGTGCCACGATCTCGAGCAGCAGCAGCCCGGGTTTTCTTTGCCGGCGCCAAGGCCAAAGGCAGCAGCATCCGGTGATACTTTTCTTTTGCAGCGGTCTAGGGTTTGCATTTTCTTGTTGTTTCTTTTGATTTCTTTTCTACCGAAAAATCTAGAACCCTAGGCGCTCTGATACCAATGTTGAATCCCTAGGATCCACTAGGGTAGATGTAATCGGTATAACTTTCTGTCTATATAGATTAAGTTGGCATCTGAGAGAGAAAACAGAGAGATGGGAGAGGGGAAAGTGTACCTTCTCCCTGTGAGGAGGATTCTGCGGGTGTCGACATTGTGGCGACGACGGTGGCGTGGGTGAGGTAGTGGTGGCGGCGGAGCTTCACGTCGGCACTATGCTAACCCTAATCGGTGGGTGTTTCGGTGGGACGAGTGGCAGCACCAGGCAACCTCGTGATCACTGCCACAAGCCGCCACCACTTTATATATAGCACAGGTGACAGGAGCCCACCAACCAGTGAACGGTTGGGCGCCCTCGATCAGGGCGCGGTCAAGGGTTACGTCAAACCGTTGGGCTCGAACGGGTGGAGATCTTCCTAACAATGTGGACTGTGGAAAAATTGGAATCTTCAGATTGCTCGACGGTGATAGGATCACCTTGGTATCATGAATTCATGATGCAACTCCATCGTGGCCAGCACTCTGCAATCGTGTCTTCTCCAATCTCTTAGCTCCTCTTGTCGAGTGACCTACGGTACCATGTTGGGTAGACTGTGAACAAAGCCAGCAATCCTGGGATGATTGCGTAGATGAAGGTGACGACGGCGGCGAACCATCAACCACGCTGCTCTAGGTAGATTGGAGCCATAACTTACCGGAGATGGTGACCCCTGGTGGGTCGTCTAGCAAGTCGCCCCTTGTATGTGGCCAAAAGCCCCAACTGCTTTCATCGGAAGCTTAAGTAGAGCTTGTGAACAAACAACGAGCCATTAAAGGATGATATCCATAATATCCAGTTGAAACTTGAAAGGCTTGTTTTTCACTAATTAACTGGACTTGTTAATCCTTGGCTAAAGATTTTGCCTTCGTTCTCCTTAGATCACTGTGTATAACGCTGTAGTCCTGTAACCTTCATTGATTCTTCAAAGCTGCTTTGTTTCTTTTCGCGTTGTCAAGATGCCCATGTGGCAGACCGGAGGCGAGGACTCTGTACCATCTGCAGCCGAGTTATAAACTTGGAACATCCGCTTATTACCATCAACCGGACATCGATCGATTCTGGCTGCTAGCTCGCTGCTCATAGTTAGGGCTGCTCCTAAATCCCACCAATGGAATAAAGAATCGCAAAGGGCCAATGAAATTGGAGGGCAAATTACGTGACGAATTGACAATACTCAAAAGAGTCAAAGTGTATAGCCCATCAGTGGCAAGAGCACGACAGAACATGCCGACCATCTGCCCTAAGTTGCACTCCTACAAACTTGTTCAAGCACTGCCACCCGCGACCTAGATCTTGGGTCGACGACCCTCAGCGTCCTCACCCTCTTCGTCAGCGGTTCTTCGGCGCAACTCCGAGCCGTCGTAGCAGCGGCCATCCCTCTGGCAATCTCTTCGATCACGACGCGCCGCTTCTGGAGCCTCCTGCGCATGACGGCCTCGAGGTCCATCTCTCTTCTCATCTCCTGGAGAACCTTGAAGACCTGGTTGATCTCGGCCATCTTCGGGAACGAGCCGCATCCAGCCGCGGCCGCCTTGCGGAGCAGCTCCTTCTCCGCCCTTATCAACGCGTCCAGGCGCGACACGATGGCGTCGACTATGGCGAGCTCTCCCATGCTGCTCCTGATGTTGGCGTGGTTTTTTCGCCGGACAGCGCCACTGCCGGTGCGGGCAAGGTGGAGCGTCCCTGGGGAGATAGTAATGGTGACCAGGTCGAGGCAGTGGGTCGGCTTGCTCTTCCCCATCAAGGAGGTGTACTTGGCGAACGCGTCCGCGTCGCCGCGCGTGTTGGTGAAGGCGATGAAGCAGTGTGTGGCGCTCGCGTGGACGGTCAGCACCGGCGAGTCCGGGTGGGCGGCATCGATGGGACGGCTGAGCGTGACGATGCCGCTGGCCGCGTCGCGCACGCCGCCGCCGATCGCGAGCGCGGCGGCGTGGGTGTGGTCGATGATGGCGAGGGCCGTGTTCTGCAGCTCGTCCCACGGGTGGTGCCGCTGGATCAACGTCCTGACTGGTGGATCGTCGGCAGGCCTCATGATCTCAGCGCGAGTGATCTAGGGCGAAAGGTGCTGGCGAGTGTGCGACTGTGCGAGCACCGGGATGAGGGGTTGTGGCAACGACGCCGTGTGGAGTTCATATGTAGGTCGGAGATTGCCGGGGCCGAGACGGACTCGATTCCGAGTAGGACACGAGACGCGTAACTGCGTAATTCAGTTCGCAACCGGCAATGATAGGCTGAAAGGGTAGGCAGTTCGCTCTTGACATGGTTGCGCCGAGAGCCTGAGAGCACCAGCCAGATTGCGTTTTGAGGTCGTTTTAGGCTGCTGTGGTACGGCCCATAGTTAGAAACCAAAACGAGTAGCTCGTCCGTACCATCTGCCAATTCCTTGGTGTCTTTTCTAAATCCTTTTTATGGGACTGTCGATTCCAAATCAGACGGGCAGATTAGTGCATAGTCTTTTTTTTTCTCTCGAGGCAGATCGGTGCAAAGTCGATGTCCTATAATATCCCCATTATCCTGGAGAAAATAAGAAATTACAATTTACAATGGTATACTAGGAGCACCATATCCCTCAACTACACCAAACTAGGTTAGAAATTGATCTCTTCGTCAGTTCTTTAACCTCCAGAGAAATCCCCTCAGTGAGCTTTGCCGCTCTAGGATGCCTTGTTTTTTTGTTTGTTTCTTCATGAAAGTTTTTTGGGTCGATGTTTCCGACCTAGGAGGCTCGTGCAAGTTTCGATCTCCTATTTAAGCATTCCATTCAATGGTCACAAACTTACAAGTTAGAGCATCTCCAGCAGGGCTACCCATCATGTCATGCGTAGTCTGGAATGGTCCGCGCGGACAGGTGGACCAAAAAAACAGCTTTCGGTGGGATGACCTAAACGGACTGACTGTCCGTGTGTGACCCATCCGTCCACCTAATTTGGGTCATGGATTGGTCGAGCCAGACAACGCTGGTGTCAGGTCTGCTCTTCCTCTCATACTTGGCACGGCAAGCTGGCCAATGGTCCCCCCGTGTTTAAATGCTCCCATTGGCCAGCAGCACCACCATTTTGACTTTGGTGGCCCATGTTCACATGGCCACATGGGAATAGACCACAGCACATGGCCACATGGCTGATGTGGGAGGACAAAATGGGTCCTCCCGCTATGGCATATATCCGCGCAGGCCGGATAAGCCACCTGAAACTATCCGTGGGAGGACCAAATCGGACAAAATCGAACGATTTGGATCATCGATTCAGGTCGTGCCGCTGGAGATGCCCTTACAACTGTGACCTAGCCCATGCCAGTTTTAATGGTGTGGCAATTGGCACACAACCATCATGGACAAAAGGCTCATGCAGAGCTACAAATCGGTCACTCCACCATTTCAATGATACACCCACGAATGTGCACTAAATTTCATAGATAAAGAGGCTAAGACGGCCGGTACGATGCCAAGCAGGCTACACAATACAAACATGACGCAACACGGTTTATAACACATCTATATCAGCCGAATGATGAGAACTCACCTTGCATTGTCTCAAGGAGACGATACACTAAGCTTCAAGGCCACGTCACGACCGAAGAAGGGAACTCAATAAGGTCAAATCCAACTTCATGATGAAGCAGGCCAACACACCGCCCGCCCATAAGCGCCTAAGAGTCGGCGAGTGAAGGCGGGACCGAACCGTGCTGAAGAAGGCATTGACCAAGAAGTGTCCGTGATGGTGTACATAGCGTGCCTCAGAAGCCCACTGATGTCTACGGGTGCTTCTATTCTTGTAGACAGTGTTGGGCCTCCAAGAGAAGAGGTTTGTAGAACAGCAGCAAGTTTCCCTTAAATGGATCACCCAAGGTTTATCGAACTCAGGGAGGAAGAGGTCAAAGATATCCCTCTCAAGCAACCCTGCAACCACAAAGCAAAAAGTCTCTTGTGTCCCCAACACACCTAATACACTTGTCAGTTGTATAGGTGCATTAGTTCGGCGAAGAGATAGTGAAATACAGGTGGTATGAATGAATATGAGCAGTAGTAACGGCACCAGAAAATAGCTTGATGCTACGACTGACGTGTGGTTGATGGTGGTAATATTGCAGACAGTACAGATGCAGTAAAACAGTAAACAAGCAGCGATAGCAGTATTTAGGAACAAGGCCTAGGGATTTTACTTTCACTAGTGGACACTCTCAACATTGATCACATAACAGAATAGATAAATGCTATACTCTACACTCTCTTGTTGGATGATGAACACCACTAATTGTGTGGGATTACACGAACCCTCAATGCCGGAGTTAACAAGCTCCACAATATTCGATATTCATATTTAAATAACCTTAGAGTGCATGATAGATCATTGCAATTACACCAAGTACTAACATAGCATGCACACTGTCACCATCACACTATGAAGGAGGCATAGATCACATCAATACTATCATAGCAATAATTAACTTCATAATCTACAAGAGATTACAATCATAACCCACGCCAAGTACTACACGATGCACACACTGTCATCATTACACCGTGCAGGAGGAATAGAGTACTTTAATAACATCACTAGAGTAGCACATAGATTAATAGTGATACAAAACACATTGTAATCATAAAGGGATATAAATAAGCACTTCACTATGCTATTCATAACAGTGAATAAGTATTCTGTAAAATATAGCCTAAGAGACCCACACGGTGCACACACTGTCACCTTTACACACGTGGGACAAGGAGTCTCCGGAGATCACATAAGTAAAATCCACTTGACTAGCATAATGGCATCTAGATTACAAGCATTATCATATGAATCTCAATCATGTAAGGCAGCTCATGAGATTATTGTATTGAAGTACATAGGAGAGAGATTAACCATATAGCTACCGGTACAGCTCTTAGCCTCGATGGAGAACTACTCCCTCCTCATGGGAGACAGCAGCGGTGATGAAGATGGCGGTGGAGATGGCAGCGGTGTCGATGGAGAAGCCTTCCGGGGGCACTTCCCCGTCCCGGCGGCGTGCCGGAACAGAGAGTCCTGTCCCCCAGATCTTGGCTTCGCGATGGCGGCGGCTCTGGAAGGTTTCTCGTATCGATGTTTTAGGTCAGGGACCTTTTTATAGGCGAAGAGGCGGAGTCGGAAGGTCGACGAGGCGGCGACACAGTAGGGGGGCGCGGCCAAGGCCTGGGCCGCGCCACCCTGGCGTCTGGGGCCCACAGGGCCCTCCTCTGGTGGCTCTCGGGTGTTCTGGAAGCTTCGTGTGATTCTAAGATGCTGGGCGTTGATTTCGTCCAATTCCGAGAATATTTCCTTAATAGGATTTCTGAAACCAAAAATAGCAGAAAACAGGAACTGGCACTTCGGCATCTCGTCAATAGGTTAGTTCCGGAAAACGCATAAAAACGATATAAAGTGTGAACAAAACATGTAGGTATTGTCATAAAACAAGCATGGAACATCAGAAATTATCGATACGTTGGAGACGTATCACCCACGCTTTGAGCGGCGGCTAACATTGACTCCCATTGCTGCACCAAGGACTTCTTGAACAACCTAGGTGATGCCTCCAATGAGGCAATGACACAGCTGCACCGCTGCCCGATCCGATGATCTGATTTAAGTTTGCCCCCAGTGTTCGAGGTGGGGAGGCATGAGGAGCACCATGATAAGGTGACGGCACATGCAGGCGTCGCCATCGTCACCTTGGCACGAGGATTTCACCCCGGCAGTGTCATCGACACCAAAGCACCTCAGACATGCGCACAATGAGTCTCCTATTATCCACATCACCGACAAGACGCAAGCCAGGGTTTCCTTCATCAGAGTAGGAGGCACTGACCACCATCCCACCACGACCTCCATCGAATGGGGGCTAAACGGTGAGGATCCAACTCGCTTCCGCTTGATCAGCGTTGACACCGCCACGATGCCTAGCATTCGAGGCCATTAGGTGCAACGACGCCCACCTTGGAGTTTAGGTGAGGACAACACAACATCAAATACTTGGAGCTTATAATGTGCCATCAAACACTTGGAGCTTGCAATGTGCCATGAGACATATTTTGCTATATGTGTAATCATTGAGACTACTATTGAGATATTATGATACAATTGTGCTCAAATATTTGTTGTTTCAAACAGTTATGTTGTCCGTTTTCAAACAGATACTAGAAAACAGCCCACGAAGTTCAACATTCAAACAAACCATGAATGCACAGATAATCGAAGAATGAAGGTCGTCGTCTTAGGCTTCGATGGATGATTTGGTAAGGTCGATCCTGCTGATGTAGGAACTGGCTAGCGAGCCGTAGTAGAGGTAGTCCCCGACCTTGAGCCAGCCGGTGGCGTGCGCGAGCCCCCGGTCGGTGTACATGGTCACCGGCTCCCCATCGAGCGTCACGCTCATGGCCCCCGCGTATCTCAGGTTCTGCGGCACCGAAACCACGTACGTGTCCACCATGTACACCAGCTTGCGCACGAACGGCCACCTCATCAGCACGTCCCACTCCAGCGTCCTCCCCTGTTCGACCGGCAAGGCGATTTCAGCACATGACGAAGATCTCAAGGATTATTCGACGAGATGGGGAATTGGTTAGTGCTTGCATACCGCGGAGAGCGCGATCCAGTACCGTCCCTCGCCGTCGTACCGGATGTTGTCGGGGTAGCCTGGAAGGCTGCCGATGAACCTCGTCACCATTCCTGCCTTGTCACCCCTGATGTGGTACCTCGAGCACTTTCTCCTGCAACCGATGGCGTCCGTCAACAGGCCTCAAGTGAAAGTTCGAAACATACAACCTTCATAGTATGTGCAAAGGGCGGGTGCTTACACGACTGTCTCGCAGTAGATGAGGGAGCCCTGGTCCGGCGCGATGGCGACGCCATTGGCGAAGTAGAGATCGCGCGCGAGCACGATGGTCTTGCGCGTGGAGGGGTCAAAGCTCATGAGGCGGCCATGCGGCCGCGCCTCGAGCACGTCCTTCATAAAATGTGCGAGGTTGTTCTTGTATGAGGCGTCTGTGAAATAGATGGTGCCATCGTCGGCGACGTCTACGCCGTCGGTCAGGGCGAACTTAAGGCCCTCCGCTTCGTCCGTCAGCAGCTCCACCGTCTTGTCCGGGGTCACCTTTAGCAAACCCTGCCAATTGGCCATTTCCAAGGAGACGCCATCACTGAATAATAATGAGTACGTAATTAAACTACCCACAATAGAAGTATTATAGGTAGTATCATGTATTTCATGCATGCAAAAATTAGTGTAAAAGTGAAACTAATAATGAGAGACAAGATATTAGTATCATTACTAAATACCGTATCATAGCACTTATAACTAAAATATTTAGTATCAAGTAGATCTTGTGCGTACATAGATTTGCATTGAGATTCTATAGATTAATAAATGCAATAAAAATATGATATTCCCTTCAATTCCTTTTAATTAACTCCGATTTAGTAGAAAATTATACCAAATTAGAGTGAATTAAAAGGGATCGAAGAAGTATTACTATATCATAACATTATTGTGAAGATAGTACTCCCTCCTACTCATTTTATGTTGCGCATAATTTTTCATGCAAGTCAAATTGTGTAAACTTTGACTAAGAATATAGATAATAATACAAAGATCAAATAAATATAATATGAAAATATATTTCATAACAATCTAAAAATATTATTATTTTGTTGTATATGTTTATATTTTTATCAATATAGATGATTAAACTTTACTAAGTTTGAGTTTGACCAAAGCTTATATGCAACATATTTTTGACAGGAGGGAGTGCTACCTCTGTCTCGGTTCATAGGGCTTGCATGTATCCCTAGATCATTATTTTGATAAACATAATATAAATTATACAATACAAAAATTATATCAGTAAAACGTAGAACATCTAAAAAAAATTAACGATGTTATATATCATGTAGTATATTGGCCAGACTTACGATCTAGGAATACGTGCAAGCTCTATAAACCGTGATGGATGGAGTATTATACACTAATATATGCATGACATTAATACTACCCATTGTCACCGGTCTTAAACTACCCATAATGGTAGTATCATAGCTAGTATCATGCATCACATGCATGCAAAAAGCTGATGTGTCACATCAATAAATAAAGAAAGAGATGGTAGTAGTATCATATGTAGATACTATATCATAGCACGTAGAACCAGAAAAATTAATGTCAAACCAATCTGATACACACTTTTGCATTGAGATTCTACAAAATCTCTAAATATAATTAACATATGATGCTACATGATACTACTATGTATTGTGAAGATAGTATCACACACTAGTACCATATGCATAATACTACTCCCTCCGTCCCAAAATATAAGGCGTCTAAGGATTAGTTAAAAGTCAATGTTTTAAAGTTTGATCAAGTTTATACACAAAAATATAAATATTTATAATACTAAATCATTATCGATAGATTCACTCTAAAATATATTTTCTTAATATGTCAACTTAATATTGTAGACGTAAATATTTTTTTCTAAATATTTGATCAAAGTACCGAATGCTACTACTATTTAGCTAATCCCCTAAGCATGGAAGTCAACTCATGTCTGACGCTCCTCGTTTGAGTTGTTGGAGTGTTGCCATCATAATTGGCCATTCCACGATCCCGTAAGTATTTGTATTGTAACTGCTGATTAGTACTGTTACTGGTTAACTGATTTCTTCATTATGGAAGTAGATTCATGTTTGTGATGCTTCCCGTTTGTCTTGTCTAATCTAGACTGAGAATGACTGGATTGTCTCGTGCAATTTGATGGGCCACACACTCCCCCCTCAATCAAAAAAAATCACTTGATGGGACACACTCGTCGACGACAGACATGTTCTTTTATGCCAAGATTTTGACAAGGATCTTCTCAACGACTTAACGTACAGAGATTGTTCCAGAAATTAGCTAATCCTATCTTTTTTTTTTCTGCGGGGAACTTTTTTTTTCTGCGGGGAACTAATCCTTTCTTACTACTATCCTTGAGTGGTGAGACTATCTGTGAGAGACTGTTCTGATTTCTGAAGATTGTCTAGTTCATGCAACCCATCGACAAAAAGTGCAAGAAAGTATATACTCTTTTTTGGTCTTCTTTAGAAAAAAAATGAAAGAAACGAAATCGATAATAATGGAACAAGCAACAGCGTGGAGAACGAGGTGTTGACTTACCTTATCCGCGTCCGCCACGACGAGGCCGCCGTCGCCGGCGAGCACGACGCCGAGCGGGCGGCCGCCAGTGTAGACCCAGTCCTCGACGTCCCCGCCGGGCACGCTCACCCTCCGGATCCACCCGTCGGCGCACCCGGTGTACAGCCACCCGCCGGCGGCGTCGTAGGCCAGGTCCTCGGGGCCCGGGAGCCGGCCCTCCCCGATCCGCTCGCTCGAGGCCAGCACGCGCGCGTCGTGGCGCGGCGCGTACACGTCGGCGCCGAAGCTGTAGTCGGGCGTCACCGCCGCCGGCGAGAAGTCCTTGGGGCTGTACAGCGCGACGGAGAGCAGCACCGGCGCTAGCACCAGCAGCACGGCCTTGGCGGCGAGTCCTAGCAGCGGTGCCATGGCAGAGAGCTGGGAGCTGGGAGCGTGAGACACCTAAAGTCAGTGTGTGACGTATCCAAAGATGGATATCTTGCACGTATCTGAGCAGGCGGATCCTGTGAGCCGGCCTTCCTCTATGTCACGGAACCTTCCTCTATGTCTTTATAGCCTTTGTTTGCGAAAAATGTATTTGACACATGAGCACCCCTGATTTTTAAAAATCATATTTTTTGATTTGAAAAAATATGAAATTAAATACCCACATACATATAAACATTCTGAATGTACGGTAGAAATTTTGAAAAAAAAATATATTGTATTTTAAGCTATACAAAAAAGACAAATTTCTGACAAATATATACCTCTATACGTAGCCATAAATTTGTTTTTTTCCTGTAGCTCAAAATACAATCCAATTTCTACCGAAACTTTGCATGAATATTCAGAATATGTGTATATATTCATGGAATAAATGTGATGATTTTTTGAAATGCAGAAATTCAGTTTTTAAATATTTTAAAAACTGAGAGCACTGGTGCTCATGTGCACCAAATTTGCTTCCCTTTGTTTGTCATTTTATCCTCAGGAGTATGCGGAAACTACACTCCAGTGTTGGCAGGCAGCAATGAGCTACTCCCGTGGTTCGATTAAACCTTGATAAAATATTTTCAACTAAAGGTACTACGGTCATTCGTGCACTTGGGTTTATCAGAATTGGTCAAGAAAATTTATTGAGACCCAAGTTGCGAGATGTTTACTCTGTGCTAATTTTTTAAGGAAAAAAACCCTCTAGCAGCCATGTAGCCATCACCGGTTAAATTTTAGATTAGAAAGTCTACATCAACTCGTCGTCAAAACAAATAGGTACTTTGTGCTACTAGTAGTTTTCTTTTAAAAACCTACAGCAGCAATCGACAGCACCACACTTAAATTATAGATTAAAACTCTACAGCACCTCCCCGTCGAAACAAATATAGGTACTTTGTGTGCTAGTGTTCTAAAATCCAATAGCTTTCATCGAGAGCGTCGCCAATTAAATTCTAGATTAAAATTCTATATCAACTCCTCACGCAAAAAATAAGAAAAACTATATATCTGTAGAGAAACTAAAGAAAAACTATACATTATCTTGTCATACTCCTAACGAGAAGACTATGAAACCATGGCATGAGTTTATCTTTCTGATCTGGCTTAAAGTCATGGGCATGGAGCTATAAATCATGAAAAAAGTTGCAGCGCCAAGTTGCAAACCTTGGTTGGACATGCTCAAAAATTCTAGCATATCTTGCTTTCCCAATATGCTAACACGCCAGAGCTGCCACTTCAAAAACTATGCTTTAATCGCCTCCTCACCAACTTTGTAAATTCTATCATAGTACAATTCATACCCCGAAGAAATTTGAAGGTAATTCCAAACCCTCATGCTGAAGTCTGTCATGAGAATGACCAACACATAACAAAAAATTGTTGTTATTTGAGACCTGCCAATACCTTCTCTGAAGCATATCCTTGGTGTTAAGTCTGTCACTCAAAAGTAACCATGCAAACATCTTGATTTTCATAGTACACTTGATCTACCAAATCCACTTAAATTGGATCAACCTACATATGATCATACACGGAATTATAATACTTGTGTACCTTGTGCTTACCAGATGAACATTTCCATTCACCATGTCCAACCTCCATCGTATCTATTTCATGCAACCAATTTTGAAGCAACATAAACTCCCCATGTGCTCTAGATGAAAGAGATAAATAGTATTCCTTTCACTACAACAGGAACCCCCCTTCAGCAACGTATCAATGCGTTGCCAAATGTCCATATAAGCGTTGGTAAGATCTACACCGATGGATTTAGTATGCATTGTCGTTGGTGGCGTTGCAAAGGCCTACAACCACACATATAGATGCGTTGGTAAACCACATGAATAAGCGTTGTAAGTTAGCAACATATATAGTTAGAACCTAACAACAGTTTATATGCGTTGGTGATTATAAACGGATTTTGAAATTTATAGGAAAGATCACTGCAAAAGCTCGGAAGAATTGCTAGATAGCTCAAACAATTAATAGTAGTTTATATATTGCCAGCAACAATCATTTCTTAAACGCAGAGAGTGCACACGATACAGAAAGACCTCATATATTAAATCTATATGTAGCTTTACAAAGAACATGATCCAATGAATACAAGATCTGTATATTTGAGAATGGTATTCTAAAACATAACATATAACAATCTGGTAGTAGAACTATTCTCAAACTTGCTCTCAACATCCCAGCCAAGCATCATCCATTTATTTTCGGAATCTACAACAACACAAACTGAGATAATTAACGTACCATTAGTGAGGAAAAAAAATATGTTAATGAAATAGTTGAAACATACAAAGGTTGAAGGCCATGAGCTAATTAATCATACTAAATGAACAAGGTCAAAGCAACCACAAGAAATCGAGAATTCCTTCAGTCATATACATTACCTCTTTATTGCAGCACATTCTTCCAAGTCAACTTATTTCCAGATCCTATTGATCTTTCCAGGCTGCCTCACTCGTTGAGGAGAGTTTGCTCTAGAGTGCAATATGACTTACACATAGTAGCTTAGAATTTTTATTTTATTTTGGCTAAACATGGTGTGGTTTATAGAGTAAAAGATTAAATGCATACAACATATATACTAAAAGATGTAGCCTGGTAAATGCATAAGAATTTACTTTTGACTGAGCCTGTTATAGCTTAGAGAGCAAAAGATTAAAATTATAAAGTAAATAGAATAAAGATGTCACGTAGTAATTGGCGAAGCATTTCTATGGCATGCCAACTTGATGTGTATCCTCCTGTAAGTAAAATTGTTAGTAAATCTCCAAAAAAAAATACCAAATTTTCATTATATAGAAGTAGTTGGAGTAAAACAGAAAATGCACATGAAACTAAATTCAGAAATATATGCACACTTCAGCATGTACGTAGTACATTTGAGATACTTAGACTGATATATTTGAGAGCATAGCAACCTCAGGATCAAAGATGTCACACCAGGCTGTACCACATACTCCGAATAATTTTACAATCATGGCTTTGTATTTATCATTTTTGCAGTGCCCAAATACTGAATATTTACCTCTCTTCTGAAACTGCATATAAGCACAAGCATGTTGTCATAAGAAAGCAAAAGAAATTTCTGAACCAGTGTGCATAGCTTCGTGTAAAGATTACCTAACAAACAAATGTATAATACTGAATCTAGGAAGTTACAGTATTTAGATCCTAGTCATATAGTTATAGTTTCATACCATTGACATCCATACATAATCATTGGAGGCAAGACTAATATTTTGAGCTAAGAAATTTTTTTGTGTGCACGTGTATAGCAACAGACTTAAGCTGGTATGTAAACTAATTCTTCTATTACATATATGGGGAAGAACACAACCGTGGCCTGCACATGTAAAATTAAATGATTGCCAGGCAGCTCATCAGCACATTATGACTAAAATTTATGGATCATTTGAACAAAACGTAATAGAAATAGTAATCAGCCACACGTCTGCCGAACTAATGAAACCATACATGCAAGTTGAAATTCAATCATAGCTTGCTTATCGCAGATTCGCAGGAGCACAAACAAAGTTACAGAACCTATCATGTTGTACATCTTGGGGGAATAGATCTTGTAATAAAATTCAGAAAGAGGAGAGATAACATGTAGGACCTGTCAGCTGATTAGGGAAACGAATCTGGGTGAGGGCGTTGGCGCGAGGGCCAGTGGTCGAAGGGCATGAACGGCAGGCAGCGCAGCACGGATCCACCAAGCAGATAGTCTGAAATAAGAAACAACGGATCAAGCAAACTACTATGGACTTCAGATCTTGAATCGGATGAGATAGAAATTGAAATAGATCTAGAACCGAATAGGATTACAGCTCTAGAATTGTCTCTAGTCTGCACACATTGCTGCCCATCGATGGTCGGTTAGGGAGTGCAATATGGCTCGCCGGCTCGCCGATGCAGAATCTGGAGAATATAGCACGACGGCCTGAACTTGGAGACGGCGACAACAACATAGATCAACAGACAAGGCTGAGCTAGGTGGAGATCCTCACCCGGTCTTTTCAAAGCTGAAGGCAATAGCGTCCAGGCGTAGCGGGTGGAGGGAATCGGCCGGATCGCCTAACTAGTGGGACGAGAGGATTACGATTGACGGGTAATTTTCAGGGAGAGCAACGGGGAGTGGGGGAGTTGTTGGCTACAAGCGCATAGCAGATCCGTTGCAAGACATCCGTAGTTATATGGTGGGTCGTGGTGTAGTGTTTGATCTATCATTAAGAATAACCATATCTCTTACTGAAATCTTTTCATCTTTAGCAAAAGAAAATAACCTTGCAAACCTCTGTCGTAAAGGAACATGAGAACCATCTACTTCCCATTCAGCAAACTAAAGCAAAATTGTTTCTCCACTCTTCATAGATGTCTTGGCCACTGATTTGTAATTATCCACTAACTTACTAATGTCCTCCCACCAATATGACCCACAAGATTTAGCTGCACGTGGGACATCATTATTATAGTATGATTCCCAAACTAACTTAACCCAGGGAACATACATGTCTTTGTTATAGGATCTATGCGGAAACTTTATTAGGAGAGCATCATTCTTTTTCAGAAAGTCGACAGTTCCCAATCCACCTTTCATTTTTGGTTTGCATATCATGTCCCAAGCAGCTAGGCACTGTTATGGGGTATCAACATTATCTCTCCAAAGGCAATGCCTAATAATTCTATTGAATTTTTTTATGTTGCCAGGAGGTATATGAAATCTACAAAGCATATGAAGAGGGATAGAGGAGATTGCAAACACAATCAGCTGAAGTCTAGCTCCCTGGGTCAAGAAACAAGGGACAGCAGTAAGCTTTCTCTCTAAGGGCTTCTACAGCGGTCCGGCGTATTTCGGACACCAAAATTATCTTTAGGGCCATGCTTGATTGTTTGTCTGGTGGTACCCCTAGAGGCAAGACGCATTTATCCGGTGAGATCGGAGAAGGGTTAATTCCATCAAAATAGCGTAATATTTGAAACAAATTATCCATAGAAACTACGAAAATATAGATTCAAATTACTTTATTATTACATCCAAATAAGTGACATATTCTGCATGCCTTGCCATGTGTAAGGGTACATTGCCTCTATGTGTGGTTTTGGTAATTAATGACAACCCCTATGGACTAATGTTTTCATTGAGTTTATATGAAGGAATATTCCATAGGTACTACTTGTACTCCATGTGTTGGATTCAAGTATGGATGCCATGAAGATAAAGATATATCTTGTGTATTGGCATCATGATCATCGGTTTGAAGATAAATATGTGATATGATCAACAAGAAGAAATGAAGATGGAGTTCTTATGTGGAACTCAATATTAGCCATGCTCTATCTTAAGTGAGTATGAGAAGATACAAGGTTGAGTCGTGCAAGTTCAAGATGAGCATCTCAAGTGGATCACATGCTTGAAGCTTACCGTCCATTTGGTAATAATGGACATGTGAAGATGTGCATCAATGGAGCTTTCCCATCATGATGTATGGGGGAGCATTTGTGAGTCTTCACGAAGCAACGATGATCAAGTTGAGGCATTCCGGTTTGAGAAGAGCTTGAAGAGCTATCATCAAGATCAAGCGGGATGCGCAAGGCAAAGGTATGGCCTTGCTAGGTTTTCCTTTTACCGGTCTCAAGGTGGTTGTTGGGAGACCGGATTATAGGATAGATAGCCGCACTATTAAGAGGGGCTTTCGGTTGAGTAACTTGATCACATCGTCTTAGAGAGCTCAATCCTTTGCATACTTTGCATATCCTTATTGCTTCTTGGTGTTTCTCTATGTGAGGTTCTTGAGCTTGTTGCTAGCTTTACAACAAGCCCAAGTTCATCGAAAACGGAATCCGCATGCATCTTCTATTGCGTTTTCGAGTTTGGACGTCTTTACCGTTTCCTGACGGTGGGAGACTCCCTCTCTAAAATCATCTAAAAATGTTATGTGAGGAGTCTCCATATTTCCAGTTTTTGTTGGGGTTCTATTCGTCGTTATCTTTCCAACAAAATTGGTTTCATGTCAATCGGAGTTCGGGAGCATTAGTTATTAAAGAAATAGGAAAGATGAGAAAAGAATAAAAAGAAAAAAGGGAAAAAGGGGTGGGAGCCGGCCGGTCGACCGGCCCAGCAACCGGCCCACCCGGTCCGCGACCGGGTCCGGCGCTGGTGCCATCCGGGCCGCCTCCCGGGGCCTTTTGGCCCAAGTCCGGTCGCAGGCCTGGTCCGTGACCGGCCTGCCCGGCGCTGCCCCCGGTCCGACCGGCTTCCCAACTGGACCGCCTCACCGCCGCGCGGCCCACCCGCGGCCCGCTGCAACCCCCAGCGTCGCCCAGCTTCCTGCCGCCCGCGCGGCTGCTGCTCAGCCCGGTTGCTGGGCCGGTCCGACCGGGCTGCTGACCGGCCTGTCCGCTTTGCTCGGTCGGCCGGCCTGGTGACCGGCTGGAGCGTTTTTCCTGCCCAATTTGCTGCCCGTTTTTCTGTCTTTTTCCCCAACAGTTATTTTTCCACTTGGGCTATAAATACCTTTCTCCCACCTTGAGCCCAAGTTACTTCTTCCCTTTCTCTCACCTCCATTGTTGCATTTGAAGAAGTTGCTCTCTCTCTTGTTCCCCCCCATGATTCTTGCTCATATTTGAGGATTTGAGAGAGGAGATCTAGATCTACACTTCCACCAAACCAATTCTTCTCTAAGTGAGGGAATCTCTTGGGATCTAGATCTTGGAGTCTTTGGTTGACTTTCCCCCTTGTTCTTCCTCTCCAATCTCATCCTAGCATTCGTTGCTTTGGTGGGATTTGAGTGTGAAGGACTTGAACACCTCCGGTGTTCTTGCTTTGCATCATTGCATTGTGTTGAGCTCTCCACCACGATTTGTTCGAGTGAGAGACCGTGAGCTTGTTACTCTTGGAGGGTGACCTCCTAGTTGGCTTGGTGATTGGTGCTCCGGTGATCTCTTCAAGAAGATTGTGAAGAGGCCCGGGCTTCTCCTTCGTGGAGCTTGTGAAGTGGTTGTGGAGCTTGCCATCTCCGGAGCGGAGGAAAAGCTAACCATAAGGAAGGGGCCATTATCCTTCGTGGGTGTGGTTCGGAGAATAGGGTGAGCCTTCGTGGCACGGGGAATCCTTCGTGGGACCTCCACTCCTCCAAACGTGACGTACCTTGTTGCAAAGCAAGGGAACACGGGAATACATCCTCGTCTCCGCGTGCTTCGGTTATTTCTATACCCGAGCTCTCTTTCCTTGTGATAGCCATCGTGCTTGAAGTACATATATCTTGCTATCACTTGTGCTACATATATCTTGTGCCTATCTTGCTTAGCTCTAGTTGCTATTGTTACACTTAGTTGAGCTTAGCATATTTAGGGTTTGTGCTTGTAAACTAAACGATAGTTTAATTCCGCATTCATACAAGACAAATCCGCAAGAGTTTGTAATTGCCTATTCACCCCCCCTCTAGGCGACATCTCGATCTTTCAATTGGTATCAGAGCAAGGTCTCTCCTTGTTTAAGGCTTCACCGCCTTGAGAGTAAAGATGTCGGCTAGTATAGTCCACAATGACACAATTGTCTTTAATGGCACAAATTATCTTTTGTGGAGAAATTGCTTGCTTTGTAAGCTTCGGACCTTGTGTCCACATATAGAGCAATTTCTAGATGTCGGTTTTTCTCCTCCGATGGATTCTCAAAATCTATCTTTAGAGGATGAGAAAAACTTACATCTTGAAGCTCAAGTATCTAATGAGCTTTTATTCTCTTTGAGACCCGATTTTCGTAGGTTCTTGATATATATAAAGCGAAAATCGTCTCATGAGATGTGGATCAAGCTTAAGGAAATGTTTGGTGGATCCACTTCTCAATTGGTCGGTGGTGACTCCGAGGAGCTCTCTTCCCCTTCACATCATGAAGAGCTCCAAGTTGCTTCCACCTCCGGTCGTGATGAGTTATCATCTTCTTTCCCTTCACCAACGTGTAGCAAGACACGAGGTAATGATATGGTGAGTGGTGAGGAAAATTGCAATGTTGATATTGTGCTCAATAGTGATGATTCTTCATCTCTATCCCATTGTAATGCTTCCTCTTTGGACTTAAACACATCTAGCATTGAAAATGACCTACATGCTTGTGTTGATAGTCCTTGCATATCATGTGTAAATTGCTTACATAGATCTCATGAAGATATGCTTACCTTGTCTTGCCCCCATAATCAAAATGCTTATATTTCCTCTAGTTGTTTGTTGACTAACAATGTAGAGGAAACCGAACACTCTATGGATCAAGACATGTTTTCAAATGAGGATTCAAGAATATCTTCATCTTCATTCTTCGGTATGCACATGTGCCTTATGGCAAATGGATCAAAGGTATCTCCTACTTTGACTCCTAACACTTCCTCTAATGATGAGAGTGATGATGATGATAATGATGAAGAATATAATACCTTGGTGCATAATATGGCAATGATATATGCTTCCCTTCATGGTAATAAAGAAGCTCGTGCTAATCTCGAACACTCTATGGATATCTTGAATAAATATAAGGAAACCATAGTGAAGTTGGAGTCCCATGTTGAAAATGGGGAAATGAGATTCACTCTCCTCAAGCATGAGCTAAAAGATGAGAAGCATGCTAATTTCATGCTTACACAAAAAATTGAATCCTATATGCATGAAAATGAGAAAACTATTGTTGATTCTTGTGCTACTAACTCTAATTCTGTGAAGCATCGACCTTAAAGGAGAATGTTGAGCTAAGGGCTCAACTTGAGTTGCTAACTAGCAATTATAGGGAATTGGAAGAAAGTCATAAAAAGCTCTCAAGCTCTCATGATGATCTTCTAATTTCCTATGATGGGCTAAAGTTAGCTCATGAGGCAAGTATCACTAAGGTAACATCTTGTGAGCCTCATATGGATGTTAGCACAATCTATACTACAAATGTTACATTGCCATGTGCTAGTCCTTGTAATCCATCTAGTCAAACTAGTGATACACCTTGTGTTGGATTACTCACTTTGCCTTGTTGCTCTAACAATGAAGCTTCTACTTCCTCTAGTACTTGTATTTCTACTAACCATGTAGAGGAAATAAAAGAGCTCGAGGCTCAAGTCCTTTCTTTGAAGAAAGACTTGGAAAAGCGTCATGAAGGGAAATCCGCACTTGACAAGATGCTAAGTGTGCAACAATCCCCCAATGACAAAAGTGGACTTGGTTTCAACTCCAATAACAAGAACAAGTCCAAGAGCAAGAGCAACAAGAAGAAGGGCCAAGACAAAGTCAAGGATCCGGCCAAGTTGGTTTGCTTCAAGTGCAAGGTTGAAGGGCATCATGTTAGATCATGCCCATTGAAGAAGAAGAAGCACTTGAGTGAGAAACAACAAGGGAAACGGCCACAAGGTCAAGGTCAAGCTCATGCTCGACCTCAAGTTGAAGATAGGGCACTTCCCAAGAAGAATCAAGATATTGTTCCCCAAGAGAAGAAATCAATAAAGAAGAAAAAGGGGAACACTTGCTACTTATGTCGTGAGAAGGGGCACTTTGCTTCTTCTTGCTTAGGTGGTACCTTATCTAACCCTATAATTGTTGATGATGATTATTCTCTAGGGAAGGATAAGGTTGTCAATGTGTTTGCCAAGTTTGTTGGAACTCAAAGTGGTTTCAAGAAAAGAACCATTTGGGTTGCCAAGCCTATTGTGACTAACCTCTTAGGACCCAACTTGGTTGGGGACCAACAATCTCAAACTTGATCAATAGGTACAAGTGGAGGGCATTGGAGACTTGGCTACTTCATGAAGAATTAAGGGATCTTCATATATTATATTTTTACCAAGCCAAGTCGTATGGATTATCATCTATATCTTATATCCAATGTTCCTCTTTGCGGTAACTTATACTTCAACTCTTCAAGTTTATTGTAAGTTACTTGCCCCTTTCCATGTTTGGTTTTGTACCAAATATGTGTATGTATGTGTTGTGTCTTACTTGCCGATCTTGTGTATTCAAGTATGCTTGTTTGACTCATCATATACTTGTGTATTGTTTTGAGCCTAATGCATCTTGATGATATTTTATTTGGCTCTCTTTGAAGTGATTAATGGAACATCCCATTTTGGGGGAGTGATATGCTTTGTGCATCTCTCTTCCTTTAAAATGTGTGTACATGGGTACCACCACTTAGTATTGATATTGCAAGATTATCTAGTCACTATGTGGTGTGACATACTCATGAGAAATTCAAATTCTAAATATCCATTAATCATCTCTAGTTGAATTTTAGTTGCCTCTTATGTAGAAGAAATGTTTTATCACATTATGGGGGAGTAATATGTTTTGTACATATCACAAGCCTAGAAAATGTGAACATGTGAGGTTATGCCACTTAGAGTTGATGCTCTTAATTATCTTGTTCCTAGGTGGCATGTTTGCTCAAACAAGCTCCATTCCTAATAAAAATATTTTATTACTCATCTTATGGGCTCTTGTTTGAATATGAAATTCTTGGTACGGTTTTTCCTCACATACATATCTCTATATCTTATTTGGGACACCGTTTGCTTCAAGTTATTCTAATCATTGCCGTGCGTGATTGTGTGACTAGTTGAAGCTATCAAGAATCTTCATCCGTGCATAGTGCATAATTCTATATACTTATCCTATGCCTTTTATTGTGAAGTTGATCCTTACTATGATTGTCAATACTCCACCGGAAATTATTTCCAATATACTCATTGTCTTCGACAATTGATAACCTTGTATGTGGTTGAATTTTTGGATCATCTTCACCTTGGATTGTTCCTTACTTCCTTATCTTATTTCCAAGAAATCTTTATAGCTCCCATATGTCTTCCTTGTTCCTTTGAAAAATCTTTTTGATAAACCCCTTTGATTCATATCAAGTGTTTGTTTTGGAATACATACCTTTTCCTTACGGTACATTGTGCCATTGTGAAAAGTGTAGTGGGTTTGGTTTATTTGTTCGAACCTTGCTCCTTTGGGAGTTTGCTATCTCATTCCTTCTTACATATTTTATTAGCTTGAATGAGATAAATCTTTGAGCATGTTTGCTTTATTTCATCCTCTATGCTCAATGGTTTCTTCTTAGTTCATTTGTTGAACTTTGTTGAACAAATCTTTTGAGATTTGCTTCTTAGATATAACTTGGACAACAAATTTGTTTTGTGGCACCTCTATGCCTTATCTAATTCTTTTGGTGTTTTGTCCAAAGTATATCTTTCTTGGATCTTTAAAGGTTTTGGTGCATGCTTATATGTAATTTGTTTATACTTGTAGCATGCTTGCTTTCTTTTGATCCATTATGTAGGATATACTCCATCAAATCCTAAATGGCTAAGATGTGCATGAAATTCAAATTTCATCTAAATATGCACATGTTTATATGGAGTGTGTCCTATATATTGTGGTTAGTCTAACCATATTGGACCCAATAAGTTTGGGGACCAAGATGTACTTGAATGATGTTTTAGGTACATTGGAGATGCAATGGAGGCTTGTCTCATCTATAAGGAAGGTGTTGTCACCATATGAGGATTGGAGTCAAGCTAGGATGATCGATGAACTCTTATCTACTACATCAAGCCATTGCCATCTCGGTAACAAGTATCTTATTCATGCACTCTCATATAGCATCCAACCTCTTGTAGGTTGTATCTTGGCATGAAATTATTTATTTCGAAAATATTGCGGTTCTTGAAAAACCCTTTTAAAGTAAAACTTCTTATTGAACATTTGAGTAATTTGAGAAGATGCATATGATAGGTTATATATATATATATCATATTCTATGATTCACCTATCACAAATATGCCCTCTAGCAATTTATTGCATATCAATTCCTCAAAGAGCTCTTGTGTGCAATATTGATGAATTTGTGAAATAAATCCGTATTTGTGATACTTGTTGCCTTTCTCAAAACACTCCAACTAGCTCTACTTCCCTTATTGTTAGTTGTAATGTTTTTGAGGTTTAACTTGGTTGAAGTTCATTCATATATACCATAAGTGAAAATTGGAGCCATAGGCTATATATGCTTTTTAAGCAAACATCCTTGGTATATTTTATGACTTCATCTTGGATACCATGTCTTATTTATTTTGTTAACCTCTTGTGTGTGCATGTTTCTTTATGGATCACTATGTCCACTTTAGAAACTTATATACATGAGAGCGTTAATCCATCAACTTGATATCCTTGTTCCTTGCCAATCATCTTTTACCCTTTTGCTTTTAGTGGTGTTGGTAAAGAAGATTTATGAGTGCTTGGTTTACTTGTTTTTCTTCATGCACTCATATCTCGTAAATTGTTGGACTCAAGTTATTTTTGATAAGCATTTTATTTTTATCTTGGGTATGTTCTAAATAATATAGAGGGAGTGAGGATTCCATGTTTGTGCATATTGTATTCAAATGCAAACATTATAAATTGTGCACGAACCTTGGGGAGCTTTCTTATTTTATTTAGAGCACTATATCTCTCTTATCATGATATCTTTGTTTGTCCAATTGGATCTTTGATTGCTCGCTTTATTTGTTGAAGCTCACTTCACCATGATATCTTTATGCAATCTTTGATCCTCAATATAGTTTGACTTCCTTCAAGTATTCATCATTGGATATGTGCACTTGATTCCACTCAAATTATGAGAAGTGCACACCTTGGGGAGGAACTCACATTATATTGACCTTCTAAATTTTTCACCCATTTTGACAATCGATGCCAATGGGGAGAAGTTTAGAGGGTTTAAGGGAATGGTTTTATACTTAAGTTTGGTTTGTGCTTAAGTGTTTTGTCCTCTCATGCATTCCATATTTATATGTCTTGCATGGTCGTATATATATATAGTGGAAACTATCCCAAAGGTTAATCTTGACAATATATGCAATGAATTCATGTTCATCACACGTGCATACATTGTGGGGGAGTTTTCTCTATATATATTGGTTCTACTCACATCTCTTGCATTTGTTGTAGTTGTGTGAGTAGAGCCGGTTTTGATATGGGCTAGTAGCTTTGTGTTACTTGACCATATCAAATACAACCTCTTGTATACAACTTATCCTCGGATAAGTTGCGTACTTGTTCCTAATATTCATTATATAAACCCTCTTATTGTGATTGTCATCAATTACCAAAATGGGGGAGATTGTAAGGGTACATTGCCCCTATGTGTGGTTTTGGTAATTAATGACAACCCCTATGGACTAATGTTTTCATTGAGTTTATATGAAGGAATATTCCATAGGTACTACTTGTACTCCATGTGTTGGATTCAAGTATGGATGCCATGAAGATAAAGATATATCTTGTGTATTGGCATCATGATCATCGGTTTGAAGATAAATATGTGATATGATCAACAAGAAGAAATGAAGATGGAGTTCTTATGTGGAACTCAATATTAGCCATGCTCTATCTTAAGTGAGTATGAGAAGATACAAGGTTGAGTCGTGCAAGTTCAAGATGAGCATCTCAAGTGGATCACATGCTTGAAGCTTGCCGTCCATTTGGTAATAATGGACATGTGAAGATGTGCATCAATGGAGCTTTCCCATCATGATGTATGGGGGAGCATTTGTGAGTCTTCACGAAGCAACGATGATCAAGTTGAGGCATTCCGGTTTGAGAAGAGCTTGAAGAGCTATCATCAAGATCAAGCGGGATGCGCAAGGCAAAGGTATGGCCTTGCTAGGTTTTCCTTTTACCGGTCTCAAGGTGGTTGTTGGGAGACCGGATTATAGGATAGATAGCCGCACTATTAAGAGGGGCTTTCGGAGTTCGGGAGCATTAGTTATTAAAGAAATAGGAAAGATGAGAAAAGAATAAAAAGAAAAAAGGGAAAAAGGGGTGGGAGCCGGCCGGTCGACCGGCCCAGCAACCGGCCCACCCGGTCCGCGACCGGGTCCGGCGCTGGTGCCATCCGGGCCGCCTCCCGGGGCCTTTTGGCCCAAGTCCGGTCGCAGGCCTGGTCCGTGACCGCCTGCCCCGCGCTGCCCCCGGTCCGACCGGCTTCCCAAGCCAGGCCGCCTCACCGCCGCGCGGCCCACCCGCGGCCTCGCAACCCCGCGTCGCCCAGCTTCCTGCCGCCCGCGCGGCTGCTGCTCACCCGGTTGCTTGGGCCGGTCCGACCGGGCTGCTGACCGGCCTGTCCGGCTGCTGCTCCCGGTCGGCCGGCCCAGACCGGCTGGAGCGTTTTTCCTGCCCAATTTGCTGCCCGTTTTTCTGTCTTTTTCCCCAACAGTTATTTTTCCACTTGGGCTATAAATACCTTTCTCCCACCTTGAGCCCAAGTTACTTCTTCCCTTTCTCTCACCTCCATTGTTGCATTTGAAGAAGTTGCTCTCTCTCTTGTTCCCCCCCATGATTCTTGCTCATATTTGAGGATTTGAGAGAGGAGATCTAGATCTACACTTCCACCAAACCAATTCTTCTCTAAGTGAGGGAATCTCTTGGGATCTAGATCTTGGAGTCTTTGGTTGACTTTCCCCCTTGTTCTTCCTCTCCAATCTCATCCTAGCATTCGTTGCTTTGGTGGGATTTGAGTGTGAAGGACTTGAACACCTCCGGTGTTCTTGCTTTGCATCATTGCATTGTGTTGAGCTCTCCACCACGATTTGTTCGAGTGAGAGACCGTGAGCTTGTTACTCTTGGAGGGTGACCTCCTAGTTGGCTTGGTGATTGGTGCTCCGGTGATCTCTTCAAGAAGATTGTGAAGAGGCCCGGGCTTCTCCTTCGTGGAGCTTGTGAAGTGGTTGTGGAGCTTGCCATCTCCGGAGCGGAGGAAAAGCTAACCATAAGGAAGGGGCCATTATCCTTCGTGGGTGTGGTTCGGAGAATAGGGTGAGCCTTCGTGGCGCGGGGAATCCTTCGTGGGACCTCCACTCCTCCAAACGTGATGTACCTTGTTGCAAAGCAAGGGAACACGGGAATACATCCTCGTCTCCGCGTGCCTCGGTTATTTCTATACCCGAGCTCTCTTTCCTTGTGATAGCCATCGTGCTTGAAGTACATATATCTTGCTATCACTTGTGCTACATATATCTTGTGCCTATCTTGCTTAGCTCTAGTTGCTATTGTTACACTTAGTTGAGCTTAGCATATTTAGGGTTTGTGCTTGTAAACTAAACGATAGTTTAATTCCGCATTCATACAAGACAAATCCGCAAGAGTTTGTAATTGCCTATTCACCCCCCCCCCCTCTAGGCGACATCTCGATCTTTCACCATGCATGAAAATAGATAGAGCATAGTTCGTAATTAACAAATAAAACGAGATGAGATTGACTACTCATAATTCTCTTCATGGCCAATCAATGCCCACTGGTGCTCAATCAAATCTTTCTGGGGCGTTTGGAAATGTTGCTCTCAGAGACTTTAATGTTCATATTGAGAAACTCCTCCTAGGTTCATGCCCTATGGTATGGCCGAACCAACACACCCCGAAAGTCCCATCCATGTTGATAGCGGCCATCAGGACGCTCCATCTCGACAATCATATTGTGCATGCTCACACAACATTTCCTGATGTAATGCATGGTCTGAAGAGACCATATTCTAGTCTCGGGTGACGAGAAAATAGCCCACCGAGCTTGGAGCACACCAAATGCTTGCTCCACATATTTTCTGCAAGCCTCTTGCATCTTGGATAATCTCTTTTGTTTCTGTGTTTGGGGATTAAAAATTGTCTTCACAAGTTTGGCCCAGTCATGATAAATGCCATCAACAAGATAATATGGCTTGTCATATGCATTTTCATTGATCTCATGACTGACCATAGGAGCAATGCCTTCCATAATCCGATTGAACGCCGGACAATAGTTGAGCACATTGATGTCAATGTGGGAACCGTACATGCCAAAGAAAGAGTGCCAAATTCACAAATCATGTGATGTCACTACCTCAAGAATAACAGTGCATCCCTCGGCATGGCCACTGTACTAATGCTGCCATCCAAATGGACAGTTCTTCCACTGCCAATGCATGCAATCTATGCTAGCGATCATGCACGGGAACACTCTAGCCTCATTGATCGACAAAAAATGTCTAGTGTCCTCAAAAATTGAGCCTCTCAAGTATAGTTTTCCGAACACTGCATTCACGGCTCGGCAAAACCGGTACATGGATTGAAGGGAGGTTCTCTCACTCATCCGCAGGTACTCGTCGAAGATATCACCAGGCATTCCATATGAAAGTATGTGAATAGATGCTGAACATTTCTAATAAGAGGTGAAACCTAGCTTACAAGTTGCATCAGGCTTGCATTGGAAGTAGGGGTCGAAGTCTCTGATGCCACATAGAATGACCATGAACATGTGTCTTGACATGTGATGCATGTAAAATGCATGCATGAACTTTGTAGTTTATTGCCACATATTCCAACATATTTGCATGTTATAAGATGTTAAATTCATGGTTTGCATTGATTTCTGTGATTTTCTAAACGATCCCCTTTTATTGGTTTATGACTCTGCAGAACAGAAAAGCATTGTTTTGAGTATTTTTAAGTTTCAGGGACCTTACGAAACTCAAACGGAGCTAGGATTTTTATAGCGCCAATATTTTTCCCAAAGAACTAATATAAGGAGAAGAAGCACACGAGGGGACCCATGAGGCCCAAACGAGACCAGGTGGCATGGGCCATACACCAGGCCATGCCACCCATGCTCGTTTGCTCCTCGAGTGTCCGATACCGTCCGTGTTGATCTCAGATTGATGGGATTGACCTAAAATCACTAGATAAAGAACCCCGAGGCGTTCTCGCAAGGAGGCGGAAGAAAACACAGCACCACGAAATAGAAGCTGAACCTGCAAAGATTGGAGGGGAAAACGTTGCTGGACTCGTCCTCGGTCGCATCTCTACCCTCTCCAAGATCACCAACACCACCACCATGATGAAGAGGGAGTAGTTTGATAGCTCCAAATATTGAAACTTTTACCCAAGGATTCTTCACTAGTTATCACTTGGCTTCATTGGGTTTTCATCGATTTTATGTTTCAACTAATGTTAATATCGCAATCCAAGCGAAACCTTGTTGTAAGTTGTGTATTTAAAGAAACCATCATTTTTGGAAGGTCCTAGGACATTCATGAGCTAGTTGGAACAAAATATGAAGATCTCCTATTGAAGCCAAATCGACCTGAACGGTATAGAAGTTTTAGCAGGCACCAGTACGGGTAGGGCCGCCCGTACCACGCGCCCGTACGATGCGCCACCGCCTTCTCCGTCTCATACAAGTACTTTCATAAACAGATCCAGAGGATAAGAAAGACGCAACCACCACGAAACACACCAGAAGAGAGGAGATCAGATCTGAAGAAGGAGAAACCCACCATCGACACTCGCTAAGATCTGCCCCCTCTAGATCATCCACTCATCCATCACATCTTAATTGTACCAAGAGAGAGATATTCACACTTTTGAGATAAGAGATTTGAACATATATTCCTATCTTGGTTGTATTGGATTTGATCTTCAACTATTATAGCTTGCTACGGTAATATTGAGATGAACTCAATTTACATTGTTATGATATCATTCTGCTTTTCCCCTCTCATGTGTGAGTAGATTCCCATAGGCATGGACGATGTAGGGGATTGGTGAGATGTGTTGTGTACATTTTATTCCATCCATTTGTGAATTATGATTATGATGATTATATATGAGAATGAACTTCTATGTGCATCCAATGTTGTTATCTAATTTAAGGGCCCAAGTAACATGATCTTGAGAACTGATAGACATGAATTTTTTTTTGCTAGTGAATCGGCGACCCTGAGTGATAGGACCGATATCAAAGAGGATCTAGTAATACTCGAGGGCAACAAGGAACCATCAAGCTTAAAGCGTTAATCTGGTTTAACCACCTTAATAGATGTGTTGACCATGGTTTTGGTAACAAGCAGAAGGATCATTGGAGTAAGGTGAAATCTACCAAGAAAAATCTTACTCTCATTTGGGTTGCTTGCCTAGTCATATATAAATGAAAAGAATCATATTCACTGATCGCATTTATTTCACCAGGCACATTCACTATCACCATGAACCGTATCTTGTCGCGCCTAATCTTTCATCTACATGAACTCATTACACTTCTCAAAATCTGTTTACTTTTATACACTTTACTTTATTGCATTTTCATTATACAATCCCTATATCCACATTCACCCTTTTCCATTTCAATTTTGCAGTCAATTCACTCAAGACCCGGGACACCTTCAGTGTGACAGAAACACCGCAGATAAACGCTCTCCTATGCTCCTCATTGGATACGATATAAAAACCGAAAATAATACTTCCACGAAAATATGCATTAACGGTCATCTATTCTTGCAGGCCATCAAGCTATTTTCTGGCGCCGTTGCCTGGGAGCTAAGCGCTTAGTGTTTGTTTCTTGACACTTGTAAGTTTTGATGATCTCTGTTGAGGACGATCTATACTCTCAGGTAGAATCTATCTATCACCTTTTATTGATTGTGTACCAGACTCTAGACATCTGAAAATTATTCAAAACCTCGCTAATTCACGTGTTGTAGACGTAAACAGTTTAAGTACTTTGATGGAGAACTTATCCATCACCGTCAAGGCCACTGAGCCTAGTAAAACTTTGGGAGGATATGGAACTCCTTCAACATTAGTTGCAAAGAATCACATAGTTTATCCTGATGTAAAGGGCATCGAATATGAAATAGATCCTAAATTATTAAATATGATGCCAGAGAATTCCTTTTAGGAGAAGATCATGAAGAGCTGGATCAGTAGAGCTGAATCACCTTCTTGAGCTAGTTATGGAAGACGTCGACTCCCTCACCCTCATGACCTTCCTGAGGTCAGGTCAGGAGGGATCTCGCAGTTAGGCTGTTCTTGTACATCTTGATCTTTCACACTTTCTTGTGGCGAGATTGTCCTAGGACCTCGCAGCATTTGTTCATGGAATCTAATCTAGCATCACCAGCAGGGCCAGATCGGAGATGGAATCGGGTATCCTACCCGACAAGTACATATATGTTAGGTTATTGATGCTTCCAATGCTGAAAGAGATTTCCCCTTGATCGAAGTTGTTTATGCCGATGTTGAGGTACGCCAGGTCGGTTAGCTCATCCACTCACGTCGGAAACCACATGAGTCATTGCTGGCGACTTGGATGTTCTCTAGCACCGTCAACAACGAAAAATCTGGCAGCTCTGCGGTTTGGTAGGTCCATCGAAGGTTCGGTAGTTGAGTGGGGTTCAGCCCTGGATCGTACGGTTCCTAATAATGAAACTGAGTCGAGCTCGAGTGGCTCCACGGAGTACCGAGATGGACGACAAGATTCTTCTTTAAGAGGTTCATGTTCGACACTGAGATCTCGGTGACCGAGCTTCCGTCGCACCGGACGCCTAGGAAGCAACACGGCTAGGTGGCGTTCGTCCATGTGTGAAGATGGAGGTTCAGTTAAGCTGGCCTTGAACTACAGGAGTGCCTCTATCTAGAGATCGGTATTGCAATTTGAGGTCACGGAGAGTGATGAGACTGACTAACGGAGCCATAATAGGATGGAGTTTCAACGGTTGCGGTATGTCCAGTTGTGAGTTTGGCTGTCATGTACTGCCTAGTCAAGGCTGCGTTGGCCTACATGGTCGTGGTCAAGCTAGGTACGGCCATGTCATTCAGCATAGCATGATCGGCTACGAGCATGGCAGCATGTGTAGGTAAACAACAGAAGAGTGCGAATAAATTTAGAAAATCGGATTTAGGCAAACTAATTTGGGAAAATGGAAGTTGTAAACAACCTTGTTGATTTTCTTATGCGAGCAACAATTTCGGACAAGCCTCTTATTTCCGGAGAGTAATTTAGATTGTGAAATTCTTGATTATTTTCATGTTGTCGGCTTCTCTGGACGCGGGGCGGGACGAGGATAATGGCCCACGAACAACCCGACTGGCTGAAGCTCCCCTTTGATCTCCTGGAACCCATCGCACAGAGAAGCCGCGATGCCGTCACGGGAGACGACACGTTTCGCTATGTTTGCCGGACGTGGCGATCTGCGGTGAGACCAGCGGCGGCGCCGCGTCTCTCCTGCTTCATGTCCCTCAGAACGGCGCCGAGCCGCTTGGCGGTTCGAAGTACACGCTCGTATTCCCCTTGCCGCGTGGCTGGTCCATCGTCGTCGACGTCCGCGACGCCTCCTGCCACCTCAAGCACTTGCCCACGGGTGCCACGGCTATGCTGCCAAAGCTCAACGCCGTCCGAGACAGCCTCACGTCCGAGATCGCGCATATGGGGTACGAGCATGGCCCTGAATCTGATCATGAAGAAGCGCCTTTTCCTGATGAAGATAGTGTTAAATGTAGATGGGCTGCAGCCCAATATGGCAGCCCATGTGGTCTACAATTCCTGAAATCTCAAGGCCCATCACGTTGGCAGCTTGGGACAGCCTTTGGGGACAAAGTTTAGTCCACGTCGCGTTTTGTGACTCGAGTTCGAGTTCGAGACACACTCAAGGAAGCCTAAATTTTTGCTTGGTGCACCAACTATGTTGGGTACGTGTCGACCTGCATGTGCATGCTCGCCGCGTGTCCCTGGCTTCCTACGCGTGTCAACGCGGTCGGGTCGGCTTCCTCACAGGATATACAAGGAGACCGATCGGATCTGAAAAAATAGTGCTCTTAGATCTCTCTCGTGAAGTTCCTTTTGTTGTGCTACTCTCTAGTCTTCCCCATCCCGGCGACTGCGTGCACAGCCGTCCAGGAGAGCAGGCCTCCGAAACTCCGTCCGTTGAGATCCTGCACCGGGAGACGGGCGATAAGATTTTTGGAGAGCATCTCGGCGCGACTGCTCGCTGCTGTTCGTCTTCTTCTTCGACGGTTCAGCTGCTTCATCGATAGATCCGACTACACCATGGGCGACATCAACAACTCCCATGGTGGTGGTGGTGCTGCTACTGGTGCGACCTTCCCGGTCGCGATGTACGTGTTTTTCCTCTCCTATCTTGCACTGCTACTTGTTCCATGTTCAGATCTGATGCATGTGCTTAGTCTGATGTGTATGGTTAAGTATGCTTGTGCATCTGTAATGTTGTTTTCGGTAATTAAACTCACACGAAAATTGCCTAATAATCCAACAATCCAAAAACCTTATTTGCTTAGGCAATTTTCACCGTCTGGTTTTGCTGCTGCGCTCAAACCGAGCCCGTTTACGGGTTCTCATTTCAAGAGATGGCAGAATAAAACCCTCTTGTGGCTCACTTCTATGGGCGTGCACCGAGTTGCGGAAGGTACTCCCAGAGGTCCGCTTACTCCTGACGAGGATAAAGCGTTCGGGGATGCCACCGTAATCTTTGTGGGTGCCGTCCTAAGTGTGCTTGGAGACAAGTTGGTTGATGCTTATCTGCACATCCGAAATGGGAAGGAACTGTGGGATGCACTGGACGCTAAGTTTGGTGTTGCCGATGCCGGAGGTGAACTGTATGCTATAGAGCAGTTCAATGACTACATAATGGTTGAGAACCGATCTGTGGTAGAACAGGCTCATGAGATACAGATCATGGCAAAGGAACTTGAGCTCCTCAAGTGTGTGCTACCGGACAAGTTTGTCGCGGGATGCATTGTCGCTAAGCTTCCCCCTTCATGGAGGAACTTTGCCACTTCCCTGAAACATCAGAGGCATGAGTTTTCTGTTGAGAATATCATGGGCTCTCTGGATGTTGAGGAGAAGGCGAGGGCAAAAGACAAACACACTGGAGGAACTGATGGACGTTCTGCTGCCAATATGGTGCAGAAAAATGCCCACAAGTCTATGGGAAAGAACAAGGGAGTCTCCCAGACTACCAACTTCAAGAAGAAGGGGAAAACGGAGAAGAAAGATCCTTGCTGGGTGTGTGGCGAGATAGGCCATTGGGCTAATCGTTGTCCACAACGCAAAGGAAAGAAATGTCAGGCTGGACAGAACTCAAACTCTGTCAGCATGGTCATTGGCAACACAGAGGAAGGAACTACAGGGTATGGTAATGTGTTACCTACCGTTCTTTCGGTGTTTCAGCCCACAGAATGGTGGGTTGATACAGGTGCCAATGTTCATGTGTGTGCTGACATCTCCATGTTTACCTCTTATCAGGCCCGAGGTTCCTCAGTAATGATGGGGAATGAGTTACATGCTACTGTTCGTGGTGTTGGCACGGTAGATCTGAAGTTTATTTCGGGAAAGATCGTGCAACGTACTGAAGAACGTGTTGCATGTCCCTTCTATCAAGAAGAATCTCGTTAGTGGCTCCCGTCTTATGAAAGATGGGTTTAAGTTGGTGTTTGAGTCCAATAAAGTTGTACTGTCTAAGTATGGAACTTTTGTTGGAAAGGGATATGAATGTGAGGGAATGTTTCGCTTCTCTCTAGAAGATTTCTGTGATAATGTTGTGAACCATGTAAGCACTAGTGTTAATGAAACTAATGTTTGGGATTCACGACTTTGTCATGTTAATTTCGGTTGTATGACGTGGCTTGCTGATATGAGTTTAATTCCGAAATTTCTGATGTTTGTGTGCAAGCAAAGCAGCCTCGTGATACGTCTCCAACGTATCTATAATTTCTGATGTTCCATGCTTGTTTTATGACAATACCTACATGTTTTGCTCACACTTTGTAATGATTTTATGCGTTTTCCGGAACTAACCTATTAACAAGATGCCGAAGTGCCAGTTCCTGTTTTCTGCTGTTTTTGGTTCCAGAAAGGTTGTTCGGGCAATATTCTCGGAATTCGATGAAACGAAGACCCAACATCTTATTTTTCCCGGAAGCATCCAGAACACCGAAGGAGAGTCGGAGAGGGGTCAGGGGGGCACCACACAACATGGCGGCGCGGCCCCAGGCCTGGCCGCGCCGGCCTAGTGTGAGGGGGGCCCAGACACCCTCCTGCGCCGCCTCTTCGCCTATTTAAGCCCTTTCGACCTAAAAACGCGATATCAATTGACGAAACACCAGAAAGACTCCAGGGGCGCCGCCGCCATGGCGAAACTCCAATTCGGGGGACAGAAGTCTCTGTTCCGGCACCCTGCCGGGATGGGGAAGTGCCCCCGGAAGCCATCTCCATCAACGCCACCGCCTCCATCATGCTCCGTGAGTAGTTCCCCCATGGACTACGGGTTCTAGCTGTAGCTAGTTGGTACTCTCTCTCCCATGTACTTCAATACAATGATCTCATGAGCTGCCTTACATGATTGAGATTCATCTGATGTAATCGGTGTTGTGTTTGTCGGGATGCGATGGATTGTTACATTATGATTAGTCTATCTATAAAGTTTGTGAAGTTATTGTTGCTGCAATCTTGTTGTGTTTAATGCTTGTCACTAGGGCCCGAGTGGCATGATCTTAGATTTAAGCTCTATACTTATTGCTTAGATTGTATCTACAAGTTGTTTGCACATGTCTATGTCCGGAACCCGAGGCCCCAGAGTGACAACAACTGGGATAACTGGAGGGTAAGGCGTAGGTATGAGGATCACATGTTTTCACCAAGTGTTAATGCTTTGCTCCGGTGCTCTATTAAAAGGAGTACCTTAATTTCCAGTAGATTCCCTAGAGGCCCGGCTGCCACCGGCTGGTAGGACAAAAGATGTTGTACAAGTTTCTCATTGCGAGCACGTATGACTATATATGGAAAACATGCCTACATAATTAATAATCTTGATGTTCTGTCTTAATGCTATTTCAATCCTATCAATTGACCAACTGTAATTTGTTCACCCAACACTTGTTATTGGAGAGTTACCACTAGTGAAGATAGCTAGGAACCCTGGTCCATCTTTCATCATCATATACTCGTTCTACATGTCATTGGAAGTAGTATCAACTATTTTCTGGTGCCATTGCCTCTGTGTTACTATTACTGCTGCTGTGTTACTGTTACTACTGCTCTCATATTACTGCTGCTTTCACATCACCCCTGTTACTAGTGCTTTTCCAGGTGCAGCTGAATTGACAACTCAGTTGTTAAGGCTTATAAGTATTCTTTACCTCCCCTTGTGTCGAATTAATAAATTTGGGTTTTACTTCCCTCGAAGACTGTTGCGATCCCCTATACTTGTGGGTCATCAAGACTATTTTCTGGCGCCGTTGCCGGGGAGGCATAGCTCTACTCATAAGTTCACGTGGGGAGTACACTCTACATCTCTCTCTGTTTTTATTTTGTTTTATTTTGTTTTGCTTAGTTTACTTTTTCCTAGTTTATTTGTGCTTAGTTTATTTTTGTCTAGTATTATTTTGCTTAGTTTACTTTTGTCTAGTTTCTTTTTGTCTTGTTTTACTTTTCTTATATACCCAAAAATCCATAAAAATTTGAAAACCCGAAAAATTAAAAACTGTTGTTATGGGAGAACCCACAACCTATTTGGAGATTATTGAAATATATAATAATTGTAGAGAATCAAGATCGGGTAAAGTCATGAGTGCTGTGATAGAAAAATTGAATACAATTGCTAAAATCTTGCTTAAACGCCATGATATAAACTGTTGCTCTCAACAGGATACTAAACATCTTAAATTTCAATGTGGCTTTAGTGAGGAATTTTTAATTAAGAACTATAATTGTAATAGCTATATTCATTTTGGGTTCGAAGAAGAAGAACAATTTGTTTTGTTTATGGGAGCCTCTGAGATAGAATCCTTCATGGCTAAAAATTATGAAACTTGTGTTGTTTGTAAGGACCTTAAAGATTATGTCTCTTCTATCCTTAATTTTTGCATAGAAAGTTACAGCGATAATCCTTATATCATTCATTATAAAGAGAGACTCATTAATGCACAAGAATGCACTCACAATTTGCAGGAACCAGTGGAAGAAGAAATTGATGAACCTGAAAGCTCATTGGATGAAAAAGAGGAGGAAATTGATGAACCTGAAAGCTCATTGGATGAAAAAGAAGAGGAGAGTGATGAACAAAAGGAGTAACAATGGATTAGCTACCCATGCCAACCTTCTAATGAGAGTAACTCTTTATCTCTTACACTATTTGATTGTCCTCCATGCTTACCAAAGGAGGTTGAATGTTATGTTCCTGTGGATTCTCTTGAAATATTCCCTATGAGTAAAACTTGTGAGAATAATTATGCTACTGTTATCTATGATAATCCATGCTACTTTGATAAATCTTATGATAATTCTTTGTTTGTGCCTGATGTCGAAATGCATGGTACTAAAGAATTTTGCTTAGCAAATGTTTATGATAAATCTCTAGATGATGGTCCTATGTTAGTTGATATTATTAATTGTACTACTAATGAAAATGGGATTGGAGAAGTCTTGAATTTATCTAGGAGTCCCATATCTTTTGAGAACGATCAAGCATCTTGTTATATTATTGATAAAAGTGGGTTTGAAAGTTTTAATCCCATTATTTTTTAGCTTCATAAAAATTATGTGTTTGTGGATCATGAAAAGCATGCTGTATGTGATAGTTATATTGTTGAGTTTGTTCATGAGGCTACTGAAAATTATTATGAGAGAGGAAAATATGGTTGTAGAAATTTGCATGGTACTAAAACACCTCTCTACATGCTGAAAATTTCGAAGTTACTCTTGTTTTATCTTCTTATGCTTGTCACTTTGATCTTCATGAATTTATTTGTGTACAAGATTCCTATGCATAGGAAGTGGGTTAGACTTAAATGTGGTTTGAATTTGCTTTTTGATGCTATCTTTTGCTTCAACTCTCATTTCTTGCGAGTGCATCATTAAAATTGTTGAGCCCATCTTAATGGCTATAAAGAAAGCACTTCTTGGGAGATAACCCATGTGTTTATTTTGCTACTGTTTTGTTGTGTCTTGGAAGTTGTTACTACTGTAGCAACCTCTCCTTATCTTTATTTTATTGCAATGTTGTGCCAAGTGAAGTCTCTAATAGAAGGTTGATGCTAGATTTGGATTTCTGCACAGAAACAGATTTCTTGCTGTCACGAATTTAGGTTTGATTCTCTGTAGGTAACTCATAAAAATCTTCCAATTTACGTGAGTGATCCTCAGATATGTACGCAACTTTCATTAGTTTTGAGTTTTCTGATTTGAGCAAGTTAAGTGCCCAGAAAAATTCGTCTTTACGGACTATTCTGTTTTGACAGATTCTGCCTTTTATTTCGCATTGCCTCTTTTACTGTGTTGGATGGATTTCTTTGTTCCATTAACTTTCAGTAGCCTTGGGAAATGCCCAGAAGTGTTAAGAATGATTGTGTCACCTCTAAACATGTGAATTTTTAATTATGCACTAACCCTCTAATGAAGTTTATGAGAAGTTTGGTGTGAAGGAAGTTTTCAAGGGTCAAGAGAGGAGGATGATATATGATCAAGAAGAGTGAAAAGTCTAAGCTTGGGGATGCCCCCGTGGTTCATCCCTGCATATTTCAAGAAGACTCAAGCGTCTAAGCTTGGGGATGCCCAAGGCATCCCCTTCTTCATCAACAATTTATCAGGTTTCTTCTATTGAAACTATATTTTTATCCGATCACATCTTATGTACTTTACTTGGAGCGTCTGTGTGTTTATTTTTGTTTTGTTTATGTTTGAATAAGATCGGATCCTAGCAATCCTTGTTTGGGAGAGAGACACGCTCCGCTTTTTCATTTGAACACTTGTGTTCTTCACTTTTAATGTTCATGACAAAAGTTGGAAGCTATTGCACTTGTTGTTATTTGGTTGGAAACAGAAAATGCTTCATATTGTATTGGATAATTTGATACTTGGCAATTGTTTTGAGCTCTCAAGTAGATCATGATTAAGCTCTTGCATCATGTAGTGTAAACCTATTAGTGGAGAACTACCATAGAGCTTGTTGAAATTGGTTTGCATGATTGGTCTCTCTAAGGTCTATATATTTTCTGGTAAAAGTGTTTGAGCAACAAGGAAGACAGTGTAGAGTCTTATAATGCTTGCAATATGTTCTTATGTAAGTTTTGCTGTACCGGTTCATACTTGTGTTTGCTTCAAACAACCTTGCTAGCCAAAGCCTTGTACTGAGAGGAAATGCTTCTCGTGCATCCAAAACCTTTAGCCAAAACCTATGCCATGAGTGTCCACCATACCTACCTACTATGTGGTATTTTTCTACCATTCCAAGTAAATACTTCATGTTCTACCTTTAAACAATTCAAAAATTTATCACTCCTTATTTGTGTCAATGTTTTATAGCTCATGAGGAAGTATGTGGTGTTTTATCTTTCAATCTTGTTGGGAAGCTTTCACCAATGGACTAGTGGCTTCATCCGCTTATCCAATAATTTTGCAAAAAGAGCCGGCAACGGGGTTCCCAGCCCCAATTAATTAACTTTCATTAATAATTCTCTTCACATGTTTTGCTCTGATTCATCAGTAAGCAACTTAATTTGGCAAATAGACACTCCTTCATGGTATGTGATTGTTGGAAGGCACCCGAGGATTCATTAGCCATGGCTTGTGAAAGCAAAGGTTGGAAGGAGTGTCACCCAAAAATAAAATAAACTACACTAAAATACATGTGTAAACAAAAGAGAAGAGGGATGATCTACCTTGGTGGTAGAGATAACGTCCTTCATGGGAGCCGCTCTTTGAAAGTCTGCTTGGCAAGGGGGTTAGAGTGCCCACTACCATTCGTTGACAACAACAAACACCTCTCAAAACTTTACTTTTATGCTCTCTATATGATTTCAAAACTTGAAAAGCTCTAGCACATGATTTAATCCCTGCTTCCCTCTGCGAAGGGCCTTTCTTTTACTTTATGTTGAGTCAGTTTACCTACTTCCTTCCATCTTAGAAGCAAACACTTGTGTCAACCGTGCATTGATTCTTACATACTTGCTTATTTGCACTTATTATATTACTTTGTGTTGACAATTATCCATGAGATATGCATTTTGAAAGTTGAAAGCAACCGCTGAAACTTATATCTTCCTTTGTGTTGCTTCAATGCCTTTACTTTGAATCTATTGCTTTATGAGTTAACTCTTATGCAAGACTTTTGATGCTTGTCTTGAAAGTACTATTCATGAAAAGTTTTGCTATATGTATTCTATTTGATTAGCAAACTATAGATCGTTGCCTTGAGTCACTGCATTCATCTCATATGCTTTACAATAGTATGATCAAGGTTATGTAAGTAGCATGTCACTACAGAAATTATTCTTTTTATCGTTTACCTACTCGAGGACGAGTAGGAACTAAGCTTGGGGATGCTGATACGTCTCCAACGTATCTATAATTTCTGATGCTCCATGCTTGTTTTATGACAATACCTACATGTTTTGCTCACACTTTGTAATGATTTTATGCATTTTCTGGAACTAACCTATTAACAAGATGCCGAAGTGTCAGTTCCTGTTTTCTGCTGTTTTTGGTTCCAGAAAGGCTGTTGGGGCAATATTCTCGGAATTCGACGAAACGAAGACCCAACATCTTATTTTTCCCGGAAGCATCCAGAACACCGAAGGAGAGTCGGAGAGGGGCCAGGGGGCCACCACACAACATGGCGGCGCGGCCCCAGGCCTGGCCTCGCCGGCCTAGTGTGAGGGGGGCCCAGGCACCCTCCTGCGCCGCCTCTTCGCCTATTTAAGCCCTTTAGACCTAAAAACGCGATACCAATTGACGAAACTCCAGAAAGACTCCAGGGGCGCCGCCGCCATGGCGAAACTCCAATTCAGGGGACAGAAGTCTCTGTTTCGGCACCCTGCCGGGACGGGGAAATGCCCCCGGAAGCCATCTCCATCAACGCCACCGCCTCCATCATGCTCCGTGAGTAGTTCCCCCATGGACTACGGGTTCTAGTTGTAGCTAGTTGGTACTCTCTCCCATGTACTTCAATACAATGATCTCATGAGCTGCCTTACATGATTGAGATTCATCTGATGTAATCGGTATTGTCTTTGTCGGGATCCGATGGATTGTTACATTATGATTAGTCTATCTATAAAGTTTGTGAAGTTATTGTTGCTGCAATCTTGTTGTGTTTAATGCTTGTCACTAGGGCCCGAGTGGCATGATCTTAGATTTAAGCTCTATACTTATTGCTTAGATTGTATCTACAAGTTGTTTGCACATGTCTATGTCCGGAACCCGAGGCCCCAGAGTGACAACAACTGGGATAACTGGAGGGGAAGGCGTAGGTATGAGGATCACATGTTTTCACCAAGTGTTAATGCTTTGCTCCAGTGCTCTATTAAAAGGAGTACCTTAATTTCCACTAGATTCCCTAGAGGCCCGGCTGCCACCGGCTGGTAGGATAAAAGATGTTGTACAAGTTTCTCATTGCGAGCACGTATGACTATATATGGAAAACATGCCTACATAATTAATAATCTTGATGTTCTGTCTTAATGCTATTTCAATCCTATGAATTGCCCAACTGTAATTTGTTCACCCAACACTTATTATTGGAGAGTTACCACTAGTGAAGATAGCTGGGAACCCCTGTCCATCTTTCATCATCATATACTCGTTCTACATGTCATTGGAAGTAGTATCAACTATTTTCTGGTGTCATTGCCTCTGTGTTACTGTTACTCCTGCTCTCATATTACTGCCGCTTTCACATCACCCCTGTTACTAGTGGTTTTCCAGGTGCAGCTGAATTGACAACTCAGTTGTTAAGGCTTATAAGTATTCTTTACCTCCCCTTGTGTCGAATCAATAAATTTGGGTTTTACTTCCCTCGAAGACTGTTGCGATCCCCTATACTTGTGGGTCATCACCTCGCAAGCCTCACAAGCCTGCGAAGGAAAGAAACTTGGCACCACTAGAGCTCGTGCATTCAGATCTATGTGAAATGAATGGTGAGTTGACAAGAGGTGGAAAGAAATATTTCATGACTTTGATTGATGATTCCACTAGGTACTGTTATGTGTATCTATTGAAAACCAAAGATGAGGCTCTTGATTTCTTTAAAATATATAAGGCTGAAGTTGAGAACCAACTTGAAAGAAAGATAAAAAGGGTTCGGCCCGATCGTGGTGGAGAGTACTTTTCTAATGAGTTCAATTTATTCTGTGCGGAACATGGTATAATCCATGAGAGGACGCCTCCCAATTCCCCACAATCCAATGGGATTGCGGAAAGGAAAAACCGTACTCTAACAGATTTGGTTAACGCCATGTTAGATGTTTCGGGTTTATCCAAGGAATGGTGGGGGAGGCTATATTGACTTCGTGTCATGTCCTAAACCGTGTTCCAACCAAGAATAAAGAGATTACCCCTTATGAGGAATGGGAAAAGAAAAGACCAACACTCTCCTACCTACGAACTTGGGGTTGTTTGGCTAAAGTGAATTTGCCAATCACCAAAAAGCGAAAGCTTGGACCAAAAACCGTGGATTGTGTCTTTCTTGGCTATGCTGCCCATAGCATTGCTTATAGATTTCTTGTGGTGAAATCTGGAGTGGACGACATGAATGTTGGCACCATCTTTGAATCAAGAGATGCTACATTCTTTGAGGATATATTCCCTATGAGAGATATGCATGGCATGTCTGGTTGGGAATCTGATCCAATACATGAAACTCCTATGGAGTCTGATGAGGAATCTGATGATGAGAGTTCAGATTCTGATGAAGATGACAATGAAGCTCCCACAAGGAGTAAGAGACAAAGGACTGCAAAGTCTTTTGGTAATGATTTCATTGTGTATCTTGTGGATGATACTCCCACTACCATTTCAGAAGCTCTCGCATCTCCTGATGCAGACTCATCGGAAGGAAGCGGTTCAAAGCGAGATGGATTCCATCTTGGCTAATGGAACGTGGGAGTTATCTGAGCGTCCTTATGGGTGCAAACCTGTAGGATGTAAATGGGTATTTAAGAAGAAGCTTCGAGCTGATGGTACTATTGAGAAGTACAAAGCTCGGCTTGTGGCCAAAGGCTATACCCAAAAGGAAGGCGAAGATTTCTTCGATACCTACTCACCTGTGGCGAGATTGACCACCATTCGAGTACTACTGTCATTGGCTGCCTCACACGGTCTTCTCGTTCATCAAATGGACGTTAAGACGGCTTTCCTAAATGGAGAGTTGGACGAGGAAATTTACATGGAACAGCCTGATGGTTTTGTACTATAAGGTCAAGAAAGAAAGGTGTGTAAATTAAAGAAATCTTTGTATGGTCTGAAACAAGCACCCAAACAATGGCATGAGAAGTTTGAAAGAACTTTGACATCTGTGGGCTTCGTTGTCAATGAAGCTGACAAATGTGTGTACTACCGCCATGGTGGGGTGAGGGAGTTGTCCTATGCTTGTATGTGGATGACATACTAATTTTTGGGACAAGTCTCAAAGTGATTGAGGAGGTAAAAACCTTCTTATCTCAGTGTTTCGAGATGAAAGATCTTGGAGAAGCTGATGTTATATTGAACATCAAGCTATTGAGAGATGGGAATAATTGGATTACACTTGTGCAATCTCATTATGTTGAGAAGGTGTTGAGTAGATTTGGCTATGCTGATTGTAAATATTCTCTCACACCTTATGATCCTAGTGTCTTGCTTCGAAAGAATGAAAAGGCAACTAAAGATCAATTGAGATACTCTCAAATAATTGGTTCACTCATGTATTTAGCTTGCGCTACGAGGCCTGATATCTCGTTTGCTGTGTGCAAACTTAGCCGGTTTGTGGCCAACCCGGGAGATGATCATTGGCATGCTCTTGAGAGAGTAATGCGCTATCTAAAGGGAACCATGAGTTATGGAATTCATTATACCGGGTATCCAAGAGGACTTGAAGGGTATAGTGATTCCAATTGGATTTCTGATGCTAAGATGAAGGCCACAAGTGGATATGTTTTCACTCTTGGTGGTGGCGCTGTTTCCTGGAAGTCTTGCAAGCAGACCATCTTAATGAGGTCAACTATGGAAGTAGAACTCACAGCATTAGATACAGCTACTGTCGAAGCGGAATGGCTTCGTGAGCTCTTGATGGACTTGCCTATGGTTGAAAAACCAATACCGGCCATCCTTATGAACTGTGACAATCAAACTGTGATTATCAAAGTGAAAAGTTCTAAGGATAATATGAAAAGTTCCAAACATATCAAGAGGAGACTGAAGTCTGTCACAAAACTGAAGAACTCGGAGTGATAGCATTGAATTATGTCCAAAGTGCTAAAATCTGGCAGATCCTTTCACAAAAGGACTATCAAGAATCATGATAGACCTTGCATCGAGGGAGATGGGTTTGAGACCCACTTGAGTTGCTGAGGGGGTAACCCAACCTATGTGATCGGAAATTCCGTGAACTAGGATCTGGGAAAACAAACCGGAGCAACTGAGTTGAGAGAAAATTTAATACTCCCACTCTGCTGCAGATGCAATTCTCTCATAGCTACTGTAAGGCAGGTTGACAATGTCTTAATGTGTTCTGAGTGGCTCTTGATGAGCGAAGACGCTATCCTACAGGGCGATCTTTTGAAGAACACACCTATATGAGTGACACTACTGGTCATAGTGTGGGAGATTTGGGTGAATCTCTAGTAAGCTCATGAAAGGCCGAGGAGTATGACTTATAAGCTCCACCCGAGGGGAAGGCTATGGTAGCCTAGTACCGTGCCGACATTGAGGAAACTTGCTGCACAAAGACTGACAATTCGAGGCATAGTCCATTGTTCAGTTGTAGTCAAGCGTAACTCCTTGTCTAGGTGGAAGTTCAACTTAACAGTCTCCACTGAAGTGCAGGTATATTAAACAGCGAATGGAACTAATGTGTCATCTGATGTGCATATGAGATCTGGTGGGGGATTGTTAAATGTAAATGGGCTGCAACCCAATATGGCAGCCCATGTGGTCTACAATTCCTGAAATCTCAAGGCCTATCACGTTGGCAGCTTGGGACAGCCTTTGGGAACAAAGTTTAGTCCACGTCGCGTTTCGTGACTCGAATTCGAGTTCGAGACACACTCAAGGAAGCCTAAATTTTTCCTTGGTGCACCAACTGTGTTGGGTACGTGTCGACCTGCATGTGCATGCTCGCCGCGTGTCCCTGGCTTCCTACGCGTGTCAACGCAGTCGGGTCGGCTTCCTCCCAGGATATACAAGGAGACCGATCAGATCTGAAAAAATAGTGCTCTTAGATCTCTCTCTCGTGAAGTTCCTTTTGTTGTGCTACTCTCTAGTCTTCCCCATCCCGGCGACTGCGTGCACAGCCGTCCAGGAGAGCAGGCCTCCGAAACTCCGTCCGTTGAGATCCTGCACCGAGAGACAGGCGATAAGGTTTTTGGGGAGCGTCTCGGCGTGACTGCTCGCTGCTGTTCGTCTTCTTCTTCGACGGTTCAGCTGCTTCATCGACAGATCCGACTACACCATGGGCAACATCAACAACTCCCATGGTGGTGGTGGTGCTGCTACTGGTGCGACCTTCCCGGTCGCGATGTACGTGTTTTTCCTCTCTTATCTTGCACTGCTACTTGTTCCATGTTCAGATCTGATGCATGTGCTTAGTCTGATGTGTATGGTTAAGTATGCTTGTGCATCCGTAATGTTGTTTTCGGTAATTAAACTCACACGAAAATTGCCTAATAATCCAACAGATAGTTCGTCCTCCACTGAGAAAGAAGCGCCTTTTCCCGACGAGGATAGTTCGTCCTCCACAGAGGAAGAAGTGCCTTGCACGGAGGAGGATAATAGTGGGCGCGGAGATCCCGACGACGAAGCGCACGGCGCACGACGGCAGGGCGTCCGGCGATGACTGGCACTGGCGGTACAAGCTCAAGATCGAATTCCTATCCTTGGAGTGGTTGTGCGAGACCTACCTCAACCTCTCGGATGTGTTCAACTTCGCACTCCATGTCCCTCTGGCCGGTACTCCGGCAGCAAGCACGGACGGCATGGTGATGATAATGTATCACATGGTGCATGGACATACAGGGATGGTTTTCTGCCGAGCGGGAGACACGGCCTGGACGAAGATAGAAAACCCTAATTCTCTTATTTTCAGCTTCACCGACTTCGCCTACTTCGAGGGCAAGATGCTAGCCCTGGACGATAATGGTGTCACGCTGGTGTTCGATGCTAAGACACTCCAGCTCCTCGACCAGGTCGGCGTGCCCCTGGAAACAGGGTATGTTGCCTCCAAGTATACTAACTTAGGCTTTACTCCAAGCGAATTCCATTACCTACGGCTTATTGCATTGCCGAGCAAGGTGCTTTTGGTCAGAATATGTGTCAAGTCAACCAAGCCGGAGGGCTTCGACGTCTTTGAGTTATCGTCGGGGTCTCAGGAAGATGACACCGGGCATATATGGCGCAAGGTGACCGGGGACGACATCGGTGACAACCACGAGTTATTTCTGGACTGCTACCACGGTACCTTCAGATACGCTCGCGACGGCAGGGGAACACGGATTTATTTTCATAATGACTTCTCAGATCCAATTGGTAGCGGTGCGGCTTACTGCTACAACATGCAGGAGGACAAGCTAGAACGTGTTTACATGACATCAAAAGACAAGGGTTGCATATATTCAACTAGGGCTAGTTGGTATGTTCCAACTAATTAATAGCTCGTCTCCAAAGCCTATGCCTCTAGATTGGATCCGATAGCTCATAGGATCTTATCCCCCAATCAAACTGCCTTTATAAAAGGTAGAAACATCCTAGATGGCCCGCTGGCATTGCTGGAAATCATCCACGACTTGAGGAAGAGAAAGCACAATGGGGTGCTGCTCAAACTTGACTTCGAAAAGGCCTACGACAGAGTGAATTGGGACTTCCTGGGGGAAGTACTACGTTGCAAAGGTTTCGACGAAGGCTACATCCATAGGATTACACAACTTGTCTCCGGGGGACAAACTGCTATCTCAATCAATGGTGAAGTGGGGCCGTTTTTCAGGAATAAGAGAGGGGTTCGACAGGGAGATCCCCTCTCACCGCTGCTGTTCAACTTCATTGGCGAGGCCTTGTCGGGTATTCTCACTGCTGCTGCCAAGGCCGGACACATACACGGTCTGGCTCCGCACCTTCTGCCCGGGGGCGTCTCCCACCTTCAGTACGCAGACGACACGCTCATCCTCATCCAGGGTTCCGATGAGGATATTGCCAATCTCAAATTTCTTCTGATGTGTTTTGAGGATATGTCTGGGCTCAAGATCAATTACCACAAAAGCGAGGTGTTTGTGATGGGACAGAGGTTCGAGGAGCGAACGGATATCGCTAACAAGCTAAACTGCAAGCTAGGCACCTTCCCCTTCATTTACCTGGGCCTCCCTATCTCGGACAGGAAACTTACCCTGGAACAGTGGCTCTTTTTGGTGAGGAAACTCGCCATCAAAATAGAACCGTGGCTGGGAAGGTTGATGTCGTCAGGGGGACGACTCATCCTCTCCAATGCGTGCCTAGATAATCTTCCAATGTTTGCAATGGGTCTGTTCCTCCTCCATGACGGGATTCATGCGAGGTTCGACTCGCACCGCTCTAAGTTCTTTTGGGAAGGCGCGGGACCAAAAAGGAAGTACCATCTTGTGAACTGGCCAACTGTGTGCAGACCTAAGGAAGTGGGAGGTCTAGGGTTGCTCAATACCAAAAAGATGAATTTGGCGCTTCTTCTGAAATGGATTTGGAGGCTCTATCAGGATGAGGACACGATATGGGCACGTATCCTTCGTGCTAAGTATGCGGACGCCTCCGACCTGTTTGCGGGCTCAGGTCAGGGAGGGTCACCCTTCTGGAAAAGCCTCCACAAGATCAAGCATCTGTTCAAGGCTGGTGCAAAGCACAAGGTGCGGAACGGCATTAGAACCAGTTTCTGGAAGGACTGGTGGTGGGGGAGGGGCCCCCTCCTAGAATCCTTCCCTCTGCTGTATGCCATCTGTGACAACCAAGATATTGCGGTTGCTGACGCGATCTACCAAGACTCTCTGCAAGTTCGCTTCCGTCGTTCTCTTGATCCAGAGGGTCTGCGGCAATGGGTCGAGCTTCAACATACCATGGCTGAAGTTAATCTCACCGAGGGTCAAGACCAGATTTCCTGGCACCTGGAACAGTCCGGATCCTACTCAGTGAAATCCATGTACTCGATGCTATCGCGGGGCACGTCTATTGCCCACTTCAAAGACATGTGGGAAGCCCCGGTTCCGCTCAAAATCAAAATCTTCTCCTGGCAGCTAGCGCTTGATAAGCTACCTTCGGGGTTACAGATTCTTGCTCGCCACGGTCCGTCCAATGGGCTCTGTCCCCTGTGCGGGGCGCCAGAGGATGCTAGCCATATCTTCTTCTCCTGCTCCTTGGCGATTTTTGCGTGGTCAGTTACGCGCCAGATGCTCGGGTGCAACTGGTGCCCCACCAACTTTGCCCAATTTCACGACATTCTGTCTAGCTTCTCGGGTTACCCCAGAAGATTGCTGTGGATCCTATTCCTTGCCCAATCTTGGGCTTTGTGGAATGTGCGCAATAAACTTGCCATTGAAAAGAAAACTATTGCTAACCCAGCTGACATTATTTTCAAAATCATCATTTTTTTGCAGCTGTGGAGCCTAAAATGCAAGTCAAGAGAAAAGGAGGGCTTAAGCTGGATGGCACGCGAGCTAAGGGAGCTGTACGCGGCGCTCAAGCCAACGCCGCCGTGAAGGAGTAGGCCGTACCACGGAACGGGTACCTGGACGGTCAAGACGGCGGGGAGCCTTGCTGTGGTCTTCTGTTGCTTTTCCGTTGTTATCGTTGGAACTTATTATCGTAGGCGCTTCGTTATGTGTGGCCAAGCTGTAATGCCCAGCAGTTGTATCTGAATTGTTACCTTCGTGGCTTTATTAATTTAAAGTCGGGCAATTGTTTGCCTATTATCTAAAAAAAACTAATTAATAGCTAGTTATATAGAAGATTTAATTATAGTAGTTAGACAATTTTGTTATCACGATTCTGGTTATGCAAGCTTTAGTTGTAGTAGACAACTTTGTTATCTCGATGCAGCTGGTCATATTTTTCCAAGCTAGTCAGCCTTTTCTTGATAAAGGAACCATATTAATATCAAGAGGATATCAATTACATATGGATTCTGCAAATTTTCCATTAGCTAGAACTAGGAAACAGGCCCGTGCGTTGCAGCGGGAGAGAAAAATATATGTATGCTTGCCGATTGCATAGAGCCAATAACATGTGTGAGCATTGCCGACTGTTCACACCACTAGCAACTGCCTCTAGGCCCAAACGTTCCCTTTCGGCAGAAACAGTGTGGCGAACGCATCGACGTCCGGGCACGCGTGATGGCGGAGCAGGGTCCATGGGGTCTGGTGGTTTGGATGCACCTAGTTGGGCCGCACATGTAGGAGGTTGCTCGAGGACCTATGGTCGCCGGACCGACCGGTGGCAACCACCGCAGCTGCGGCGCTATGATTCATGGCAGAGTATATGAAAGAATGAAAATAGAGCGGCTCGAATAGTGATTTAAATTTTTTTTGGCCACATATAAACATAAGTACAAGCGTAGAAAGAAGTATCTAAAAAATAATATGCAAGACTACATAATCTATTGGCAAACAAACTTATCATAGGTAGGCAATTTTGGGTCCATGGGGTCTGGTGGTTTGGATGCACCTAGTTGCGCCGCACATGTAGGAGGTTGCTCGAGGACCTATGGTCGCCGGACAGACCGGTGGCAACCACCGCAGCTGCGGCGCTATGATTCATGGCAGAGTATATGAAAGAATGAAAATAGACCTCGAATAGTGATTTAATTTTTTTTTGGCCACATATAAACATAAGTACAAGCGTAGAAATAAGTATCTAAAAAATAATATGCAAGACTACATAATCTATTGGCAAACAAACTTATCATAGGTAGGCAATTTTTCTAATTTGCATTTTTTTAGCCTTTGAAATCCAGTGAATACTTCCATTTGTAAAAAGAAAAAATAGGCAAGATTCTTAAGTGGTGAGCCGGTCGGTCCAGAGCCCCAGACTGGCCATGGGCAAGCAGCCAGCCCACCTTAACTCGTGGCGCTCACGACCTAGCAGGTTTCCGCTAGCGCGCCGCCGCACGCGTCGTGTTTCCTCGTCGGCCGGCCTTCGTTCCACAGGTAAATTCCTTCGCTCCTCCGGCTTAGAGCCGCGTTTCCTCCCCCCTCCTTCGGCTTCCTGTTCTTGGCCTGGGCGAGCCCACCGGGCTCTATCCGTCCCAACACTGCGGATGTCCTCAATACGTGCACCAATATGCGTCTATTTCAACCGGTGGAATTCTCTATAAGGATCCGAGGTGGGACTAATACCAAGAATGTAAGAAGGCGCCAGACGAAAAGGAATCGATCGGTTCCGTGCATCTGGTTGTCATGAATTAGCCCGATTGAGATGGAATTGGGCCGTTCGTTCGTCTCTCCTGGCAGCTTTGCGCGAGCCTTCGTTCCTTCACCCTTGGATGGACACAACAGAACAACCCAACCGGTATCTAGGATGGCAATTGTGCAGTAATATGTAGTTTGGTGGGAGGCAAAACGGTATAATAAAAAATTGGACGAAAATTTTGGCAGAAACCTTAGCTCCTTTATTATTAGGTATATAGGTATATAGACTAGTACTTGAGCTTGCTTCACAAATGCTTTTTCTGACAACTTAATGTAGACATCTTGAGCTTCCTTGCAGGTTACACTAAATATGTTTCATAATTGCTTTAGTGTCATAAAATCTGAATTGTCTTTCATTGTGGAGATTATTGCTTTAGCATCATAGAATGGAGGATCTCATCTTCCTCCCATGTGTTCCTCTCTTCTCCTACTCTTTATCTCCGATTCTTCTCCCTTATTTCTACTTGTATCCTCAAATTAGCTACATAAATCCCTATAGTCTACTACAACGAAGTGGGTTCGTTACATTATGGTATCAAAGACATATACCCACCCTTACACCACCTCAACTATGATATCCGTTACAGAGAGAGATGATGACCGATGTGCAGTGGCATGCGATGTCAGATTAGGAGAAAGATCTATCGGAAATGAAGTATGTGCTAGTGGAGGAACGGTTTGCTTGCATAGAATATATGTTGAGGTGGTTTTCTTGTGCCCGAAGAGAACAGTGGCAGTCGGAAATGCTGGAAGAAGTGCTCAACTATGGAGGCCCAACTTCCGCTCCTGACTCGTCCGCACGACATGCTAGTCCCGACACTAACCTTGCCATTACCATCTAGGTGTTCGACCGAGGGCAATACCGCCGGCAATCGTAGATGTCATCCCAGAGCTCGTTGCAACCAGAACAGACGAGGGAAGACTCCATTGCCTGCTTCTGGGTAGGTTCTAGCCTTCTAGGTTCTCAACCTGCCTGCTTGATCATCAAAGCTCCAAACCTGGGCTTGCTCCAAATAGCTAGGAGCATCTCCATCTCCAGTCGCGTCCCCCAAAGCGCCCCCAAAGAGATTTGGGGCGCGCCGGACAAAAAAACCGTTCCAGCCACGTCCCCCAAAGCCCCTTTTTGTCCGGCGCGCCCCCATACGGTGTCCGGCGCCCCGAGCCCGTCCCCGTCCCACAGAGGACGCACCGGGGACGCCGGACACAACGAAAAGCGCGACGGGGAGTGGCGGGGCCGACCCGTCAGCGGCACAGGGAAAATTCGTCGCACACTCCCGCCAAATCCCGCCGCTCCCGCCAAATCGCGCCTATACCGCCGCGCATTTCAGGCCTCCCAAAACATATCCCGCCGCCGATTCATTTCTCCTATCCCGCCGTCCACCCGCCGTCCACCCACCAGCGCTACCCTCTCCACATGGCGCCGCCGACAGCCCCCAAAAAGATGGCGAAGAAAGCGGCCAAGAAGCCGCCGGGCAATGGGACGAAAGGTGCGACAGCGCCGTTCGCGAGGCCGCGGAAGGCGCCGGCTTTGAAGAAGAAGCCTGAAGGATGGACCGACGATCAATGGCAGCAAGATTGCCTGCGCCGGAAGCTATCGACGGCGGAGCGGAAAGGACGGAGGGCGGCGGAGCTGGAGAAGAAGGCTCTGGCGGCGCGCCAGAACCAGCACATACTGGCCGGGTGCCTCGCCGCCACCAACGCGAGCCCATATAGTACGAACGTGCCGGTGTACGTTCCGGGAGTCTTCTCTCCGTCGTCATCCGCCTTCTACAACGACGGCCCCTCCGGCACTCCCGGGTGCGTGACGCCTAACTTGTCGCCGCACTACCAGGATGCGCTGCCGCACGGCGGCTTCAACCCCAACAACCTCTACTCCCCGGCGTACGAGCAGCGCGAGCCAGGACCCGTTCCGGACGGCGGCCCTTTCACCGGCCGCAGGGGTCCGCTCGAATACGACGGTGCCGGTGCTGAGGAGGACGACGGGGGCGAGGAGGAGGACGACGAGGAAGAGGACGGGGTGGAGGACGACGAGGAGGACGACGATGAGGACGAAGAGGGCGGCGAGGAAGAGGACGACGAGGGTGCCGGTGACGATGATCTCGTGGAGGTAGACGCGGACGGCGTGAGGACGAAGAAGAAGAAGAAGGCGTCGGGCACACGAGGCCCGAAGTGGACGCCTCTGGAAGATCTTTGTCTGTGCGAGTCATGGACGACGGTGAGCCATGACTCCATCATCGGCGCCAACCAAAAAATTTGGGAAGTATTGGGCGAGGATCAAGGCCGAGTTCGATGAGCGCAAGCTCATCAACAGCGAGTACAAGAAAGTGCCAATGAAGAGGAGCCAGAAGGCAATGTCGACGCGATGGGCCATCATCCAGGCGTCGGTGAACTCCTTCCATGGGTACCATCAGGAATTAATAGACGCCAGAGGCGACAGCGCCGCCGACGTCGCCCAACTGGTACGACTCTTTCTTCCATAATCCGTAGCGCCTACATTGTGTTCGATGAAATGACTCTGCTTCTTTTGGTTAGTTTGATAGGGCCATGGAATTGTACTCGAGGTACTCGGAAGGTCACAAGTCTTTCGTGCTCATGCATTGCTATGGCAAGCTCAAAATGAATGAGAAATGGCGGTTGACGCGCTTGTCGCTGTCCAAGGGGAAGGACGCCATTTATCTGGACGCGCCGCTGGCAACTTCGACAGGGCGTCCTACTGGCAACAAGGCTGCCAAGGCCGCCTTGGCCGATGCTGCGTCGTCTGAGAAGACGCAGGCGTCGATCACGAAATGCCTCGCCGACGTCTCCTCGACCTTTATCGCCCGCGACAAGAAGGCCGACCAAAGGTGGGCCGAGCTGCTCAAGAGGCAAGAGGAGAAGCTGGAGCTCAAGAAACGCAGGGACGGCATGTCCCTGCTGAGAACGTCGACAGAGGGAATGTCTCCCCAGACGCGAGCGGCGCACAACTTCTTCAAAGGCCAGATCCTCGACGACATCGAAGCCAAAATGGCGGCGGCGGACGCGGCGGCCCTGGCAGCGGCATCGGCGGCAGCGGCAGCGCAACAAGAGCAGGCTGGTGACGCGTCTTCTACTGCTACACCTGCGTCGGCGATGGAGCAGACGCACCATGCACAGCAACAGGCAGATCGCGACGAGGTCATCGTGCTCGACGGGCCTGCGTCGACTCAGGATACGACGGCGTCGCCCAACCCCTTCCCTTTCTTCTAATTTGCATGCACCACGGGTCTGTAATATGATTGCGCGCCCAGTACTTTGATCGATCGCCGCTACTCTGATCGCGACGAATCGGCGGGAACGATCTCTTTTGAATGCATCTATTTGAATTTCTGGTTGGGGGCGACGTTTGGGGGACGCGGTTGGGGAGCGACGTCCCCCAAAGGCGGCACGAACAAAACACGTCCCCCAAACGCTCGATCCGGCGCCGTTTGGGGGACGGTTTGGGGGACGCGACTGGAGATGCTCTAGGCCAACAAAATACTTCCCAATGACCAGTTGAACAGATTTTACCATGCTATATGAAAAGGTACACAAATGACAAAATATTGCCAACAACACTGCATATCGGTTTATTCTATAGTGAGAAAACAACATAAGAGTAGATCTGTAGATCTGCTTCAAGTTTTCTTCTGTCTAGTCAAGCCCCTTTGTAATGTCCCAGGTTTAGAGACGATCGAGGGGTAGATTTTAGAAAGGGATGTGCATTGCATGGTAAATTATGGGGAAATTTCGCGCTTTTAAAACAAAACTGCATCGAAGAGGGACAGGTTTCTCTCTCGACATCCTACAGGGTTAGGGTTTCGAGAGTGCGATGAACTTGTTCCTACTTGTCTAAATTAGGGTTTTGAGAAGAGAGAAGTGGAATTGCATTGAAATTATAAGTTGCATGATTGAATTACAAGTTAAGTTGTTTGAATGAATTCAAACTAAAATTTGAATTTGAACTTCAAATTCAAACATCAAATGGTTATCACATAATTCAAATTTGAGATAATTTAACAAACAAATATCATTAATCAGGATTGTTAATAATACAACAATTATGTAAAGCTCATTAAGGAAAATGGGAGCTTTATTGATAATCACACAAGATACAATGTCTTTACAATATTCAGAATTGAATTATGGAATTACAACACATTACAAGAATTGAATAAATAGAAAAGGAAAAAGGAAAATTACAAGTTATTTAAATGTCCTAAACTACATTGTTGATCATCATGTAATTCTTGATCAAGATGATCTTGAGTTCATCTTGAGCATCTTCTTGATTCCTGCACACACACACACAACAATCAGAACATTAAGCCAAGTGGCAAAGCCACTTGGCAGGTTAGCAAATATTACAAAGAGTGGATATGATCAAGCTGCCGAGCTGATCCATCCCACCAGCCCAAGTCCCAAGTCACACACACACAGGCAGCACACAAGGCCTGCTGCATGTATAACACACACACAGTGAGTCACCAGGGTAAGATGTGGTGCTGTCGACCAAAGAAGCCATGGCTGGCCATATAAAAGCTTTTCACAGCCAAAACCCTAGTCACTTGATTCATCCATCGACAGAACTGCACTGGTAAGCCACCAAGAACACCAAGAACAGCTTGAAAAGGAAGAACAGCTTCACTGTTCAACCTACTCCATAACACCACTGAATTAAAGCAAGCTTCATCAAGCTCACAAGGAGGAGCAGGGCAAGCCAAACAAACCACCAGAAGCAAAACCTCTACATCAACTGAAATTCTTGGAGCTGGAGTGAGGTATACCAATCATCATGAACAAACCAGATGGTTTTGTTCATAAATAAGCATATGCACCAATCACACAGAAGCAAAAAGGGTATGAAACCCTGGATGTATCATCACTTGGTTGCTAAACCAATTGGTGCCAGCAAATACAACTAAGGCTAGAAGGAAATCTAACCAGGGAACACTGGTTGTGAAGTGTCACAACCAGAGAAATCCAACATGGAATTAGTCCTATGTAGCCATCCAGATCCACCAAGCACCTAATAGTCTAGCTAAACCATCAGATTGATAGGCAGTAGGTGCCTATCTTGTTTATCAACACCAAAGCTACTGGTAATTCACCAAGTGATTAGCCAGTGAGCATCTATTCATCACAGAAAGCCAACATAGATGGGAGCTACCCTAACAGCAATGATTTACTGTCAGGGCTACCTCAACCACATCACAAAACCCCACAGTTAAGCTCAGCACATCTATCATTACCCAGATGGGTTCAAAAGGGAGCCAGGGTACCCAACAGAAGTTGGCATCCCTCTAGCTCTACTAAATTAACTCATATAATCATCACTGCAAGGCAGTTCACATCATTTATCTACCCAATTAAGCAAGATAACAGAGATAAATGAATTACACAAGTAACCACTGCACCAGAACCTTGCACATGATCCAGAGGATCACTGCAAGCAACAGATAATGCTTGAGTAAGCAATAAATCTCACTAGCACAAGTGTATGTGTCCCACAGATACCAGAATGAGCACCAGATAGGCACTGCCAGAAGCATAACAACTAATCATCAAGCAGATGTTGATCATAGGCTCACCAGAGCTTACTAACACATGATACAGATGGCTATAAGCAAGCATAGCACCAGAAATGGACTAGCCACTGAAGATTCACACCCAAGCCTTAACTGAATAAACAGATACTAAAGTAATAATCATATGATTGTATCCAGAAGCACATCTAAGGCTTGATGAACCACTGGATCTTGCTAAACAAATAAAGCATTTATCACTGATCACAGAATCATACAGTTAAGCCAACAGCAATGCTCAGATGAGCATGCCCATGAATTAGAGCACAAGAACTAGCCACAGAAGCTCAGGCACTTGCAAATTTGCAAAAATTGCATACTGCAATTAAGCCATTGAAGCATATATGAATACACATGAGTGTCAGGCAAGCATAGAAACAAGAACAGAGGCACAGGTAAGATTGCTATCAAGTAATGCAAGCTTCCACAGGCACATAGCTTAGCAATCTTGCACAGCAGCACAAGCAGCACATCAGCATAAGCAGCATAGCAGCACACGCAGCACAGCAGCAGCGCAGCAGCAGTAAGCACGGCCACAGAGCAGCATAAGCACAAGGAACAGCAAGAAATGGCCAGAGCTAGAGGATGAAGAGAAGAGCAGGCAAGAAGAAGAGAGAGGAGGGGATCAGAGGAGGCGTGTACCTGGAGCAGAGCACCGGCGTGCCATGGCGGCACGGCGGCACAGGCCACCACGGCAGCGCCAAGCCGCGCCTGGCCTGGCGTCGCCGAACAAGGGCGCTCCAGCACCGCCACGGCTCCTGGATCGACGGCGGGCGACGAAGCGCCATGAATCGCCACGGCCAGGGTCGCAGGCGAGATGAGGACGCGCGAGGACGAGGGAGAAGACCAAATCAGCGCGGACCACCGTGTTCACCATCGAGTAGCGGATCAGATCCACCTGATCTCGCCGGCGGCGACGGCCGGAGCTGGCCGGAACAAATCAGAGAAGACGGCGGCGACGAGAATCGCCAGAGCTCGTTAGGGTTAGGGTTCGGTCGCGCGCGAGAGGGAGAGGGAGAGAGTGAGTGGGTTGGGCCGGACCAGGTGGGTCGGCCAACCTAACCCGTTGGGCCACCTTACAGGTGGGGCCCAAGGGCAATTTGGTCTTTTCATAAATCCATTAAAACCAGAAACTTTGAAAATCAATAGTAAATGTTTAATAGCTCTAAAAAATAATTAAAATATGAATTCTAATTAGCATAAAATTCTCTATCTAAATAAAATACCAAAGAGAATTTTTGAAGACAATTAAGAATAAATCTTAATTTGATGATTTAAATAATAACTTAAAATCACACATATTATTTTCTATAAAGAAAATAAGTCCATTAATGCATTTGGACTTTAAAAACATCTTGACAATATTTCAAGATTGTATTTACCCTAAGATAAGTATCTCCAAATTGTTCTTAGTAATTACCTCTCACATAAAATAATAAGACATCGGAAAGGGGGGAACAAACCCTAAAAATGGAAAACATGCATAATTGCTTCTTTAACCATTGCCCTTATCGGACAATGATGCTATTTTTCAGAGACAGAGGACAAGGGTCAGTCCACACCATCCAACTGCAAAACTTTGCAGTGTTCAGGCAAGTTCATCACTTGCTCATGTCATTTGAGTATCTCTATCAAATTACTTGCAAAGTACTATGGTTATCACTATTGCATAAAAACCAAAACCACTACTTTCATAACTATGAATATGACTATGTGGTGGGCAATGGAACCATGGATTGTGTTGATATGGTGAAGGTTCCATTGCAAGGGTTTATATCCATCTAGGATTAAACAACAAATGTCGCCAGTGATTCTTGTGCCGTAATAACCGTGTTAACCATAAGATCTGAAATGGGACGAACTAGTCAATCGTATTTCCACCTCTTGTACATCAACGGATGCGCTTACCGTAGCAGTTGTATCTTGCGGAGCAACTTGTGGGTGGGGAACCCATTCTAAGTCCCCACGGTTATGCTGTGCATACCGTAGCGGTTGCGGCTTGCGGAACAACTTGAGGGTGGGGATCCCACTCTAATTCCCCACGGTAATGTGGTCTATGATGGGTTGCAGCTACCGGCGAAGGAGTTTGGTTCGATCCCAGACTGTTGTCGTGGTCGGGGTCCATCCTTAAATGGTGTAAGTGGACCGACGAGGACCCAGGGTCGGGGTTTGCAACAAAGGGTGGGTGTGCGAGGTAGCGGAGGAATATGATTGGCTATGACCTTATACCGGGCCTCACACCGAAGGAAGTGTGGACGGGAAAGCTGCCCGGTTGGCACCAAGGTTAAGATCTCTTATGGGTAAAGCAACACACCTCTGCAGAGTGTAAAGAACCGTGACCTGTCACTCCCTGTTCCGGGATATGGAACTGCGAACGCGGCCGGAAAGGAGCTCCATGAAGTTCTAGTAAACCGGTGAAGGCTGACGGACATAGCTCTTTGAAATAAAAGCAATCTCTTGAAGAAATGTTTATCAAAACCTGCATTGGTATTAGACTTTCTGGTCTAATATCGTAGATAGTGCATTAAACACCTCTTATCTATAATGAACTTGTTGAGTACGCTCGTACTCATCCCAATCTTAAATCCCTTGCTTAGATTGTCTGAATCGTCTGGAGGAGCCGAGATCATCGGCTATGAAGAACCAGACCTCTCTGGAGGTATTGAAGGCGTAGACTACCTCATCGTCTACGGATCCGGGGAGGCTTCCGGAGGAGATCAAGCCTAAACATCTCGAGTAGTAGCGCCGAGCAGCCCGAACTCTTAATACTAGCTGCTCGTGAATAAATGTATAACTTGATGAGACAGCTATATTGTAGGCTAAGTTGGGTTCGCCTCGAACCCAGGAGTATTCCTCTTAGGACCCAAGAGGATGCTCCGAGACAATATGTGTATCATGTTTGTAATATTAATGGAATGAGTTATGGACCTGCTATGTTCTGTTGTACTACTCTGAGGGATGTAATATTTGCGGAATGGTACTTCGTGAATGTTATATCAACGACTGGCATACTACAACATGCAGTGGTATGCAGGGTCATCACAGTTGGTATCAGAGCAAAAGCTTTGACCTTAGGTTGGAACCTAGTAAATGGGACGAAACGTTAGGAGTCAAATAGGATTAGTAAAGAATTCTCTAAAAATATGGTGTATATTCACTTGAGAATAAAACAATCATATCTTTTAGTGCGATAATTCTTTATTATCTCTATTATGATGCATAATTACTAATCTTATATATTCTTTCTATTCTACAGCCAACAATGGCAAGTTCACGTCCGGGACGAAACGTGAAGGTGTTGGATTCCACACTGAGTGAATATGAAGGAGGACTCGCAGATATACTTCGTGCAATGTTACTTGAATTTGGGTGTGATCCCCAGATCCAAGTAAAGAAATACTGGTTCTACGATGGACCAGTGTTGGCCAAGTGTAGGGTAGGACTGCGACTTCCCGAATCTTTGGGAATGAGCGTAGTAATGCCAGCAGGTGAAGCCAGAACTATTAACACAGCCTACCATATAGCAGTTATGAGAGCCATTACTGATATCCGGGAACATAAGACGAAAGCGCTTATTGGTTCCGAGTTTAGCCACATTCCACACTTAGAAGAGGAAGATGACCCTATGCTTAATCACTTCAAGTTTGCGAAACGCAAACCAGCAGAAGCCGCAAAGTATATGGACAATAGCCGCAACCTACTATCATTATTCTTTCAATTGAACCGACATCTGTCGGGAGCAATTGATACAATGCTGGAAGAGTTTACGGAACCCAAAGAGGAGGCGAAAGGGAAGGAACCAGTGGTGGATGAGGTACACACACCAGTTTATTCAGCTGGTGATTACATTAGTATTGACTATCCCGAACAGCAAACCACACCCATTACACCTAGGTACTATCCTAGTAGCTCCTATAAGGGATATGAGGGTGGAGAGGAATCTGGGAACCATCAGCGTTCCGAGACACCTATAGAGAACTCAACAGGTTGGCGTTGGGGGTCAGACACAGGAAACTCTAGCAATCCAGTCAGGGGTAATTCTGAGATGGAAGAGGATGCCACAAACCAGTTCCAGAACAATCAGTACAATAGGGGAGACTATGAAGAGTATCCTATATTGATTGAGTCGGATACTGATGGTGGGAATACCTATGGTGGAGTCATCGGGGAGTATACCCGATGGGTGGATTATGATGCCCTGAATAATCAGTTTATGACCACAGATTTTTCTCTGGGATCATCTTCGGATTCCGATTACCAGCCAACGGGAAGACCCTATGTTCCAGATTCCGTCAGGAGGACTACACGTTCGACCGGATGGAAGCCTGGGATGTACCGGGAGTGAAGATCGACTAGAGACCACCAAGGGAGGCGAGACTACGATACACAAGTACCACGTGTATCGTAGTGTGTAATATTTGTAGAAATTTGTATATATACTTTAATAAGTGAGTTTGCATAATCACATCGACTTGAGTATTGTAATAAGACCACTTAAGTATGTAAATACATGGTATATGTTTTGTATGATTTGGATTTGCTTCTTGATTTCCATTGCGTGACTAGTTCTGTGCACAAAGTTGAGCTCAGAAAACTTGCGCATGGAGTAATTATGAGTATCATCTTGTGTTGCAGAACTAGGGGGTTATGTTGGGAGCGTTAGGCGAGGAGACCGAAGCGCAGCGCATGGAGCGCGAAGCAAAGCAAAAGGAAGAGGCTGATGAAGTAGCCAGGAATCAGTTTCCACCACCACCACCACCCATGACGCAGCAGAATTTCGTCCAGTATATGCAATTGGTGGAGGAGAGGCAACGTATCACGTTGGAGCAGCAGAATAAATTCTTTCAGGAGTTGCTGCAGCAGAACAGGGTGGAGAGACCCGAGAATCCGGGAGTCACCTTAGCAGACTTCCAGAACACCAAGCCTATATCATTCGCATACGCGCCCGAGCCAATGGACGCGGAAGACTGGCTTATGGACACCGAGCGAAAGCTCAATACGGTTGGTTGCAACGACCTAGAGAAGGTCCGTTATGCTACACACTTGTTGTGTGGACCTGCAGCATCATGGTGGGACAACATCGTAGCCGTTTATCCGGCTGGAAAAGTATTTACCTGGGAGGAGTTCGCAAGGAAGTTCAGGGAATCCAATGGCCCTGAAAGTATTGTGGAACTGAAGCGTCGAGAGTTCGAAAGTCTCGAGCAGAAGGATAAAGCTATCCTGACTTATATGTCAGGGAGTTTTCAAAGCTGTCCCGGTATGCTGTTGAGGAGGTCAACACCGAGGACAAGAAGAAGAAGAGGTTCTTACGGGGATTAAGTCCCCAGTTTAAAGTCCAGCTTAGGATGATGAGAGCAACGGAATTCCAAGAGCTGGTGGATGCAGCCATCACTCTGGAAGATGATTTCAAACAACTACAGGAGGAAAAGAGGAAGAAGGCCAAGTTTGCGCCTAAAAGGTTTTCCAATAACAAGCCCAATACCAGCTTGAATTTCAAGCCAAGGTACAACAACAACAACAACAACAGCAACTACTACAGTAGCAGGAGGAACCAAGCGTTTCAAACTGCAAATCAAATAGTTTGTCGCATCTGCGGGTTTAAAGTACATGCTTCAAAGGATTGTCGTAAACCCAGAATCATTTGCTTCGGGTGTCGTCAGGAGGGGCACATGATGAAGGATTGCCCCAATAAGAAGAATGGAGGAGGTCAGTCTGGAGGAGGAGGAAGCCGAGGAGGAAACAACAGAGGGAATTGGAAGAACAAGAAACCCTTCGGCAAGTTGAACTGCACTAGCTTGGAGGAGGTGGTTAACTCCGATCAGGCGGTGATAGGTACGCTCCAGATACTCACTCATCCTGGCAAAGTACTTTTCGATACTGGTGCAACTACATCATTCATTTCCCAGCAATTCATCATCAAACATGGTATTAGTTGCACTAAGTTAGATACACCCATAACCATACTTTCTGCGGGGGGAACGATAGTAGTAACCCATACTAAACAAAAACAAGTCATCATGATCAATAAGTGCGCGTTTGACGCGGACCTGTTCATTTTACCGATGAAGGACATTGATGTCATTCTTGGTATGAACTGGTTGGAAGCTAATGGAGCTTTGATCGACTGTGTGAACAAGACGGTATCTTTGAAAAGCCCCGATGGAAGTAGAATGATCTACCAAGGCGACAAACATACACAGATTGAAGTTGAGCTACAGTTGAACATCATGAAGGAGGTGAAGTTAGAGGATATACCTGTAGTGAATGAATTCCAGGATGTGTTTCCTACGGAATTACCTGGTATGCCACCAGATAGGGAGATAGAATTCACTATCGACCTAATTCCACGAACAGCTCCGATTGCTAAAGCACCATATAAGATGGGACCTAAGGAGTTGAAAGAACTTAAGGAACAATTGGATGACTTGGAACAGAAAGGATTTATACAAGAAAGTGTTTCACCATGGGGATCACCTGTGATCTTCGTAGACAAAAGAGATGGAGGAAGAAGGATGTGCGGAGATTACAGGAATTTGAACAATGTCACAATCAAGAACAAGTACCCACTTCCAAGAATACAAGATCTATTCGATCAAGTTAGAGGCGCAGGAGTCTTTTCCAAAATTGATCTACGATCCGGTTATCACCAGATAAAGATCAAGAAGGAAGACGTTCCGAAAACAGCCTTTGTCTCAAGATATGGACATCATGAATACCTTGTAGTGCCTTTTGGATTAACAAATGCCCCAGCAATTTTCATGAACCTCATGAATAAGATTTTCATGCCTTATCTAGACAAGTTTATCATCGTATTCATTGATGATATCTTGATCTATTCCAAAGACAAAGCAGAACATGCTGAACATCTGAGGTTAGTGCTGCAAACACTAAGAGAACATCAACTCTATGCCAAGTTTAGCAAGTGTGAATTTTGGCTAGATCAAGTAGAATTTCTTGGTCATGTCATTAGCAAAGATGGAATAGCTGTTAACCCGAGCAAGGTAGCAGCAGTTTTAGAATGGGAAGCACCCAAGACTATCAAGGAAATCCGAGGATTCCTAGGAATGGCAGGATACTATCGGAGATTCATTGAAGGATTCTCCAAGACAGCAGGACCCATGACGAAGCTGTTAAGAAAGAACACAACATTCGTGTGGTCAGAGGAGTGTGAGAAGAGCTTTCAAACTCTGAAAGAGAAACTCACCACGGCACCGGTGTTAGCAGTTCCTGAAGTTGGCAAGGATTACACCGTGTACTGTGACGCATCCAAGCATGGATTGGGTTGCGTACTCATGCAAGATCGGAAAGTAATATCTTATGGATCGAGGCAACTCAGACCTCATGAAGTGAACTATCCAACACATGACTTGGAATTAGCAGCAGTTGTATTTGCACTCAAAACTTGGAGACATTTTCTCTATGGAGCCAAGTGTGAGCTCTATACAGATCATAAGAGTCTCAAATATTTCTTCACTCAGAAGGAACTCAATATGAGACAGAAAAGATGGCTAGAACTAATCAAGGATTACGACTTGACCATCAATTATACTCCAGGAAAGGCCAGTGTTGTAGCAGATACATTGAGTAGGAAGAGCACTGGAGGAATGGAACAAGAGTTATCACCAGAGTTAAGGAAGGAAATAAGCCAAGCCCAAATACAACTTTGGGAGAAGGAATCTCATGAAGGACTATCGGCTTTGCAAGTAGCCGATGAGCTAAATGTTAACTTGAAGAATGAAATAATGATGGGTCAGTTGGACGATCCATTCATCATGGAGGAGATGAGAAGGATAGATGAAGGAAGACCATCAGAATTTCACCGAGGAAAATCGGGATCATTATGGTTCCAGAAGAGGATTTGTGTTCCGGATATTGCTGAAATCAAGGAAGTAATACTCCGGGAAGCCCATCAAACACCATACTCCATACATCCGGGAAGTACAAAGATGTACATGGATCTGAAGGAACTGTTCTGGTGGAACAACATGAAGAGAGAGATAGCACAATACGTGGCGGAATGCCATACCTGCCAAAGAGTGAAGGCTGAACATCAGAGTCCGGCAGGAAAGTTACAACCTTTACCAATCCCAGAATGGAAATGGGAGGAGATAGGAATGGATTTCATCACCGGACTACCCATGACCAATAAAAAGAAGGACATGATATGGGTAATCGTGGACCGGTTGACGAAAAGTGCACACTTATTAGTGGTAAATCAGCAGGATAAAGGAGAGAAACTCATCGATCTTTACATCAAAGAGATCGTGAGTAAACATGGAGTGCCCAAGAAGATCGTGTCGGATCGAGGATCCGTGTTCACGTCAGCATTTTGGAAGCAATTACACGAAGCCTTAGGATCCAAGTTGGACTATAGTACCGCCTATCATCCTCATACAGGTGGACAAACGGAGAGAACTAATCAGATCTTTAGAAGATATTCTTAGGGCTTGTGCTCTAGACTTCGGAGGATCATGGGAGGAGCATTTACCACTAGCAGAGTTTTCATACAATAACAGCTATCAAAGCAGCATCAAGATGGCACCGTTCGAAGCTCTGTATGGAAGAAAGTGTAGATCACCAATATGTTGGTATGAAGCCGGAGCAAGTAAAGAGTTTAATCCTGATTATGTCAAGGAAAAGCAACAAATCATTGACATTATAAGAGATAGGTTGAAGATAGCCCAGAGTCGCCAGAAAAGTTACGCTGATCAGAAGAGAAGAACATGGGAGCCATAGGTTGGAGACATGGTATATCTCAAAGTGAGCCCGATGAAAGGACTTCAGAGGTTTGGTGACAAGGTATTAACTTGTCAATGCCTACAAGTAGTAGACTAGGGTTTCATTGGATATAGAGGGCAAGTAGATCTCGAAGGTTTCAGCCGAAAAGTGCTCGACGAAATAAAGCTAGGGTTTGCTCAACAATGATTCGATGCCTTTCTTGTCCCTCGACTCCCCCTTATATATGAGGTGGAGCCGAGGGATTCGTATTGTACAAGTTACAGAGTCCGGGAAGGTTTCTAACTCATCCCGCAAGATTACAAATAACACATCCTATTACAACTCTAGCTTTCCTTAATAATATCTTTGGGCTTCCGAGTCTTCTTATTCTTCGGGTAGTGGGCCTTCATCAAACCTCGGGTACTATCTCTGGCAGGCCCATTGGGGATGCCTATGTCAGTAGCCCCTGAGATTTTGCTTGAATCGTAGAGTCAGGGAAAATCTCCCCTGTTTATTTTTACCCGACAACTTTGACTTGTCTATATTTCTTCACATGAATTTCTATATTGTACAGGGATAATGGTAGTTGGGGCTAGTTCATCTGACGGATCAGGTACTAGTTAACTGCTCTAGTGGCAATCCGCAAAAACCTACTTCAAGATCATGTCCCTGGACATGATCTCGGGATACTGGTGTAAACTTCGACAGGTGCCGCTTAAGGTCTTACCATTCTGTCGAGTCCCAGTTAAATTTATCGGGTACCTAACGCGTCCGTTAGGATTTTTCTTCGTATCTGTTGATACGGATAAAAGTAGCAAACCGTAGTCGTAGACGGTGCCACGCCGCACAGAACGGATCTGGGGTCTTACCTTCGCAGTGTTTTGCGGCATTCAGAATTTATTCGCAACTTTTGGCGTTCTGAGAATATATTGTCGAGTGCTTATTCGGCTGTTGGAATAGCACATTTCATCGAGTCAATTTTTGACTTATATTGCTTTCCCGATGGGAGTATATGTAGAGTTATCTTCATAACTCAAAATATGCTCCTTCTTTTTTTTTTTACTTTCCTTCTTTCTCTACTCCTTTTTTCTCTTTGATATTTTTCATCGGGCACGCGAACAGCGTTCCCGATGGGAGTAGCCCCCGAGGCTACAGCCAAGGACTTGTGCTTGGTTGTAGGCTCAACATTGTAGTGCACCATGTCGCTATATTGTCATCCTTTCTCGACATTTTCTTCTTTTTATCTCTCGGGTGCGCGAACAGCGCTCCCGATGGGAGTAGCCCCCGAGGCTATGAACAAAAGCTTGCGTTTGATCATAGGCTCCCGCAATTTCTATATTGTCAAACTCGAGATTTACTTTTTTCAAAGTAGCCCCCGAGCATTTGGGCAAAAACTTGTATTTGATCAAAGGCTCCCGAAGTATTCAATAACTTCTTCTGTCGCCAATCTTCTTTTATTTTTCTTATCGACGTTTTTCCCTTGGTCAAAGTTACTTCCTTGCTATTAATAGTCGCAATTTCTCTGCCCTGTGGGTCCATTGCCTCCACCACGTTGACACGTCGTGCAAGTGGGGGACACACGTCCTCCGCTTTTCCTGGCGCACGTACCGTATCTTCTTAATGTTAAAATACTTTTTTACCCTTGTCTCTTCGTGGCTATCATCTGTTGCACATATTTACCATCCAACGGTTCGCCGTTTTGCCGCACCTCTATATAAGATCTCCTTCTTCTTCCTCGAGCACTTCCGCTTGCGCCGTTGCTATACTCCCCTCTGCAAATCCTCCTGCGCTCCATAATTCCCCAAACTCTGCACTACTGCGCCATTGTTGATGCCTCCACGCCGCTTGACCAGGCACAACACGCCCGAATCCTCAATGGCTGCCGCGGATCTGGGAACCGCGGAGTGGGAAAGATCCAAGCTTTCCGCTCAAGACATCAACCTTCTGAAGAAGCTAGGGCTCAGCAAGAAGCCCAACGCACTGCGCTTTCCTAGTGAGGAGAGCTACCCAACCCCTCCAATGGGGTACCGGGTAAGTTTCATCGACCACCTCATCCGCGGTCTTTCTGCCCCCATTCATCCTTTTCTACGCGGACTACTTTTTGTTTATGGTCTGCAACTTCACCACTTGACCCCCAACTCTATCCTCCATATTTCTATCTTCATCACCCTCTGCGAAGCCTTCCTTGGCGTCCAGCCTAACTGGGCGCTATGGAAGCGCATTTTCTTCTGCCGCCGTAATGGCTCTCCAAACGTCGCCTATAATATAGGCGGCGTTGTAATTTCCGTTCGGCCCACTGTCGACTACTTCTACGTCAAGCTTCCTGACTCGGTTCAAGGGTGGCGCAAGAAGTGGTTGTACATTCAAGAGGAGAATGCTGGTTGTGCTGAAGACAACATCCCTCCTTTTGACGGTGCCGAAAAAATTCTTCGCCGCCGCTCCTGGGATGCGGAGGCCACCGAAGAAGAGAGAATCGCGACTGAAGCCCTGATGGCTCGTATCCACGAGTTGCAAAATACTCGCGGCAAAGAATTATCAGGCATCCAAATCACAGCCTATTTTCTAAGGACCAGAGTGCAGCCTCTTCAGGCTCGCAAACATCCTCTCTGGAAATATTCTGGCGCCACGGACGTTGATCGGTTGTCGACGGATTTAGAGGTCAAGGGTTTGGAAAAACTTGTCCGAAAAATCTCGTCTCTCAGCAAAAAAGATCCTGTCCCTTCTTCTTGCCGCGTGAAACCATTCAGCGCCACCAATCCACTTCCCAAGGTTAGTTTTTCCACTTGGTTTTGCTATTGGTTTGCTATCTTTATTTTTTCCTTTCCGACTTTTTTTAACATCCTCCTCTGCTGCTTTTTTTTATAGAACCATCCAAATCTCGACTCGCTTCCTCCCCTTCCTGAAGGTGGAGAAGTCGAAGAAAGGGCTATCATCGCCGACGACAACCAAGATGCCCCGTCGTTTGTGAATGAACCCGTAGATTCTCGAAAATCTGCGGGTTCTTCCGAAAAGGATGCTGCCTCCGAAGGCACCACATCGGCACAATCTCCTCCTCCTGCTGTTTCTCCAAGGAACAAAAGGAAAAGGAGTGACGCCGAGGATTCCGGCACCTCCAAAGCTGAAGAAGTTGATCCTTCTCATCAGAAGGCGGCTTATGATCCGTACCTTGAATCTCTCATCAGCTCGTAAGTTGTTTTTACTTCTTCTTATCTTTGTACTCGAAGTTTTTTGTCTATCTTGCTTTTTATGCTGTCGTTTTTTGTTCGCAGTGATGATGAGGAAGAACTACCAACTCTTGACGTGGCTGCTTGAACGAGCTCGTCGCGTACTCTAGTTGTTTCAGAGACACCAGCTGAAGGAGAGAAATCCTCGCCTCCTCAACTGAATATTGGTGCTCCCACTCCTCCTTCGAGCCCTCTTGTTCCTTCCCCAAAAAGGACAAGGGTGGAGTCAATCGTGGAGCCTACCCTTGAATTGGGTAGCTCCTCCAATTCCTTCTTGGATGACGTAAGTTCTTAATCTGCTTATCACTGTCTAAATTTCATCTTGTTTTCTTCTGCATGCCTTCGTATTTTTTCCATATCGACATTTTTGCTTTCTTTTTTCCTTTGACAGCCTATGGTCAAAGAGCTTCTTCGCATCGGTGCCCAATTTGTTGGGTACCGTGACTGTGCTAGCAAAGCTGAAGGTACTAATTTTTTATGATGCCCGCTTTACGATTTCCTGCTCCTGCTTTGTTTGTATTTTTTGACAACTTCTTGATTATTGTGGCAGAGAAACTTGCAGAAGCCAACAAGCTTGTCGACACTCTTGCTCAAAAACTAAAGTAGAGTGAAATGGCTCACAAGAAGGCTGATCTTGATGCTAGCCAAGCTAAAATAGAAGCTGAAGAAGCCACAGCCAAAGCTGCTGGTGTCGAGGATTTGCAGAAGAGGCTGGCTGACGCCGAAACTGCTTTGGATGAACACAAGGCCTCTCAAGCTGCTCGTGAAAAGGCAATCACCAAGCGCTTGACCGCGCAGAACCGGCGCTTTGTCGGTAATTTTATCGTACCCTTCTATATTTTCCTTTTTTAGTATTAATTTTTCTTCCTGCTGTCGACCAACGTGTATTTTTCCTCGGCAGCCAAAACAAACCAAGAATTTGAGCTTGAAGATCTCGACAACGATCCTCTTCTAGACGCACTATCTTTCTTGGAATTTCATGGAACTGAAGTTCGCGAGGGCATAGATCATGCTGATGCGGGTTTATCCAAGTTGTTCCCCTACTTCTTCCCCAAGAAAGAGGAACCCAAAACTTTCCTTGCCCTTGCCAAGGAATTTGATTCGCCAGAAGATCTTGGACTGAAGATGCGCCAGGAGAACATGAAGGTTGCTGTCGAAAGTACTATTGCCTTGGTCGCGAACAGCCAACAAACTGTCGACTGGACGAAAGTTGGCGCCACCGAGCAGATAGAACAAACGAAGTGGCGTTCGTTGATCAAGGCGGCTAAACCCAACACGAAGAAAATCCTGGCTTATCTCGGGATCAAGCCAGCTTCGACTCTCAGCTCATCAAAGCCGGAGGTCTAGTTGAACGCCTTCTCTTTTTCTTTCTTTTGTTTTTGATGATGTCGCCAAGGTAGTTGTTTGGCGACACGTACTCCACTAGCTCCACTATGACACCTTTGTAAATATTCCGAAAGATTAATGAAAACTCTATCTTGCTTGTTGATTGATGTCGACTTTTTTGTTAAATTTCAGTTGGTATTTGATAACTATACTCCATCTTCTGCTCCTTCCAATGTTTCGCCTTCTCCTTCTCACTTAAGGAGAACTCTTGCTGATACTGCACCTGTCGAAGATTCCTTGCCGCAAGAACTGGATGAACTTCGGCAGCAACTTCAGTATGCAAAGAAGCAAACACTTGTGATGATGGAACAGTCTCGTAAGGCATCTGAAGCCGAAAAAATTGCGCTTCAGCAAGCTCGCGAGGCCGTGGCTGCTAAGGAAATCGCTGTTTCCGAGGCTGAAAAGGCGACTACTCGAGAAAATTTCATGCTCGAATTGATGAATGAAGCCAGCGCGGATATGTCGGGTATGCTTGTCGCATCCTCCCCCCTATTTTTTGTAAGACCACGATACCTTCCGTTTTCATGCTACATCTCTTAAAATTTCCTGCTCTGTTGTTTGATAGGTTCCTTTATTGATGCTGCTGCCGAAGAAGAGACGGTAAATACTAGGACGAACCTCCTTGTTAACCTTGCCCTTGACCATGGTTCTCTGTTCTGGGCTACCCCAGACAGGACCCGACAGATTGTCAGATTTCAGGATCGCACCTCTCAAACTCGCGACTTCCTTGACTTCTGTACCAAGACCCTGTCTATGGTTTATAATTCCATGTTTCCTCGGAACGTTCAGCCACAAACTCTTCCCGAGCTAATGGAGAGATTTAAGGATCCCCACAAGATCCATGGTTTTGTTAAAGCTCAACTGGTAGCTGGCGCCAGGTTTGCCCTTATCATGCTTCAGATCTGCCACTCGAAGCTTGACCTGACCCAAGTCGTTGCGAAAGTTCATGAGAAAGTGAGGCGTCGAAGAGTTGGTGTCGACCGAATTAACACGAAGGTTTCGCCTGTAGCCGAGGAAATGATTGAAGACCTTCTTCGGATGGATGTCGACTTTTTTGCAGACGGTCATTATGCTGATTTTCTTGGCGCTGCTCCCGAAGAAGGCAGAATTACCATTGATAACATATTGAATCACGACTGATTATTTTTCTTTGGTAGACGACTCTTCTTTTTAAACCATAATTGTGATTATATTGTGAAGCAATCATCATACTTCTATATTTGTCTAGCCCCCGAGTGTTTCGGTGGCTACTGTCTGTATTTGTGTATTGCGAGGTTTTAAACCAAGGCATTTATTCAATATGTAGTTTTTGGCGAGTATCAGCCCCCGAGCTTCTTTGTCGAGTACTATTATTGACTCGCGAGGTATTTTAATACCAAGGCGAGGCTTTCTTGTTTTGAAGAACTATATTGAAATTCGTCAGGCCTGAGCCTTTGAGCGTGTCGTTGAAGAAGAACTATATTGTCACTATCTTTATTATATTGCAGCACCGCGAGCCCGCCTCATTAAAAACCTTTCCCGGCCCCACTCGGTGCCCCGAAAAAGGAAAAGGGTGCGTCTGAAAACTCGCGGGCGTTTCAGTACATTGAAGTTTTACAAGGACTATATTTCGACTCTAGGCGTAGAACCGCCTGAGTTGCGCCACGTTCCAGGGGTTTTGCTCCTCCACCCCTGTCTTCTTGTCCTTTATCCTGTATGCTCCTCCTCCGATTACTTCCGTGACGATGTAAGGACCAAGCCATGGTGACTCGAGCTTTTCATGACTTTTTTGCGTGAGCCGAAGAACTAGGTCTCCCACCTGAAAGGATCTTGGCCGCAAACGTCGGCTATGGTAATTCTTCAAGTCCTGTTGATATTTGGTTACCCGAGAGAGTACTTCGTCTCTAGCCTCGTCGAGTGCATCGACGTCATCTTCTAACGCTTTTCTTGACGCCTCTTCATCATATTCCACGACTCGTGGAGAATCATGCTCTATCTCGATTGGTAGTACTGCTTCTGCTCCATGGACCAAGAAGAACGGAGTTTCTTGCGTCGCTGTGTTTGGTGTCGTTCGTATGCTCCACAATACACTGGGCAGCTCCTCTGGCCAAGTGTATCGAGCTTTCTCCAGTGGTGCTAATAAGCGTTTTTTGATGCCGTTGCAGATGATTCCATTAGCTTTCTCGACTTGACCGTTGGTTTGCGGGTGCGCAACCGACGCAAAGTGTAGCTTGATACCCACTTCTTCGCAATAATCTTTAAACTCGTGGGATGTGAAGTTACTGCCATTGTCCGTGACGATGCTATGGGGCACTCCAAATCTGAAGACGAGACTTTTTACGAATTTAACTGCGGATGCCCCGTCTGGTGAGTTTATCGGCTTCGCTTCTATCCACTTTGTAAATTTGTCGACGGCTACCAGCATATACTCCTTTCCTCCTGGCCAGGATTTGTGTAGCTTTCCCACCATATCTAGGCCCCATTGAGCAAAGGGCCAAGACAAGGGTATTGGCATCAGCTCCGCTGCAGGTGAGTGGGGTTTTGCGGCAAACCTTTGGCACGCGTCGCAGGTTCGTACTATCTCCTTTGCGTCCTCTATTGCTGTTAACCAGTAAAATCCAGCTCTAAAGACTTTGGCAGCAATAGCTCGGCTACTTGCGTGATGACCGCAAATTCCTTCGTGTACATCCTTCAGGATCTTACTTCCTTCTTCGGGTGTGACGCACCTCTGTAGTACTCCCGAAATACTTCGTTTGTATAGCTCCCCTTTGACCACAGTAAAAGCCTTTGATCGTCGAATAACTCGCCTCGCTTCAACTGGATCGTCGGGTATTTCCTTCTTTAGGATGTATGATATGTACGTCTGCATCCATGGTATCTGTATCATCATGACCAGGTCCTGATCTTCTTCTTCTTCCTCTTGCTCTTCCTTAGTAGCCCCCGAGGGTTTTTTCTCCTTCTTTTTTGGTTTTGTCGACTTCGTAGATCTCTCTGCTATCTCTTCCCAAAATACACCTGGCGGGACTGCAAGGCATTGCGACCCGATGTTTGCAAGAACGTCGGCTTCGTCGTTGCTCAATCTGCTGATATGATTTACTTCGCATCCATCGAACAACTTCTCGAGCTCGTTGTAGACTTCTTTGTATGCTATCATACTATCGTTGACTGCGTCGCATTGGTTCATGACTTGCTGAGCCACCAACTGCGAGTCGCCAAAGATTTTTAGTCGAGTTGCACCGCAAGCTTTTGCCATCTTCATCCCATGTATGAGGGCTTCGTATTCTGCCTCATTGTTAGAAGCGTTTGGGAACGTCATCCTCAGGACGTACTTCAGCTTGTCGCCTTCTGGTGATATTAGTATTACACCTGCACCAGCTCCTTCTAATCTCTTGGATCCGTCGAAGTTCATGGTCCAAGTTCTCGATAAATCTGGTGGTCCTGTGTTTTGCAGCTCCATCCACTCTGCGATGAAGTCTGGCAAAATTTGCGACTTGATTGCTTTTCTTTTTTCATACGTGATGTCCCGAGGGGAAGTTCTATTCCCCAAAGGGAGACACGACCCGTAGCTTCTGGATTGTTTAGTATATTTGACAAGGGAGCTTCATTGACCACTACGATCGGGTGTGCCGAAAAGTAGTGGCACAATTTTCGTGCGGTTGTAAATACTCCGTATGCTAGCTTTTGGTACTGAGGGTACCTTTGTTTTGAGGGCGATAAAACTTCGCTGACGAAGTATACTGGCCTCTGCACTCCGTGGAGTTTTCCTTCTTCCTCCCTTTCGACGACAAGGACTGTGCTTACCACCTGTGGTGTGGCCGCAATATACAGCAACAGAGGCTCCTTCTCCTTTGGCGCCACCAAGATGGGGGGTGTCGAGATTTTGCGTTTGAGGTCCTCAAAAGCTCTGTCCGCCTCTTCGTTCCATTGGAACTTGTCTCCCTGTTTGATCAAGGCGTAAAATGGTAACGCCTTTTCTCCTAGCCTGGCGACGAATCTGCTTAAAGCTGCGACTCGCCCGGTTAATTGCTGTACTTCTTTCAACTTAGTTGGCTTCCTCATTGTTACGATGGCCTGTATTTTTTCGGGGTTTGCTTCGATCCCTCTTGCTGATACTAGGAACCCGAGAAGTTCCCCTGCAGGGATGCCAAAAGAGCACTTTGTCGGGTTCAGCTTGAGGCAGAACTTGTCGAGGTTGTCGAAAGTTTCCTTCAGGTCCTCAATTAGGGTGTCGCCTTTTTTGGATGTTATGACGACATCGTCGATGTATACTTGTACATTTTTCCCTATCTGCTCTGCTAGGCACTTCTGCATCATTCGCTGATACGTTGCTCCCGCGTTTTTCAACCCGAAGGGCATTGTTCGATAGCAGAACACGCCGTAAGGGGTAATGAACGCTGTTTTCACCTCATCATCTTCTTTTAATCTAATCTGGTTATAACCAGAATAAGCATCCAGCAAGGAAAGACGTTCGCATCCTGCCGTGGAGTCGATGATTTGATCGATCCTTGGGAGGGGGAAGTGATCCTTTGGACAATGTTTATTAAGACACGTAAAGTCGACGCACATGCGAAGGACCTTCATGTTTTTCTTCGGCACCAGCACTGGGTTAGCTACCCATGTGGCCTCTGTATGTATTTCTTTGATGAAACCTGCTTCTCTGAGTCTGTTAATTTCCGACAGCATAGCCTTGCGGTTTGGTTCCGAAAAACACCGCAGAGGTTGTTTGATTGGTTTCGCGATTGGATCCAAGTATAGGTGGTGCTCGGCAAGTTCCCTGGGTACTCCTGGCATGTCAGCTGGACACCATGCGAAGATTTTCCAGTGCTCACGGAGGAACTCGACGAGCGCGTTTTCCTATGCGAGGTCCATGTTATTTGCGATGGACGTCGTTTTCTTCGGGTCTGTCGGGTGAATCTGTACTTCCTTGGAATCCTTTGTTGTGTTGAAGGTTGACTCCTTGCTAGGCCTCCCCACATCTGGTAATACATCGTAATCTGTCGTGAGCTTTGACTCCATATATTCTGCTTGCATCCCGAAGGTTTCGGAAAGCCGATGAAAATCCTTATCACATTTATCGGCAAGCGAAAAGCTTCCTTTAATCGTGATTGGCCCCTTTGGTCCAGGCATCCTCCACAACAGGTATGTGTAATGTGGTACTGCCATAAACCTAGCGTATGCTGGGCGCCCCAACAGAGCATGATACTGTGATGGGAAATCCACGACTTCGAACTCCAACCTTTCGATCCTGTAATTCTCTCGGGTGCCGAACTGAACGTCGAGATTAATCCTTCGCAGTGGGTAACTTGGTTTATCTGGTGTGATGCCATGAAATCGCGTATCCGTTGGTTTGAGGTTTGCCAAGGATATGTTCATTTTCCTTAGTGTATCTGCATACATAAGGTTTAGGCTGCTTCCCCCGTCGATGAAAACTCGAGACACGTCGAATCCTGCGATTACTGCGGGCAAAATAAGTGCTGATTGCCCTGGTCGAGGAACTTGCTGCGGGTGATCCGCAATTGTGAAACCAATATCTTGTCCCGACCAATTGAGATATTCGACTGTTGGTGGAGGCATCTTTTCTGCCATGAATACCTGCCGCGAGATTACTTTCTGAGCTCTATTGGATGGTCTTCCTTTCTGAATCATCGAGACTGCTCCATGAGAGTTGGGATCGACGTATGGTGGTGGTGCTGGTGCTGCCGCTATCCTGAGCTGGTGTCGATTTTCTTCCGTAATTGCGGGAGGAGGTGGTAGGTGGATCTCGCTCCTAGGTCCTTGGGGATTTCGACTTGCTGCCTGGGCGTGCGCTTGCGCGGCAACCCTCATCATTGCTTGAAAGTTCCGACAATCTTTCTGTAGATGTCCTGACTGCCTTACCCCATTGTTGTCGACGAAAAAGTGCATCTGGCATGGACCGTTCATCATATCCTCAGGGGTCACAAAGGGCCTCTGAAACCTAGGACCGTTGTTGGGCCTGTTATTTCGCGAGTCGTTTCTGTTGTCACTTCGCTGCTCGTTGCTGCGTTGATAGTTATCTCTGTTGTTTCCTCCAGTGCCTGATCGAAACCCAGCCGAAATTTGGCCAGGTGGATCATAGCTCGAAAATCGAGAGAATCGTCGCCTGCCTTGGTAATTTCGACTGCGGTCCTCCTCTGGTGACCTGTGTCGCTTGTTGTGCACAGCATCTTCGCCATCTGCCCATTTGTTTGCTATCTCCATCAATGCTGATACTGTTTTTGGGTTAGTTCTCCCCAAATCCTCCACGAAATCTCCTCGTCGGACTCCTGCCACAAATGCATCTATGGCTCTCTCGTCAGATATGTTTTCTGCCGAGTTTTTGATGATATTCCACCTTTGGATGTACTTCCTCATTGATTCATCATGCTTCTGTCGACATGATCTCAGCTCCTCGAGTGTCGCAGGCTTTTTGCAAGTGGACCGAATTTTTTTGATGAATATGTCCTCAAAATCAGTCCAGCTGTCGATGGAACCTACTGGAAGCTTCTTTATCCAAGATCTTGCGGCTCCACTCAAGTGCACCTGAATGCTCTGCATTGCCGTTGCCCTTGTGCCGCCAATTAATTTCACTGTCTCAAGGTAATCTACCAGCCAATCCTCAGGATCCTGCAATCCGTCGAATTTTTTGAAATTATCGGGTAGCTTAAACCCTGAGGGCACCCGAGTTTTTCGGACCCTCCTTGTAAAACATGGTAGCCCGCACATATCCTCTTCGGCTAAGTCTGGAGAATGTCGATGTTCCCTTCTATGTTGTCGTGCTCTGTCTACCCTTGCCTGGGTTTCTGCGTCCCTTGCTTCGCCTGTTCTCTCGGGCGCTGCTGCTGCAACCGCAGGTCGTGGACTATTTTGCCTTGCTGATCCTTCGGGAGGCGTCGATGCGAACGCTGTTCCCATGGCTCCAACGCCTGCCATGGCCATATTATACAATGCTTCCCTTGGATCTCCAGGAGGTGGTCTAGATGCGAGGATATAGGCTTGTGTCGCCATGTACCCAGCTTCCGGTGTTTTGGGAATAATGTTTCCTCTCGTGTCTATCGACATAAAAGACATGTCGAGGTTTTGGACTAGATTCTCTCTTTCTGCTTCAGGTATGTTTTGCAACCTTGACCTTGCCCTGTTCCGAGCTTCTCTGTGACTATCTCCCAAAGTTCCTGAATGTCGACTGAGGTCTGCCCTTCGTCTGCTTGACGCGGAAGCTGCCTCCCTTCTTTTGTTCAGAACCTCTGTTTGTTTTTCCAGTTCCCTTCCAGCTCGAGCGAGTCTATATTGGTATGCCTGCAATTCCTCGACCGTGGCGGTTGTCGCCATTGGTTCTGAACCATCCATAGCTCTTGCGGCTCTATCCCATGCTGCTTGTGGCAACTGAACTCTTATACGTGGTGTAGGCCCAACGTATTTGTTGCCCAATCCTCGCCTTAAGTCAGAGGGATCGACGTATGGATTTCCCAGATCGTCGAAAGCCTCCGATGTTTCCTCCTGATTGCGACTTGCTTCTCCGATGACGTAGATTTGATGATATTTAGAATTCTGCACCTTGCTGGATTCGGTGACACCATCATAGAGAATGGTGAAGACCTTTCCAATGGTGATAGATTTGTCGATGAAGTCGAAGCTGTCGACGCTTTCGGAATCACTGCTTATATAGGAGTCCGCAGACGATTCGAAGGACATGTCGCTGAAGATCTTGGCGAGTTTTTCGCTTGCCTTGGTGCTGACGAAGCGTGGCGAAGAGGTTTCTTCGTCGCCTGACTCGATCGATGATGCCGAGCTTGAAGATTCGGTATGCTCCACAGGAAACCCCGGGAAGGCCGGAATTTCGAGGCGATAACTTCCTTCCTTCCCGACGCGAAAGTGGAAACTCCCGAACGTCATCTCCATGGGCTCCTCCGGATATGCATATGCATCCAAACGGGAGGGCGGGTGAGGTACAAAATCAACGAGACCAGTTTCGATCTGTTTACCTCTATCCATGATGTTGCTTGCCGCCGATGAAGTCGATGATTCTGAGCGTGCCATCGAGATCAGCTCCTTGTCGCCTCTAAATCCCACAGACGGCGCCAATTGACAAGGTATTAACTTGTCAATGCCTACAAGTAGTAGACTAGGGTTTCGTTGGATGTAGAGGGCAAGTAGATCTCGAAGGTTTCAGCCGAAAAGTGCTCGACGAAATAAAGCTAGGGTTTGCTCAACAATGATTCGATGCCTTTCTTGTCCCTCGACTCCCCCTTATATATGAGGTGGAGCCGAGGGATTCGTATTGTACAAGTTACAGAGTCCGGGAAGGTTTCTAACTCATCCCGCAAGATTACAAATAACACATCCTATTACAACTCTAGCTTTCCTTAATAATATCTTTGGGCTTCCGAGTCTTCTTATTCTTCGGGTAGTGGGCCTTCATCAAACCTCGGGTACTATCTCTGGCAGGCCCATTGGGGATGCCTATGTCATTTGGAGTAAAAGGAAAGTTAAGTCCTAGGTACATAGGACCTTTCAAGATTCTGAGTCAAACCCGAGGGTTAGCCTTCGAATTGGAACTACCGGGAAGGTTATCTCAGGTTCACAACGTATTCCATGTGTCGCAACTCAGAAAGTGTTTAAAGACCCCAGATGAACCAGTATCACATGAAGAGCTCGAGTTACAACCATACTTAACCTACATCGAGAAGCCAGCAAAGATTCTCGAGGAGAACTGGAAACAACTCAGGAATCGAGCTATAAAGTACTGCAAGATTCAATGGAAGCATCATCCCGAGAGGGAAGCCACCTGGGAAAAGGAGGAAGACCTGAGGAAAACATACCCCGAACTCTTCAGGTATTACAACCACAACTTCGGGACGAAGTTTTCTTTAAGGGGGAAAGGCTGTAATGTCCCAGGTTTAGAGACGATCGAGGGGTAGATTTTAGAAAGGGATGTGCATTGCATGGTAAATTACGGGGAAATTTCGCGCTTTTAAAACAAAACTGCATCGAAGAGGGACATGTTTCTCTCTCGACATCCTACAGGGTTAGGGTTTCGAGAGTGCGATGAACTTGTTCCTACTTGTCTAAATTAGGGTTTTGAGAAGAGAGAAGTGGAATTGCATTGAAATTATAAGTTGCATGATTGAATTACAAGTTAAGTTGTTTGAATGAATTCAAACTAAAATTTGAATTTGAACTTCAAATTCAAACATCAAATGGTTATCACATAATTCAAATTTGAGATAATTTAACAAACAAACATCATTAATCAAGATTGTTAATAATACAACAATTATGTAAAGCTCATTAAGGAAAATGGGAGCTTTATTGATAATCACACAAGATACAATGTCTTTACAATATTCAGAATTGAATTATGGAATTACAACACATTACAAGAATTGAATAAATAGAAAAAGAAAAAGGAAAATTACAAGTTATTTAAATGTCCTAAACTACATTGTTGATCATCATGTAATTCTTGATCAAGATGATCTTGAGTTCATCTTGAGCATCTTCTTGATTCCTGCACACACACACAACAATCAGAACATTAAGCCAAGTGGCAAAGCCACTTGGCAGGTTAGCAAATATTACAAAGAGTGGATATGATCAAGCTGCCGAGCTGATCCATCCCACCAGCCCAAGTCCCAAGTCACACACACACAGGCAGCACACAAGGCCTGCTGCATGTATAACACACACACAGTGAGTCACCAGGGTAAGATGTGGTGCTGTCGACCAAAGAAGCCATGGCTGGCCATATAAAAGCTTTTCACAGCCAAAACCCTAGTCACTTGATTGATCCATCCACAGAACTGCACTGGTAAGCCACCAAGAACACCAAGAACAGCTTGAACAGGAAGAACAGCTTCACTGTTCAACCTGCTCCATAACACCACTGAATTAAAGCAAGCTTCATCAAGCTCACAAGGAGGAGCAGGGCAAGCCAAACAAACCACCAGAAGCAAAACCTCTACATCAACTGAAATTCTTGGAGCTGGAGTGAGGTATACCAATCATCATGAACAAACCAGATGGTTTTGTTCATAAATAAGCATATGCACCAATCACACAGAAGCAAAAAGGGTATGAAACCCTGGATGTATCATCACTTGGTTGCTAAACCAATTGGTGCCAGCAAATACAACTAAGGCTAGAAGGAAATCTAACCAGGGAACACTGGTTGTGAAGTGTCACAACCAGAGAAATCCAGCATGGAATTAGTCCTATGTAGTCATCCAGATCCACCAAGCACCTAATAGTCTAGCTAAACCATCAGATTGATAGGCAGTAGGTGCCTATCTTGTTTATCAACACCAAAGCTACTGGTAATTCACCAAGTGATTAGCCAGTGAGCATCTATTCATCACAGAAAGCCAACATAGATGGGAGCTACCCTAACAGCAATGATTTACTGTCAGGGCTACCTCAACCACATCACAAAACCCCACAGTTAAGCTCAGCACATCTATCATTACCCAGATGGGTTCAAAAGGGAGCCAGGGTACCCAACAGAAGTTGGCATCCCTCTAGCTCTACTAAATTAAATCATATAATCATCACTGCAAGGCAGTTCACATCATTTATCTACCCAATTAAGCAAGATAACAGAGATAAATGAATTACACAAGTAACCACTGCACCAGAACCTTGCACATGATCCAGAGGATCACTGCAAGCAACAGATAATGCTTGAGTAAGCAATAAATCTCACTAGCACAAGTGTATGTGTCCCACAGATACCAGAATGAGCACCAGATAGGCACTGCCAGAAGCATAACAACTAATCATCAAGCAGATGTTGATCATAGGCTCACCAGAGCTTACTAACACATGATACAGATGGCTATAAGCAAGCATAGCACCAGAAATGGACTAGCCACTGAAGATTCACACCCAAGCCTTAACTGAATAAACAGATACTAAAGTAATAATCATATGATTGTATCCAGAAGCACATCTAAGGCTTGATGAACCACTGGATCTTGCTAAACAAATAAAGCATTTATCACTGATCACAGAATCATACAGTTAAGCCAACAGCAATGCTCAGATGAGCATGCCCATGAATTAGAGCACAAGAACTAGCCACAGAAGCTCAGGCACTTGCAAATTTGCAAGAATTGCATACTGCAATTAAGCCATTGAAGCATATATGAATACACATGAGTGTCAGACAAGCATAGAAACAAGAACAGAGGCACAGGGAAGATTGCTAGCAAGTAATGCAAGCTTCCACATGCACATAGCTTAGCAATCTTGCACAGCAGCACAAGCAGCACATCAGCATAAGCAGCATAGCAGCACACGCAGCACAGCGGCGCAGCGACGGTAAGCACGGCCACGAGCAGCATAAGCACAAGGAACGGCAAGAAATGGCCGAGCTAGAGGATGAAGAGAAGAGCAGGCAAGAAGAAGAGAGAGGAGGGGATCAGAGGAGGCGTGTACCTGGAGCAGAGCACCGGCGTGCCATGGCGGCACGGCGGCACAGGCCACCACGGCAGCGCCAAGCCGCGCCTGGCCTGGCGTCGCCGAACAAGGGCGCTCCAGCACCGCCACGGCTCCTGGATCGACGGCGGGCGACGAAGCGCCATGAATCGCCACGGCCAGGGTCGCAGGCGAGATGAGGACGCGCGAGGACGAGGGCGAAGACCAAATCGGCGCGGACCACCGTGTTCGCCGTCGAGTAGCGGATCAGATCCACCTGATCTCGCCGGCGGCGACGGCCGGAGCTGGCCGGAACAAATCAGAGAAGACGGCGGCGACGAGAATCGCCAGAGCTCGTTAGGGTTAGGGTTCGGTCGCGCGCGAGAGGGAGAGGGAGAGAGTGAGTGGGTTGGGCCGGACCAGGTGGGTCGGCCAACCTAACCCGTTGGGCCACCTGACAGGTGGGGCCCAAGGGCAATTTGGTCTTTTCATAAATCCATTAAAACCAGAAACTTTGAAAATCAATAATAAATGTTTAATAGCTCTAAAAAAATAATTAAAAATATGAAAACTAATCAGCATAAAATTCTCTATCTAAATAAAATACCAAAGAGAATTTTTGAAGATAATTAAGAATAAATCTTAATTTGATGATTTAAATAATAACTTAAAATCACACATATTATTTTCTATAAAGAAAATAAGTCCATTAATGCATTTGGACTTTAAAAACATCTTGACAATATTTCAAGATTGTATTTACCCTAAGATAAGTATCTCCAAATTGTTCTTAGTAATTACCTCTCACATAAAATAATAAGACATCGGAAAGGGGGGAACAAACCCTAAAAATGGAAAACATGCATAATTGCTTCTTTAACCATTGCCCTTATCGGACAATGATGCTATTTTTCAGAGACAGAGGACAAGGGTCAGTCCACACCATCCAACTGCAAAACTTTGCAGTGTTCAGGCAAGTTCATCACTTGCTCATGTCATTTGAGTATCTCTATCAAATTACTTGCAAAGTAGTATGGTTATCACTATTGCATAAGAACCAAAACCACTACTTTCATAACTATGAATATGACTATGTGGTGGGCAATGGAACCATGGATTGTGTTGATATGGTGAAGGTTCCATTGCAAGGGTTTATATCCATCTAGGATTAAACAACAAATGTCGCCAGTGATTCTTGTGCCGTAATAACCGTGTTAACCATAAGATATGAAATGGGACGGACTAGTCAATCGTATTTCCACCTCTTGTACATCAACGGATGCGCTTACCGTAGCAGTTGTATCTTGCGGAGCAACTTGTGGGTGGGGAACCCATTCTAAGTCCCCACGGTTATGCTGTGCATACCGTAGCGGTTGCGGCTTGCGGAACAACTTGAGGGTGGGGATCCCACTCTAATTCCCCACGGTAATGTGGTCTATGATGGGTTGCAGCTACCGGCGAAGGAGTTTGGTTCGATCCCGGCATCGTTGTCGTGGTCGGGGTCCGTCCTTAAATGGTGTAAGTGGACCGACGAGGACCCAGGGTCGGGGTTTGCAACAAAGGGTGGGTGTGCGAGGTAGCGGAGGAATATGATTGGCTATGACCTTATACCGGGCCTCACACCGAAGGAAGTGTGGACGGGAAAGCTGCCCGGTTGGCACCAAGGTTAAGATCTCTTATGGGTAAAGCAACACACCTCTACAGAGTGTAAAGAACCGTGACTTGTCACTCCCTGTTCCGGGATATGGAACTGCGAACGCGGCCGAAAAGGAGCTCCATGAAGTTCTAGTAAACCGGTGAAGGCTGACGGACATAGCTCTTTGAAATAAAAGCAATCTCTTGAAGAAATGTTTATCAAAACCTGCATTGGTATTAGACTTTCTGGTCTAGTATCGTAGATAGTGCATTAAACACCTCTTATCTATAATGAACTTGTTGAGTACGCTCGTACTCATCCCAATCTTAAATCCCTTGCTTAGATTGTCTGAATCGTCTGGAGGAGGACTACGACAACACTGAAGGAGCCGAGATCATCGGCTATGAAGAACCAGACCTCTCTGGAGGTATTGAAGGCGTAGACTACCTCATCGTCTACGGATCCGGGGAGGCTTCCGGAGGAGATCAAGCCTAAACATCTCGAGTAGTAGTAGTAGCCGAGCAGCCCGAACTCTTAATACTAGCTGCTCGTGAATAAATGTATAACTTGATGAGACAGCTATATTGTAAGCTAAGTTGGGTTCGCCTCGAACCCAGGAGTATTCCTCTTAGGACCCAAGAGGATGCTCCGAGACAATATGTGTATCATGTTTGTAATATTAATGGAATGAGTTATGGACCTGCTATGTTCTGAGGGATGTAATATTTGCGGAATGGTACTTCGTGAATGTTATATCAACGACTGGCATACTACAACATGCAGTGGTATGCAGGGTCACCACACCCTTCGAGCTGAACAACACAAACATATTACAGAGCTGAGCTTCTCATCCTTCGCCTCATCAGCCATAAATTCTCCTTGCCCTTCGAATCGCAGATTCAGCTCGATTTCAGAGAATTGCACTGTCGTGGTGTTCAGCACAACCACATTGCAGAGCCATAGTCATTGCAATAAAATAATCTACACCACTGGGAAAATATTTCAAAAAGATGTGTGCGATTGACTTGAACGATCATTCAACTATATATGGTCGACCATACAACGAGTTTTGCAAGTTTTTGAAACTGGGCCAAGATAAAATCTGGTATAGAACAATGGCTCAAGTTAGAAGAGGAGACAGTGCGCTTGGTTAGAAAACCATTGCACAACATGCCATTGGATACGAATGGAGCATTACTCCTACATAAACTCAATCTACACAGTTTAACAAAATCGTCTACCGAGTGATACAAGGGCTATCTGGAGCAAATATCAGAATGTGTGTTTCAAGACGCAATAGCTTTAATTCCTCGTAGAGCATGGTGAGCTAAGAAGACCAATATGCCCTAGTTTTCTCAACCTGCTTGCTTGATCATCAAAAATCCAAATCTGGTCTTGCTCCAAATAGCTAGGTCAACAAGATATTCAACAGATAGAATACCAAGTATGTATACATGGGAAAAGTAAAGAAAAAGAATATCTAGCTGATTCACATATGTCAATTCTAAACTGATCTTGGAGAGGTTACAAATAGATAGTTAGGTCAACACATTGCTTAGCATATAGGACAGAGAGCTGATGGAAGATATATGACCATGTATAAGGATCCAAGACAACTTAAAAAATCTTGCTGAAAGAGTAAATGGGAACCAAGTGAGTTCCCATTTAGCACAGGAAATATTGTTATTCCCCAGAGAATACTTTTTCCAAGCATAGAAGTAAGCTTCAGCCTTTTTCCAGTGACAAATAACATTATCACATCGGCTATTAATGATACATGACAAAGTTATTCTATTTATACAAATGACTAACATTGCAACAGCACTGGAACATCTTGGTGGTTTATTCTACAGTGAGAAAACAATGTATAGAGTAGAAATAGCATTCTCTAGTTCAAGTTCTGTTCTTCCATCTAGTCAAGCCACTGTGGGTTGAGGGCTCACCTTAGTGCATACCAATGAAGGAGGGAACACCATGACGTATGGATAGAAAATATCAAAGTAACAATGTAGAGGTAATCCAGCTCCTCTGTTTCAAGGCAGAAGCACATGAACTGACAAGAACTTGGACGCACCTCACAGAAAGTAGACAAATAGACATATCCATCCACACAATCCTGCAGCTGAAATTTCTTATGCAGCATCCATCTATCAACACCGTTGTCGTTCGTCGGGTCTCCAGAACCAAACAACAAGCGCAAGTTTAACTGCGCAAACCAAACATAGCCGCCCATCCTTGGACTCACCAGGCTTATATTCCACTTGCCCTTCCATATGCAGCGGTGGTTTGCTTTGAGATAGTTGCAGCGTAGCAGAACCAGTTGTTATTCCTACTTACAAACAGAAATTTGCATCATGGTTGAGGGAACATGATCTGAAGTTGCTCGGGTTCAGAACTGCAGCAAAACATGAAAGTCAAGAAAGCAACCGTCGGCGGCGTTGTCCCAGCAAAAGTTCGACGTCTGGCTCCAAAACATGGCCAAACCACCGGCAGCTCTGCTCAGCGTCCAACCCAGACACCCGTGGCATCTTCGTCCACGCGCAGTCCACGGCATCAAACATCACCAGCCTCCCATCCACGGCATTGTACAGGCAAACAATCCCCATCCTGTCTGCAGCCTGGAAGTGCCAGAAGCTGCCATGCCTGCCAGCCACTAACTCATCGAACATCTCCGTTGGCATTGTGGCTACCTCCAGCCATCCTCCCACTGCCGCCCCGTCGTCCAACTGAAACACCACTATCCGCTCCAGCACCCCGAGGATCTCCACTCCACCTAACAAGAACAGGCGATCATCAAGAACAAACAGGTGTGCTGTGGTAAGGCCGTCGGGCATGGCAACCGGCGGCACAATCCATTCACCCGTCACGAGATCGAGCACCAGAAGAGCGTCCGGGCCACGGGCGAGCACGAAGAGCCGAGCACGGTCGCTGGCAACCGCGGCGTTGCCAAGAAGCGCGAATGGCAGCGCGAGCTCGCCCCGAGGCACCCACTGGGGGGAGGGATCTGCGGAGTTTATGGTGTAGGAGCGGACCGCGGCTCCGGTGGTGACGGCGACGAGCGAGTAATCCCGCCTGGTGGAGGAGGAGGCGATGACGGCGATGAGGTAGGAGCGGTCGGGGAGCGGCGGGAGATGGTGGAGCGAGGCGGCGGTGACGATGAGGGAGGGGGAGGCGGATGACACGAGGGGAGGGGGAGGAGAAGATCGAGATGCATCGAAGAGGGGCACCTGGAGGAGGCGGCGGGAGAGCGGGTGAAAGGCGAGGCGCGGGGAGAGGAGGAAGAAGGCGTCGAGGCGGTGGTCGGAGAGAAGGGCGTGGAAGGCCGGGGAGAGAAGGATGCGGCGGAGTGGCCGGGAGACGGCGGCGACGGGGATGAGCGCGGTGAGCGGAAGGAGGGAGAGGATGCGCTCATGGAGGTGCTCCGGGAGCGCGTCCCACGGGCAGGCGGCGGCGGAAGTGGAGGCCATGGCCGGGGATTGATCGGCGGTTGGTGGCGGATCACGGTGGCGGATTTGGTGGGGAAGGAAATGGAGAAGGGAGAAGGGGAGGAGGAGAAGCGAGGGGCTCTCTGGCTGGCAGGTGGGCCTCGATGTCATTTTAGGTACGAACAAATCCGCAGCCCCTGTGCCGGGCCAATCTATATCTATATCTATACCTAATCTATACCTAATAATAAATAATAAAGTGAGAAGTGTTTCCGCGATTTCGTCCGTATGGTCTGGTTCGTCCGTCGTCGTCCGTCCAGAGAGATTTCCTTCGACACGCCCACTGACCGAGACCCAGACAGATAGTCCTGAACTTCTATCCAGATAGATTCCGTTTGGGCCACGCGTGAACTTTCCAGCACGAACTCTCCATATTAAGCCATCGCACGGAGCCGGCCGGCCACGATCTCTCTGGATGATTTTCCAGATCGATCCTCTAGATGATAACGCGTGGTTCAAACTCCATCGTTGTCGTCGAGTTCGACTCTATCGCCGAAGTAACCGCTGCTGTCAACTCCATGGCGGAGTTCGTTCTCGGGCTTTCTGCCGCCGATGTCGTCGCTGCGTCGCTGCCGCCAATAAAAACAACTGCTATTTCATTCATCCGTCATCTAACATGGCCCATCGTCCAACGCGGCTGGAAATTTCATGATTGAGTATGATCAAGAGCAGGACTCTCCCGCCGAGGTCATCGTTGCCGCCAACTCCCTGGTAAGCTCTCACGACGTCCGGATATTGGGAGAGATTAGAGAGAGAACATCGATTGATTGTGGCCCCAGCCCGTGATAGTTGAGGTGATCAGGAGCTTCGAAGCCACGACTGCTCGATTGGCTTAGCTTAATTGAAGGCTGCCTTAGTGAAAGGCTGGATCGATCGATCATACAAGTATTGCACAAAGATTCTGACTTGAATACCACTGTACTATACAGACGGGTCTCAGGCTTTTCTTTGTTTTTGAAACTTTCTCCATTTTTTATAGAATTTTATTATACAGACGGGTCTCAGGCTGTATATATTCAGGCCGCGCACGAGGAACAACGATCCAAGAGGATCTCGTCAGTTCAAACAAAGAAAAGAAGTATCCCATCGCATCGGAGACTCGGAGTCATGGCTACAACCAAGGCTCGACTTCAACTCGCACCACAAATATCAGGCTTCCGTGCCAGCAAAGATGAAACCAGCGTTGGCAGCCACATCTGGCTTCAAGAACCCGACACCAGCGAGTCTCCGGTCCGTCGCAGGGGCACCCATGGCAAGACAAGAGGTCGGCAGTTGCTGTGATCACCGTTCAAGTTCGACAGTTAACCGCATAGCGGCTGTTTCGGGCAATCTGTCCCGAAATTTCAGGAAAAACCTGTTTGCCTGCAGTCAGATCGATACATATGCTCTGGAATTTTTTGTACGTACAAACAGATGGTAGCAGCGTTGGCATGTGAGTAAATGTTGATTGTTTTCTCTTTCAATGGGGATGAGTTTTCACCGCAAAAGGTCATAACGAAGTGTGTCCAGGTTCAAGGGCATCTCCAACGGAATGACGCAAATTAGACGTTAAAATTGACCGGCTAAGTCTGTTTGCGTTCGTCAGCGGATACGAAAATTCTTAGTTTTGACCACGCGTTTACATATGCTCTGGATTTTTTTGTACGTACAAACTGATGGTAGCAGCGTTGGCATGTGAGTAAATGTTGATTGTTTTCTCTTTCAATGGGGATGAGTTTTCACCGCAAAAGGTCAGAACAGGTTCAAAGGCATCTCCAACGGAGCGACGCAAATTAGACGTTAAAATTGACCGGCTAAGTCTATTTGCGTCGGTCAGCGGATACGAAAATTGTTAGTTTTGACCACGCGTTCGTTTGCATTTGAGTATGCCTCCAACCACCGAAGCATATTATTTTTCCAACAATTTTTTCATTCAATTGAAAAGTATAATTTACATATGAAATAAAGGAAAAAACAAGGAAGAACAAGGCGCCTAGACTACTTGTCTCCTCTAGGGCCGTGGGAGGGAGAACTTGAGGCCCACGCCGTCGAATTGGGGAGGAGCGAGTTGCTAGAGCGAGCTGAAAGAGAAGAGATCAACCGGGGGCTCGAGTGCGAGCTAATAGAGGAGTTGGTGGGAGGATTGCATGGAGAGAAAGGGAGGCATGGCTACAAACGTAAAAAGCTAGGAGGGATTATGGCTAGGTTGGGTTTTGGTTTGGGTTGAACTAGGTATGGCCGGGTGGGCTTATAGCTGTGGGGCGGGTTTTTTTGTAATAAAACTTTTGTTCAATTGATTTTTCAAAAGAAAATAAAAAAGAAGGTTTTCAATTTGAAATAAAGAAGTGTTAGCCAAAACTTAAAAGAAGTTCTAAGACTATGAGAATGTTGAATCGGGTAAATTAATTTAGAAGTTGTTTAAACAATTGCAACCGCGGAGGGGGAGAGAGTAGATTGAGACAATTGAGTCAATCTTTTTTAATGATCTGCTTTTGTCGCGCGACCCTAAGTGTAGATCAGACATAGGTGTTGCCCATCACCATTGTAAGGATGCGGTATTACAAGTCATCGCAATGAGAGGCTCATAATCTAATCTTTTTAGGATTGGTTATATTAATTATGAATAGAAGAAAATGTGACCACCATCAACGATGGTGACGAAGAGAAGCGTCAACACAAATAGTTTCTTGAATCATTCGAGTATTTATTTTTCCCGCTGCAACGCACGGGCAATTCTGCTAGTAATAATAAAGAAAATAAGATTTCCTGTTGGTCCGTTTTTTCTTGCCCCTAAAATTTCAGAAAATTACCCAACAATGCCACCGACAAGTGAAAATAACGATTCGTTTTAAACCGGCAGAACAGAACAAGGTTGGTTGGCTTCTTTCGTCGCTAGCTTGGCTGTCGTGTGAATCACCACGTCGCCTGGTTGGGCCGGATCTAGCGGCCCAAACTAACGCTCCATGCCAACCGGTAGAAAGGCCGCGCCCAGGTTCATGTCCGGAGTCCTGATCGACCAAAAAGTTCGACTAAAAAAGTACGATAAGAAGAATGCTTGTTTATAATAAAAAAAGAGGTGTTCGTTTCGTATAGAACAAGATATAGCAGACCTTGCTGTGTATAAATCGCTGTTGCTCCGTAATTATTTCGCCGTTCTGCCGACTCGTCGAAAATCCACACGGTGTGGACCTTTGGCCTTGGGATTAAGCAGCTCCCGCAAACGGCATGCACGGCCGGGAGGAGTGGACTGCGGACGGGAAGGAGCACGAAAAGCTGCTCCATCGGCAAGTCGGCATCGATCCCAAAGTCACGTCGCTACGACGTGCCGACGCACGAGCCCATAAGTCGGCCGTTGTGGCCTAATCGATCAATCCAACAGCGCAGTAGTACATCATAGCTTTGCATCTACCTCTGCAGGTCAATAAGTCCATTCAAACTTTCTTCGATCTGGTTCTTGGATTATGCAGTTGGCATGGCTTCTACATCAGGCGATTCCTTTGTATTAATTGCTTTTATGAGGTTTATTCCTTTCTTTTTTTGCCTAGAAAGATTAATACCTTTTGTGCTATTGAACTTCTAATTAATGACTTATTTATAAATCATTGATTATTTACTCTGATTTTTTCACTATTGCCTGGAATAGTGCTTGGTAAATTTTCAGCGAAGTAATTTGTATCTTCAGTGCGAGGTGAATTTACATTAGAAATTTGCTTTGTTCCATCAGTAAAGAAATTCATTTGAAGTACTGAAATACTTTACCACCTAAATATTATTTTGAAGAAACCAACATGTTGCAATGCACGGGCAAATTTCCTATATTATATTATATCTATGTGTACTTACCTAATAATCCCTCCGATCGGATTTAATCGACGCACAAGGAGGGCTGCACGCGCATGTCATCAGCGGGTGAGTGCTTCGATTATTTGCGTCCAGAGGTAGTAATAAAGAAAATAAGGATTCTTGCCATCCGATATTTTATTCCGATTTTACACCTCAACTTTTTTTTTCCTTCTCACCGTTGTGTGGCGGCATGCGCCTCCTAGATCTCCGGGAGCTCGAGCCGTGGGGCCGTGCATTGATCTAGATGAAGGCGAGGTGTGCGTCGGCTCAACCAGAACAGAGCGGTGGCATGGACGTTGGTAGCGTCCAGCAATGGCTTGAGGTCATCGGGGATGACGAGCTTTGGTCGGTAGGAGGCACTGGGGGTTTAGGTCAAGCACTTGCAGGAACCGACCAGCAACACAAATGACTGGAACGAATAAGTGGAACAGATCACAATAATGTATTTTTGTAGCAATGCACAAGTACATGTACATCCACATGATCGCAGACGTGCGATGGCGTCAATGGATACTGCGGCATCAATGAGGACGAGAAGATGGCGACAAGCAATAGGATCACGAATTAACCCGTAGCAACGCATGGGCATTTTTCCTAGTCTATACCTAATAATAAAGAAAATAAGGCTTCTTGTTCGTCCGTCCTACTTTTTACCAATTTACCCTTCCACTAATTCTTACTCCGTATAATACTTACAATGCCACCGCTTACCGATTCGTTTTTTTTTTCTTCCCACCCGACCTAACATCTCCTCCAACCGAAATTGGATTCGCTCTTCCCAACCGGCCGCCACACCTCGATCTCCCGTGAGCCCTACTCCGCTACTCGCCGGCGCGCTCTGCCGAGACCCACCCCTGGTCGTCAAGCCCCACCCCGACCGTGATCCCTGCTGGCCGGAGCGCTCCGCTGCGGCCCATCCCTGGTCGGCGCCCCACCCTGGTCCCCAATCGTGAAACCTGCTCGCCGGCGCCCAGGTTGTCCGTTTCCTTCCAGCCTAGGATCTGCATCCTCCGCCAGAAATACCTCGCACAACATCGCGGGGCCGGATTCGGACGCGAAGCGGGTGCTGGTGCCGAGATGCAAAGGCATCCATTCCCCGCCCCAAACCAGGTCGCCGTCGCGCGACTAGGTTCCGCCCCAGGGAAGTATCACAGGTGTTGGCGGACCAGGACGCCGTTGCCGCTGCGGTCCCTTGCGCGGCCGACACTACTCCGCTCCCGTCCGCAGACTAGGCGTCCAACGCCCTTGCCCCGATTCGTCCATGCTGTTGGTGGTGGTAGTCAACGCCGATTGATATGTGTGCGTTTCTAGGTCCGTAGTCTATACCGATTTTGCGCTTGGAAGAATATTGGAGATTGCTTCCCCTGCGCAGCTAGCTCTCGACTGATTTAATTCCCGGTGGGTGTACTACTCCGGTGGGAGTACTTCGCTCGCTTCATGCAAGTGCGGGAATTAAATCAGTATCCCGCACAGGAAGGATGCATGTGCACTGCAGAGAGTGATTTGCTACAATGGTTTACATATTCTTCCTCTCATGACCCTTGTGGGTATGGTAGTCCGCGCAAGGGCGCGCGGAGGGTGAGTTGTGTACTGTTGTTAGTTACCGTTAGTATACAGTTAGTATTTGTATTTCCGCAATGGACTTGGATAACCCTACTACATTGCTACTGATCATGGAGGATTGTATCTGAAACATTAGTTGCTCCTATCTGGATCCGTAGTTTCCCCTTTTTCTTCTTCTTTGTTCTGAATAGGGCACACAATTCTGAAATATTTTTTCTAATGTCAATTTCTCTTGGGAGTTTCAATTCAAATTCAGTAAGATAAGATGTCACGGGAAATGACTTATGCAATTATCGAAAGCAATAGTTCTTTTGTTGACATTAAACAATGGACCTAAGGCATCTGTTACCTCTACCTAGGCATGAGAAAACAAAACTATAGGGTGTACGAACGGAGCCGATGGCCATTGCCACGTCCGGAGATCATTTATCATCATCCGTCGCAACGCACGGGCAAATTTACTAGTAGCTCCTATGCGACTTTTTTTCATGGAATTGGATGAGAAGCGACATTGTTCATGAAAATAGCTAGCATGCGACGTTGTTTAGGTAGGAAATTGCTCAGGGCCACCCGTGCAATAAAACGGCCGTTAAGGAGACCGTTAGGTTAGTTAAGGGTTTGATTAAGTTCGTGGTGACCCTGAGTCAAACCAACTGACCCAACCGCACCCTTCCGACCGAGCGCACGCGTGATATTTTCTGGCGACAGCGGCGGAGCTCACCATCCTTGTCGACGGCGGCGGAGCTTGCTCCGAGGACGGCGGCGCTTTCGTTCTACGGCGGACGTGGTGAGTGTCATTCGAAACCCTAATTTCTCTTCCATCATTCTCACCCGTTAGATCTGAAGGCTAGGTTGGGTTGAGCTTAGATTGTGGCCGGCGGCGTTGCTGAGCGAGGGGAACGAGATGGGGGAGCCGGGAGAGGGGACAAGCAATCGGTAATTCATCACATCTTGAAGCTTAATTTTAATTCTATTTGCTTACTGCCTCGAATCGTAGCTCACATTGTCCGCCAAAAACAGGGGAAGGGGTACATTTAAAATTTGCATAAATTTTTTTCCCTCCAAGGCAGTGTTAATTGATAGAAGCATGTAGGAGATTGAGAGAGAAACGATGGTTGAATGGGATGTACCTAGTGCAGACATTGATCCACAAGAACTAGAAAGAATGGAATAGGAGGCGGTGAGGAATGTGGTGGAAAAAATTGGGGAGAGTGTGGTTTGGGGGCCAAAGCAAGAAGTATATCTTTGTTAGCGTTTGATGATTGGAAACAGAAGTATGTTAGGATTGAAACAGGGGAAGAAATGGTAGAAGAAATCGATCGGCGAGACGGCTGGATAAGCAGTAGTGTTCTATTTTTGGCAGAGCTTATTGATTTGAACCCTGCATCTAGGGTTGGATATGTGTCATTGAAGTTGGCTTGTCAGATTGTTGAGGATGATTGGGCTACACAAATGCAGATAATGCATATAGTTACTGAATTGGCAGTGTTATCAGGGGAGGCAGGTGCAGAAGAGGTAGATCATGTTGAGGAGGTCCTTGTATCTATTGATTGGAATATAGTTGACATAAGTGACCGAACATATTTGGTCATTGCTCCAATGTCTGACATTCAAATGGCAACTATGTTTGGTTTTCCTGTAGATGAGAAAGACAAGGAAAAGGAGAAATATGAAGCTGCAGATGATGGTAACAGACAATCAAAGCCTATTGCATTTGATGCTGATGCAGATATAGATTCAGAGTTGATGCATGATGATGCAGTTGAAGTGGGTGATGGACATGATGATGAGCTTATTTGTGTTTATGACAAAGAAAATCCAGTTATTGAAGTGGGTAGATTGTTTACAAGCATGGATGAGTTTAGGATGTGTTTTAGGACTTATGCAGTCAAACATGAGTTTGAAACCAAGATTTTATGGACAGATACAAATAAATTATATGCCAAGTGCAAAGGTTATGATGGTGGTGCCATGCCATGCAAGTGGTATATATCAGCTAGACGTCAACCTGATGGAAGGACAGTAAGGGTGAATCAAATTCCAAAAGGACATACTTGTATTACAAGTTCACAAATGGTTTCAAAAATGACATCCCAACTTTAGGTGGCAGAAAAGATCACTCCTATTTTAGCCAAGACACCAAACACCACTGCAAAGAAACGGAAAGTAGACCTGAAAAAAGATTACCCAATCCAGCTGAAATATAGTATTGTTTGGAAGGCAAAGAGTGATGAAACAATTATTTGGTGATTGGGCAAATACATTTAGAATGCTTTATAGTTTCAAAGCAGAAGTAGTTAAAAGGTGTCCTGGCAGTGTTGTTGAGATAGATACTGAGGTGACACCAGATGGGAAAGTGTACTTCTCCAAATTCTTCATGGCTTTAAAGTCTTGCATTGATTGCTTCAAAGCAGGCTGTCATCCATATTTGAGTATAGATTCATTATTTTGACTGGCAAGTGGAATGGTCAACTTGCAGCTTGCAATGCTCTAGATGGACACAATTGGATGTACCATGTAGCTATTGGCTTGTTTCAGTCTGATACAGAGGCTTCATGGACACGGTTCATGATGCAGTTGAAAAGAAGCATTGGTCCAGTGTCCCCTTTGGCAGTCCACACTGACGCATGTAATGGGCTAGAAAATGCAGTGAAGAATGCTTTTCCCCATGCTGAGCAGAGGGAGTGCTTTGGTCATATGTGGATGAATGTGATCAAACAATTCAGAGGAGATGCATTTGGCCGCTTGTGGCCAGCAGCAAGAGCATACAAGCTTAGTACACATGAGTATCATCTGAATAAGATAAAACAAGCAAGCATTGAGTTTGTCCCTTGGATGGACACCTACCATTCTCTTTTGTGGTACAGGTCAGGATTTAACACTGCCATCAAGTGTGATCATATCAACAACAATTTGGCAGAAAGTTTTAACAACAAGATAAAGGATTTGAAGGACTTGCCTGTCCATGACATGGTTGACCAAATTAGGATCATGATCATGAGGTTATGGGAATTGAGAGTAAGGATTGGTGATAAGCTGCAAGGGAAGGATAAACTGCCTGTTGTAGTGCAGCAGGTAGTCAACATGAGCAGAGGGCTTGCACACTTGTGTGTTGTGAAATCCTCATTGCATGGTGGTGAAGTTAGAGACGCAAAGACTACCAGAAGGCATGTTGTTGACACTGAAAATAAAGAATGCAGTTGCCTTGAGTGGTAACACACTCGAAAACCTTGTGAACATGCCATCATTTTTTTGGCATCCAAACCCAAGCTAAATATGCACCCATATTTGCATGAATATTACTCAGTTCAAAAATTCAGAGCTGCATATGCACAACCAATTTCACCACTTACAGATCAGTCTCAGTGGCCTGAAGTGGACATAGAATTCTCCTTGTGCGCTCCTTTGACGAGAAGGAAGGCTGGCAGGCCTAAACAGAGTAGATACAAGGCTTGGTTTAAAAAAGTTGAGAGTAGTAAGAAGGGGAAGAAAGATGAAAAGAAAGACGCCAAGCCAAAAAGTCCCCAAAAGGTAACAAAAATAGATGCAAGCTTTGTGAAGAATTTGGACCCCAAGCTGGATCACCCAAGTGTAGATACACCTAGTCAAAGGGGTAACTTTGTTCTAATTCATCCAAAATCTCTGTTTTGCACTCACTAACCATATGGCATGGATTTTTTTTCAGGAAGAAACGTGTGTTTCAGCCTCTTGTAACTGAACTACCTTGTCCATCCAAAAAGGCAAGAATTGGGGGGTCTAGAAAGAAGAGGAGTGTGCTGACTGTGTTCAGTTCTGTGCAACCTGGAGCAGTTTTGGAAGAACAGGGTCCTATTTTGTAGGATGTTGAAATTGATGCTAGTTTGGAGGATGTCTATATTGATGTTGTTTTGGAGGATGTGCAAACTGAAGCTGTTTTCGAGGATCTGCAAACTGAATCTGTTTTCGAGGATGTACAAACTGAAGACCTTTTGGACCAAGTGGAAACTGATGATGTTTTGAACCAAGTGCAAACTGAAGCTTCTTTAGAGCTTGTTGTCCAACCTGAAATTCCGCCTCCAAGTCGTTATGTATGTTTAGGAAGGCCTACTGAAAGTGATGCAAAAAAAAGGAGCATGAATGATATTCTTGGTATAAAACCAAAAACAAGCAAAAGCAAGCCAAAGCCAAAGAAGAAGAAATCAAAATCCAAGAATAAGTGATGTGTTGTATTGTTACTTTGATTCTTGAAAACTTGTGTGATTTTTAATTTGTATTATGAATATTTCAAATACAAATTTGAACCAAATTCAAAATTGAAATTTGGCATTCCTGAATAAGTGGTGTTGCAATGCTATTTGATTGTTCTGCATCACCACTTTTTTGTAACTTGTTAATTTTCTGGAGTAAACTCATTTTCACCATTTTCAAGAACGGCCTCTAAGATGTGTTAAAAAATGGCTCCGGGGTGGGGGTAAACGACCCCATTCCTAAGCTTTTTTCAACCTTGTCTAAATACTCTTATATTTTAGGAATCATTAGTACATGACATAAGAATACTATGTGAGTTGGTTTTACATTTTTCTGATTTTTTAAAAAATTTATATCCTCATTTCAAATTTGGTCAAACTTAGGCCGAACTCAGGTTTGACCATGATTTGAACAAGTTTAAAACATGAAAATGGAAAACTAAGCCTGGATCCTTCTTACTTACTCCGAAATGAAGCTATTCCCCTATTTTTGTTCAATTTCATGATTCAAAGTTCTAACCCTAAACCTTAACCCTAAACCCTAAGCCTAAACCCTAAAACCCTAAGCCCTAACCCTAACCCTAAGACCTAGCCCTAACCCTAAACCTTAACACTAACCCTAAACCCTAAATCCTAAACCCTAACCCTAAGCCCTAAGAGCATCCCCACTCGTCTCCCCGACGAGGCCCCGAGCGACATTTTTTCCATCCGGATGGCGAAATTCGGCCCAGTCGCGCCCCTGGTTCCTCGTTTTCGTCCGGATTTGGCCCTTCATCCATCCGGCGAGCCCACGCCATCCTCGGTCCCCCGGGGATCTAGCGCGGAGTCCGGACGAGTGAAAAGCGGTGAAGGGCCCGATCTGTCGGCGACTCGACACACGAACCCCACCGCCACCTCGCTCAAAATCTCCCCCACCCCTCGTATATCTCTCGCCGTCGGCACCACCCCGCCGGCTCATTGCCCAGATTCCGCCGTCCCTCCTTCTCCACCTGCCTATATTCCACCGTCTTTCGACGCCGGCCTATCTGGCTGCTCCTCCGCCGGCCTGTTTTCCGACAACGGCCTACTCCTCGTCGTTCGCGGCTCGGGTTGCCTCGACCACGCCCGTCAGGTGTTCGTCCATTTGCCTCGCCGGCCATGGACTCGGACGAAGAGGAGGAGCAGATGTTCGTCGAGCTTATGCGAGAAGAGATGGCAGCCGCCGCCCAAAACGAGGAGTACATGATGATCCTCGGTTGCTTATCAAGCATGTACGCCGGGCTGGCAACTGGTCGACGTGGTGGGTCGGCACCAGGTCGCCGGAAGTGCAAGCCGAGACAACGAATGGAGGGCTACTGCATGTTGTACGCCGACTACTTCGCCGACAATCCATTGCACGGTGAGACTTTTTTCAGGCGTCGTTTCAGGATGAGCAGAAAGCTATTTCTGCAAATTGTGTGTGCCATCCGAGACTTTGACCCCTACTTCAGATGCAAGGCGGATTGCACTGGCTTGGTTGGATTTTCATCACTGCAGAAGTGCACAGTGGCTATGAGGATGCTGGCGTATGGAGCTCCCGGTGATGGTGCGGATGACTATCTTCGGATGGCGGAGTCCACCGCCCTTCATTGTTTCTATCGGTTTTGCAGGGCCGCCATTGTAGTGTTCGGGGACTTTTACTTGAGATCACCCACTGTCGAAGACACTCAGAGGATCCTTGCAACAAATGAAGCTAGGGGGTGATGGCGTGTAACTCACACGTTCGTTGGGAACCCCAAGAGGAAGGTATGATGCGCACAGCAGCAAGTTTTCCCTCAGAAAGAAACCAAGGTTTATCGAACCAGGAGGAGCCAAGAAGCACGTTGAAGGTTGATGGCGGCGGGATGTAGTGCGGCGCAACACCAGAGATTCCGGCGCCAACGTGGAACCTGCACAACACAACCAAAGTACTTTGCCCCAACGAAACAGTGAGGTTGTCAATCTCACCGGCTTGCTGTAACAAAGGATTAACCGTATTGTGTGGAAGATGATTGTTTGCAGAAAACAGTAAAACAAGTATTGCAGTAGATTGTATGCGATGTAAAAATAGGACCGGGGTCCACAGTTCACTAGAGGTGTCTCTCCCATAAGATAAAAGCATGTTGGGTGAACAAATTACAGTCGGGCAATTGACAAATAGAGAGAGCATAACAATGCACATACATATCATGATAAATACTGTGAGATTTAATTGGGCATTACGACAAAGTACATAGACCGCCATCCAGCATGCATCTATGCCTAAAAAGTCCACCTTCAGGTTATCATCCGAACCCCCTCCAGTATTAAGTTGCTAACAACAGACAATTGCATTAAGTATTGCGCGTAATGTAATCAGTGACTACATCCTTGAACATAGCACCAATGTTTTATCCCTAGTGGCAACAGCACATCCATAACCTTAGAGGTTCTTGTCACCCCTCCAGATTCACGGAGACATGAACCCACTATCGAGCATAAATACTCCCTCTTGGAGTTACTAGCATCAACTTGGCCAGAGCCTCTACTAATAACGGAGAGCATGCAAGATCATAAACAACACATAGGTAATAACTTGATAATTAACATAACATAGTATTCTCTATCCATCGGATCCCGACAAACACAACATATAGAATTACAGATAGATGATCTTGATCATGTTAGGCAGCTCACAAGATCCAACAATGAAGCACAATGAGGAGAAGACAACCATCTAGCTACTGCTATGGACCCATAGTCCAGGGGTGAACTACTCACTCATCACTCCGGAGGCGACCATGGCGGTGAAGAGTCCTCCGGGAGATGAATCCCCTCTCCGACAGGGTGCCGGAGGAGATCTCCAGAATCCCCCGAGATGGGATTGGCGGCGGCGGCGTCTCAGTAAGGTTTTCCGTATCGTGGCTCTCGGTACTGGGGGTTTCGCGACGGAGGCTTTAAGTAGGCGGAAGGGCAGGTCAAGAGGCGGCACGAGGGGCCCACACTATAGGTCGGCGCGGCCAGGGCCTGGGCCGCGCCGCCCTAGGGTGTGGCCACCTCGTGGCCCCACTTCGTCTCCTCTTCGATCTTCTGGAAGCTTCGTGGCAAAATAGGACCCTGGGCGTTGATTTCGTCCAATTCCGAGAATATTTCGTTACTAGGATTTCTGAAACCAAAAACAGCAGAAAACGAATCGGCACTTCGGCATCTTGTTAATAGGTTAGTTCCAGAAAATGCACGAATATGACATAAAGTGTGCATAAAACATGTAGATATCATCAATAATGTGGCATGGAACACAAGAAATTATCGATACGTCGGAGACGTATCAGCATCCCCAAGCTTAGTTCTGCTCGTCCCGAGCAGGTAAAACGATAACAAAGATAATTTCTGGAGTGACATGCCATCATGACCTTGATCATACTATTTGTAAAGCATATGTAGTGAATGCAACGATCAAAACAATGTATATGACATGAGTAAACAAGTGAATCATATAGCAAAGACTTTTCATGAATAGTACTTCAAGACAAGCATCAATAAGTCTTGCATAAGAGTTAACTCATAAAGCAATAAATCAAAGTAAAGGTATTGAAGCAACACAAAGGAAGATTAAGTTTCAGCGGTTGCTTTCAACTTGTAACATGTATATCTTATGGATATTGTCAACATAGAGTAATATAATAAGTGCAATATGCAAGTATGTAGGAATCAATGCACAGTTCACACAAGTGTTTGCTTCTTGAGGTGGAGAGAAATAGGTGAACTGACTCAACATAAAAGTAAAAAAGAATGGTCCTTCAAAGAGGAAAGCATCGATTGCTATATTTGTGCTAGAGCTTTCATTTTGAAAACATGAAACAATTTTGTCAACGGTAGTAATAGAGCATATGAGTTATGTAAATTATATCTTACAAGTTGCAAGCCTCATGCATAGTATACTAATAGTGCCCGCACCTTGTCCTAATTAGCTTGGACTACCGGATCATCGCAATACACATGTTTTAACCAAGTGTCACAATGGGGTACCTCCATGCCGCCTGTACAAAAGTCTAAGGAGAAAGCTCGCATTTTGGATTTCTCGCTTTTGATTATTCTCAACTTAGACATCCATACCGGGACAACATGGACAACAGATAATGGACTCCTCTTTAATGCATAAGCATGTGGCAACAATTATTATTCTCATATGAGATTGAGGATATATGTCCAAAACTGAAACTTCCACCATGAATCATGGCTTTAGTTAGCGGCCCAATGTTCTTCTCTAACAATATGCATGCTTAACCATAAGGTGGTAGATCTCTCTTACTTCAGACAAGACGGACATGCATAGCAACTCACATGATATTCAACAAAGAATAGTTGATGGCGTCCCCAGAAACATGGTTATCGCACAACAAGCAACTTAATAAGAGATAAAGTGCATAAGTACATATTCAATACCACAATAGTTTTTAAGCTATTTGTCCCATGAGCTATATATTGCAAAGGTGAATGATGGAATTTTAAAGGTAGCACTCAAGCAATTTACTTTGGAATGGCGGAGAAATACCATGTAGTAGGTAGGTATGGTGGACACAAATGGCATAGTGGTTGGCTCAAGTATTTTGGATGCATGAGAAGTATTACCTCTCGATACAAGGTTTAGGCTAGCAAGGCTATTTGAAACAAACACAAGGATGAACCGGTGCAGCAAAACTCACATAAAAGACATATTGTAAACATTATAAGACTCTACACCGTCTTCCTTGTTGTTCAAAACTCAATACTAGATATTATCTAGACTTTAGAGAGACCAAATATGCAAACCAAATTTTAGCATGCTCTATGTATTTCTTCATTAATGGGTGCAAAGCATATGATGCAAGAGCTTAAACATGAGCACAACAATTTCCAACTATCACATTATCCAAGACATTATAGCAATTACTACATGTATCATTTTCCAATTCCAACCATATAACAATTTAACGAAGAAGAAACTTCGCCATGAATACTATGAGTAAAGCCTAAGGACATACTTGTCCATATGCTACAGCGGAGCGTGTCTCTCTCCCATAAAGTGAATGCTAGGATCCATTTTATTCAAACAAAACAAAAACAAAAACAAACCGACGCTCCAAGCAAAGCACATAAGATGTGACGGAATAAAAATATAGTTTCAGGGGAGAAACCTGATAATGTTGTCGATGAAGAAGGGGATGCCTTGGGCATCCCCAAGCTTAGACGCTTGAGTCTTCTTAGAATATGCAGGGGTGAACCACTGGGGCATCCCCAAGTTTAGAGCTTTCACTCTCCTTGATCATATTGCATCATACTCCTCTCTTGATCCTTGAAAACTTCCTCCACACCAAACTCGAAACAACTCATTAGAGGGTTAGTGCATAATAAAAATTAACATGTTCAGAGGTGACATAATCATTCTTAACACTTCTGGACATTGCATAAAGCTACTGGACATTAATGGATCAAAGAAATTCATGCAACATAGCAAAAGAGGCAATGCGAAATAAAAGGCAGAATCTGTCAAAACAGAACAGTTCGTAAAGACGAATTTTAAAATGGCACCAGACTTGCTCAAATGAAAATTCCCAAATTGAATGAAAGTTGCGTACATATCTGAGGATCACGCACGTAAATTGGCATATTTTTCTGAGCTACCTACAGAGAGGCAGGTCGGAATTCCTGACAGCAAAGAAATCTGAAACTGCGCAGTAATCCAAATCTAGTATGAACTTTTCTATCAACGACTTTACTTGGCACAACAAAACACAAAACTAAGATAAGGAGATGTTGCTACAGTAGTAAACAACTTCCAAGACACAAAATAAAAACCAAGTACTGTAGTAAAAACATGGGTTGTCTCCCATAAGCGCTTTTCTTTAACGCCTTTCAGCTAGGCGCAGAAAGTGTGTATCAAGTATTATCAAGAGATGAAGCATCGATATCATAAGCTCCCCCATCTGTAGTGGTACTAAGGGCTTTGTCAATTTTAGGCCTATAATAATATTTCTTTGGTTTAGGCACTTTAGAGACATACATAAACTTTTGCTCCTTACCCACATAAGCTTTTTCTCTAAACTTTATAGATGAAAAGGTTGAACCCAAGGTTCCCATAGCTTTTTCAAGCTCACCAATCCTATTGATTTGATCATCATGGATAACACAAGTTCCTAGGACACTAATTCTTTCATCAATTCCTCCTAAGGATTTATCAAGTTCATCAGTTTTATCAAGTAACATCTCCAATTTAGTTTCAACACTCGGAAATTTTTTCTCAATGGTTTCCAATTTTTTCATAACATCCTCAAGAGAGATTTCAATTTTAGTTTCATTAACAGGTGGTGTTCCAAATAAAGTCTCAATAATGCAACTAGCTTCTAAAGCGGAAGCGCCTAGGAAGTTACCTCCCGCGAGACAATCAAGAACATATCTATTCCAGCTAGAGATACCAACATAAAAATTCCTGAGTAGGATAGTGGTGGAGTGTTTCTTAGTGCACCTATTATGAGCATCACTAATTCTATACCAAGCATTTTTTAAACATTCTCCCCCTTGTTGCTTAAATGAACGAACTTCAACTTCAGGATTACTCATTTTAGCAGTAGTAAATAAAGAAAACTAGATAAAGTAAATGCAAGTAACTAATTTTTTTTGGGTTTTTGATATAGAAACAAGATAGCAAATAAAGTAAAACTAGCAACTAATTTTTTTTGTATTTTGATTTAGTGCAGCAAACAAAGTAGTAAATAAAATAAAGCAAGACAAAAACAAAGTAAAGAGATTGGGAAGTGGAGACTCCCCTTGCAGCGTGTCTTGATCTCCCCGGCAACGGCGCCAGAAAAAAAGCTTGATGGCGTGTAACTCACACGTTCGTTGGGAACCCCAAGAGGAAGGTATGATGCGCACAGCAGCAAGTTTTCCCTCAGAAAGAAACCAAGGTTTATCGAACCAGGAGGAGCCAAGAAGCACGTTGAAGGTTGATGGTGGCGGGATGTAGTGCGGCGCAACACCAGAGATTCCGGCGCCAACGTGGAACCTGCACAACACAACCAAAGTACTTTGCCCCAACGAAACAGTGAGGTTGTCAATCTCACCGGCTTGCTGTAACAAAGGATTAACCGTATTGTGTGGAAGATGATTGTTTGCAGAAAACAGTAAAACAAGTATTGCAGTAGATTGTATGCGATGTAAAAATAGGACCGGGGTCCACAGTTCACTAGAGGTGTCTCTCCCATAAGATAAAAGCATGTTGGGTGAACAAATTACAGTCGGGCAATTGACAAATAGAGAGAGCATAACAATGCACATACATGTCATGATAAATACTGTGAGATTTAATTGGGCATTAAGACAAAGTACATCGACCGCCATCCAGCATGCATCTATGCCTAAAAAGTCCACCTTCAGGTTATCATCCGAACCCCCTCCAGTATTAAGTTGCTAACAACAGACAATTGCATTAAGTATTGCGCGTAATGTAATCAGTGACTACATCCTTGAACATAGCACCAATGTTTTATCCCTAGTGGCAACAGCATATCCATAACCTTAGAGGTTCTTGTCACCCCTCCAGATTCACGGAGACATGAACCCACTATCGAGCATAAATACTCCCTCTTGGAGTTACTAGCATCAACTTGGCCAGAGCCTCTACTAATAACGGAGAGCATGCAAGATCATAAACAACACATAGGTAATAACTTGATAATTAACATAACATAGTATTCTCTATCCATCGGATCCCGACAAACACAACATATAGAATTACAGATAGATGATCTTGATCATGTTAGGCAGCTCACAAGATCCAACAATGAAGCACAATGAGGAGAAGACAACCATCTAGCTACTGCTATGGACCCATAGTCCAGGGGTGAACTACTCACTCATCACTCCGGAGGCGACCATGGCGGTGAAGAGTCCTCCGGGAGATGAATCCCCTCTCCGGCAGGGTGCCGGAGGAGATCTCCAGAATCCCCCGAGATGGGATTGGCGACGGCGGCGTCTCAGTAAGGTTTTCCGTATCGTGGCTCTCGGTACTGGGGGTTTCGCGACGGAGGCTTTAAGTAGGCGGAAGGGCAGGTCAAGAGGCGGCACGAGGGGCCCACACTATAGGTCGGCGTGGCCAGGGCCTGGGCCACGCCGCCCTAGGGTGTGGCCACCTCGTGGCCCCACTTCGTCTCCTCTTCGGTCTTCTGGAAGCTTCGTGGCAAAATATGACCCTGGGCGTTGATTTCGTCCAATTCCGAGAATATTTCGTTACTAGGATTTCTGAAACCAAAAACAGCAGAAAACAGCAACTGGCACTTCGGCATCTTGTTAATAGGTTAGTTCCAGAAAATGCACGAATATGACATAAAGTGTGCATAAAACATGTAGATATCATCAATAATGTGGCATGGAACACAAGAAATTATCGATACGTCGGAGACGTATCAGGGGGTTTTCCAGGGATGCTTGGAAGCATTGACTGCATGCATTGGAAATGGAAGAACTGTCCATTTGCGTGGCAGGGAATGTACAAGGGTCACAAAAACGGCTGCACTGTGATACTTTAAGCAGTGGCTACCCATGATCTCTGGATTTGGCACTCTTTCTTTGGTATGCCTGGATCCAACAATGACATCAGCGTCCTAAACTGCTCCCCGATCTTTTCCAAACTTGTTGAGGGTTGATACGTCCAAAACGTATCTACTTTCCCAAACACTTTTGCTATTGTTTTGCCTCTAATTTGTGTATTTTGGATATAACTAACACGGACTAACGCTGTTTTCAGCAGAATTGCTCTGGTGTCTCGTTTTTGTGCAGAAATCCAACTTTCAGGAAAATCCTTGGAATTTATGCCAAAGGTCTTATTTTTCCAGAAGAATTACGGAGCCAGAAGGGCAAGCCAGGTGGAGGCCCGAGGCCCCCACACGCTAGGCCGGCGTGGCCCAGGAGAGGGGCGCACCGCCCTATTGTGTGGCCGCCTCGGCTGGCCCCCAACGCCCTCCTTTGGACTACTTAAGGGTTTCGATCTAAAAACGCGAGAAGGATAGTCGAAGTCGCCAGAAACCATCCAGTACGCCGCCACCGTCGCGAAACTCCGTCTCGGGACCAGAAACTCCGTTCTGGCACCTCGCCGGGACGGGGAATTGGAGGAGATCATCGCCATCATCACCACCGACGCCTCTCCATCGACCAGCCATGTTTCCCCCATCCATGTGTGAGTAATTCCCCCGCTGTAGGCAGAAGGGGATGGTAGGGATTGGATGAGATTGGTCATGTAATAGCATAAGATTGTTAGGGCATAGTGCCTAGTATCCGTAATTGGCACTTTTATGATATTGTTGCAACTTGTTATGCTTAATGCTTGTCACTAGGGCCCGAGTGCCATGATCTCAGATCTGAACATGTTATTGTTTCATGAAGATATTTATTGTTTTATGATCTTACGTGCAAGTTGTATACACGTATTGTTGTCCGGAACCCGAGGCCCCAAAGTGACATAAATTGGGACAACCAAAGGGGAAGGCGGTGATATGAGGATCACATGTGTTCACGGAGTGTTAATGCTTTGCTCCGGTGCTCTATTAAAAGGAGTACCTTAATTTCCAGTAGATTCCCTAGAGGCCCGGCTGCCACCGGCTGGTAGGACAAAAGATGTTGTGCAAGTTTCTCATTGCGAGCACGTACGACTATATATGGAACACATGCCTATTGATTGATTAGTACTTGGATACCGTTTTATTATTATCTGCAATGCCCTGCTTTGATTGTTACATGAGTTTCTCTCATCCATGCAACGCCCGTTCATCCATCCCTGTGCCTACAGTATTTTAATCCTGCTGTTTACTATAATCACTACTGCTGTCTTTGTTACTCTGCTGCTGTTATTTCACTACTGCTACTGCTATAAAACTGTTACTACTGATAAACTCTTGCGAGCAAGTCTATTTCCAGGTGCAGCTGAATTGACAACTCCGCTGTTAAGGCTTTCAAGTATTCTTTGTCTCCCCTTGTGTCGAATCAATAAATTGGGTTTTACTTCCCGCGAAGACTGTTGCGATCCCCTATACTTGTGGGTCATCAAGGGTCATGCTCCCCCGGTGAACTATGTGATCAATGGTCGGCACTACAACAAAGGATACTACCTTGCAGACGGTATCTATCCAAAGTGGGCAACATTTGTGAAGACTATCTCGAAACCTAGCACCCCCAAACTTTGCGAGTTTGTCAAGAGACAAGAAGCTTGCCGAAAAGACGTCGAGCGTGCATTTGGTGTCCTCCGGCAGAGATTTGCTGTCGTCCGGTTCCCCGCTATGACTTGGTCCAAAGATCAGATGTGGGAGGTGATGAACTGTTGTGTGTGCTTACACAATAGGGATTATTGAAAATGAGCGAAAACATCCGGTTCCTCTGTCTGAGCAAGAAGCACCATATGATAGAGAGGGTCCTCTTGCACAGCCTAATCACCAGGTGCTGACATCATGGGCCGCCTTCATTGCTATGCGCCAGGAGATTCGAGACTCTACAATGCATCAACAGCTGCAAGATGATCTGGTGGAGCACATATGGACGCTCCGAGGCAACGCCAACGCTGACGCCAACTAGTCTGTCTTAATTTGTTTCAAAACTTGTGAAATTGTGTGCTTCATTTGTTTCAGCACTTGTTAAACATTGTACTGATTTTCGCCGTATTTGTTTCAGCAATTTTCGCCGAACTTGTTAAATTTTATGTCGAATTTATTTGAAATATGTCAAATGGCCGAGGTTGGGGTGTCCTGCCGGGGGGACGGATGGAACTTCGGCGCTCCCCAGGCCAAATTTTCCTCCAATCCGGAGGAAAATTTTGCCGGATTTGGCGTGGAGAGCGCCAACGAGTGGAGATGCTCTAAGCCCTAACCCTAACCCTAACCAAGAAGTTTAAAACATGAAAATGAAAAACTAAGCATGGATCCTTCTTACTTACTCCAAAATGAAGCTATTCCCCAATTTTTGTTCAATTTCATGATTTATAGTTCAAATCGTTCTCTTCAACCCTTAGACTTCATACGACACTGTTGGAGATATGATATTCCTTACATGGTTTTTTGTTTCATACCATCTACACATTGTTTATCATTTTATATGGTTAGTATATGACATAAGAAGACTATGATATTTGGTTTCACATTTTTATGATTTGTTTTTGAATTTTATAGCCTCATTTCAAATTTAGTCAAACTTAAGCCAAACTCAGGTTTGACCATGATTTGAACAAGTTTGAAACATGAAAATGGAAAACTAAGCATGGATCCTTCTTACTTACTCAAAAATAAAGCTATTCCCCAATTTTTGTTCAATTTCATGATTCAAAGTTCAAACCCTTCTCTTCAACCCCTTAGACTTCATACGACACTGTTAGAGATATGACATTCCTTACATGATTTTTTTGTTTAATGCCATCTACACCTTCTTTATCATTTTATATTGTTAGTATATGACATAAGAAGACTATCAGAGTTGGTTTCACATTTTTCTGATTTTTTTTAAAATTTCTAGCCTCATTTCAATTTTCAGCTAAACCCCTCAAAACCCCATTTGTTGACTAGCTAACCCTATTGACCAATGTCAGTCGCAGATCTAACCCTAACGCACTACGCTGTCCATCCGATCTAGTCTTCTAGAAGGAAACCTTAGCCCGATCCGTGGGAAGCTCGGCTTGTAGCGTACACCGTTGATTGAGGCAGCCTCAGCCTTCCGATCATGGCTTCTAGAAGGAATCATGCCCGATCCGCGGCAGCACCCGTTCTTCCACGTGATTGGATTCTTTTGTTTCTCTCAGCGCTTCGAGTACAGCTCGCGAGAGACAAGGAAATGCCAGTTGGCCCGTCGCCGCGTCAACACCTAGCTCACGGTCCTGTCTAGACCTACCACGCATGCGCTGCTCTCAACCTTTTCCATGCATGCCCCATGCAGCGTCGTACCAACACGTCGGCTAGAATTTGGTGAGAGACATTAAATCTCTTAGGGCATGTACAATGGTTATATTTTGGCGATGCCACGTACGATAATTGATCATCTCTTAGCAACAATGGTTATATTTTGGTGATAGCACTTAGGGCATGTACAATGATGATATCTTAGCACTGCCACGTGGGATAAACGCTAAGGTGCAGGAAAGAGAAAGATGAAAAAAATACTTTGCCTTCTCTTAGCTCTTAGCACAATCTCTCTCACCAAATATTTAGGATGTCTCGTTACTAAAGATAAGACTAAAAAATAATCCATTGTACATGATGTTTTACTGTTATATCTAGAGTACGTGGCAGGGTTAAGATAAGACAGTATTATCAACCATTGCACATGCCCTTAGGACATGTACAATGGTTATATTTTGGCGATGCCACGTAGGATAATTGATCATCGCTTAGCAACAATGGTTATATTTTGGCGATGCCACTTAGGGCATGTACAATGGTTATATTTTGGCGATACCATGTAGGATAATTGATCATCTCTTAGCGACAATGGTTATATTTGGTTCGCCTTCTCTTAGCAACAATCTCTCTGAACACATATTTAGGGATTTCTCATTACTAGAGATAACACTAAAAAATAGCCATTGTATATAATATTTTGTTGTTATATCTAGATTACGTGGCAGGGTTAAAATAAGACTGTCTTATCAACCATTATTCATGCCCTTAATTGCACCGTAATTTTCTCTCCTTATATTTCATTTTTCCCTTCACTTAGGAGCAGCAATAACTAGCGACTAATTCTAAATCTACGGACTGACGTGGCGTCAAGTTAAGAGGGAAGATGCACATCCCATTAATACCATGGAAAGGAAACACTCGTCGGTTCGCCATGTCAACGCAGAGGAGCCCAGAGTGTCGACGCAGAGGAGGGCAGGCCCGCCGTGCAATGCACGCATGCATGCAGGGGACGTCGCATCGGAGCTATTTTCAGTCAAAGCATTGATCGCGCGCAGCGTAGAGCACGTGGCTGCCATCACCTAGCACACGTTACCATTTACTTCCTACGCTTTCCCACAGTAGCTTCATCAACCGGCTTCATCTCACCCAATTAATTCACTACACCTCAACTTCCTTGCCCCGGGTCAATAAATAGTGCGCCTAAACTTCCTCTTCTTCATCATCTTCCAAAAGCCTAGCCACCATGTCGTACCACCCACCCTTTAGCAGCAGCTCCGACGAGGTGAGCGACAAGGACAACCACCCCGACCTACGCCATTGGTATGAACGGTCGCCGCCGAAGAAGCGAGCCCGACGCGGACGAAGTGGGCGGGGTGGACGCGGGCGATGCACCGCCCACAGCTCCGACTCCCCCAAGGAGTCAACCGACGTGTTCGTCCACAACCCCGACCCGAACGATGTCTTCATCCCCCGTACCGAGAAGTGGTGGGAGCAGTAGTACCGCCTGGAGGCTCGTCAAGAAGCTCGTGACGCGCGTCGGGAGGAGCTGAAGGAGAGGCGCGCCGAGGCGCCGGGACAGGGAGGCTCGCATCGCGGCACGACTCCGGGAGGAGGGTTATGCCGCGTTCGACGGGCCCAGAGGGCGGCGAGGAGGGAGGACTGGATCACAGCGGGGTGGAAGCCACCAGCGGGGCAGTAGGCCAACCTCCCGACGGCGAGGATGGCCGCCAGATCAACGCCAACTAGGCTAGGGTTTGGGGTAGGGCCAGCCCGGTAGTATTTTTATATTTTTAATGTGTTTTATCTATGTGTAAAAAGGCTACTATGTACGTGTTCGTGTGGTGACACGGCACTTAATATCCTAATGCTACTATTATTAGTGTTTTAATGTTTTTTTATCTATTTTAATGTATTTTTTATCAATTTCCTTGTTTTATAACAAATTCAAATGCTCAGTACAACTCCCTCTGTTTTTAAATATAGGGTGTATAGTTTTTGGCACGGAAATTAAAAAACGCACATTGAGGACAACTTACACGAGTTTTGGGCAAGATTACCCCTAAATTATTACTTTGAGAAAATAGAGGAGTTTGCATGAGCTAAGTCCAATTGAGTGGTTCTACGCAATACACCTTATATTTTGGATATTTTTTTCGGAAAAACTATACATCAAGGAACGGAGGGAGTACTACCTTCCACTAAAAACACTTATAAAAATACTCAGTAATAATACAAATTCATATTCAAATTCAAATTTGAACCACTATTACAAACACTTATAAGAAGCGACCGTATTGGGTCTGGAAACGCCTTCATCGGTTTTTTTTTTCAATTTAATTGAACTTTGCAAACCCTGCACCAGTGACCTGAACAATATTGTAGTTTTGCAAAATTGTTACTGCATTTGATTGAACATTGATTACAAAGCATAATATCCATCTCATTACTATTATAAAGCATGGAAATTGTTAAGTGAACACTGATTGCTTCGTCTAACGGCTAATGATCAAGAGATAAACAAAGATGAGAGAAATTACACAAAAATAAAATAGCCCGGCCATCAAATTATCCTACATTTTCAAATTGACAAGTTTCACTAGCTGCTTGTCGATATTCTTCAACTCCTTTACCTCCATCTCTTTCGCAACCCCTTCCGATTTCCCCACCGTAGCAGCAGATCTCAATTGCTCCACCGCCGACGGCAAATTGAACTCCAGGGTTGCGCCCTCCATCTCAATCCTCCTAATGTACTCATCAATCCACTCAAAATGCGTGCATTTCGCCAGATCCTGAAAAAAGAAAAAAATTAACCTTAATTCCCAAATCGGATGAAAATGGAAAATTGAGGAAAATCAAACGAAATTGGCAGAGGGGAAATTCAAATGCCACCTTCCCTGGCTCTTCTTTGCTCTTGTATTTGACAAACTCACACCCGGTGTTGCCATTCTTGTCTCTCATGGTGACCAGCTTCTTCAGGGGCGCCGTCCGTGGGCAATCAGGGCAGCTGCCCAACGGCACTGGACCGTAGCGTGGCCATTTGAGATGGGAGGCGGAAGAGGAGCTCGACATCGTCTGTCGGTGTTGTCGCGCGTCGTTGTCGGAGAAGAAGGGGGAAGAGAGGATGCAGAGGAGGATGCAACGGTCGTGGATTGCTCCGGCGTGGGGGTGAGGCGGCTCTGTTTTGTACCAGCTGAGAGCTGTGGATCTCATGCAGTGAGGTGGATAAGCTCCGCGGTGAGGTGGATAAGCTGTGGGTCCCGCGGTGAGGTGGACAAGAGGTAGATCCTGCGCTCGGAGGTGTCCTGTGCTGATGTGGATAAGTTGTGGGTCCCACTCAGCCCATGTGATTTGAGTTGATAAGCTATCTACTGTTGTTTAAGAGAAGTGTCGCATGCTAGCTATTTGCGTCATCACGAGCATCGCATGGGGACTATTCCTACGAACAACGTCGTTTTCCTTCCAATAGCGAGGAAAGACGTCGCATAGGAGCTATTTTCCTCCCTCTGCCGGCGCATGCAAAAATTCGTATTTGTCTGTCCATAGGCACAAAGCTTGTATGGATCTCTCAACTTTGTCGAACTCTAAATTTTTTAAAATATTAAATTAGATTTAGATATATTTAAATTTTGATAAATTTAAGACATTCTTTTATAACCGGAGGGAGTATCACATATATTTTGTCCAGGTGACATATAATTTTCGATATGCATCACCTATGAGGTGATGTAAAATAAATCCACATGCACGCAGCGGAACCACCACCCCGAACCATTGTGCACGTCTTCTTGTCGTAGCCATGTCACCGCGGATTCCCTTTGTTCCCGCCGCCACCCTACCTCAAAATAGTCGGACATCGTTGTAATTTCCATGCAAATTGTGTCGAATCACGGCTAATCGAGCTGCGCAACCACCCCAAATCCGTGATCGGCTTCCTCGCATGCAGCTGTCCACGATATCACCGTCGACGGCACAAGCTAGTAGTTGGGCATATTTGTGTCAGTCAGAGCTTGTTGCTCGCGTGTAAAACTTCTCCATGTGGAATTCTGGTTGGCCGCGAGCGGAGATAAACTTCCTCGAGGTCGACAGCCTCGTGGATGCAGAGTTCCTCGCTTTGTGGATGCGGACATTCACCCGTTAGTGGAAGAGGGAGAACCAACATGCTTTTTTGCAGATTAGGGCTCAGGAGTCCGGGAGGCGGCCATGGCGAAGTTGTCCCTCCACCATCGTTTTCTCGTCGGTCTCCTCCTCCGTGTTGGACTCGATTTCAAAAACGGCTTAGTAGCTCAGAATACTAAGGTGATATGTAGATACGGCTGAGTTGTAGGGTCTATCGAAGTTGAGCACAATCAAACTGTCAAAGTTTAGGATCAAAGTGTCAAACTTTAGGGTCAAAGTGTTGAAGTTTCTATCGAAAGATTAGATTCTATGTATCGTCGGACCATTGAAATAAATTAGAAGTGCTAAAAATGAATTAAAAGTGTTGAAAATTAAATTTGAGTTGTTAAATTTGAAGTTTAAATTGTCAAAGAAGAATTTGGTGGTGCTAGGTGGCCTATTTTACATCACTTTATGTGGCACATGTGCCCTACTTTACATCATCTGGAAAACCAAAAATTACACGGGAGATTATAACCTACTTTTAGGTGATGTATAATTTTTTTTCTTTTATATGACTTAAAATACATCAACTGTTAGAGATGCTTGTAATGCCACGTGGAGCTAGCGGCTCAGGAATATCACCTTCATTGTGTCGATGTTTAGGGTGTCGCCTTTGACTAGTTGGGCGGAAGGGGTAGGGTTTGTGTGGTGTCCTATTCCTTCGACTAGTTTTTCGTATTAAGTGGTCAACGTTTTTCTTCTAATCAATGAATGCCACACTTTTTGCCATGTTTAGGAAAACACTGTCAACTGGTGGTGTAAGATCCACCTTGATCTTCTCTGTTTGCTTCTTTTCCCAACCCACTGAAATGACCAAAATAATAAATTAGTATGAAAATTAGAAGTACGCACACACATGTTTTTCTAAATATACATAAATTTACAAACTATAAAACACTAAAATAACATTTCATACATTTATATATACATTTTGATCCTAAAATATCGGTAGCGTCGGCTATCTCCTGTCTTCCTTGCGTTTGTACGCGAAGGACGGCAGGAGCACCTCATGCTCGTCGAGAAACTCCTCTTCATCCTCCTCGGCCTGCTGCTCTAACACCTCCCACCATTGTAGCTGCATCGACTCGTCTTTGTCGCTTGCAGTCGCCACGTCTTCGTCGTCCTCCAGATTTGTTTCGCCTTCATCGTTGTCAGAGGACCAGCCGAAGTGCTCCTCCTCCGCCACCGGAGGTGCCTGCTCTGCCAACGGAGCCTGTTGCTCTGCACAGGAGCATCCTCCTCTACACGGCAGCGCTTCGCCTGCGGGTACTACGGGATGCAGGAAAGCCCTGTAGGCCGGCCGAGGGAGCCGACTCGTCGGCGACGCGTGACACGCGGGAGGAAAGCGAAGAAGCTACGTCTCGACGGAATGGAAGAAGGCTACCTCGGAAAAGATCTACACACGAATTTGTCACGATCAACTGTTTGTGATATGGAGAAGAAAAGAGACGGGCCGAAATAAAGACTCGTCGCAAAGTAGTCGCACATGATTCTCCTTTCACGATTCGTTTACGGAAAACTAGTATACGCTGATGGTTTTTCAAAACCTTATGCGTCCTAACTTTTTGTTACGATGCGAACATTTTTCGTGTACGTTCTGTCCATCAGTAGGACTGCTTGAAACCCGCGCACTCGATTCATGTTTTAGAGCGTCAGCATTGGTTCTCACCACACACAAAAATCGCGTACCGTATGTCACGGGTCCTTAAAAGACCCGATGTGTACTAGCGTTTCAATGCACATTTGCTTGCCGCTTGACAGTTCTAAGGAAGTCTCACCAACCTGTGGAACGCCTGGCATAACGCACTAGTAGAAAAAGAAGCTTTAGTTTTTTTTTTTTTTTTTTTTTTGCGAAACACAGTACAATCAAAGACGCTCATACATACGCGTACACACTCACCCCTATGAACGCACACACGCACACCCTACCCCTATGAGCACCTCCAAGAGACTGCGTTGAATAACTGATCCGGCGGGTCTTGAGATTGACGAAGTCACCACAGGCACCTCGTTGTCGATGGGAACGTCGCCTCCCACTGAAGAATATTCCGCCTTTATGAGACACCAAAGTGTCAAATCTGGGATTTGAACTCTGGTGGGCCGAGGGTGCCACTGCCCTCCTAACCATCCAACCACGGGTTGGTTCTCAAGAAGCTTTAGTTTTTGGCTCCAAAGAGCATTAGTATCGGACCAGCTATGAATCCAGATTAAAAGGTGCATTAGCATCGGTTCGAGAGGCTAGAGTTTTAGCACCGATTCGTGCAAGACCTTCAGCCGTGAACACTTTAGTACCGGTTCGTGGCACGAACCGGTTTTTTAACTCTGTAAAATACAAAAGAAAATGATAAAAAAATTCAAAAAATAAAATCTTTTGAGATTCATGTATATTACGCAACCTACTATTAGGGAAAATTAACAAATTTGAATTTTGATTTTTTTTGCATAAAAAGTTTAGAAAAAGGTAAAATAACATTAACTTTTGCATACGACGTCGGAAAAAAGCGTATAACATATCAAAATATTCATCCGAAATCACCCGGGTGGCCGGGTTTACCCGGTTAGCCAATTTTTAGATTCTCAAAATTCCAAATGAAAATATAAAAGCAGGAAGATTTTAGTGTTTGCTAGAAACTTAGGATTTTATATTTTTTTTCAATTACAATTAATAATTGCATCCTGCATAAAGATTACTATTACCTTTAGAAAAAATTTAGATTTTCAAATTTTCAGGTTTTAGGTTTGGCAAAAAACATTATTAAAAATTAAAAATAAATAAATATAATACAAATTAAAAAGTTAATGTTTACTTATTTATTCAAGATTATCATTACATCATTATTTTTGTTTAGTAAAATAATTATTTAAAATTCAAACAATAAGAAAATATGACATCGATCAACCCATGTTAATAGGATTGATATGACACTAGTATCACATACATGCACGCGAAGCACTTGGATGCGGGACGGGAAGAAACTCGGAAGTTAAGCGTGCTAGTGCTGGAGTAGTAGGAGGATGAGTGAACGAGCGGGATGTTTGACCACGAGTAAGTAATTTGACTAGAGATAAGTGTAGTTAGAGACTAAACTTGTGAAATAACTAAAATATTAGAAATTTAAGAAGTGCGCCTAGCTCACTTGGTTAGGGAAATGGATGTACAACCCAGCCACCTAGGTTCAAGTCCCCAGGAACGCGAAATTGAATTTTTATTATTTAAAAAAGATCATTGTAGGGGCTTCCCCTACCGTATTGCTTTTAAAAAAATGATTGGAAATTCTAAAAAAAATGGAGTGGAAAATAATTCGAAAAAAATTAAATATAAAAAAGGCACCGGTATTTTTGAGGGAACCGGTGCTAAAGGTCCTCTCGCTCGGGCGCTCGGCAGCCGGCACGTGGTGCCCCTTTAGCACCGGTTCGTAACTTAACCGGTGCTAAAGGGGGGCTTTTAGCACCGGATACTTAGCACCGGTTGCCGCGGCAGCGTTTTGGAACGTTTTCCTGCCGCGGCAGCCCCTTTAGCACCGGTTCGTATTACGAACCGGTGATAAAGATCCTCTCGCTCGGGCGCTCGACACCGCCACGTGGTGCCCCTTTAGCACCGAATACTTAGCACCGGTTGGGCAACCGGCCCTTATCAACCGGTGCTAAAGACCTGTTTCCGCTAGTGACATGTCATCGCTTTACGCGACATGCTTTCAACAAACACTACAGGAATGCCGCCAGCTGCCGACGGCCAGCTGCCCTCGGCGTAGCCGCGCCTGGCCCTCGGCGTAGGCTACGCCGACGGCAACCCTCGGCCTAGCCCCTCGGCGTAGCCAGCTGCGCCGTCGACGTACGGCTAGCCCTCGGCGTCTCCTGGCGGCGCGTCATCGCCGTTAACGGAGCACCGGCAGACGCCGACGACCGGGCCCTCGGCGTAGGGCTGCAACCTGGCGAGGAGCGGGGCGACGTGGCGCGGCCTGGCGACGCCACCTGTGCGCATACACCGACGGCAATGCCCTCGGCATAGCCTCATCGACCTGGCGAGGAGCGGGCGACGTGGTGCGGCCTGGCGATGCCACCTGTGCGCATACACCGACGGCCAGGCCCTCGGCATAGCCTCGTCGCATGCATGGACACGTGGCGCGCGGCCAGACGCAGGGTCTACGCCGACGGCAATGCCGTCGGCATAGACCTGACCATATGGTCCATGCCAGGGTCTATGCCGACGGCAATGCCGTCGGCGTAGGCCTTGCAAATTTTTTTTCCTGTTCCAATTCCTGTTCCTGTTCCTGTTGCAATTCAATTCAATTCAAATTCAATTCAGCAGGTCCAGTTCATCGAAATTCATCCAAATTCACCATAATTCACATAAATAGCATGAAATCCACATAGTAGCATACATGGTGCACATAATAGCATACAAGAGGAGAGTGCCATATCATCCAAATACATAGTAGTAGGTAGCACATGATAGCAAGCAAGAAGCCCGGTGCTGACTAGCGCAGGAAGGACCCGAGCGGGGTGTATCCGCCCTTATCATTGATGAAACGACAAGCCCGCGGTTGCGCTCCGGTAGAAGCTGCAGAAGAACCACCTGGAGAAGGACCGGGAGTACGCCCAGGAGAAGTCGCCGGAGAGGCACCGGGAGTAGTCTCGGGAGTAGTCCCAGGAGAAGTCGACGGAGAGGCACCAGCAGAACGCCCAGGAGACCGACCACCTTCATGAACCGGTGTGACCTCGCGCCCACCCCGCGAGGCCTGGTTCCCGGAGCATCCCGGTCCCTACATGTTAGCAACTTGCGAGGCAAAGGAAAGTGGTAACTACCGGTTTGGCAAAGAACTTACCTCCGGTGTGGATCCGTAGTAAGTCACAGCAAAAGTTGCCCTCGATGGCATGATAGGCATGTCCCCCGCCATGGGAACGGGGTCCGGTGGCGGTGTGCCACTAGACAAAGCAGTCATCAGTGCCTGCAAGATAGGTTACAAGTCAGGCTTTGCAGAAATAAAGCATCAAACTGAGACTTGTCATCTACTTGCGAGAAGAAAGATTCAAACTTACTCCTATATGCGCCATGTAGGCCGTATTCTGCCTATTCCACTGCGCAGCGGCCTGCTGATACGCTTCATTACAGGCTTCGAAGGCCGCCTCGAACTCAGGCTACAACTTTAGAAACAATGAATCTCATCAACACTTAGCCATGTAGGAAGGAAAACCGGAAAGAGGATGAAAACGAGGAAAACTTACATCGTAGGCGGGTGGACGAGCAGGCCGGGGACGAGGCTGGGGGCTGTCGGTGGTGAGGGTATGCTTGAGATGCGTGTAGCTCGTGGCTAGGGTAGGCTTGATTGCCTTATTCAGAAAGGGGAAACGGACATGCCTACGCCCGCGCCCCGACAGGACCAACGACTCCTCGTCGGTCGGCATGTGCAAGGGGTCATCCACCTCCGGGTGACGAGACAACACCATGTCGCAGTAGTCCTCCTTGGCGGCCTTGTCATTGCCGTAGTACTGTGGCTGAGGCAATGCAGGATTGGGCTTCTGCTTCGTCCGCATCATGTCATATATCTGGGCATCATGAAGCACCACCCCAGGTGCTGCCTCGGCCACCTGCATCGCAAAAAGAAAACTTATGCGTATCACAAATGTAACATGACGGGAAATGAAAGAAGGTCGTTCCATGTATATACATACCTTTTTTCCCTTGTAGCGGGTGTAGTCACGGCTTCCCGCGCAGTGTGTGCCACCGGTGCCTCGGTTCTCCATGTTACGCCTCGACACGGTGATACGTCTTCGACGTATCGATAATTTCTTATGTTCCATGCCACATTATTGATGTTATCTACATGTTTTATGCACACTTTATGTCATATTCGTGCATTTTCTGGAACTAACCTATTAACAAGATGCCGAAGTGCCAGTTGCTATTTTCTTCTATTTTTGGTTTCAGAAATCCTAGTAACGAAATATTCTCGAAATTGGACGAAATCAACGCCCAGGGTCCTATTTTGCCACGAAGCTTCCAGAAGACCGAAGAGGAGACGAAGTGGGGACATGAGGTGGCCAAATCCTAGGGCGGCGCGGCCCAGGCCTTGTCCGCGCCGACCTGTGGTGTGGGGCCCTCGTGTGGCCCCCTGACCTGCCCTTCCGCCTACTTAAAGCCTCCGTCGCGAAACCCCCAGTACCGAGAGCCACGATACGGAAAACCTTACTGAGACGCCGCCACCGCCAATCCCATCTCGGGGGATTCAGGAGATCGCCTCCGGCACCCTGCCGGAGAGGGGATTCATCTCCCGGAGGACTCTACGCCGCCATGGTCGCCTCCGGAGTGATGTGTGAGTAGTCTACCCCTGGACTATGGGTCCATAGCTGTAGCTAGATGGTTGTCTTCTCCTCATTGTGCTTCATTGTCGGATCTTGTGAGCTGCCTAACATGATCAAGATCATCTATCTGTAATTCTATATGTTTGCGTTTGTTGGGATCCGATGAATAGAGAATACTTGTTATGTTGATTATCAAATTCATGTCTATGTGTTGTTTATGATCTTGCATGCTCTCCGTTATTAGTAGATGCTCTGGCCAAGTTGATGCTAGTAACTCCAAGAGGGAGTATTTATGCTCGATAGTGGGTTCATGTCTCCGTGAATCTGGAGGGGTGACAAGAACCTCTAAGGTTATGGATGTGCTGTTGCCACTAGGGATAAAACATTGGTGCTATGTTCAAGGATGTAGTCACTGATTACATTACGCGCAATACTTAATGCAATTGTCTGTTGTTAGCAACTTAATACTGGAGGGGGTTCGGATGATAACCTGAAGGTGGACTTTTTAGGCATAGATGCATATGCTGGATAGCGGTCTATGTACTTTGTCGTAATGCCCAATTAAATCTCACAATACTCATCATAATATGTATGTGCATGGTCATGCCCTCTTTATTTGTCAATTGCCCAACTGTAATTTGTTCACCCAACATGATGTTTATCTTATGGGAGAGACACCTCTAGTGAACTGTGGACCCCGGTCCAATTCTCTATACTGAAATACAATCTACTGCAATACTGTTTTCTGCAAACAATCATCATCCACACTATACATCTAATCCTTTGTTACAGCAAGCCGGTGAGATTGACAACCTCATCGCTTTCGTTGGGGCAAAGTACTTTGGTTGTGTTGTGCAGGTTCCACGTTGGCGCCGGAATCTCTGGTGTTGCGCCGCACTACATCCCGCCGCCATCAACCTTCAACGTGCTTCTTGGCTCCTACTGGTTCGATAAACCTTGGTTTCATACTGAGGGAAAACTTGCCGCTGTACGCATCACACTTTCCTCTTGGGGTTCCCAACGGACGCGTGCTGTACGCGTATCAAGCTCTTTTTCTGGCGCCGTTGCCGGGGAATGATACACGTACAACACGCGTCCGTTGGGAACCCCAAGAGGAAGGTGTGATGCGTACAGCGGCAAGTTTTCCCTCAGTATGAAACCAAGTTTTATCGAACCAGTAGGAGCCAAGAAGCACGTTGAAGGTTGATGGCGGCGGGATGTAGTGCGGCGCAACACCAGATTCCGGCGCCAACGTGGAACCCGCACAACACAACCAAAGTACTTTGCCCCAACGAAACAGTGAGGTTGTCAATCTCACCGGCTTGCTGTAACAAAGGATTAGATGTATAGTGTGGATGATGATTGTTTGCAGAAAACAGTAGAACATTATTGTAGTAGATTGTATTTCAGTATAGAGAATTGGACCGGGGTCCACAGTTCACTAGAGGTGTCTCTCCCATAAGATAAACAGCATGTTGGGTGAACAAATTACAGTTGGGCAATTGACAAATAAAGAGGGCATGACCATGCACATACATATTATGATGAGTACTGTGAGATTTAATTGGGCATTACGACAAAGTACATAGACCGCTATCCAGCATGCATCTATGCCTAAAAAGTCCACCTTCAAAGTTATCATCCGAACCCCTCCAAACATTAAGTTGCTAACAACAGACAATTGCATTAAGTATTGCACGTAATGTAATCAAGTGACTATATCCTTGAACATAGCACCAATATTTTATCCCTAGTGGCAACAAAGACATCCATAATCTTAGAGATTTCTCACACTTCCCGCATTCACGGAGACATGAACCCACTATCGAGCATAAATACTCCCTCTTGGAGTTACTAGCATCAACTTGGCCAGAGCATCTACTAATAACGGAGAGCATGCAAGATCATAAACAACACATAGACATAACTTTGATAATCAACATAACAAGTATTCTCTATTCATCGGATCCCAACAAACGCAACATATAGAATTATAGATAGATGATCTTGATCATGTTAGGCAGCTCACAAGACCCGACAATGAAGCACAATGGGGAGAAGACAACCATCTAGCTACAGCTATGGACCCATAGTCCAGGGGTAGACTACTCACACATCACTCCGGAGGCGACCATGGCGGCGTAGAGTCCTCCGGGAGATGAATCCCCTCTCCGGCAGGTGCCGGAGGCGATCTCCCGAATCCCCGAGATGGGATTGGCGGCGGCGGCGTCTCGCAAGGTTTTCCGTATCGTGGCTCTCGGCACCGGGGTTTCGCGACGGAGGCTTTAAGTAGGCGGAAGGGCAAGTCAGAGGGGGCACGAGGGCCCCACACCACAGTCGGCGCGGCCAAGGCCTCGGGCCGTGCCGCCCTAGGGTTTGGGCGCTCGTGGCCCCACTTCGTCTCCTCTTCGGTCTTCTCTAAAGCTTCGTGGCAAAATAGGACCCCGGGCGTTGATTTCGTCCAATTCCGAGAATATTTCGTTACTAGGATTTCTGAAACCAAAAACAGCAGAAAACAGAATCGGCACTTCGGCATCTTGTTAATAGGTTAGTTCCGTAAAATGCACGAATATGACATAAAGTGTGCATAAAACATGTAGATAACATCAATAATGTGGCATGGAACATAAGAAATTATCGATACGTTGGAGACGTATCAGCATCCCCAAGCTTAGTTCTGCTCGTCCCGAGCAGGTAAAACGATAACAAAGATAATTTCTGGAGTGACATGCCATCATAACCTTGATCATACTATTTGTAAAGCATATGTAGTGAATGCAGCGATCAAAACAATGTATATGACATGAGTAAACAAGTGAATCATATAGCAAAGACTTTTCATGAATAGCACTTCAAGACAAGCATCAATAAGTCTTGCATAAGAGTTGACTCATAAAGCAATAATTCAAAGTAAAGGCATTGAAGCAACACAAAGGAAGATTAAGTTTCAGCGGTTGCTTTCAACTTGTAACATGTATATCTCATGGATATTGTCAACATAGAGTAATATAATAAGTGCAATATGCAAGTATGTAGGAATCAATGCACAGTTCACACAAGTGTTTGCTTCTTGAGGTAGAGAGAAATAGGTGAACTGACTCAACATAAAAGTAAAAGAATGGTCCTCCATAGAGGAAAAGCATCGATTGCTATATTTGTGCTAGAGCTTTGATTTTGAAAACATGAAACAATTTTGTCAACGGTAGTAATAAAGCATATGTATCATGTAAATTATATCTTACAAGTTGCAAGCCTCATGCATAGTATACTAATAGTGCCCGCACCTTGTCCTAATTAGCTTGGACTACCGGATCATCACAATGCACATGTTTTAACCAAGTGTCACAAAGGGGTACCTCTATGCCGCCTGTACAAAGGTCTAAGGAGAAAGCTCGCATTGGATTTCTCGCTATTGATTATTCTCAACTTAGACATCCATACCGGGACAACATAGACAACAGATAATGGACTCCTCTTTTATGCATAAGCATGTAACAACAATTAATAATTTTCTCATATGATATTGAGGATTTTGTCCAAAACTGAAACTTCCACCATGGATCATGGCTTTAGTTAGCGGCCCAATGTTCTTCTCTAACAATATGCATGCTTAACCATAAGGTGGTAGATCGCTCTTGCTTCAGACAAGACGAACATGCATAGCAACTCACATGATATTCAACAAAGAATAGTTGATGGCATCCCCAGAAACATGGTTATCACACAACAAGCAACTTAATAAGAGATAAAATGCATAAGTACATATTCAATACCACAATAGTTTTTAAGCTATTTGTCCCATGAGCTATATATTGTAAGGTGAATGATGGAATTTTAAAGGTAGCACTCAAGCAATTTACTTTGGAATGGCGGAGAAATACCATGTAGTAGGTAGGTATGGTGGACACAAATGGCATAGTGGTTGGCTCAAGTATTTTGGATGCATGAGAAGTATTCCCTCTCGATGCAAGGTTTAGGCTAGCAAGGCTTATTTGAAACAAACACAAGGATGAACCGGTGCAGCAAAACTCACATAAAAGACACATTGTAAACATTATAAGACTCTACACCGTCTTCCTTGTTGTTCAAACTCAATACTAGAAATTATCTAGACCTTAGAGAAACCAAATATGCAAACCAAATTTTAGCATGCTCTATGTATTTCTTCATTAATGGGTGCAAAGCATATGATGCAAGAGCTTAAACATGAGCACAACAATTGCCAAGTATCACATTACCCAAGACATTATAGCAATTACTACATGTATCATTTTCCAATTCCAACCATATAACAATTTAACGAAGAAGAAACTTCGCCATGAATACTATGAGTAGAGCCTAAGGACATACTTGTCCATATGCTACAGCGGAGCGTGTCTCTCTCCCATAAAGTGAATGCTAGGATCTATTTTATTCAAACAAAACAAAAACAAAAACAAACCGACGCTCCAAGCAAAGCACATAAGATGTGATGAAATAAAAATATAGTTTCAGGGGAGGAACCTGATAATGTTGTCGATGAAGAAGGGGATGCCCAAGGCATCCCCAAGCTTAGACGCTTGAGTCTTCTTAGAATATGCAGGGGTGAACCACCGGGGCATCCCCAAGCTTAGAGCTTTCACTCTCCTTGATCATGTTGCATCATACTCCTCTCTTGATCCTTGAAAACTTCCTCCACACCAAACTCGAAACAACTCATTAGAGGGTTAGTGCACAATAAAAATTAACATGTTCAGAGGTGACATAATCATTCTTAACACTTCTGGACATTGCATAAAGCTACTGGACATTAATGGATCAAAGAAATTCATCCAACATAGCAAAAGAGGCAATGCGAAATAAAAGGCAGAATCTGTCAAAACAGAACAGTTCGTATTGACGAATTTTAAAATGGCACCAGACTTGCTCAAATGAAAATACCCAAATTGAATTAAAGTTGCGTACATATCTGAGGATCACGCACGTAAATTGGCATATTTTTCTGAGCTACCTACAGGGAGGCAGGTCGGAATTCGTGACAGCAAAGAAATCTGAAACTGCGCAGTAATCCAAATCTAGTATGAACTTTTCTATCAAAGACTTTACTTGGCACAACAAAACACTAAACTAAGATAAGGAGAGGTTGCTACAGTAGTAAACAACTTCCAAGACACAAAATAAAAACCAAGTACTGTAGTAAAAACCATGGGTTGTCTCCCATAAGCGCTTTTCTTTAACGCCTTTCAGCTAGGCGCAGAAAGTGTGTATCAAGTGTTATCAAGAGACGAAGCATCAACATCATAATTTGTTCTAATAATAGAATCATAAGGTAACTTCATTCTCTTTCTAGGGAAGTGTTCCATACCTTTCTTGAGAGGAAATTGATATTTTATATTACCTTCCTTCATATCAATGATAGCACCAACAGTTCGAAGAAAAGGTCTTCCCAATATAATGGGACAAGATGCATTGCATTCAATATCCAAGACAACAAAATCAACGGAGACAAGGTTATTGTTAACGGTAATGCGAACATTATCAACTTTCCCCAAAGGTTTCTTTGTAGAATGATCAGCAAGATTAACATCCAAATAACAATTTTTCAGCGGTGGCAAGTCAAGCATATTATAAATTTTCTTAGGCATAACGGAAATACTTGCACCAAGATCACATAAAGCATTACAATCAAAATCTTTAACCTTCATCTTAATGATGGGCTCCCAACCATCCTCTAGCTTTCTAGGAATAGAGGCTTCGCGCTCTAGTTTCTCTTCTCTAGCTTTTATGAGAGCATTTGTAATATGTTGCGTGAAAGCCAAATTTATAGCACTAGCATTAGGACTTTTAGCAAGTTTTTGCAAGAACTTTATAACTTCAGAGATGTGGCAATCATTAAAATTCAAACCATTATAATCTAAAGCAATGGGATCATCATCCCCAATGTTGGAAAAAATTTCAGCAGCTTTATCACAGGCAGTTTCAGCAGTTTTAGCAATTTCAGGCAGTTTCTCGCGCTTTGCATTAGAAGTGGAAACATTGCTAACACCAATTCTTTTATTATTAATAGTAGGAGGTGCAGCAACATGTGTAGCACTAGCATTACTAGTGGTGGTAATAGTCCAAACTTTAGCTACATTCTTCTCTTTAGCTAGTTTTTCATTTTCTTCTCTATCCCACCTAGCACGCAGTTCAGCCATTAATCTTATATTCTCATTAATTCTAACTTGGATGGCATTTGCTGTAGTAACAATTTTATTATGATGATTCTCATTAGGCATAACCTTCGATTTCAAAAGATCAACATCAGCAGCAAGACTATCGACTTTAGAAGCAAGTATATCAATTTTCCCAAGCTTTTCTTCAACAGATTTGTTAAAAGCAGTTTGTGTACTAATAAATTCTTTAAGCATGGCTTCAAGTCCAGGGGGTGAATTCCTATTATTGTTGTAAGAATTCCCATAAGAATTACCATAGCCGTTGCCATTATTATAAGGCTATGGCCTATAGTTGTTACTAGAATTGTTCCGGTAAGCATTGTTGTTGAAATTATTATTTTTAACGAAGTTTACATCAACATGTTCTTCTTGGGCAACTGATACGTCCAAAACGTATCTACTTTCCCGAACACTTTTGCTATTGTTTTGCCTCTAATTTGTGTATTTTGGATGCAACTAACACGGACTAACGCTGTTTTCAGCAGAACTGCTCTGGTGTCTCGTTTTTGTGCAGAAATCCAACTTTCGGGAAAATCCTCGGAATTTATGCAGAAGGCCCTATTTTCCCAGGAAACTAACGGAGCCAGAAGGACAATTGAGGTGGAGGCTCGAGGGCCCCACACCATAGGGCGGCGCGGCCCAGGGGGGGCCGCGCGGCCCTGTGGTGTGGCCCCCTCGGCCGGCCTCCGACGCCCTCCTTCGGACTATTTATCGGCCTCGACCTAAAAACGCACGGGGAGAAGTCGAAGTCGCCAGAAACCCTCCAGAACGCCGCCACATCGCGAAACTCCATCACGGGAGCCAGAAGTCTCCGTTCTGGCACTCCGCCGGGACGGGGAATTGGAGGAGATCATCACCGCCATCACCGCCAACGCCTCTACATCAACCAGCCATGTTTCCCCCATCCATGTGTGAGTAATTCCCCCGCTGTAGGCCGAAGGGGATGGTAGGGATTGGATGAGATTGGTCATGTAATAGCATAAGATTGTTAGGGCATAGTGCCTAGTGTCCGTAATTGGTACTTTGATGATATTGTTGCAACTTGTTATGCTTAATGCTTGTCACTAGGGCCCGAGTGCCATGATCTCAGATCTGAACATGTTATTGTTTCATCATGATATTCATTGTTTATGGTCTTACCTATAAGTTGTATACACATGTCGCTGTCCGGAACCAATGGCCCCGAAGTGACAGAAATCGGGACAACCGGAGGGAATGGTAGTGATGTGAGGATCACATGTGTTCACGGAGTGTTAATGCTTTGCTCCGGTACTCTATTAAAAGGAGTACCTTAATATCCAGTAGTTTACCTTGAGGCCCGGCTGCCACCGGCTGGTAGGACAAAAGATGTTGTGCAAGTTTCTCATTGCGAGCACGCACGACTATATATGGAACACATGCCTATTGATTGCTTTGTACTTGGACACCGTTTTATTATTATCTGCAAATGCCCTGCTATGATTGTTACATGAGTTTCTCTCATCCATGCAACGCCCGTCATCCGTCCCCGTGCCTACAGTATTTTAATCCTGCTGTTTACTATAATCACTACTGCTGTCTTTGTTACTCTGCTGCTGTTATTTCACTACTGCTACTGCTATAAACTGTTACTACTGATAAACTCTTGCGAGCAAGTCTGTTTCCAGGTGCAGCTGAATTGACAACTCCGCTGTTAAGGCTTCCAAGTGTTCTTTGTCTCCCCTTGTGTCGAATCAATAAATTGGGTTTTACTTCCCTCGAAGACTGTTGCGATCCCCTATACTTGTGGGTCATCAAGACTATTTTCTGGCGCCGTTGCCGGGGAGCATAGCTTTATTTGTAAGTTCACTTGGATTAATATTGTTCGCTGCAAATTCTCCATCATGGGTAAACCTCGCGATACTAAGATCGCCATATTACCATCCACTACAAGAAAAGGTACAATTATGAATACCTCTGCTGCTCTTGATTCGCCATCTGTGATTGATAAACTTGTTTCACCGCCGCATGCTTCAAATGCGGGTACTTCTGCTGAATCTGAAAACTCTCATAATATTGATAATATTTCTGCTGTGCTTGATGATAGTGGTTCATTGGGATCCTTTCTAGATGCTACAATTGCTAGGTCTAGACAAATTGAAAATACTGAAACTCCTAATGCTACTACACCTGTTAGTTCACCTGAACTTGATTATTTTAGTGATGATCCTGAGGAAGATTATGTGGAGCTTAATGATGATTTTATTGAAAATGCAATGCTACTACTGATGCAAGAAAAATTAAAAAGTTGCTTGCAGAACATGCTGTTAGATATAAACTGTCTCCTGATCCTAAATTTGCCACATCTCCTATAAACATTAGGGATAAAGATTATGATTTTTCAATTGATCTATCTCATATAGCTATTGTTGAGAAAACACCCTTTTGTGGTACTGAAAAAGAAAGTGCTGTTGAACACATGACTGAGTTATCTACTCTAAGTAGCTTGTTTTCTGATGATGTCAAGATGCGTACTTACTTTGTTGCTAAAATCTTTCCATTCTCATTAAAGGATGACGCTAAAACTTGGTATAATAATTTGCCACCTAATTCTATTAGAAGTCCAAAAGAATTGCTTGATGTTTTCTTCCGCAAATACTTTCCTGCTAGTGCTTAACATATTGCTTTGCAGAGAATTTATAATTTTGACCAGGGAGATGAAGAGAAATTGCCTGAGGCTTGGGCGAGATTTTGCTCTCTTATTAGAGCTCGGCCTGAGCATGATCTGGAAAAGCATGATTTACTTGATATATTTTATAGTGGACTAACCATTGAGTCTAGGGCATACCTGGATAGTTGTGCTGGTTGTGTTTTCAGGAAAAGAACTCCAGACGACGCTGAAGAATTATTGGCTAAAATAGGCCGGAATCATGATGATTGGACTACACCTGAACCAACTCCAACGCCAATATTGAAGAAGAGGGGTATGATTAAATTAAATGATGAAGATATGAGGGAAGCCAAGAAGTCTCTCAAGGAGAAAGGTATTAAATCTGAAGATGTGAAGAACCTTCCTCCCATAGAAGATATATGTGAGATAATTCCCCCTTCATCCATGATTGAGGTAAACTCCCTTCAGCGCTTTACTAGGGAAGATATTCCGTATTCGAAGCCTCCTGCACAATGCTTAGATGAGTTTGATAATTATATTGTTAAGCAAGAAAATTTTAATATGAGAGTAGAGAATCATTTAATGGAAAATTCTCGAGCTATTAGTGAATTGCATGGTATTGTGGAGAGAACCTCCAATGATGTTAAGATGCTTGTTAAACATTTTCATATGATTCAAACTCAAATTGATCAACTCACTAAAGTGCAAAATGACTTGTTAGGGAATAATTCTAAAGAGAAACATGCTTATGAAGTAACAACTAGAGGTGGTGTCTCTACCCTGGATCCTCTATATCCTGAAGGGCACCCCAAAAGAATTGAACAAGATTCTCAACGCATTGAACCTAGTGCTCATTCTAAGAAGAAAAAGAAGAACAAACATAAAAATGTTGTAGAATCCTCTGAACCTGTTAATGATCCTAATAGTATTTCTATTTCTGATGCTGAAACTGAAAGTGGTAATGAACATGATAATAATAAATATAATGATAAGAATGATACTCCTGATAAAGAAGAGGTAGAAGAAGAACCTGAAAGCATGTTAAAAATAAAAAGTACACTAAAGAAGATTTTATTGCTGAGAAACATGGTAATGAAAGAGAACCTTGGGTGCAAAAGAAAATGCCTTTTCCTGCTAAGAAACTAAAATCAAAGGAAGAAGAACACTATAATAAATTTTGTGATTGGATGAAACCTTTATTCTTACAAATCCCTTTGACTGATGCTATTAAATTGCCTCCTTATTCAAAGTATATGAAAGATATTGTTACTAACAAAAGGAAAATCCCCAATGAGGAAATTTCCACTATGCTTGCTAATTACTCTTTCAATGGCAAAATTCCAAAGAAGTTGGGCGACCCAGGTATACCTACTATTCCTTGTTCTATTAAGAATAATTATGTTAAGACTGCTCTATGTGACTTGGGAGCCGGTGTTAGTGTTATGCCTTTTTCTCTTTATAAGAGACTTTACTTAGATAAGTTGATACCTACTGATATATCTTTGCAAATGGCTGATAAATCTACTGCTATTCCTGTTGGTATATGTGAGAATGTTCCTGTTCAAGTTACTACTAACTGCTTGATATTGACTGATTTTGTTGTGTTGGAAATGCCTGAAGATGATAATATGTCTATTATTCTTGGGAGACCTTTTCTTAACACCGCAGGGGCTGTTATTGATTGCAATAAAGGAAAGGTTACTTTTAATGTTGATGATAAGGAGCATACCGTCTATTTCCCCAAGAAGATTGATAAAGTATGTGGAGTCAATACTATTACTAATGTGAGAAGTATTAAAGTGGGAACTATTGATTGTCCTATATATGAGCCTAAAGAAGAATATCAAACTCTCGTGATTGGATCCATATCAATACAATTCAAGGTAACATGATTGATTTGAGGTTTATTTCTTCTTATGCTATGTAAAATTTATTTGGTGGCAAGACTTGATCAACCTTGTTAACAAATACCTTTTACATGCATAGAGAGGGTAAACAACATCTCTTTCTTCCTCCACTTGCTCTAGTTGCTGTAGCATTTTTAATTTGCAAAGTTCCTTAGTTATTTGGAGATTTCAAAAAAATTTCCTGGCCAGTAATAATAAATTAAATACCCAGAAATGTGCGTTTTTCAAAGTTTTCAAAAATTTACAAAAATTATACCGTTGGTCCTATTTTTCGACGAGGCACCTGGGAGCACCAGAGGATGACCTGTGGGGCACCAGAGGGTGCCACACTACAGGCCGGCGCGGCCTAGGAGGTGGCCGCGCCACCATGTGGTGTGGGCCCCTCTTTGCCCCACTTTGTCATCTCTTTCTCCCAGCACCTTCTCTCTCCCGAAAAAACTCGTACCAAGTTCCTCTCTCTCGCGTTTTTGCTCCAGAGCTCCAGATTTCTCGATCTCTTTGCTCAGCTCAGATTTCTGTCTGAAATTTGGCACATTTGCTCTTCGGTATGTGACTCCTCCACCCATCCAAGTAGAATTTTGTTTGGTTGAGTATATCTTGAATATTTTGCTGCTGTAGGTAACATGTTTAGTGAGCTTGCATGCTTGTTCTAAGTGGTAGAAACTAGTTTTGATGCATGATTAGTACTCTAGCAAGTTCCTATTGTAGTTTCCCTCAATTATATGTCACCAAATCAAATTTTTATATTGTTTGTTGAAATTTCAGAAAATGGAGTGGAATAGATATCACTTGGACCAGCAAGAATTGGAAGTCCAGCAAGTTATGAGAGTCCATCGTGAAGAGGGAGTATACCCCTCTTACTACCCATGCGTGGACTTTATGAGAAGTGCGGGGATTTTACAAGATGTTCAAACTCTAATCTCTCGTGCAGGGCTGAGTGACTTTGTTGAAGGAGAGCCAAGACAATATGTAAAATTAACTATGTCTTTAGTGCAGGACTTCAAGTTCAATTGGTCGCGATCTAACCCCACGGTCCAGTATAAAATTTACAATAAAGCTGTCAACTTGCCATTTAGTGCTTTTTGTGCAGCAATTAGAGTACCGCAATGGGGGTCATGCGAGAAGATAAGGGGATCGCCACAAGAACTCTTGGACCTCTTCACGATGATTTGCGATGGAAGGAGTTTCTCAGGGGATAGTGGGGATATTGGTCGGTCACAGAAGGTGCACTGAATGCACACATAGAGAGAGGAGGCCAACATGCAAGAGACGACACGGAGATCGAGGAACACCTCGACTCATCATCCGATGCAGCAAGTTCCTCGCATCAACATGGTGGATATGCGGAGCCTCCACGCTTTTCTTTTGCACAGGAGCTTTACTATGACTACTCCATGAATTACCCACCGGCGAGGAACAATGACCCTCGTTGGGGTTGAACTCCATTTAGGCCAAAAGCCTAAGCTTGGAGGGAGGTATACCGGCATCACTCATTCTTTGCATATTATGGTTGCTGGATACTTGTACATACTTGTTTTGTTCGTTTGAGTGGTTTTCTAATGAGAGAAAGATGATATTTGGGGAAGTGCTGCCTGAAAACAGAATCTGGAATGTTACCGTAAAAATTCTCAAAAATAGCCAGAGCGTCATTTTGAGCTGCCAATTTTTGTGCAGGTTCCCCAGGTTGTTATCTAACTTTCATTAGTTGAACACTTTTCGAGCTGAGCAAAGTAAGATTTTTGTAAAAATCGATTTCTGTACTGCTGTCAGGTTTTGGCAGATTTCTGCCATCTCGCTTTTCTGTGTTTCTTTTAGTTTGCTATTTCTTGTTTTTGCTTTGTTTCCTTTCCAAAACACAAAAAGACCAAAAATATTTCTGTTGTTTCTCTTCACCATTTGTTTGCTTTGGTTTCTTGCATTTGCTTCACTTTGTTTGCTATTGCTAGTTTGCTATAAGAAAACCCGAAAAGATTTTGCTTTGTTTGCTTGTTTCCTCTTGTTCTTATTCTCAAATTCGAAAACACCAAAAACATTTGCTGTTCTTCTCTGGTTTGTAAAGTTCTTTATGAGTTCAATGGTCTTCGGTGGCTGGAGCGTGGTTTTCATTTCATATTATCCAAGCTGCACAAGTGAAAAGGCAATAATGACGATCTACGACAATCTGATTGTGGTGAGAGGCTGGTATGAACTCTATTTGTTTTCATTTTTGTACATATACTCATCCATGTGAGCATGCTTAGTTGGTTCATGTGAGGTATATGTTATTTGAGAAAGTCTAGTAGTTTATGATCTCTCATGTTTAGCTCCAATCTATTAATATGAGTAGCATGTCATGGATGTTTGCTTGCATTGTTTTATTCATAAGTAAGTATGGCATTGTGGCATCCCCCTCTGAATAATTCATTTATATCGACTTGGCACATGCTCACGCATGCATATGACTGAACAAAAAGTCAATTAAGCCTCGATGATCTATATTGCTTCAGAGTTCTTGTATCACTTTTATGCCTCCGTTAATTTATTTTGCCGCAAGCATGATTATGACAGTTACTGCTCTCTTGATTTGTCGCTCCCTAGTCTTTTGCTAGCCTTCACTTGTACTGAGCGGGAACGCTGCTCGTGCTTCCAACCACATGAAAACCAAGTTACTCCAGCGTGTCCACCATAAATACCTAAGCATGGCATTTCAAACCATTCCAAGTAAATTCTCATGCGCTACCTTTAAAACCTTCAAAATGCTTCTCAATTTGTGTTTATGTTTCATAGCTCATGAGGAAGTATGTGGTGTTTAGCTTTCAACCTTGTCATTTACTTTTGACGGACTCTCATATGGACTAGTGGCACATCCGCTTATCCAATAACTTTGCAAAACGAGCTGGCAATGGGATTCCCAGTCCCAAATTAATTAATTTAAATAGACACTCCTCCATGGTTTGTGATTGTTGGACGGCACCCGAAGGATTCGGTTAGCCATGGCTTGTGTAAGCAAAGGTTGGGGGGAGTGTCATCATCATAATAAAAATAAAACCAAAAGGCACTCCTTCATGGTATGAGATGTTTGGCAGGCACCCGAGGATTCGGTTAGCCATGGTTTGTGTAAGAAAGGTTGGAAGGAGTGCCATATAAATATACAATAATTCATGGGAGCCGCTCTTGAAAGTCCGGTTGGCGAGGTAGTTAGTGTACCCATTACCATTCGTTGACAACAACAAACACCTCTCAAAGTAATTTTACTCCCGATTTATAAAAATGAAAAGCTCTAGCGCATGTTGATCCCTGCTTCCCTCTGCGAAGGGTCAATCTTTTACTTTTATGTTGTGTCTCCATTATTTCTTTGAGCACTATCTTGAGAGCACAACTGTCATTCTTAGTATAATATGCTTGTCTCAAAATATGATTGATTGTGGTATAACTTTGATGCATTTATCTTTTGACAATCACTACTTCTAGTATTTCTATGAACTCCAGAGGTGCCCGGGCATTTATGTTTTGCCAATCAAATACAGGCAAGCGAGATACCACTTTATCATACTCTCTTATGAACATTGCAATCCTGCTTATATACTTGATTCATGATGCTTATTATTAATTGTTGGTACCTCTCCATGTTTGGCATAGCTATTAGATGATCTTATTTGCATGTATTTCATTATGAACTGCTTAAGTATTAGCCATAGCATGAGAATATATACATCATATGAGCAAATGTGTTCGTGAAAGTTCTTTTATCGCTCAGTTGTTAACTGAATTGCTTGAGGACAAGCAATAAGCTAAGCTTGGGGGGAGTTGATACGTCCAAAACGTATCTACTTTCCCGAACACTTTTGCTATTGTTTTGCCTCTAATTTGTGTATTTTGGATGCAACTAACACGGACTATCGCTGTTTTCAGCAGAACTGCTCTGGTGTCTCGTTTTTGTGCAGAAATCCAACTTTCGGGAAAATCCTCGGAATTTATGCAGAAGGCCCTATTTTCCCAGGAAACTAACGGAGCCAGAAGGACAATTGAGGTGGAGGCTCGAGGGCCCCACACCATAGGGCGGCGCGGCCCAGGGGGGGCCGCGCGGCCCTGTGGTGTGGCCCCCTCGGCCGGCCTCCGACGCCCTCCTTCGGACTATTTATCGGCCTCGACCTAAAAACGCAGGGGAGAAGTCGAAGTCGCCAGAAACCCTCCAGAACGCCGCCACATCGCGAAACTCCGTCGCGGGAGCCAGAAGTCTCCGTTCTGGCACTCCGCCGGGATGGGGAATTGGAGGAGATCATCACCGCCATCACCGCCAACGCCTCTACATCAACCAGCCATGTTTCCCCCATCCATGTGTGAGTAATTCCCCCGCTGTAGGCCGAAGGGGATGGTAGGGATTGGATGAGATTGGTCATATAATAGCATAAGATTGTTAGGGCATAGTGCCTAGTGTCCGTAATTGGTACTTTGATGATATTGTTGCAACTTGTTATGCTTAATGCTTGTCACTAGGGCCCGAGTGCCATGATCTCAGATCTGAACATGTTATTGTTTCATCATGATATTCATTGTTTATGGTCTTACCTATAAGTTGTATACACATGTCGCTGTCCGGAACCAATGGCCCCGAAGTGACAGAAATCGGGACAACCGAAGGGAATGGTAGTGATGTGAGGATCACATGTGTTCACGGAGTGTTAATGCTTTGCTCCGGTACTCTATTAAAAGGAGTACCTTAATATCCAGTAGTTTCCCTTGAGGCCCGGCTGCCACCGGCTGGTAGGACAAAACATGTTGTGCAAGTTTCTCATTGCGAGCACGCACGACTATATATGGAACACATGCCTATTGATTGCTTTGTACTTGGACACCGTTTTATTATTATCTGCAAATGCCCTGCTATGATTGTTACATGAGTTTCTCTCATCCATGCAACGCCCGTCATCCGTCCCCGTGCCTACAGTATTTTAATCCTGCTGTTTACTATAATCACTACTGCTGTCTTTGTTACTCTGCTGCTGTTATTTCACTACTGCTACTGCTATAAAACTATTACTACTGATAAACTCTTGCGAGCAAGTCTGTTTCCAGGTGCAGCTGAATTGACAACTCCGCTGTTAAGGCTTCCAAGTGTTCTTTGTCTCCCCTTGTGTCGAATCAATAAATTGGGTTTTACTTCCCTCGAAGACTGTTGCGATCCCCTATACTTGTGGGTCATCAGCAACCAATGAAGCTAACGGAACATTATTAGGATCAATATTAGTCCTATCATTCACAAGCATAGACATAATAGCATCAATCTTATCACTCAAGGAAGAGGTTTCTTTGATAGAATTTACCTTCTTACCTTGTGGAGCTCTTTCCGTGTGCCATTCAGAGTAGTTGATCATCATATTATCAAGAAGCTTTGTTGCTTCACCAAGAGTGATGGACATAAAGGTACCTCCAGCAGCTGAATCCAATAAATTCCGCGAAGAAAAATTTAGTCCTGCATAGAAGGTTTGGATGATCATCCAAGTAGTCAGTCCATGTGTTGGGCAATTTTTAACCAAAGATTTCATTCTTTCCCAAGCTTGAGCAACATGTTCAGTATCTAATTGTTTAAAATTCATTATGCTACTCCTCAAAGATATAATTTTAGCTGGGGGATAATATCTACCAATAAAAGCATCCTTGCATTTAGTCCATGAATCAATACTATTCTTAGGCAGAGATAGCAACCAATCTTTAGCTCTTCCTCTTAATGAGAAAGGGAACAATTTTAATTTTATAATGTCACCATCTACATCTTTATATTTTTGCATTTCACATAGTTCAACAAAATTATTGAGATGGGCAGCAGCATCATCAGAACTAACACCAGAAAATTGCTCTCGCATAACAAGATTCAGTAAAGCAGGTTTAATTTCAAAGAATTCTGCTGTAGTAGCAGGTGGAGCAATAGGTGTGCATGAGAAATCATTATTATTTTTGGTTGTGAAGCCACACAACTTAGTATTTTCAGGAGTATTCATTTTAGCAACAGTAAATAAAGCAAACTAGATAAAGTAAATGCAAGTAACTAATTTTTTGTGTTTTTGATATAGCAAACAAGATAGCAAATAAAGTAAAACTAGCAACTAATTTTTTTGTATTTTGATTTAGTGCAGCAAACAAAGTAGTAAATAAAATAAAGCAAGACAAAAACAAAGTAAAGAGATTGGGAAGTGGAGACTCCCCTTGCAGCGTGTCTTGATCTCCCCGGCAACGGCGCTAGAAAAAGTGCTTGATACGCGTACAACACGCGTCCGTTGGGAACCCCAAGAGGAAGGTGTGATGCGTACAACGGCAAGTTTTCCCTCAGTATGAAACCAAGGTTTATCGAACCAGTAGGAGCCAAGAAGCACGTTGAAGGTTGATGGCGGCGGGATGTAGTGCGGCGCAACACCAGAGATTCCGGCGCCAACGTGGAACCTGCACAACACAACCAAAGTACTTTGCCCCAACGAAACAGTGAGGTTGTCAATCTCACCGGCTTGCTGTAACAAAGGATTAGATGTATAGTGTGGATGATGATTGTTTGCAGAAAACAGTATAACAGTATTGCAGTAGATTGTATTTCAGTATAGAGAATTGGACCGGGGTCCACAGTTCACTAGAGGTGTCTCTCCCATAAGATAAACAGCATGTTGGGTGAACAAATTATAGTTGGGCAATTGACAAATAAAGAGGGCATGACCATGCACATACATATTATGATGAGTACTGTGAGATTTAATTGGGCATTACGACAAAGTACATAGACCGCTATCCAGCATGCATCTATGCCTAAAAAGTCCACCTTCAGGTTATCATCCGAACCCCCTCCAGTATTAAGTTGCTAACAACAGACAATTGCATTAAGTATTGCGCGTAATGTAATCAGTGACTATATCCTTGAACATAGCACCAATGTTTTATCCCTAGTGGCAACAGCACATCCATAATCTTAGAGATTTCTGTCACTTCCCCAGATTCACGGAGACATGAACCCACTATCGAGCATAAATACTCCCTCTTGGAGTTACTAGCATCAACTTGGCCAGAGCATCTACTAATAACGGAGAGCATGCAAGATCATAAACAACACATAGACATAACTTTGATAATCAACATAACAAGTATTCTCTATTCATCGGATCCCAACAAACGCAACATATAGAATTACAGATAGATGATCTTGATCATGTTAGGCAGCTCACAAGACCCGACAATGAAGCACAATGGGGAGAAGACAACCATCTAGCTACAGCTATGGACCCATAGTCCAGGGGTAGACTACTCACACATCACTCCGGAGGCGACCATGGCGGCGTAGAGTCCTCCGGGAGATGAATCCCCTCTCCGGCAGGGTGCCGGAGGCGATCTCCTGAATCCCCCGAGATGGGATTGGTGGCGGCGGCGTCTCAGTAAGGTTTTCCGTATCGTGGCTCTCGGTACTGGGGGTTTCGCGACGGAGGCTTTAAGTAGGCGGAAGGGCAAGTCAGGAGGGGGCACGAGGGCCCCACACCACAGGTCGGCGCGGCCAAGGCCTGGGCCGCGCCGCCCTAGGGTTTGGGCGCCTCGTGGCCCCACTTCGTCTCCTCTTCGGTCTTCTGGAAGCTTCGTGGCAAAATAGGACCCTGGGCGTTGATTTCGTCCAATTCCAAGAATATTTCGTTACTAGGATTTCTGAAACCAAAAATAGCAGAAAACAACAACTGGCACTTCGGCATCTTGTTAATAGGTTAGTTCCAGAAAATGCACGAATATGACATAAAGTATGCATAAAACATGTAGATAACATCAATAATGTGGCATGGAACATAAGAAATTATCGATACGTTGGAGACGTATCAGGGAACTGAAGAAAAGTTACACCACAAAGATTTCTATCTCCCACGTCAACTGCACGCCAGCAGCTCTTTTTCTGGCGCCGTTGCCGGGGAGATCAAGACACGCTGCAAGGGGAGTCTCCACTTCCCAACCTCTTTACTTTGTTTTTGTCTTGCTTTATTTTATTTACTACTTTGTTTGCTGCACTATATCAAAATACAAAAAAATTAGTTGCTAGTTTTACTTTATTTACTGTCTTGTTTGCACTCTATATCAAAAACACAAAAAAATTAGTTACTCGCATTTACTTTATTATTATGTCTAGTCCCGTAGTTGTTACTCTATCACCAGAGGAATCAATCTTCACTTTTAAACAAGGAGGTGAAGAGAATTTTAAAGAAGCATGGTCTAGAATTTTTGATTCTTATAGTAAAACTGAACCTAAAATGACCTTGAGTTTGCTCCTTAGTAATTTTTATTTTGGTCTTATGATTCGTTATAGATATGCTTTGGATGCTTTAGTGGGAGGAGATTTCCTTCATTGTAATGGAGATCAAGCTTTTAATGCCATAAAGAAGTTGGTTGCATCACATGATTCAGCTAATAACTTTGATTCAGCCCTTATTAGCATTTATAATAGATTAAACAATCTCGAGATAAGTACATCTCGCTTGGATGACAACTATCACCATGTTCGTAATCGTCTTGAACAAGTTTTAGTGAACTCTAAACCTTCATTATGGGATCCTACTGTTAAAATTGTTATCGGTGATCAAACTCTTCGTGCCAACTGTGATATTATGTCTGAATTTTGCCTTATACCTGAGAGCATTTATAAATCTTTGAAACTTTGGGGAGTTGATGAAGGAGGAGAAGAAATAACTCTCATTGATAATCGTGTTATAATTCCTAAGGGAATAGCCGCAGGTGTGCATACAACCATTCTTGGAAGAACAATATCCATTGATTATCTTGTTATTGAATGTGTAGGGACATGAAAAATCACACTCGGAAGATCCCTACTAAAACTATTGGGAGCAGTCATAGATGTGGGAGAAGGCATCCTGGATTTCACCTCTATACCGGGGGGGAATCATACATTTCCTAAATCAAAGAGAAAGAAAAACAACAAGAAAGGTAAGGGTAAAGCCCAAGGTAAGGATGATGTACCACCCTTCGATAATACTTGATACACACTTTCTGCGCCTAGCTGAAAGGCGTTAAAGAAAAGCGCTTATGGAAGACAATCCATGGTTTTTACTACAGTACTTTGTTTTTTATTTTGTATCTTGGAAGTTGTTTACTACTGTAGCAACCTCTCCTTATCTTAGTTTAGTGTTTTGTTGTGCCAAGTAAAGTCTTTGATAGTAAAGTTCATACTAGATTTGGATTACTGCGCAGTTTCAGATTTCTTTGCTGTCACGAATTACGACCTGCCTCTCTGTAGGTAGCTCAGAAAAATATGCCAATTTACGTGCGTGATCCTCAGATATGTACGCAACTTTCATTCAATTTGGGCATTTTCATTTGAGCAAGTCTGGTGCCATTTTAAAATTCGTCTTTACGAACTGTTCTGTTTTGACAGATTCTGCCTTTTATTTCGCATTGCCTCTTTTGCTATGTTGGATGAATTTCTTTGATCCATTAATGTCCAGTAGCTTTATGCAATGTACAGAAGTGTTAAGAATGATTATGTCACCTCTGAACATGTTAATTTTTATTGTGCACTAACCCTCTAATGAGTTGTTTCGAGTTTGGTGTGGAGGAAGTTTTCAAGGATCAAGAGAGGAGTATGATGCAATATGATCAAGGAGAGTGAAAGCTCTAAGCTTGGGGATGCCCCGGTGGTTCACCCCTGCATATTCTAAGAAGACTCAAGCATCTAAGCTTGGGGATGCCCAAGGCATCCCCTTCTTCATCGACAACATTATCAGGTTCCTCCCCTGAAACTATATTTTTATTCCATCACATCTTATGTGCTTTGCTTGGAGCGTCGGTTTGTTTTTGTTTTTGTTTTTGTTTGAATAAAATGGATCCTAGCATTCACTGTATGGGAGAGAGACACGCTCCGCTGTAGCATATGGACAAGTATGTCCTTAGGCTTTACTCATAGTATTCATGGCGAAGTTTCTTCTTCGTTAAATTGTTATATGGTTGGAATTGGAAAATGATACATGTAGTAATTGCTATAAATGTCTTGGATAATGTGATACTTGGCAATTGTTGTGCTCATGTTTAAGCTCTTGCATCATATGCTTGGCACCCATTAATGAAGAAATACATAGAGCATGCTTAAATTTGGTTTGCATATTTGGTCTCTCTAAGGTCTAGATAATTTCTAGTATTGAGTTTTGAACAACAAGGAAGATGGTGTAGAGTCTTATAATGTTTACAATATGTCTTTTATGTGAGTTTTGCTGCACCGGTTCATCCTTGTGTTTGTTTCAAATAGCCTTGCTAGCCTAAACCTTGTATCGAGAGGGATTACTTCTCATGCATCCAAAATCCTTGAGCCAACCACTATGCCATTTGTGTCCACCATACCTACCTACTACATGGTATTTCTCCGCCATTCCAAAGTAAATTGCTTGAGTGCTACCTTTAAAATTCCATCATTCGCCTTTACAATATATAGCTCATGGGACAAATAGCTTAAAAACTATTGTGGTATTGAATATGTACTTATGCACTTTATCTCTTATTAAGTTGCTTGTTGTGCGATAACCATGTTTCTGGGGACGCCATCAACTATTCTTTGTTGAATATCATGTGAGTTGCTATGCATGTTCGTCTTGTCTGAAGTAAGAGAGATCTACCACCTTATGGTTAAGCATGCATATTGTTAGAGAAGAACATTGGGCCGCTAACTAAAGCCATGATCCATGGTGGCAATATCCTCAATCTCATATGAGAATAATAATTGTTGCTACATGCTTATGCATAAAAGAGGAGTCCATTATCTGTTGTCTATGTTGTCCCGGTATGGATGTCTAAGTTGAGAATAATCAATAGCGAGAAATCCAATGCGAGCTTTCTCCTTAGACCTTTGTACAGGCGGCATAGAGGTACCCCTTTGTGACACTTGGTTAAAACATGTGCATTGCGATGATCCGGTAGTCCAAGCTAATTAGGACAAGGTGCGGGCACTATTAGTATACTATGCATGAGGCTTGCAACTTGTAAGATATAATTTACATGATACATATGCTTTATTACTACCGTTGACAAAATTGTTTCATGTTTTCAAAATCAAAGCTCTAGCACAAATATAGCAATCGATGCTTTTCCTCTATGGAGGACCATTCTTTTACTTTCATTGTTGAGTCAGTTCACCTATTTCTCTCCACCTCAAGAAGCAAACACTTGTGTGAACTGTGCATTGATTCCTACATACTTGCATATTGCACTTATTATATTACTCTATGTTGACAATTATCCATGAGATATACATGTTATAAGTTGAAAGCAACCGCTGAAACTTAATCTTCCTTTGTGTTGCTTCAATGCCTTTACTTTGAATTATTGCTTTATGAGTTAACTCTTATGCAAGACTTATTGATGCTTGTCTTGAAGTACTATTCATGAAAAGTCTTTGCTATATGATTCACTTGTTTACTCATGTCATATACATTGTTTTGATCGCTGCATTCACTACATATGCTTTACAAATAGTATGATCAAGGTTATGATGGCATGTCACTCCAGAAATTATCTTTGTTATCGTTTTACCTGCTCGGGACGAGCAGAACTAAGCTTGGGGATGCTGATACGTCTCCGACGTATCGATAATTTCTTATGTTCCATGCCACATTATTGATGTTATCTACATGTTTTATGCACACTTTATGTCATATTCGTGCATTTTCTGGAACTAACCTATTAACAAGATGCCGAAGTGCCAGTTGCTGTTTTCTGCTGTTTTTGGTTTCAGAAATCCTAGTAACGAAATATTCTCGGAATTGGACGAAATCAACGCCCAGGGTCCTATTTTGCCACGAAGCTTCCAGAAGACCGAAGAGGAGACGAAGTGGGGCCACGAGGTGGCCAAACCCTAGGGCGGCGCGGCCCAGGCCTTGGCCGCGCCGACCTGTGGTGTGGGGCCCTCGTGTGGCCCCCTGACATGCCCTTCCGCCTACTTAAAGCCTCCGTCGCGAAATCCCCAGTACCGAGAGCCACGATACGGAAAACCTTACTGAGACGCCGCCGCCGCCAATCCCATCTCGGGGGATTCAGGAGATCGCCTCCGGCACCCTGCCGGAGAGGGGATTCATCTCCCGGAGGACTCTACGCCGCCATGGTCGCCTCCGGAGTGATGTGTGAGTAGTCTACCCCTGGACTATGGGTCCATAGCTGTAGCTAGATGGTTGTCTTCTCCCCATTGTGCTTCATTGTCGGATCTTGTGAGCTGCCTAACATGATCAAGATCATCTATCTGTAATTCTATATGTTGCGTTTGTTGGGATCCGATGAATAGAGAATACTTGTTATGTTGATTATCAAATTCATGTCTATGTGTTGTTTATGATCTTGCATGCTCTCCGTTATTAGTAGATGCTCTGGCCAAGTTGATGCTAGTAACTCCAAGAGGGAGTATTTATGCTCGATAGTGGGTTCATGTCTCCGTGAATCTGGAGGGGTGACAAGAACCTCTAAGGTTATGGATGTGCTGTTGCCACTAGGGATAAAACATTGGTGCTATGTTCAAGGATGTAGTCACTGATTACATTACGCGCAATACTTAATGCAATTGTCTGTTGTTAGCAACTTAATAATGGAGGGGGTTCGGATGATAACCTGAAGGTGGACTTTTTAGGCATAGATGCATGTTGGATAGCGGTCTATGTACTTTGTCGTAATGCCCAATTAAATCTCACAATACTCATCATAATATGTATGTGCATGGTCATGCCCTCTTTATTTGTCAATTGCCCAACTGTAATTTGTTGACCCAACATGCTGTTTATCTTATGGGAGAGACACCTCTAGTGAACTGTGGACCCCGGTCCAATTCTCTATACTGAAATACAATCTACTGCAATACTGTTTTACTGTTTTCTGCAAACAATCATCATCCACACTATACATCTAATCCTTTGTTACAGCAAGCCGGTGAGATTGACAACCTCACTGTTTCGTTGGGGCAAAGTACTTTGGTTGTGTTGTGCAGGTTCCACGTTGGCGCCGGAATCTCTGGTGTTGCGCCGCACTACATCCCGCCGCCATCAACCTTCAACGTGCTTCTTGGCTCCTACTGGTTCGATAAACCTTGGTTTCATACTGAGGGAAAACTTGCCGCTGTACGCATCACACCTTCCTCTTGGGGTTCCCAACGGACGCGTGCTGTACGCGTATCACACGGCTGCAAACTCCTCGTCCTCCCTGAGCCACCTCGCCCTAATCAGCTCCTCCCATGCCTCCCTATGCTGCTCGGCCCACTCGGGACAAACCTGAAAGCGCAATACTCAACTCAAGATAATCCAATGAAAACTTAGCAGCAATGTAGAATCTCATTGACATTTTACTCACCGACATGTACTCCTCAATGGTCATTGCTCATTCCTCCGTAGGCTGGTTACCGACATAGTACTCCTTCTTGACCCTCTTACCCTTGTTATCCCAGAAGGCACTAGCGCAGGTGACCTTTTGGTTGTACCACTGCTGCGGTGTCAACCTCTCGCAAGCGCCACGCAAAGTGAGACGCGTCTACGTATCATGCTCCGGGTCCACACGATAGAAGCACTTCAATCATGCATAAATCAGTTGTGAAAGTCATGAGTTAGCATATTAGGGTCATCAACTATGAACGGTGCTCGAGAAATATATGCCTTACCCAGAACTTGGTGGTCACAGCCTCAGCAGCTGTCGCGAAGCCTACGGTAGGGCCATCCTCATAGTCCGCCAAAGTAGTGGCTAGCCTCGTCTCGCCACCGGGGACCATGCTAAGGGGAGTGTATCTGCCCGGCCAGAACTTCTTAATCAGAGCCCCAAGCAAGCTGTTAGGCTGGCGGGCGGGCTTGACCTCCCATGTCCAGTTGCTGCAAATAAATCACACATTAATACAAATGCCAAATTGTTTATTATGCCCAAGATGAAAAATACATGTTCGAAATTTCTGAAGTAGTACACTTACTCATCGCTCGAAGGAATGATAAGGGCCTTGTCATCATGGGTCTTAGGCTCCTTCCTCGCCTCGGGGACTCTAGCTTCTCCACGAATCTTCAAAGGCTTCGGCGCACCCCCACCCTCCATCACCTCCAACTCAGCCCTAGAGTCCGACTCGTGTGTAGACTCCGTCTCCATCTCCACCTCCCCACTAGATGGACCCTCTAGGAACAACTCAGGAGCCACGTCGCCAGAAGCGAAGGGTGGCTCGTCAAAGTCCATGTGTACCCCGCCGCCACCTCGTCCTCCTCGTCCTCGTCCTCCACCTCGTCCTCCTCGTCCTCGTCCATCGGTACCATCGGCGTAACGCGGATTGCGCACCGGGGCTCGATCACTCCGTCTAGGCGCTCTAGGAATTATTCCTCTTCACCCGCGCCAGCGTCTTAAGCAAGCTCTCGGAGTCTGCCTTGCCGCTGCTCATATTGTTCAGTCACCTGCATTGAGAAAAATAAAACAGTTAAGCACAAAGACATAATAAAATGAAGATACTAAGAATAAAAGGCACAATGCAATTAAGAAGCATGTTGACATAATAAAATGAAGATACTAAGAATAAAAGGCACAATGCAATTAAGAAGCATGTTGATATAATAAAATGAAGATACTAAGAATAAAAGGCAGAATGCAATTCAGAAGCATGTTGACAAATAAATACTAAGAATAAAAGACCCTCACCAGCCATCATCACTCTCACTCTCACTCTCATACTCCGTCTCTTTCTCTTTCTCTTTCTCTTTCTCTTTCTCTTTCTCTTTCTCTTTCTCTGACTCACTATCACTATCTTTTGAGTACAAAGTTGAAGGGTCGATGGGTGGAGGCTCATCATAATTGTCATTCGCCTCAAGTAACTTCTCGAGCATAGATATGTCCTTTAGATCCACCACTGACTCACCACGAGTTTCTGCATAGTTCCCGAGGTCCTCTTCAACAAACGGTTCTAAAATATATTCCCCAAAGTCCTGTTCCTCTTGATAGAAAATCCCCTCGTATGTCACGGGGTCAATGTTGTTGTAATCATCCTCAGAGGGAATCGGTAGGTTACCATGTGGCGATACCTGGAAGACGACTTCCCAACCCTTGAGTTCCGCTTTCTGGCATGGGTAGGGAAAATAATAAACTTGTTTGGCTTGGTGAGCCACAACAAAGACATCGGCTCCGCTATAGGTGGTTGAAGGCTTAACTTCAACTAACCCAATGGACTTATCACTTCTCTGTCCACCTATTGGGTCGAACCAATGACACTTGAACACGACGATATTGAGTTGCACCTTCGTACGATTGTATGTCAACTCGTATACACTCTGTAACCTTCCGTAGTAATCAAAGTTATTGGCTCCTTTGGTGAAGACCCCAGTATTTATCGTTATGGGATTCGCCCGGCCCTTCTGGTGCGTCTCTGTATGGAAGCGAAACCCATTCACATCATACTTCTCATACTTGGTCACCTCACGGCTACAACCTTGGGAAACACATTTCAACTCATCTATCATATCAACGTTTCTCTCACGACCCTACAAGAACATTTCAAATTTGTTGTGAGCATTAGTTACGTGTAATAAGAGGGACAAGTCACATGTTGCAATGTAAGAGGAAAGGTTAGAAATTACTTTTTCCATGAACCATGTCACAAAGTTTTTATTAATTCCGGGAGCACCCTCTTTCAGTAGAGTGTCCATCTCCGAGGGTTGGGGCAATTCATCATACGGCCACATTTCATCCGTGAATTCGCTGAAAGGAGAAAATAAGCATTAGACCGAGACGAGGTTACTAGCTGCAAAGTAATTTTTTCACCATTTTACCTTACGAACGGGATCACTTCCTTCATGTTCATAAGCACATATAGCATTATACAATCCTTCTCTTCGTTCTCCAATTTATATTTTGTTCCTTTACCAGCCTTGCCACCGGGGAATTGGAATAGTTATAGCTTGGGGTCATTCTCGGGCACGCCGACATTGTAACGAGTGACCGGGTTATGCTGAGTGGGAACATCATCGGGATAGTACGTTGTCGCGGCATCTGCCATCTCCCGAAGGCATATTGCCTTAGCTATGCATGCTTCAATCTTGGTCTTGTTTCCACTTATCTTTCGAATATACTTAAACTCTCTCTCAATATAGAACTGCCAACGAAACTGCACCGGGCCACCCAAGAGTGCCTCGTTGGCGAGGTGCACAATGACATGTGCCATCGGAGTAAAGAAGCCCGGCGGAAATATCATCTCCAAATTGCATACCAACTCCGACAATGTATCTTGTAGCTTTTCAATAACCTTGGGACATATCTGCTTGGCACATAGTGTGCGGAAGAAATGGCTCAACTGCGCAAGCACTCGCCAGACTTTCTCGGGGATATAACCTCGAAGCATCACCGGCATGAGCCGCTGAATCCATATATGATAGTCGTGACTCTTGAGCCCGGTGACATTTCCCGTCGAAAGATTGACTCCCTTACTTATATTCGAGTAATAACCATCATGGAACATCATGACGTATTTGAGCCACCTGAATGCCTCCTTCTTTTGGATGGAATCAAGGCAGAAATTGGCATGCGGCTTGAACCGATTCTTTTGACGGCCAATAGGACGCTTCATGTGTAATTTTTCCCTATCACAGAGGTTCTCAACATCGACTCTAGACTTGACATTATCCTTTGACTTCCCGGGAATGTTCAGGCATGTGTGAAAGACGGACTCCGCGACATTCTTTACGGTGTGCATCACATCGATGTTATGGGGAAGTTCGAGCTCCTTGTAATACTCGAGCTTCGTTAAGGCCACCTCGTGAGTCCAGTTGTGCGTTACACCATATCCCTCAAATTGATGGCTAGTTGGCGTCGCTGCCGGCACGAGAGCACGTAGCTCGGCTTCAACAAGTTTACCATCAAACTTCGGCACATCTTTTTTTCATGCACAACTTTGCCCTTCTTGAAGTTCTTTTTGTCTTCTCTAAACGGATGTCTCCTTTTGAGGAACTGTCGATTCGTGTCAAACGCAACATACTTGCGACCCTTCTGTAGCCAAAGGAACTCAAGCCGGTGCCTGCACACTGGGCATGGCCACTTACCAGTTGTACACCATCTGCATGTTAGGGCGTACCCGGGCATGTCATGCATGGTATACTGCAACCAAACTTTCATGTAGAAGTTTGTCTTCGATGCTCGGTCGTACGTCAATGTCCCGTGGTGCCAAGAGTGGTTCAAATCTTCCACAATCGGCTGCATGTAGACACTCAAATTCTTCCCCGGGTAATCAGGGCTTGGAATGATCAGCGACAGAAACATGGTCTTCCTCGTCATTAGGACTCCGGGAGGGAGATTGAGCGGAATAAGAAACACGGGCCAGCAACTGTAATTGGCATTCGACATACCATATGGATTGAAGCCATCTGTTGCTATCGCAATTCTGAAATTCCGAGCCTCGGCTGCCTTAAGGGGGAATTTCCTATCGAAGTTCTTCCATGACGTACCATCGGATGGATTTCCCATCTTCAACTTCTTGTTTTCGTCCACGAATCTCTTCCCATACTTGTGCCACGTCATCTGTTTGGCTGTCTCCTCGTGCATGTAAAGCCGCTGGATTCTTTTTACGAATGGGAGATATCGAAGAATCGACTTTGCGGTGTTTGACTGCCTCACCTGACCATCCTTTCCCGTTACCTCTTCATACCTACACTGCTTACAGATGGGACAGTACTTGTGCTCCGCAAACTGTCTCCAAAATAGAACGCAACCTTTCGGACAACAGTCTATCCTTTGATAATCCATGTTGAGGTCCTTCATCATTCTCCTCGTCGTGTGCAGGCTTTTAGGCAGACAATGATCTTTGGGCAACATGTTACCAGTTATTTTCAGACTTGCTTCGAAGCCCTCACGGGTGGTGTTGTACCGGGTCTTGTCGGCTAGACATTGGGAGATGGCATCGAGCTGAGAAATCGCGGTGCCCTCGTACAGAGGCTTCTTAGCCGAGGCAATCATACCATAGAAGGCCTTCGCGGTTGGCTCTGGTTCCTCCGGTTCTCGAGGTTCCTCCGGTTTCGGCGGCGCCTCCGGTTCTGGCGGCGCCTCCGGTTCTGGAGGTGGCGAATCCGGGACATCGGCATGGACGAGATCATCTAGAAAGTCTCTAATTCCATCGTACTCATTGCCATTGAGCCGCTGCCGCATCACCTCACCTCTGTCACGTTCGCGCTCATCAAAGTCGACCTCCGTGACGTACCCATGCATATACCCATATTGCAGAAGGTGTCTATACATTTCATCCTTTCCACGACGTTGACGCTTCACGCAGCGAACACAGGGGAAAAGTGCCCGAACCAGCCCCTTTGTACCACGCGCTAACTCATTCACTAGAAAATGGGTCTTCCTTGTCCACTCAGCTGTTTTGTCAGTCGCACTAACACGCTCATTGTACATCCATCCATTATCAGCCATTCTCTGCTTTATTGGGAGCCAAACCACATACATAGCATTTATATCAAATATGAAATTAAATGCATCATATTTTTATTTATTTTACCGGGCGAAACGTATGCATCAACCTACATCTCTACTAGGTGGGCTCCTAGCAGCCGCCGGATCCGTAGTTGGCTACGTTCTCCATGCTCTACCCCAGTCCAAGTCAGAATTTCGGCAGCACCTCCCCGCTGCTCTCCCGATACACGTCTCGGCAAAAAGCCGAGAGGATGTGCATCCGGAGAACAACGGGGGGGCGCCGCTGAAATCCTGACTCGGACCGTAGTAGAACATGGAAAACGTAGACAACTACGCATCCGCTGACTGTCCCGTAAATGCCGCAAGCGTTACGGTTCAAAATATGCTGACCACTAATGCATATTTATCCGCATAACGCTCGCGGACGGGAAGTGACACCTAGGTTACGCAACTTTACTTGGAAAATGAATCTAGTGACATAAGAAAATGCGGAGAAGAAGTTAGAAATTTAGCTCAACCTCCGCTGTAGAGGAAGTAGTCCAACAACCGAGTGTCGATGTCGGCGACCGTCGAGAAGCGCGTCAAGATCCGGGATCGTCACGCCAGGGTGCTCATGACGAGACGGTCACGACATGGCCTATTACAAATTCACATTATTAGAACAAATTCACATTTGCATTTCTATTTACATTATTAAACAAATTAATTTCTATTTCTATTACACATTTCCATTTCATTTCTATTTCTTTCCAAATTTCCAATATTCTATTTCTATTGCTATTTCAAATCAATTCTATTTTATTTCTTTCAACTATTTCCACTATTCTATTTCTATCCCACTATTGTATTTCTATTACAAAAATTAAAGCAAATAGAAAAATAAAAACAGGGATCTAACCCTAGCTTACCAATGCAGGGAAGAGGGGCCGGGCAGGCCTTGCCGGCAGGGAATAGGGGACGGGCGGGGCGGCACCGGCAGGGGAGAGGAGGAGGGCGGGGCGGCACCGGCAGGGGAGAGGAAGACAGCGCAGGGGAGAGGAGGGCGACGACAGCGAGGGGAGGAAGGCGCCGGGGAAGTGGCTGCCGGCGGCGGGGGCTCTCGGGGAGGGGGTCAACCGCCGCGCGGGGGCGGGGGGGGGCGGGGGGGGGCGGGGGGGGGGCGCTCGGCGCGGGTAGGTGGCTGGCGGCGGCGCGGGGAGAAGGCAGGGAGGCGCGAGGAGATGGGTTTGGGAGGCGCGGGTCTGGTAGGGTTTGGGTGCGCGGCGCGAGCGGGTTCGGTTGAACCGCGTCCGTGGCATGGTGGCTATGCCGAGGGTGGCCCTCGACATAGATTTTTTTTTTCATTTTTTTCTCCTTTTTTCTTTTTGTTTTTTCCCTTATTTATTTTTGTGACTACATTAACCTAATATATATATATATAATAATAGGTTCATCTACAAATTTTGACCACGTCGACGTTAAATCGACCGCGTGGTCCACCCCTTTGACTGTGCGGTCTACCCCTTTGACCGCGCGGTCTACCCCTTTGTCTGGCCTCCAACGGCGGTGCCCCTATGAACTTTAGTCTACCTTTGCGTTTAGTTATGTCATCGGAACAAGTAGTACGAATAATTATATCGTTTACTTTGCCAACTGTGCAAAACGGGGCCGCCGGGACATGCGGTATGGTCGTACCGGCACCCCGAAAATGGAAACACCGTCGCCTAAGTGTAGAAACCCCCTGTCCAAGAAGCCGGCCACACCTGGGGGTAGCCTTGGATATAAAACCATCTCAAATCACTTTTGTGCATTCCATGTGGACACACACAAGTTTTGGGGCCATTCCCTAGATCTGATGCTCGATTTCTGACGAAACCCTAGTTCTGTTGACCGTGCGGTCTACCCCTTTGACTGCATCCCATCGGGGGTCCCCCAGTGGGCATATGCCTCCATTTGATCTTGGTTAGGTCATAGGTACATGTGGTAACAAGGATCATCCCATATGATCCCAAGGTTCTCTCCGGTTCACCTCCGAGGGAGTTCCCCCCTATACATGCAGAATCTGCCTAAGTGTAGGAACCCCCTGTCCGAGAAGCCGGACACACCTGGGGGGTAACCTTGGATATAAAACCATATCAAATCAATTTTGTGCATTCCATGTGGACACACACAAGTTTTGGGGCCATTCCCTAGATTTGATGCTCGATTTCTGATGAAACCCTAGTTTTGTTGACCGCGCGGTCTACCCCTTTGACTAAATCCCATCGGGGGTCCCCCGGTGGGCATATGCCTCCATTTGAGATTGGTTAGGTCATAGGTACATATGGTAACAAGGATCATCCCATATGATCCCAAGGTTCTCTCCGGTTCACCTCCGAGGGAGTTCCCCCCTATACATGCAGAATCTGCCTAAGTGTAGGAACCCCCTGTTCGAGAAGCCGGACACTCCTGGGGGGTAGCCTTGGATACAAAACCGTCTCAAATCACTTTTGTGCATTCTATGTGGACACACACAAGTTTTGGGGCCATTCCCTAGATCCGATGCTCGATTTCTGACGAAACCCTAGTTCTGTTGACCGCGCGGTCTACCCCTTTGACTGCATCCCATCGGGGGTCCCCCGGTGGGAATATGCCTCCATTTGATCTTGGTTATGTCATAGGTACATGTGGAAACAAGGATCATCCCATATGATCCGAAGGTTCTCAACGGTTCACCTCCGAGGGAGTTCCCCCCTATACATGCAGAATCTGCCTAAGTGTAGGAACCCCCTGTTCGAGAAGCCGGACACTCCTGGGGGGTAGCCTTGGATATAAAACCATCTCAAATCACTTTTGTGCATTCCATGTGGACACACACAAGTTTTGGGGCCATTCCCTAGATCTGATGCTCGATTTCTGACGAAACCCTAGTTCTGTTGACCGCGCGGTCTACCCCTTTGACTGCATCCCATCGGGGGTCCCCCGGTGGGCATATGCCTCCATTTGAGCTTGGTTAGGTCATAGGTACATGTGGAAACAAGGATCATCCCATATGATCTCAAGTTTCTCTCCGGTTCACCTCCGAGGGAGTTCCCCCCTATACATGCAGAATCTGCCTAAGTGTAGGAACCCCCTGTCGGAGAAGCCGGACACACCTGGGGGTAGCCTTGGATATAAAACCGTATCAAATCACTTTTGTGCATGCCATGTGGACACACACAAGTTTTGGGGCCATTCCCTAGATCCGATGCTCGATTTCTGACGAAACCCTAGTTCTGTTAACCGCGCGGTCTACCCCTTTGACTGCATCCCATCGGGGGTCCCCCTGCGGGCATATGCCTCCATTTGAGCTTGGTTAGGTCATAGGTACATGTGTAAACAAGGATCATCCCATATGATCTCAAGTTTCTATCCAGTTCACGTACGAGGGAGTTCCCCCTATACATGCAGAATCTGCCTAAGTGTAGGAACCCCCTGTCCGAGAAGCCGGACACACCTGGGGGTAGCCTTGGATATAAAACCATCTCAAATCACTTTTGTGCATGCCATGTGGACACACACAAGTTTTGGGGGCATTCCCTAGATCCGATGCTCGATTTATGACGAAACCCTAGTTCTGTTGACCGCGCGGTCTACCCCTTTGACTGCATCCCATCGGTGGTCCCCCGGTGGGCATATGCCTCCATTTGAGCTTGGTTAGGTCATAGGTACATGTGGAAACAAGTATCATCCCATATGATCCCAAGGTTCTCTCCGGTTCACGTACGAGGGAGTTCCCCCTATACATGCAGAATCTGCCTAAGTGTAGGAACCCCTGTCCGAGAAGCCGGACACACCTGGGGGGGGGGGGTAGCCTTGGATATAAAACAATCTCAAATCACTTTTGTGCATGCCATGTGGACACACACAAGTTTTGGGGCCATTCCCTAGATCCGACGCTCGATTTCTGACGAAACCCTAGTTCTGTTGACCGCGTGGTCGACCCCTTTGACTGCATCCCATCGGGTGTCCCCCGGTGGGCATATGCCTCCATTTGAGCTTGGTTAGGTCATAGGTACATGTGGAAACAAGGATCATCCCATATGATCCCAAGGTTCTCTCCGGTTCACTCCCAACCTGCTACTTCTCTCCCGCCCTTTTTTTCCCACCCACCCTTTCCCGCTGCTTCTCTCCCGCCCTTTTTTCCCGCCCACCCTTTCCCGCTACTTCTCTCCCGCCCTTTTTTCCCGCCCAACCTTTCCCGCTGCTTCTCTGCCGCCCTTTTTTCCCGCCGAGTTTTCCCGCCCACCCTTTCCCGCACATTCTCTCCCGCCAAGTTTTCCCGCCGTTTCAGCCCCTCGTAGGCCTGTATATAGCCATGTCTTCTCCACTAACAGCACCAACAACATTTCTCCCCTCATCACTTCTCTCATCCAACAGAACCACAAAATCCTCTGAGCTGAGCTACCACTGAGATGGCTCCTCGTCGCCGTAGCAACACGGGCTTCATCGGCGTTCGCCTGCGGCCTGCGGAACATTTCGCGGCTGAAATCACCGCCGGTGGTACGTGTGTGTGGCTCGGCACCTTCTACACGAAGGAGGCTGCTGCCCGCGCATACGACGTTGCGGCTTGGAGGTTTGGCCGGCCGCGCCACGAAATGAACTTCCCGGAGGTCAGGTCTCTGACGGAAGTCAGAGTCTCTCTACTGAGCCGCTACTTCGCTCACAGGGTGAAGCGCGGCGGTACAGGTCTGGCCAGCGGCGGATTAATACCACCGAGGCGGACGAACGGTTCATGGCACAGTGGCGCAGAGACCATCCCGGAGCCGTCGAGGCAGAGCGTGCATTCTGGAAGGAGAAGCAGACGTACAGGAGGGAGAGGAGGGCGGGAAAGCGGCAGAGGAGGGCCGAATATGAAGCAGAGTACGCCAAAGGAGAGGCGTCGACGTGGGGGGAGGATGATGAACGGTGGTTGTGGAACCTCTCAAGTACCGCTTCAGAGGACACCCCCAGCGAGGACGAAGATTTCGACTTCTGATTAATATGTGTGTGTCGAGTCCGTGTGTCTAGCGGGTCATGCGTCGACCCAGTGTTAAGTGCTTTGTTCGTGTGTGGGTGTAGTTCTTTAAATGTTTTGGTTCGTGTGTGGGTCTAGTTCTTTAAGTGTTTTGGTTCCTGTGTGGGTGTAGTTCTTTAAGTGTTTTGGTTCCTGTGTGGGTGTAGTTATTTAAGTGTTTCGGTTCGTGTGTGGGTCTAGTTCTTTAAGCGCTTTGGTATGTGTGTGGGTCTAGTTATTTAAGTGTTTTGTATCGTGTCTATGTCTTAAGTTCTTAAATGTATCACTTTTGTGCATGCCATGTGGACACACACAAGTTTTGGGGCCATTCACCCCCTCTGAGGCTCGATTTCTAGCGAAACCCTAGTTATGTTGACCGCGCGGTCTACCCCTTTGACTGCATCCCGTCGGGGGGTCCCCCGGTGGGCATATGCCTCCATTTGAGCTTGGTTAGGTCATAGGTACATGTGGTAACAAGGATCATCCCATATGATCCCAAGTTTCTCTCCGGTTCACCTCCAAGGGAGTTCCCCCCTATACATCCTGCCTAAGTGTAGGAACCCCCTGTCCGAGAAGCCGGACACACCTGGGGGGTAGCCTTGGATATAAAACCATTTCAAATCACTTTTGTGCATGCCATGTGGACACACACAAGTTTTCCAGCGATTCCGACGCTCCGGTGGTCTATATCTTGGAAAACCCTAGGGCGGGGACCCCGCAGATCTACCCCTATAGCTTTCTCCGTGCGAGGGTTTACCTATGGACTTTTTTACTTGTTTTGGTTTGTACACATATGTTAGGGGCATATGCAAGTTTTCCAGCGATTCCGACGCTCCGATGGTCTGTATCTTGGGAAACCCTAGGGCGGGGACCCCGCAGATCTACCCCTAGGGTTAGGGTTAGGGTTAGGATCCGGGTGAGGTTTAGGGTTACATATGTACATGGATAGCAGATGTTGTGCCTACTGGCTCCGGTTGACTCGTCTGCGAAGAGCGTCCACCCCGAAGAAAGATCAAGTTTATAGACGATACTAGACTGTATGAAACACATGGGTGTGGGACCTACATATGCCATCTACCAATTCCTAAAAAATAGAACCATTTTTCTATAATTTAGACTAATAAATAAATAATACAAACATAATAAAGTAAGATTTAAGAAAAAAAAGCCTATGATGAGGGTGGCCGTCGGCATAGGAGGGGAGGCGCTATGCCGAGGGTAGCCCTCGGCGTCTAGGCTGACGCCGTGGACACGCCGTCACGGCCGGGACGGAAGGGGACACATGCCTGGTGCTACGCCGAATGCCTGGTGGACGCCGAGGGCGGCCGTCGGCATAGCCGTCTCTACGCCGACGGCATTGCTACGCCGACGGTCGCGGTTTGGAGGTGCCCTGGCCAGGCCGTACGCCGACGGCCCCGACATTTGGCCGTCGGCGTACAGTCTGGCCGTCGGCGTCTCATCCCATTCCTGTAGTGAAAGACTGCGCGATGATGATCGAGCCAATGTCCTGCGCCGCGGCGCCACCCGAAGCCACGGCGGGCTGCAGCCCCGCGGCGCACGCAGCAAGAGCGCTGGCTAACTCATGAACGTCTTGCATGCTTTTCCATGCTGTTAGGCCGATTTTGTGAGGTCAGAATTAGCCGGAGAACAAATTTTCTCACGGACCGGGTCTATTTGCCGGGACAATTGGGGCATTGTCGTTATCACAATATTTAGCCGTGTGCGCAGCACAGCTACACATACAAGTTTCTTTTCCTTCACGGTGCTGGTTTTTGGCAAAGCGTCAAAGACTTCCACGCGTGATAGACCAAGACTGCAATTTCTGGTGGCTGCGAGCTTTCAACGGAGAAAAATAGCGAACAAATAATGCATATATACATGGAATCGCTGTCGCTATAAATGTAGTCTAAGCACAAGTAGCCAATAGGTACGGCTATGACGAGCAAGCCAATAATATAGCCCGGTGTTGGCTATAATTAAGATGCAACGTCACCTATAATTAACATGTACTTCATTGGTGAACCTAGGAGCAGCGGCGGGCCCAGGATTTTGTGAGTGTGTATTCAAATTTTGAAAGGGTCCAAAAAAAAAAATTCTCTCCAAAGCCAAGTTTTGGCATCCATACAATGAAACAATTTGGGCCTCCAAGTAAGATATTGTACTGAATTTCGAGCTAATTCAATCAGAACTGAACAAAAGGTGGTCTGAATTTTTACTGTACCTCAACAAATGTTTAAGAGTTTCAGACAATTCAAGGTATCTGTAGCTGCGCGGTCCAAACAGAGAACCAAGTTCTATAGTTCTGGTCGATCTGCTGACTGTCCAGGCGACAAAAAGATGTAGGGTTCAATCTATGAGTGATTTAGCGGAGCAAAAGCAGCGCCAGGCGCAAGTACAACAACAGGTTCAATTCAATGGATCACCTTGTGGTCGAGCAGACTGCAGCAACGCGTGGAGTCGTGGAGATGAGGAGCGGTGGAGGTCGGAGGTACGACCGCAGCCTGGTGGTGATTCCTTCGTCGCCCGGTCGTCGCCATCTAGGGTTCAATTCAATTAACCGAGGGCTCGTTGGGGAATCAGAAGCGATTGGAAACTGGAACTTAGGCGAACGACCAAACGATTTAGTTCTCGAAGTCTGGCGCTGCGCGTGCCTGTGGGCGTGGCCGCATGGGCCAAACTTAGTTGGGCCACAAATCCCACGATAGAGAAGTTGGATTACTTCTGGTTTAGAACGAGTATACTCATACCCACTATGCACTATATATATGTAATTTTTTGTCAGAAAATTTGGGTATGCATTTGAATACCCTTGAATTGAAGTGGGCCCGCCCCTACCTAGGAGCCGTGTGAAACTTACCATGCACGTCTTTAAACATGTACAAGAACAAATATTATATATTGTTCATCGAGGGTGTTAGCAAGGCGCTGCATGGCGTTCTTCCAGCGTGTGTTCCATGTTTTTTAAATAAAATCTTTGCACATGCAAATTTTTGTATAGACAAATACAAGATATGCTATTTTCTCCTTGGAAAATTAGATAGTGAACTCATACTAATTTTCCAAATAGAACAAAGCAGCTTGCTTCTCCATATACTCGACAGAAATTAATGGTCAAAGTTAAATTTTGAAGATTGTGACAAGATCATCTATCTGTGATATAGAGGGAGCATAATAAAAAAAAATTGGAACGGAGAGGAGCATAATGAGATGTGCCAAAGAAAGCAACGATGGTCCAACACCAAGAGTGGGATATTGGCGACTCAACCACACGTCTGAGGAGATGACGCGCCGTTTGTCGCCTAAGTCCCGAGGGCTACTATCATGAGCAAATGGTGATGGATTTAGTGACATGATTAGCAATAGAGTTTTCGGTGATGCAGCGACGAGATGAGTGTTTGGTCCCGACTTAGTTTAAGCTTTGAAAAGGTTATGGTGGGTAATTTCGTGTAACTATAGCGGTTAAGGATGTTCTTAAGATCTAACCGACATGTTCTGCAATTTTGTGAGATTTTCTAATGCATCATCTATTTTCAGTTGAATCTTGCTTAAATATATGTTTAACTGTATTTATTAGAATATTTTACTAGCATGTTTGAATATTTTTTACATTCATTTGAAACTAGTTAATTATTTTTAGTTATTTATGCATTTGTCATTTTAATCTACAGTTAAGAATGTTTAACCATCGTTCTCATAATGTATAATTGCACTCTTAGTACTAAAGTGTGAAATCAACTTATTCCTTTTTAATTTGATGAATTTGACTTGGTAGATTTTGCAGACTTGTGAAGAGTTGAGTGGTTTTATTTACTCATTATTTTGATCAAATGGTCAGACGACCTGTCAATCCATCTTCTGGAGTACACCAAAAGTAGATGTACAATCCAATTTCCTTTAACTGTTACACATGTAATGTGTTAAATCAACATACTGCACGATCAACCATATCACATCTTTATTATGGGTTATTTTACAGTGTATCAGAGGAATTTAGGCCATCTATTGTCTGGATCTAACGGAGGACATACGCAAGTACAACATAAGATTTCAAAGTTTGGAAGGGCCTAGTTACCCATAAAAATGAAAACCCAACGACAAATAAAACACACTGATGGGCGCTGATTTGTGCATATGAGAAGGGGCGTGCTGATAATCCTCCGGAGGATTTCAAGCCCCCGAGCCTCCGGGTTCCCCGCTTGACACGTGTACAAAGAAAAATAAATTTTCGTCACCCACCACCTCCAACTGGTCCTCCACCATAAACAAACACGCGGACATGAACACCGACAACCCCAGGCCTAGAACTCCAGCAAATCACCGGACACCAACCATTGTTGCCGGAAGACCGCGTCGCCGGAGAATACCGCGCCGCCGGCCATTGTCGCCGGAATAGCACGCCGTCGGAGAGGAGCACCGGGGAGTAGTCGTCGGTGACGAAAAACAGCACCGCCGTGAGTTTGCAACAGCACTACGACGATGCTCGTCGGCGGGCTTGCAGCATGGAGGCGGTCTAACAACGGCGGCATTCGTCGCTTTTAGCTTCGGCGGCGCATCTTTGCAGCTCCGGCGGCGCACCTTTGCAGCTCCGGCGTCGCACCTTTGAAGCTTCGGCGGCGCACCTTTGCAGCTCCGGCGGCGCACCTTTGAAGCTTCGGCGGCGCACCTTTGCAGCTCCGGTGGCGCACCTTTGAAGCTTCGGCGGCGCACCTTTGCAGCTCCGGCAGCGCACCTTTGCAGCTCCGGTGGCGCACCATTGAAGCACCCCCTTCCGCTCCTTGCAGCTCCGCCGCTCCGCCGGCAGCACCGCCGGTTGCTGCATGTAGCTCCGCCGGCAGGCCATGCAGCATATGCGATGGGCCTTCGCAGCTCAGACGGGAGGCCGTTGCAGCGTCGACGATGATCCTTTGCAGCTCCGCGTGGTGGCCCTTCCAGCTCCGGCGGCGCCCATTTGCATCTCCAGTGACTTACAATAGCCCGAGATCCCCTTTCAGCAGCGCACGGCCGGCAGCGCCAGGACGCTCCTCTGAATTGCAGCAGCGCGACGGAAGGGAGCTCGGGATCGGAGGTAAGCGGCCGAGGGAGAGGTCCGCCGTGGAGCCGGGACCGACGGCGCGCGGGATGGAGGCGGCTGCCGTCGCGGCGGATGATCCGGCGCCCCGCGGGATGGTGGCCTGCGGTCGTCGCGGGGAAGGAGGCAGCGGAGCGCTCCTTTGAGGCCGACCGTCGCGAGGAAAGGAGGCGGCGGCATGCTCCGTAGAGGATGGTCGGCGCGGGGACGGACTCTGCTGTGTGCTCTGTTGTCGGCGGCAAGAAAGTTTGGGAGGATGAGGACGAAGGAAAATTAGATTAGATGGGAGGAGAGGTGGTGGGACTGGGACACGCGTCACGCGCTCACGTCGGAGGCTGCCAGAGACGAGAACCTCCGAAGGAAATACAGCTTTTTCCATATGAGAAGTAGATGGATTACCCATATTAGCCGTTAGATTTACTTAATACTACACTCAAGATATGAGCTACGAGGTATGTAAAATCTTCCTTAATTATTTATTGCACATGTGGCATATACTACATGCCGATTATTCATAACTCATAGCGCATAGACAAGTTCTAGGCTTGGGCGAAGTTCTGCTGGGTATAACAGTCGAGGTTGCCCCCAGGGTCCGTGCCGAGGATGGTGCAGTAGCGTCTGTAGTAGCCGATGCGGTCCTCGTTGAACGCGTTCTGGCCCATGCCGCACTCGCGCCCACCGTTAATGATGTTGGTGATCACGCCATATCCGGGCACCCGCCCCGCGGCGTTGTCGGCAGCCGTCGGTGTCCAGCGGTTCAGGGCGACGTCCTGGCACGATGGCTTGTTGCCCTGCGCCGTCGTCCAGAACCATATTGCCGTTTTGAAGGACACCACTGGGTTCTGCGCCACAAGGTCAGGGTTGCCCACCAGGTCCTCTCCAATGGCGTTCCCGGCTAGCTGGTAGTTGGACTGCCTGGTGAATCGAACAAGAAGAGTGATTTTGTCAGACAAGCCAAGATCCAGCAGCAGAGGCTCTGCGGTTAGCCGGTTTCTTGGTTCTTGCACGGGAAAACGAATGCATAACTGGATCAGGATTATTAGAGGCTGCTAGCTAGAAATGTCAACACTGCTGTACTTTTCAATGAGAATTTTTCCACATATTTATTTCAGTTGTGATATTTGCGTTAACCATATTGCATGTGGAAGATGGTTCACAAAATTTTCCTCTTGGCTTTAGTTTGAGATTTCGCTTACCCTGTCAATTGGATGGGTCCACGTCCATAGTAGGGCGGAGAGGTGGCCTTGTCTACCTCTTCCTTGAAGCAGTAGCCCCATTCGAACTGGTCGGCAGCGCCTTGCCTCCCTCCTGCACGCGTACACAAACATGCACTAAGCACATATGGTATCTTTCGCGTTGCAGAATTTTGGAACGAAGGGGATAAAACGAAATGAAATCAACGCTGATCGACGTACCGGTGGTCTCGTGTGATGTCTGGCCAAAGAAGGCGGCGAGATCGCGCTTCACGTCGTCCGCGCTGCCGGTGGTGCCGAACGACGGGAAGGCAGCGGCGGCGGCGATAAAGGCGTCGTAGGTGTAGAACCCGGTGGCGCACAGCGAGTTGTCGCGTTTGGGCAGCATGCTGTCGTACACCGACTGCGTGATGACCGAGCCGACGCCCTGCGCCGTGGCGCCGCCCACCGCCACGGCGACCAGGAGCGCCGCCGCGCACACGGCCAGCGTAGCGAACCTCGCCATGCTAACAAAACTAACTCCAATTCACTTTCAGCTCGTGTAATATACTGCTCAACGTACGAGAGCTGTGTAGTGAATCTGCTGGGATTGCAGTGGTATTTATAGCTGCTCTGCTCCTGGTTGAGTGGAGGTGACGATGCGCGCCCCGTTCCGCGCTTCTCGTCGGTCGTCACGCGTAGTACTTTTCCACGTCGCGCTGGCGATCTTTGCATGGTAGAAAATCGGTGACAGGACGGTGGACGAAATTCCACACATCTTCACAAACCAGTTGGGTCCAGGGCGTTGGCTATACGTCCGGACTTCCTGCAACGGCGGCCACCTGCACCTTTCCCTGGTGCGCAGGTGGCAGCGCAACGGGCCGCAGGCTACGATACCTCCTGTGGTTGTACTTGCCTCTTCGACGGGGTATCGTGCCGTGCCTCACGTTGGTCAGCGTTGCACAGCGCATGGATGGTACTACGGAAGGACCGAAAGAAGCTTCTACGTCGTCGTCGCCAGCGCCGAGCTCGTGGAAATAAGCTAGCTCGACGTCCAATGGTCCCAACCTGGATCGAACCCTAGCCATCAAATATCGCATGGATGCTTTTGTTCTGGTTTTGCAAGCTTATTCCTCCAGAGAGAGGGGAGCTGACTTGCCTGTTTCGACCTTCCGTAGCCGACAACGCGGTGTTTATATGGTAGACGCCGTTTTTTTTTTCTTGGAGGTGTCGTCGGGACTCGGGAGCTCCTTCTTCCTCTTTTTATATGATCGGTTTGGAAACTACGATGGAAAAGCTAAGCTCTGGTTACACGATCAGATCGTCGCTTCCCTCTTGGGGGTATCGTCTTGGACAGTCAGTTTATGGATCGGTCGGGGCATCACTCTTGTGTTAGGGTTGGCGGATGTCGGGACAGAGGCCCCGGACGATTGTTATGTGCCGAAGTGGTTGCTTCAGAAAGTAATGCGATCGTGGCCCTATGAGCTATTGTGTAGGGTGGTGGCGATCATGGGTTGGGTGGGAACTCCGAGACACTAGTGCGGCCTGACTTTATTTCACGGCAGCGGCCCCTGAAGTTTGTTATGACGATCCTGGTGTGTGGGTGGTTGCCGCATCTTGTGTTGCAGGTGGTTGGGTCGTGCAGCCTTGCAGTTCGAGAGCGAATGATGGTATGTCCGGGCAGCGGCCCCGGAAGGTGGTCTTGCAGGTAGACCGTGCAGGGTGGAGCAGTGTGGAGGAAAGCAGGACAGCGGCTCCAAAACATCAACAACTTTGATGACGTCAGTGTTGGGCCAGTCCATTTAGTTGTAATCTAAGAATTCTAAGAATAAGCTAAAGTCCCATTTGACCCATTCATGCATGGCAGCAAGTGGGAGTAAAGTTTAGTTTCACATTGCATGCTTCGTCTTCCACCTCCGTCCATCGCTTGCCTAGAGAAAATTGAGAGCTCGGAGAGGAGGAAATCTCTCGAACCCAAAATCCACCATAGGCCAACGCCATCAAGATTTTCAGTGTTATGGATGTATGTGTCACCATTAAGATTTATGATGAATATGACCGATGCATGTAAAATGCATACATGAACTTCGCACTTTATTAACATATATTTCCACATATTTTCAATATATATGATGTTATTTTCATGTTTTATATTAATTTATGGGGATTTACCAATGATCCTCTTTATTTGGGTTATAACTCTGCAGATTAGGAAACCCTTGTTGTGTATTTTTCACTTTTAGAGATCTATACGGAGTCAAATTAAGATAAAATTCTTGTAACATCATTTTTTCATCAAGAGAAGCAACATGGACACTTGGAATAGACCTGGAAGGGCCTGAGGCCCAAAAGAGGGTAGGTGACATGCCCACCAGGGGGCACGCCACCCAACCTCTTTTCACCGTCGATCGTTCGATTTGCTTGATTCTTTCGCAAACTGATTTCTTTTGACCTAAAAACCCCTATATATGACCCTTGAGGGTTCTCCGGAGGAGAGCGCCGCAAAAATACAGAAAACACGAAAATGGAGGCTGCAACAGCGAAGATTGGAGGGAGAAACTCCGCTGAAACCACCGCCGAAGGGATCTCCACCTTCTCCAACATCTTCCTCATCAACACCATGATCAAGGGGGAGTATTCCACCTCTAGACTACGGGTTTGTGGCAGTAGCTTGATCTTTTTCTCTCTTGTTCTTCATAGATCTTAGTACCATATGAGCTACCCGATATGAATATGGTCATATATGTAATTCATGTGTGTTGGATTTTTATTCTATGATATTGTGCAATGAGGTTTGACTCTACTTTGTGTAAGATGTATTGATAGACGCATATTATGTACCTTGTTCTTAAATATTAGTTTTGATCCAACTTGTATGCAAGAAAATGTGTCGGGAGATGTGTGTGTTAGATGAAGTAGCATGATTTTAATGATTGAATAATGACAAAAAATTATGATCTATTATGGCTTTGCTTTTTTTTTCTTTTGCTATCTCACTTGGGATAAAGTGAATGCTGTGTAATGCGTGCAGTTAACACACGTCCGTTGGGAACCCCAAGAGGAAGGTGTGATGCGTACAGTAGCAAGTTTTCCCTCAGAAAGAAACCAAGGTTTATCGAACCAGTAGGAGCCAAGAAGCACGTTGAAGGTTGATGGCGGCGGAGTGTAGTGCGGCGCAACACCAGGGATTCCGGCGCCAACGTGGAACCTGCACAACACAATCAAAGTACTTTGCCCCAACGTAACAGTGAGGTTGTCAATCTCACCGGCTTGCTGTAAACAAAGGATTAGATGTATAGTGTGGATGATGATGATTATTTGCGAAGAACAGTAAGAACAATTGCAGTAGATTGTATTTCAGATATAAAGAATAGGACCGGGGTCCACAGTTCACTAGTGGTGTCTCTCCCATAAGATAAATAGATGTTGGGTGAACAAATTACAGTTGGGCAATTGACAAATAAAGAAGGCATAACAATGCACATACATATATCATGATGAGTACTATGAGATTTAATCAGGGCATTACGACAAAGTACATAGACCGCTATCCAGCATGCATCTATGCCTAAAAAGTCCACTTTCAGGTTATCATCTGAACCCCTTCCGGTATTAAGTTGTAAACAACAGACAATTGCATTAAGTATGGTGCATAATGTAATCAACACAAATATCCTTAGACAAAGCATCGATGTTTTATCCCTAGTAGCAACAGCACATCCACAACCTTAGAACTTTCTGTCACTGTCCCAGATTTAATGGAGGCATGAACCCACTATCGAGCATAAATACTCCCTCTTGGAGTCACAAGTATCAACTTGGCCAGAGCCTCTACTAGCAACGGAGAGCATGCAAGAACATAAATAACATATATGATAGATTGATAATCAACTTGACATAGTATTCAATATTCATCGGATCCCAACAAACACAACATGTAGCATTACAAATAGATGATCTTGATCATGATAGGCAGCTCACAAGATCTAACATGATAGCACAATGAGGAGAAGACAACCATCTAGCTACTGCTATGGACCCATAGTCCAGGGGTGGACTACTCACACATCGATCCGGAGGCGATCATGGCGATGAAGAGACCTCCGGGAGATGATTCCCCTCTCCGGCAGGGTGCCGGAGGCGATCTCCTGAATCCCCCGAGATGGGATTGGAGGCGGCGGCGTCTCTGGAAGGTTTTCCGTATCGTGGCTCTCGGTACTGGGGGTTTCGCGACGAAGGCTTTAAGTAGGCGGAAGGGCAGGTCAGGGGGCGTCACGAGGGACCCACACAACAGGGCCGCGCGGCCAGGACCTGGGCCGCGCCGCCCTAGTGTGGCGTCGCCTGGTGGCTCCACTTCGTATCTCCCTCGGACTTCTGGAAGCTTCGTGGAAAAATAGGACCCTGGGCGTTGATTTCGTCCAATTCCGAGAATATTTCCTTACTAGGATTTCTGAAACCAAAAACAGCAGAAAACAGCAACTGGCTCTTCGGCATCTCGTCAATAGGTTAGTGCCGAAAAATGCATAATAATGACATATAATGTGTATAAAACATGTGAGTATCATCATAAAAGTAGCATGGAACATAAGAAATTATAGATACATTTGGGACGTATCAAGCATCCCCAAGCTTAGTTCCTACTCGCCCTCGAGTAGGTAAACGATAACAAAGATAATTTCTGAAGTGACATGCTATCATAATCTTGATCATACTATTGTAAGCATATGAGATGAATGCAGCGATTCGAAGCAATGATGAAGATAATGAGTAAACAAATGAATCATATAGCAAAGACTTTTCATTAATAATACTTTCAAGACAAGCATCAATAAGACTTGCATAAGAGTTACTCATAAAGCAATAAATTCTTAGTAAAGGCATTGAAGCAACACAAAGGAAGATATAAGTTTCAGCGGTTGCTTTCAACTTCAACATATATATCTCATGGATAATTGTCAACACAAAGTAATATAACTAGTGCAATAGGTAAACATGTAAGAATCAATGCACACAGTTTACACAAGTGTTTGCTTCTTAGATAGAAGGAATAGGTAAACTGACTCAACAATGAAGTAAAAGAATGGCCCTTCGCAGAGGGAAGCATGGATTACTATATTTGTGCTAGAGCTTTTCATTTTGAAAACAAAAAACAATTTTGTCAACGGCAGTAATAAATCATATGTGTTATGTATAAGATATCCTATAAGTTGCAAGCCTCATGCATAGTATACTAATAGTGCTCGCACCTTGTCCTAATTAGCTTGTATTAACACGGATTATCATTGCATATCATATGTTTCAACCAAGTGTCACAAAGGGGTACCTCTATGCCGCCTGTACAAAGGTCTAAGGAGAAAGTTCGCATTGGATTTCTCGCTTTTGATTATTCTCAACTTAGACATCCATACCGGGACAACATAGACAACAGATAATGGACTCCTCTTTAATGCATAAGCATTTAACAACAGATAATATTCTCATAAGAGATTGAGGATTGATTGTCCAAACTGAAACTTCCACCATGGATCATGGATTTAGTTAGCGGCCCAATATTCTTCTCTAACATTATGCATACTCAAACCATTTGATCATGAAAATCTCCCTTACTTCAGACAAGACGAACATGCATAGCAACTCACATGATATTGATGGCGTGTAACTCACACGTTCGTTGGGAACCCCAAGAGGAAGGTATGATGCGCACAGCAGCAAGTTTTCCCTCAGAAAGAAACCAAGGTTTATCGAACCAGGAGGAGCCAAGAAGCACGTTGAAGGTTGATGGCGGCGGGATGTAGTGCGGCGCAACACTAGGGATTCCGGCGCCAACGTGGAACCTGCACAACACAACCAAAGTACTTTGCCCCAACGAAACAGTGAGGTTGTCAATCTCACCGGCTTGCTGTAACAAAGGATTAACCGTATTGTGTGGAAGATGATTGTTTGTAGAAAACAGTAGAACAAGTATTACAGTAGATTGTATGCGATGTAAAAGAATAGGACCGGGGTCCACAGTTCACTAGAGGTGTCTCTCCCATAAGATAAATAGTATGTTGGGTGAACAAATTACAGTCGGGCAATTGACAAATAGAGAGGGCATGACAATGCACATACATGATATGATGAGTATTGTGAGATTTAATTGGGCATTATGACAAAGTACATAGACCGCTATCCAGCATGCATCTATGCCTAAAAAGTCCACCTTCAGGTTATCATCCGAACCCCTTCCAGTATTAAGTTGCAAAACAACAGACAATTGCATTAAGTATGGTGCATAATGTAATCAATAACTACATCCTCGGACATAGCATCAATGTTTTATCCCTAGTGGCAACAACACATCCACGGCCTTAGAACTTTCTGTCACTGTCCCAGATTTAATGGAGGCATGAACCCACTATCGAGCATAAATACTCCCTCTTGGAGTTAAGAGTAAAAACTTGGCCAGAGCCTCTACTAATAACGGAGAGCATGCAAGATCATAAACAACACATAGGTAATAGATTGATAATCAACATAACATAGTATTCTCTATCCATCGGATCCCGACAAACACAACATATAGAATTACAGATAGATGATCTTGATCATGTTAGGCAGCTCACAAGATCCGACAATGAAGCACATAAGGAGAAGACGACCATCTAGCTACTGCTATGGACCCATAGTCCAGGGGTGAACTACTCACTCATCACTCCGGAGGCGATCATGGCGGTGAAGAGTCCTCCGGGAGATGATTCCCCTCTCCGGCAGGGTGCCAGAGGTGATCTCCAGAATCCCCCGAGATGGGATTGGCGGCGGCGGCGTCTCAGTAAGGTTTTCCGTATCGTGGCTCTTGGTACAGAGGGTTTCGCGACGGAGGCTTTAAGTAGGCGGAAGGGCAACGCAGGGGGCCACACGAGGGCCCCACACGCCAGGGCCGCGCGGCCTAGGACTGGGCCGTGCGGCCCTGTTGTGGCGGCACCTCGTGGCCCCACTTCCTTTCCCCCTCGGTCTTCTGGAAGCTTCGTGCAAAAATAGGACCCTGGGCGTTGATTTCGTCCAATTCCGAGAATATTTCTTTACTAGGATTTCTGAAACCAAAAACAGCAGAAAACAGCAACTGGCTCTTCGGCATCTCGTTAATAGGTTAGTGCCGGAAAATGCATAAATACGACATATAATGTGTATAAAACATGTAGATATCATCAATAATGTGGCATGGAACATAAGAAATTATCGATACGTCGGAGACGTATCAGCATCCCCAAGCTTAGTTCCTGCTCGTCCCGAGCAGGTAAACGATAACAAAGATAATTTCTGGAGTGACATGCCATCATAACCTTGATCATACTATTGTAAGCATATGTAATGAATGCAGCGATCAAAACAATGGTAATGACATGAGTAAACAAATGAATCATAAAGCAAAGACTTTTCATGAATAGTACTTCAAGACAAGCATCAATAAGTCTTGCATAAGAGTTAACTCATAAAGCAATAAATCAAAGTAAAGGTATTGAAGCAACACAAAGGAAGATTAAGTTTCAGCGGTTGCTTTCAACTTATAACATGTATATCTCATGGATATTGTCAATGTAAAGTAATATAACAAGTGCAATATGCAAGTATGTAGGAATCAATGCACAGTGCACACAAGTGTTTGCTTTTTGAGGTGGAGAGAAATAGGTGAACTGACTCAACATAAAAGTAAAAGAAAGGTCCTTCAAAGAGGAAAGCATCGATTGCTATATTTGTGCTAGAGCTTTTATTTTGAAAACATGAAACAATTTTGTCAACGGTAGTAATAAAGCATATGTATTATGTAAGTTATATCTTACAAGTTGCAAGCCTCATGCATAGTATACTAATAGTGCCCGCACCTTGTCCTAATTAGCTTGGACTACCGGGATCATCGCAATACACATGTTTTAACCAAGTGTCACAAAGGGGTACCTCCATGCCGCATGTACAAAGGTCTAAGGAGAAAGCTCGCATTTTGGATTTCTCGCTTTTGATTATTCTCAACTTAGACATCCATACCGGGACAACATGGACAACAGATAATGGACTCCTCTTTAATGCATAAGCATGTAGCAACAATTAGTGTTCTCATATGAGATTGAGGATATATGTCCAAAACTGAAACTTCCACCATGATTCATGGCTTTAGTTAGCGGCCCAATGTTCTTCTCTAACAATATGCATGCTCTAACCATTAAAGTGGTAGATCTCTCTTACTTCAGACAAGACGGACATGCATAGCAACTCACATGATATTCAACAAAGAGTTGATGGCGTCCCCATAAGCATGGTTATCGCACAACAAGCAACTTAATAAGAGATAAAGTGCATAAGTACATATTCAATACCACAATAGTTTTTAAGGCTATTTTGTCCCATGAGCTATATATTGCAAAGGCGAATGATGGAAATTTAAAGGTAGCACTCAAGCAATTTACTTTGGAATGGCGGAGAAATACCATGTAGTAGGTAGGTATGGTGGACACAAATGGCATAGTGGTTGGCTCAAGGATTTTGGATGCATGAGAAGTATTCCCTCTCGATACAAGGTTTAGGCTAGCAAGGTTATTTGAAACAAACACAAGGATGAACCGGTGCAGCAAAACTCACATAAAAGACATATTGTAAACATTATAAGACTCTACACCGTCTTCCTTGTTGTTCAAAACTCAATACTAGAAATTATCTAGACTTTAGAGAGACCAAATATGCAAACCAAATTTAGCAAGCTCTAGGTGTTTCTTCATTAATGGGTGCAAAGTATATGATGCAAGAGCTTAAACATGAACACAACAATTGCCAAGTATCAAATTATTCAAGATATTTTAGAATTACTACATGTAGCATTTCCCAATTCCAACCATATAACAATTTAACGAAGAAGATTCAACCTTCGCCATGAATACTATGAGTAAAGCCTAAGGACATATTTGTCCATATGCAACAGCGGAGCGTGTCTCTCTCCCACACAATGAATGCTAGGATCCATTTTATTCAAACAAAACAAAAACAAAAACAAACCGACGCTCCAAGCAAAGTACATAAGATGTGACTGAATAAAAATATAGTTTCAGGGGAGGAACCTGATAATGTTGTCGATGAAGAAGGGGGTGCCTTGGGCATCCCCAAGCTTAGACGCTTGAGTCTTCTTAGAATATGCAGGGGTGAACCACCGGGGCATCCCCAAGCTTAGAGCTTTCACTCTCCTTGATCATATTGCATCATTTCCCTCTCTTGATCCTTGAAAACTTCCTCCACACCAAACTCGAAACAACTCATTAGAGGGTTAGTGCATAATAAAAATTAACATGTTCAGAGGTGACATAATCATTCTTAACACTTCTGGACATTGCATAAAGCTACTGGACATTAATGGATCAAAGAAATTCATCCAACATAGCAAAAGAGGCAATGCGAAATAAAAGGCAGAATATGTCAAAACAGAACAGTTCGTAAAGACGAATTTTAAAATGGCACCAGACTTGCTCAAATGAAAATGCCCAAATTGAATGAAAGTTGCGTACATATCTGAGGATCACGCACGTAAATTGGCATATTTTTCTGAGCAACCTACAGAGAGGCAGGTCGAAATTCGTGACAGCAAAGAAATCTGTAACTGTGCAGTAATCCAAATCTAGTATGAACCTTACTATCAAAGACTTAACTTGGCACAACAAAACACAAAACTAAGATAAGGAGAGGTTGCTACAGTAGTAAAAAACTTCCAAGACTCAAATATAAAACAAAAATACTGTAGTAAAAACATGGGTTGTCTCCCATAAGCGCTTTTCTTTAACGCCTTTCAGCTAGGCGCAGAAAGTGTATATCAAGTGTTATCAAGAGATGAAGCATCGACATTACCTTGGGCTTTACCCTTACCTTTCTTGTTCTTTTTCTTACTCTTTGATTTAGGGAATATATGTCTACCCCCAGGTGTAGAGGTGAATTTTAGGGTGCCTTCTCCCATATCTATGACTGCTCCCAATAGTTTCAGCAGGGATCTTCCGAGTGTGATTTGTCCTGTTCCTGCACATTCAATAACAAGATAATCAATGGATATTGTTCTCCCAAGAATGGTTGTATGCACACCCACAGCTATTCCTTTAGGAATTATAACAGAGTTATCAATAAGAGTTATTCCTTCTCCCCCTTCAACGAATCCCCAAAGTTGCAAAGATTCATGAATACTCCTAGGCATTAAGCAAAATTCAGACATAATATCACAATTGACATGAAGAGTTTGGTCACCGATAACAATTTTAATAGTAGGATCCCATAATGAAGGTTCAGAGTTCACTAAAACTTGATCAATACGGTTACGAACATATCTATAATTTTCATTCAAGCGAGATGCTCTTGTCTCAAGAGTGTTTAATCTATTATAAATGCTAATAAGGGCTGAATCAAAGTTATTAGCTGAATCATGTGATGCAACCAACTTTTTTATGGCATTAAAAGCTTGATCCCCATTGCAATGAAGGAAATCTCCTCCCACTACAGCATCCAAGGCATATCTATAGCGAATCATAAGACCAAAATAAAAATTACTAAGGAGCAAACTTAGCGTCATTTGAGGTTCAGCTTTACGATAAGAAGTAAAAATTCTCGACCAAGCATCTTTAAAACTCTCCTCATCCCCTTGTTTAAAAGTAAAAACTAATTCCTCAGGTGAAGAAGTAACAGGTGCAGAGCTAGACATGATAACAAAAGTAAACTAGATGCAAGTAACTAATTTTTTTTTGTGTTTTTGATATAGAGAACAAGACAAGTAAATAAGTAAAGCTAGCAACTAAATTTTTTGTGTTTTGTTTAAGTGCAGCAAACAAAGTAGTAAATAAAATAAAGCAAGACAAAAACAAAGTAAAGAGATTGGATTGTGGAGACTCCCCTTGCAGCGTGTCTTGATCTCCCCGGCAACGGCGCCAGAAAAAGAGCTTGATGGCGTGTAACTCACACGATCGTTGGGAACCCCAAGAGGAAGGTATGATGCGCACAGCAGCAAGTTTTCCCTCAGAAAGAAACCAAGGTTTATCGAACCAGGAGGAGCCAAGAAGCACGTTGAAGGTTGATGGCGGCGGGATGTAGTGCGGTGCAACACCAGGGATTCCGGCGCCAACGTGGAACCTGCAAAACACAACCAAAGTACTTTGCCCCAACGAAACAGTGAGGTTGTCAATCTCACCGGCTTGCTGTAACAAAGGATTAACCGTATTGTGTGGAAGATGATTCTTTGCAGAAAACAGTAGAACAAGTATTACAGTAGATTGTATGCGATGTAAAAGAATAGGACCGGGGTCCACAGTTCACTAGAGGTGTCTCTCCCATAAGATAAATAGCATGTTGGGTGAACAAATTACAGTCGGGCAATTGACAAATAGAGAGGGCATGACAATGCACATACATGATATGATGAGTATTGTGAGATTTAATTGGGCATTACGACAAAGTACATAGACCGCTATCCAGCATGCATCTATGCCTAAAAACTCCACCTTCAGGTTATCATCCGAACCCCTTCCAGTATTAAGTTGCAAAACAACAGACAATTGCATTAAGTATGGTGCATAATGTAATCAATAACTACATCCTCGGACATAGCATCAATGTTTTATCCCTAGTGGCAACAGCACATCCACAACCTTAGAACTTTCTGTCACTGTCCCAGATTTAATGGAGGCATGAACCCACTATCGAGCATAAATACTCCCTCTTGGAGTTAAGAGTAAAAACCTGGCCAGAGCCTCTACTAATAACGGAGAGCATGCAAGATCATAAACAACACATAGGTAATAGATTGATAATCAACATAACATAGTATTCTCTATCCATCGGATCCCGACAAACACAACATATAGAATTACAGATAGATGATCTTGATCATGTTAGGCAGCTCACAAGATCCGACAATGAAGCACATAAGGAGAAGACGACCATCTAGCTACTGCTATGGACCCATAGTCCAGGGGTGAACTACTCACTCATCACTCCGGAGGCGATCATGGCGGTGAAGAGTCCTCCGGGAGATGATTCCCCTCTCCGGCAGGGTGCCGGAGGTGATCTCCAGAATCCCCCAAGATGGGATTGGCGGCGGCGGCGTCTCAGTAAGGTTTTCCGTATCGTGGCTCTCGGTACAGAGGGTTTCGCGACGGAGGCTTTAAGTAGGCGGAAGGGCAACGCAGGGGGCCACACGAGGGCCCCACACGCCAGGGCCGCGCGGCCTAGGGCTGGGCCGCGCGGCCCTGTTGTGGCGGCGCCTCGTGGCCCCACTTCCTTTCCCCCTCGGTCTTCTGGAAGCTTCGTGCAAAAATAGGACCCTGGGCGTTGATTTTGTCCAATTCCGAGAATATTTCTTTACTAGGATTTCTGAAACCAAAAACAACAGAAAACAGCAACTGGCTCTTCGGCATCTCGTTAATAGGTTAGTGCCGGAAAATGCATAAATACGACATATAATGTGTATAAAACATGTAGATATCATCAATAATGTGGCATGGAACATAAGAAATTATCGATACGTCGGAGACGTATCAGATATTCAACAAAGGGTAAAAGAGTTGATGGCGTTCCCAGAAACATGGTTACCGCTCAACAAGCAACTTATTAAGAAATAAGACACATAAGTACATATTCTTCACCACAATAGTTTTTAAGGCTATTTTTCCCATGAGCTATATATTGTAAAGACAAAGAATAGAAGTTTAAAGGTAGCACTCAAGTAATGTACGTTGGAATGGCAGAGAAATACCATGTGGTAGGTAGGTATGGTGGACACAAATGGCATAGTTTTTGGCTCAAGGATTTGGATGCACGAGAAGAATTCCTCTCAATACAAGGCTAGGCTAGCAAGGTTGTTTGAAGCAAATCAAGTATAAAAGGTGCAGCAAAGCTCACATATGAACATATTGTAAGCATTATAATACTTTACATCGTTGATGTCTACGGGTGCTTCTATTCTTGTAGACAGTGTTGGGCCTCCAAGAGCAGAGGTTTGTAGAACAGCAGCAAGTTTCCCTTAAGTGGATCACCCAAGGTTTATCGAACTCAGGGAGGAAGAGGTCAAAGATATCCCTCTCAAGCAACCCTTCAATCACGATACAAGAAGTCTCTTGTGTCCCCAACACACCTAATACACTTGTCAGATGTATAGGTGCACTAGTTCGGCGAAGAGATAGTAAAATACAAGTGGTATGAATGAATATGAGCAGTAGTAACGGCGCCAGAAAAGTGCTTGCTGGCGTGCAGTTGATGGTAGTAATATTGCAGGAAGTAAAGATGCAGTAAAACAGTAAACAAGCGATGATTGCGGTATTTGGAAACAAGGCCTAGGGATCATACTTTCACTAGTGGACACTCTCAACATTGATCACATAAATAAATAAGTTCTCTTCCTTTGTGCTACATATACTCTTGTTTGATAATGAACACCATTCGTTGTGTAGGGCTACAAGAGCACCTCAATGCCGGAGTTAACAAGCTCCACAACATTCAACATTCATATTTAAGTAACCTTTAGAGCATAATAGATCTTTGCAATTTAAACCGAGTATTAACATATCATACACACTGTCACCTTTACACTATGAAGAGGGAATAAATCACATCAATACTATCATAGTAATAATTAACTCCATAACCTACAAGAGATTATGATCATAGCCTACGCCAAGTACTACACGATGCACACACTGTCACCATTACACCGCGGAGGAGGAATAGACTACTTTAATAACATCACAAGAGTAGCACATAGACTAATAGTGATACAAAACTCATATGAATCTCAATCATGTAAGGCAGCTCATGAGATCATTGTATTGAAGTACATAGGAGAGAGATTAACCACATAGCTACCGGTACAGCCCTTAGCCTCGATGGAGAACTACTCCCTCCTCATGGGAGACAGCAGCGTTGATGAAGATGGTGGTGGTGTCGATGGAGAAGCCTTTCGGGGGCACTTCCCCGTCCCGGCGGCGTGCCGGAACAGAGACTCCTGTCCCCCAGATCTTGGCTTCGCGATGGCGGCGGCTCTGGAAGGTTTCTCGTACCGTGGCTTTTTTTCGTCTCGAAGATTTAGGTCAGGGACCTTTAAATAGGCGAAGAGGCGGAGTCGGAGGGGGTACGGAGCCACCACACAATAGGGCGGCGCGGCCAGGGCCTGGGCCGCGCCGGCCTGGTGTGTGGCCCCCCAGGGCTCCCCTCTGGCGGCTCTCGGGTGTTCTGGAAGCTTCGTGGAAAAATTGGATGCTGGGCATTGATTTCGTCCGATTCCGAGAATATTTCCTTACTAGGATTTCTGAAACCAAAAACAGCAGAAAACAGGAACTGGCACTTCGGCATCTCGTCAATAGGTTAGTTCCGGAAAATGCATAAATATGACATAAAGTGTGTACAAAACATGTAGGTATTGTCATAAAACAAGCATGGAACATAAGAAATTATAGATACGTTTGAGACGTATCAAGCATCCCCAAGCTTAGTTCCTACTCGCCCTCGAGTAGGTAAACGATAACAATGATAATTTCTTAAGTGACATGCTACCAACATAATCTTGATCAACATTATTGTAAAGCATATGAGATGAATGCAGCTATTCAAAGCAATGATGAAGACAATGAGTAAACAACTGAATCATATAGCAAAGACTTTTCATGAATAGTACTTTCAAGACAAGCATCAATAAGACTTGCATAACAGTTAACTCATAAGCAATAGATTCTCAGTAGAAAGCATTGAAGCAACACAAAGGATTATTAAGTTTCAGCAATTGCTTTCAACTTGTAACATGTATATCTCATGGATAGTTGTCAACATAAAGCAATATAACAAGCGCAATAGGTAAACATGTAGGAATCAATGCACACAGTTTACACAAGTGTTTGCTTCTAATATAGAAAGAAGTGGGTAAACTGACTCAACATAAAGTAAAAGAAAGGCCCTTCGCAGAGGGAAGCATGGATTACTATTTTTGTGCTAGAGCTTTTATTTTGAAAACATAGAAGCAATTTTGTCAACGGTAGTAACAAAGCATATGCGTTATGTATAGGATATCCTATAAGTTGCAAGCCTCATGCATAGATTACCAATATTGCTCGCACCTTGTCCTAATTAGCTTGGATTAACACGGATTATCATTGCATAGCATATGTTTCAACCAAGTGTCACAAAGGGGTACCTCTATGCCGCCTGTACAAGGGCCTAAGGAGAAGGTTCGCATTGGATTTCTCGCTTTTGATCATTCTCAACTTAGACACCCATACCGGGACAACATAGACAACAGATAATGGACTCCTCTTTTAATGCTTAAGCATTCAACAATAGATAATATTCTCATAAGAGATTGAGGTTTTGTGTCCAAACTGAAACTTCCACCATGATTCATGGCTTTAGTTAGCGGCCCAATGTTCTTCTCTAACAATATGCATACTCAAACCATTTGATCATGAAAATCACCCTTACTTCAGACAAGACGAACATGCATAGCAACTCACATGATATTCAACAAAGGTAAAAGTTGATGGCGTCCCCAGAAACATGGTTACCGCTCAACAAGCAACTTATAAGAAATAAGATACATAGAAACATATTCAATACCACAATAGTTTTTAAGCTATTTTTCCCATGAGCTATATATTGCAAAGATAAAGAATGGAATTTTAAAGGTAGCACTCAAGTAATGTACTTTGAAATGGCAGAGAAATACCATGTAGTAGGTAGGTATGGTGGACACAAATGGCATAGTTTTTGGCTCAAGGATTTGGATGCACGAGAAGAATCCCTCTCGATACAAGGCTAGGCTAGCAAGGTTGTTTGAAGCAAACTCAAGTATAAAACGGTGCAGCAAGACTCACAGATGAACATATTGTAAGCATTATAAGACTTTACATCGTCTTCCTTGTTGTTCAAAACACCTTAACCAAAAAATATCTAGACTTAGAGAGACCAATCATGCAGACCAAATTTTAACAAGCTCTATGTAGTTCTTCATTAATAGGTGCAAAGTACATGATGCAAGAGCTTAAACATGATCTATATGAGCACAACAATTGCCAAGTATCAAATTATTCAAGACATTATTGTTGGAGATATGCCCAAGAGGCAATAATAAAATGGTTATTATAATATCTTTGAGTTTATGATAATGTTTACATACCATGCTATAATTGTATTAACCGAAACATTGATACATGTGTGTTATGTGAACAACAAGGAGTCCCTAGTAAGCCTCTTGTATAACTAGCTTGTTGATTAATAGATGATCATAGTTTCATGATCATGAACATTGGATGTTATTAATAACAAGGTTATGTCATTATATGAATGATGTAATGGACACACCCAATTAAGCGTAGCATAAGATCACGTCATTAAGTTATTTGCTATAAGCTTTTCGATACATAGTTACCTAGTCCTTTCGACCATGAGATCATGTAAATCACTTATGCTGGAAAGGTACTTTGATTACATCAAACGCCACTGCGTAAATGGGTGGTTATAAAGGTGGGATTAAGTATCCGGAAGGTATGAGTTGAGGCATATGGATCAACAGTGGGATTTGTCCATCCCGATGACGGATAGATATACTCTGGGCCCTCTCGGTGGAATGTCGTCTAAATAGCTTGCAAGCATATGAATGGTTCATAAGAGACCACATACCACGGTACGAGTAAAGAGTACTTGTCAGGAGACGAGGTTGAACAAGGTATAGAGATACCGATGATCAAACCTCGGACAAGTAAAATATCGCGTGACAAAGGGAATTGGTATCGTATGTGAATGGTTCATTCGATCACTAAGTCATCGTTGAATATGTGGGAGCCATTATGGATCTCCAGATCCCGCTATTGGTTATTGGTCAGAGAGAGGTCTCAGCCATGTCTGCATAGTTCGCGAACCGTAGGGTGACACACTTAAGGTTTGATGTCGTTTAAGTAGATATGGAATATGGAATGGAGTTCGAAGTTTTGTTCGGAGTCTCGGATGGGATCCAGGACATCACGAGGAGTTCCGGAATGGTCCGGAGAATAAGATTCATATATAGGAAGTCATATTCCAAGTTTGGAAATGATCCGGTGTATTTATGGCAGGTTCTAGAAGGTTCTAGAAAAGTCCGGAAGAAATCACCATGGAAAGTGGAGTCCCGAAGGGACTCCACCTTGCATGGCCGGCCAACCCTAAGGGGGAGGAGGCCCAGGTGGACTCCCCAATGGGTGGCCGGCCAACCCCCCAAGGAAGGGGTGGGAGTCCCACCTTGAGTGGGATTCCCCCCTTGGGTAGGTTTCATACCTATGGTAGGTTTTGGTTTCGGGTCTTATTCGAAGACTTGGATACCAACACTTTGGGTTTTCCACCTATATAATGAGGGGCATAGGGGAGGGGCCGGCCACACCTTGCCACACTTGGCCGCAGCCCTAGTTGGCCGGCGCCCAAACCCCCCTCTCCCCAAACCCTAGCTACCTCTCCTCCACATACAACTCCTGCATACGCTTAGGCGAAGCCCTGCCGGAGTTCTCCACCATCACCGCCACCATGCCGTCGTGCTGCCGGGATTCCGAGGAGGATGTACTACTTCCGCTGCCCGCTGGAACTGTTATCACCAGAATTTGACCGAGTCAGAGGTGGGCCGCGATCAAGATGGATTCGAAGAATATACATGGAAGAAATACGTGAATCGGCCTGTTATGCAAAGTTTGGGCTAGTTGGCCCGTGTATCTGTAACATATTAGGATACGTGTCGGTTAGTTAGAGTTTTATCTGTGCACGGTTAGGTGCACGCCTAAATTGGAAAGTCCCTTGGACTATAAATATGTATCTAGGGTTTATGGAATAAACAACAACCAACGTTCAACCAATCAATCAATCTCGGCGCATTGCCAACTCCTTCGTCTCGAGGGTTTCTACCGGTAAGCATCATGCTGCCTAGATCGCATCTTGCGATCTAGGCAGCAGAAGCTTTATGTTGTTCAAACGTTGCTCGTACTGAAGCCTTTTTGATGGCGAGCAACGTAGTTATCTTAGATATGTTAGGGTTAGCATTGTTCTTCGTATCATATGCTATCGTAGTGTGACCCTTGCATATCTAGCCGCCCTCACACCTATCTTAGGTGTGGGGGCGGCACCCCGCTTGATCTTAATTTAGTAGATCCGATCCATTTCGGTTGCTCCTTGTTCTACAAGGATTAGTTTAATATCTGCAATAGTTAGGCCTTACAAAGGGTTGGAGGATCCAGCGGCACGTAGGGTGTCGTTTGCTAGTCCTAGACAGGATGTTCCGGGGATCAACCTCGTGTTGGTTTTTAGGCCTTGTCTAGGATCGGCTTACGATCACCGTGCGTGGCCGCGAGGCCCAATCCTGAGTAGGATGATCCGATTATGCGGTGAAAACCCTAAATCGTCGTAGATCTCATTAGCTTTATCTTGATCAAGCAGGACCACCATATATTCGTGCACCCCGTACGAATCATGGGTGGATCGGCTCCTTGAGCCGATTCACAGGATAACCTGAGAGCCGATCGAGGCTCGTATTTAATGTTTACATGTATGCCATGCAGGAAACTAAGCGAGGCATCTCCATCACCATCCTGGCCAGGTATAGGTCAGGTGGCACGCCCTTGTAATCAGCATCGGACGTGTGACCAGAAGGCTTTGCGGGCCGTCCCTCGGAGGGACCTCGGCCAGCCGCAGCCCTAGGTTGTTCCCGGCTCTACGGTGTTACCCGTCGCTGCCCGCCGGTGGGTTTCGGACGTCAACACATTCTGGCACGCCCAGTGGGACAAGCTTCTACATCAACCACATCGCCATCTACATCTGAGATGGCGGACGGCACGCCAGTCACATACGAGGATCTGACCGACGAGCTCAAGAAGAAATATGACGAGATCAAAGTCATCCTCGAAGCCGACCTCATCGGCTCTTTCCACAGAACCCGTTCACATGGCATCAGGTGGAAGGGGTTCTCGCCCAATGGTGCACTAGATGGGATAGACCTCTCTGCCCCGTCGGAAGAACGCACCAGGTCCCTGCGGCAGGAGATCAACTACTTGGTGGCCCACTCGCTACACCGCCACTCTGAGAACCTGGTCAACACGTTGGAGCGTGTCGCTCTTCGCGTAATCCAGGAGATCATGAGGTACCAGTACTCGCCGTCAGGACCAGCTCTCGGGACGCATCAAGGAGAGTTGCCACTCCAGTCCCGTCCACCGCTGCCATATGCGTTGGCAGCACCAGAAGTGCCGGCTTCACCGGCATTCGTCGTCTACAAGATCGGTGGTGACCCTAGTGACTACCAGTTCTTGCCTGAGGCGCCGAAGGAGATCCCTCACGGGTACACGTGCACGTATGTGCCAGATTGTGGTAACTGGGCACTCACAAACCAGGCCACAGCATCAGGGACTTCTGGGAAAACAGGAGGGACGTCAACAACAGAGCTTGAGAAGCAGACGTGGCTGACTAAATATGCCACCCCGACGAACCTCCAGAGCTCAGCTCCTGCCGTTGGCTCGTAGCTGGAAAAGCAAACATGGCTGGCTAAGTACGCCACCCCGGCGAATCTTCGTAGTTCAACTCCTGCAGCCGGCCACGGCGGATCAGATCAGCAACATGCGAGAGACCAGTTCGGCATGGTGCCGAAACGGAGGGCAATCGGCTATTCCAAGCCGTACCCCGACGACTACGAGATGATCCCGCTACCACCTAAATATCGGCTCCCTGACTTCTCCAAATTCAGTGGATCAGATGGTTCCAGCTCCATCGAGCATGTGAGCCGATATTTGGCACAACTAGGACCGGCCTCAGTGTCGGATCAACTACGCGTGAGGCTCTTCTCACAGTCCCTCACGGGATCGGCTTTCGGATGGTACACCTCGTTGCCACCAGACTCCATCCGGACTTGGAAGCAGTTGGAAGAGCAGTTCCATATGCAGTACCATTCAGAGGCTTCGAGTCCGGCATTGCCGATCTAGCACAACTACGTCGAAGCGTGGAGAAACCGTGACAGAATACATCCAGCGCTTCAGGAATCTTAGGAACCGATGTTATTCGGTTCGTATAACTGAAAAGGAAGCAGATCGAGTTGGCGATGGCGGGCCTCGCAACACCGCTCAAGGACATGGCCTCCCAAAGCGGACTATCCCTCACCGGCGCACATGGTTCGAAACTTTCAGCATATGAACAGCGCCACCCGGACTGTGCAGGACAAATTCAAGCGTGCAGTAGTCCTGGTCGATGCAGAGGAAGACAAAGTTTCTGCGGGAGATCAAGAGGTAGCAGTGGCTGAATGGACTCGGGGAGGAACCCCCGTGTCCTGCAAATGGGTAAAGCCACCAGGCCCGCCCCGGGGGTTTGATTTTGACGTGACCAAAACTGAGCAAATCTTCGACCTCCTGCTCAAGGAGAAGCAGTTGACGATTCCTGAAGGTCTCAAATTCCCCATGGTGCAAGAGCTGAACGGAAAGCCATACTGCAAATGGCATAACTCGCTCTCCCATGCCACCAACGACTGCAGGGTATGGCGTCAGCACATCCAAGCGGCGATAGAAAAAGGGCGTCTGATTTTCAACCAGTACGCCATGAAGGTCGACACCCAGCCCTTCCCCGCCGTTAACGTGGTAGAATGCACTTACCCTGAAGGTTGCCAGCCAGGATCCTCGTTTAGCATCAACATGGTAGGACCTGGGCACCACTCTGGCAAAGATGGAGACGAGGGCAGCTGCTCTCGTAGCAAGGACACAGAGGAGGCCGCTCCACGCGATCGGCTCCATTATGATGGCAAGCGCTACGTCACAGAGGGAGAAGTGAAGAACATAAGATATCAGCGACCCCTCTCTGATCACCTCCTCAACAAGTATGTAAGTCAGTATGACCAACGCCGACGGGCCAGCTATGATGATGAAAGAGATCGTCTAGCTAGAGAAGCCAGAAGACATCGTCGGCATGATCGCGATGAGGAGGAGCACGAGCGCCGTGCCAAAGGAGAATCAAGGGAGCAAGATGACAACGACAGGCATTGGGACTGCCTCTTCTTCAGACACTGCTGGGATTCAGGAATGAGCCGATTGCCCACAATCGGCAATTGCCCAGAATGCAACCAGAAGAAGAAGGAGGCAGCCAACGTATCTGTGTTCAGGCGCTTAGGGCCTCTCCCACCACAAAGCAAACGCGCTGAGTCCCCTCGGTGGGCGGATCTCGAGGATTCAGAAGACGAGGGACAAGAAGAAGAAGACAGGTACCACCGGCCAAGGTGGTGCCCTGATGGACTCAGCCGTTCCCAAAAGCGCAGGGTTCAGCGATTGCGCGGCCTGGAGGAAGCCGAAAGGTTATACTTGCATACGCTAAGGAAGGCACGACCTGATCTGGCTGTGAAAGTTCAGCGAACCCTGGATGAAGAGGGTCGTCCACGGAAAATGGAGTGGCGTCCCAAGCAAAGGAAAGCCGACGATGAAACATCGGCTGGTACAAACATGGTGCTCGTCCTTCCGACGGAGCTTAGTGCTCCACGATTACACGATGCACTCAAGGTGGACGACAGCAAGCGCATCAACATGATAAAGTCAGAGGTTGGGCTGGTTTTATCCTCCAGCCTGACCGAGTAGCAAGAACAAACCGATGAGCAAACGGGGCGAGGCTGATCTTTGTGATCGGCCCCAGAAATCTATGAAGGGGCATTACAGAACCTTCAGTCAGCGCTCCAACCAACATGGAGGCCGATTCCAGTAATCGGCCAAAATTATCTTCACCACATGTTCTGCTTGTGTTCAGCATCGATCTACTGGGCAGCGGCCACATCGGCAGATGAAAGTCAGCATGAATCCTTGCGGAGCCGACGTGCAAGTGCAGTGCCCTGGATAACCATAAAAGCCGATATCTGCAGTCACCTGGCAGATTCGGCTCGGGGGGCAATCATCAGGTGAGCAGGCGCAGATGAAGCGCAGATGAACATGTGTGCAGTAAAATATTGGGGGCCGATAGGAAAAATAGGCCAGTAAAATTTTTTTTTTACCGATGCACGGCCATCGACTCTAGTACGACTACACAGGATCTACTGGCTGCGTGTTCAAAGCACGGATCTTCGCCAAGTCCAGTTCAGCTGTGGGGCCTTCTGCTCTCTCGAGGGAGTAAAACAATGTGAGCCGACTCTGGTGCCTGAACCTTCTTGTCAAGGATTGTCAACCCCTTCAGCACCGCTGTTAGAAGAAGAAGATCGGCTTTCGAGGGAAGAAGATTGGTTTTGGTGCATCCTCATCGACATCCTCGCTTTGAGTAAGGCTCGGGGGGCAGCAGGCCTGAAAGGTGCTCTATTTAGGAGCCGATTGGGGTACCATCGGCTGATCCTTCGTTGCAACTTCCTTCACAAGATGGTGAGCGCTCACAGAAGAGGATCGCTGAAACTGGTGGGAGAAATTTAAGGGCTCTTCTGAAGATTCCACATTATCTACCAGACAGAAAATCATCAGTTGAAGAATTGAAGGATAAATCGTAAAGGACCGATGCGTTGCTATCGGCTCATTAAGCATTGGCTAAGGGGACAAATCGGCAAGGTCAGTATAGAGGGAAATCGGCTAATTTAAGCTCAAAGGAAATCGGCAAAATCAAATTGGGAAAAGTTCTTCATTGATAAGCCGGATTTCTTACATAAAGAGCTGATTGCTCTCAAAAGGAAATACTGGGGGGTACATTGCCTCATCTACTACTACTGGACCTATGCTAGGGGTCCTATCTACGGGCCGTCACTGCCCTCGTCATCGCCATCGTCGCTGCTGTCGGCGCTACTTCCGGTGGGCTCGTCGTCGCCGCTCCAGTGGCCGCCGACTGGGCCTTCGTTGTCCTCGTCCTCCTCGTCAACGTCGTCGTCGTCGCTGTCGAAGTCGCTGAGGTTCCCCGGCCAGGGGCAGAACCGCTTGGCCGGTGGCTCGTCGGAGGGGGTGTCGTCCTCCTCCTCCTCCTCCTTCTCCTCCTCCGCCTCCTCAGGGGAGGTGAAGTCGTCGCAGGAGAAGCGATCATCGTCGCTCTCCTCCTCCGTTTCCCCGCCGGCGAGGAAGCGGAGGTCGCTTTCCCCGTCGGTCAGGGACTTGTCGTCCTCTGACCAGATGGAGAAGTCATGGCTAGACTCCTCCCCGGCCGCAATGGCACGGCGGGTGTTGGCTGCGTGGACCTCCGCCGGGTTGTATTCCAGCGTCGGCTCGCGAGAGGTGGAGGACTGGCTAGAAGCAGAGGGGGAAGAAGACATGGTGGCGTAGGAGGGCTTTTGGAGTGCTAATGCGAAGGAGATGCGGAAGAAAACTGTTCATAGCGGTTAAATAAAAGGGGATATAGTGGAAATTCAATGCCACAGCAGTTTCCGAGGAAGTGGTGCCTAAAAAAAAAAAAAAAAGGGGGGGGAGGGAGAGAACTGCCAGGTCACGCGGAGAAGTTGAGAAGGCAAGGCATCATGATGAAGGATACTGCGACGGTTCTGCCACGACATGACCCGACGAAGAAAAGCAGAGTGATTTTGGAATTATCAATTCCAAAACCAGGGGGGCATGTGTTATCACCAGAATTTGACCGAGTCAGAGGTGGGCCACGATCAAGATGGATTCGAAGAATATACATGGAAGAAATACGTGAATCGGCCTATTATGCAAAGTTTGGGCTAGTTGGCCCGTGTATCTGTAACATATTAGGATACGTGTCGGTTAGTTAGAGTTTTATCCGTGCACGGTTAGGTGCACGCCTAAATTGGAAAGTCCCTTGGACTATAAATATGTATCTAGGGTTTATGGAATAAACAACAACCAACGTTCAACCAATCAATCAATCTCGGCGCATCGCCAACTCCTTCGTCTCGAGGGTTTCTACCGGTAAGCATCATGCTGCCTAGATCGCATCTTGCGATCTAGGCAGCAGAAGCTTTATGTTGTTCAAACGTTGCTCGTACTGAAGCCTTTTTGATGGCGAGCAACGTAGTTATCTTAGATATGTTAGGGTTAGCATTGTTCTTCGTATCATATGCTATCGTAGTGCGACCCTTGCATATCTAGCCGCCCTCACACCTATCTTAGGTGTGGGGGCGGCACCCCGCTTGATCTTAATTTAGTAGATCCGATCCGTTACGGTTGCTCCTTGTTCTACAAGGATTAGTTTAATATCTGCAATAGTTAGGCCTTACAAAGGGTTGGAGGATCCAGCGGCACGTAGGGTGTCGTTTGCTAGTCCTAGACAGGATGTTCCGGGGATCAACCTCGTGTTGGTTTTTAGGCCTTGTCTAGGATCGGCTTACGATCATCGTGTGTGGCCGCGAGGCCCAATCCTGAGTAGGATGATCCGATTATGCGGTGAAAACCCTAAATCGTCGTAGATCTCATTAGCTTTATCTTGATCAAGCAGGACCACCATATATTCGTGCACCCCGTACGAATCATGGGTGGATCGGCTCCTTGAGCCGATTCACAGGATAACCCGAGAGCCAATCGAGGCTCGTATTTAATGTTTACATGTATGCCATGCAGGAAACTAAGCGAGGCATCTCCATCACCTTCCTGGCCAGGTATAGGTCAGGTGGCACGCCCTTGCAATCAGCATCGGACGTGTGACCAGAAGGCTTTGCGGGTCGTCGCTCGGAGGGACCTCGGCCAGCCGCAGCCCTAGGTTGTTCCCGGCTCTACGGTGTTGCCCGTCGCTGCCCGCCGGTGGGTTTCGGACGTCAACAGGAACGGGGAGAAGGACGTCGTCTTCATCAACACCGAACGTGTGACCGAGTACGGAGGTGCTGCCCGATTGTGGCACCGTGATCAAGATCTTCTACGCGCTTTTGCAAGTGGCAAGTGATCGTCTACCGCAGAAACAAGAGCCTACTCTTGTAGGCTTTGGAAATCTTCAAGGGTGAGTCTTGATCATCCCCTCGTTGCTCCCGTCTTCTAGATTGCATCTTGGCTTGGATTGCGTTCTCGCGGTAGGAAATTTTTTGTTTTCTATGCAACGAATCCCTAGAGTGGTATCAGAGCCGTGTCTATGCATAGATGGTTGCACGAGTAGAACACAATTGTTTTGTGGGCGTTGATGCTTTGTTGTCTTTAGTTCGAGTACTTTGCATCTTTGTGGCATGGTGGGATGAAGCGGCTCGGGCTAACTTTACATGACCGCGTTCATGAGACTTGCTCCACGTTCGACATGCAACTTGTATTGCATAAGTGGCTTTGCGGGTGTCTGTCTCTCCCACTGATACGCGTACAGCACGCGTCCGTTGGGAACCCCAAGAGGAAGGTGTGATGCGTACAGCGGCAAGTTTTCCCTCAGTATGAAACCAAGGTTTATCGAACCAGTAGGAGCCAAGAAGCACGTTGAAGGTTGATGGCGGCGGGATGTAGTGCGGCGCAACACCAGAGATTCCGGCGCCAACGTGGAATCTGCACAACACAACCAAAGTACTTTGCCCCAACGAAACAGTGAGGTTGTCAATCTCACCGGCTTGCTGTAACAAAGGATTAGATGTATAGTGTGGATGATGATTGTTTGCAGAAAAACAGTAGAACAGTATTGCAGTAGATTGTATTTCAGTATAGAGAATTGGACCGGGGTCCACGGTTCACTAGAGGTGTCTCTCCCATAAGATAAACAGCATGTTGGGTGAACAAATTACAGTTGGGCAATTGACAAATAGAGAGGGCATGACCATGCACATACATATTATGATGAGTATTGTGAGATTTAATTGGGCATTACGACAAAGTACATAGACCGCTATCCAGCATGCATCTATGCCTAAAAAGTCCACCTTCAGGTTATCATCCGAACCCCCTCCAGTATTAAGTTGCTAACAACAGACAATTGCATTAAGTATTGCGCGTAATGTAATCAGTGACTACATCCTTGAACATAGCACCAATGTTTTATCCCTAGTGGCAACAGCACATCCATAACCTTAGAGGTTCTTGTCACCCCTCCAGATTCACGGAGACATGAACCCACTATCGAGCATAAATACTCCCTCTTGGAGTTACTAGCATCAACTTGGCCAGAGCATCTACTAATAACGGAGAGCGTGCAAGATCATAAACAACACATAGACATAACTTTGATAATCAACATAACAAGTATTCTCTATTCATCGGATCCCAACAAACGCAACATATAGAATTACAGATAGATGATCTTGATCATGTTATGCAGCTCACAAGACCCGACAATGAAGCACAATGAGGAGAAGACAACCATCTAGCTACTGCTATGGACCCATAGTCCAGGGGTAGACTACTCACACATCACTCCGGAGGCGACCATGGCGGCGTAGAGTCCTCCGGGAGATGAATCCCCTCTCCGGCAGGGTGCCGGAGGCGATCTCCTGAATCCCCCGAGATGGGATTGGCGGCGGCGGTGTCTCAGTAAGGTTTTCCGTATCGTGGCTCTCGGTACTGGGGGTTTTGCGACGGAGGCTTTAAGTAGGCGGAAGGGCAGGTCAGGAGGCGGCACGAGGGGCCCACACCCTAGGTCGGCGCGTCCAGGGCTTGGGCCACGCCGCCCTATGGTGTCGCCACCTCGTGGCCCCACTTCGTCTCCTCTTCGGTCTTCTGGAAGCTTCGTGGCAAAATAGGACCCTGGGCGTTGATTTCGTCCAATTCCGAGAATATTTTGTTACTAGGATTTCTGAAACCAAAAACAGCAGAAAACAGCAACTGGCACTTCGGCATCTTGTTAATAGGTTAGTTCCAGAAAATGCACGAATATGACATAAAGTGTGCATAAAACATGTAGATAACATCAATAATGTGGCATGGAACATAAGAAATTATCGATACGTTGGAGACGTATCAGCATCCCCAAGCTTAGTTCTGCTCGTCCCGGGCAGGTAAAACGATAACAAAGATAATTTCTGGAGTGACATGCCATCATAACCTTGATCATACTATTTGTAAAGCATATGTAGCGAATGCAGCGATCAAAACAATGTATATGACATGAGTAAACAAGTGAATCATATAGCAAAGACTTTTCATGAATAGTACTTCAAGACAAGCATCAATAAGTCTTGCATAAGAGTTAACTCATAAAGCAATAATTCATAGTAAAGGCATTGAAGCAACACAAAGGAAGATTAAGTTTCAGCGGTTGCTTTCAACTTGTAACATGTGTATCTCATGGATGTTGTCAACATAGAGTAATATAACAAGTGCAATATGCAAGTATGTAGGAATCAATGCACAGTTCACACAAGTGTTTGCTTCTTGAGGTGGAGAGGAATAGGTGAACTGACTCAACATTGAAAGTAAAAGAATGGTCCTCCATAGAGGAAAAGCATCAATTGCTATATTTGTGCTAGAGCTTTGATTTTGAAAACATGAAACAATTTTGTCAACGGTAGTAATAAAGCATATGTATCATGTAAATTATATCTTACAAGTTGCAAGCCTCATGCATAGTATACTAATAGTGCCCGCACCTTGTCCTAATTAGCTTGGACTACCGGATCATCGCAATGCACATGTTTTAACCAAGTGTCACAATGGGGTACCTCTATGCCGCATGTACAAAGGTCTAAGGAGAAAGCTCGCATTGGATTTCTCGCTATTGATTATTCTCAACTTAGACATCCATACCGGGACAACATAGACAACAGATAATGGACTCCTCTTTTATGCATAAGCATGTAACAACAATTAATAATTTTCTCATATGAGATTGAGGATATATGTCCAAAACTGAAACTTCCACCATGGATCATGGCTTTAGTTAGCGGCCCAATGTTCTTCTCTAACAATATGCATGCTTAACCATAAGGTGGTAGATCTCTCTTACTTCAGACAAGACGAACATGCATAGCAACTCACATGAAATTTAACAAAGAGTAGTTGATGGCGTCCCCAGTGAACATGGTTATCGCACAACAAGCAACTTAATAAGAGATAAAGTGCATAAGTACATATTCAATACCACAATAGTTTTTAAGCTATTTGTCCCATGAGCTATATATTGCAAAGGTGAATGATGGAATTTTAAAGGTAGCACTCAAGCAATTTACTTTGGAATGGCGGAGAAATACCATGTAGTAGGTAGGTATGGTGGACACAAATGGCATAGTGGTTGGCTCAAGGATTTTGGATGCATGAGAAGTAATCCCTCTCGATACAAGGTTTAGGCTAGCAAGGTTATTTGAAACAAACACAAGGATGAATGGCGCAGCAAAACTCACATAAAAGACATATTGTAAACATTATAAGACTCTACACCGTCTTCCTTGTTGTTCAAACTCAATACTAGAAATTATCTAGACCTTAGAGAGACCAAATATGCAAACCAAATTTTAGCATGCTCTATGTATTTCTTCATTAATGGGTGCAAAGCATATGATGCAAGAGCTTAAACATGAGCACAACAATTGCCAAGTATCACATTACCCAAGACATTTATAGCAATTACTACATGTATCATTTTCCAATTCCAACCATATAACAATTTAACGAAGAAGAAACTTCGCCATGAATACTATGAGTAGAGCTTAAGGACATACTTGTCCATATGCTACAGCGGAGCGTGTCTCTCTCCCACAAAGTGAATGCTAGGATCCATTTTATTCAAACAAAACAAAAACAAAAACAAACCGACGCTCCAAGAAAAGCACATAAGATGTGATGGAATAAAAATATAGTTTCAGGGGAGGAACCTGATAATGTTGTCGATGAAGAAGGGGATGCCTTGGGCATCCCCAAGCTTAGACGCTTGAGTCTTCTCAGAATATGCAGGGGTGAACCACCGGGGCATCCCCAAGCTTAGAGCTTTCACTCTCCTTGATCATGTTGCATCATACTCCTCTCTTGATCCTTGAAAACTTCCTCCACACCAAACTCGAAACAACTCATTAGAGGGTTAGTGCACAATAAAAATTAACATGTTCAGAGGTGACACAACCATTCTTAACACTTCTGGACATTGCATAAAGCTACTGGACATTAGTGGATCAAAGAAATTCATCCAACATAGCAAAAGAGGCAATGCGAAATAAAAGGCAGAATCTGTCAAAACAGAACAGTTCGTATTGACAAATTTTATCGAGGCACCAGACTTGCTCAAATGAAAATGCTCAAATTGAATGAAAGTTGCGTACATATCTGAGGATCACTCACGTAAATTGGCATAATTTTCTGAGTTACCTACAGAGAATTTAGCCCAGATTCGTGACAGCAAAGAAATCTGAAACTGCGCAGTAATCCAAATCTAGTATGAACTTTTCTATCAACGACTTTACTTGGCACAACAAAACACTAAACTAAGATAAGGAGAGGTTGCTACAGTAGTAAACAACTTCCAAGACACAAAATAAAGATAAAGTACTGTAGTAAAAACCATGGGTTGTCTCCCATAAGCGCTTTTCTTTAACGCCTTTCAGCTAGGCGCAGAAAGTGTGTATCAAGTATTATCAAGAGACGAAGTGTCAACATCATAATTTGTTCTAATAATAGAATCAAAAGGTAACTTCATTCTCTTTCTAGGGAAGTGTTCCATACCTTTCTTGAGAGGAAATTGATATTTTATATTACCTTCCTTCATATCAATGATAGCACCAACAGTTCGAAGAAAAGGTCTTCCCAATATAATGGGACAAGATGCATTGCATTCAATATCCAAGACAACAAAATCAACAGGGACAAGGTTATTGTTAACGGTAATGCGAACATTATCAACTTTCCCCAAAGGTTTCTTTGTAGAATGATCAGCAAGATTAACATCCAAATAACAATTTTTCAGCGGTGGCAAGTCAAGCATATCATAGACTTTCTTAGGCATAACGGAAATACTTGCACCAAGATCACATAAAGCATTACAATCAAAATCTTTAACCTTCATCTTAATGATGGGCTCCCAACCATCCTCTAGCTTTCTAGGAATAGAGGCTTCGCGCTCTAGTTTCTCTTCTCTATCTTTTATGAGAGCATTTGTAATATGTTGTGTGAAAGCCAAATTTATAGCACTAGCATTAGGACTTTTAGCAAGTTTTTGCAAGAACTTTATCACTTCAGAGATGTGACAATCATCAAAATTCAAACCATTATAATCTAAAGTAATGGGATCATCATCCCCAATGTTGGAAAAAATTTCAGCAGTTTTATCACAGGCAGTTTCAGCAGTTTTAGCAGTTTCATGCAGTTTCTCGCGCTTTGCATTAGAAGTGGAAACATTGCTAACACCAATTCTTTTATTATTAATAGTAGGAGGTGCAGCAACATGTGTAGCATTAGCATTACTAGTCGTGGTAATAGTCCAAACTTTAGCTACATTCTTCTCTTTAGCTAGTTTTTCATTTTCTTCTCTATCCCACCTAGCACGCAGTTCAGCCATTAATCTTATATTCTCATTAATTCTAACTTGGATGGCATTTGCTGTAGTAACAATTTTATTTTCAATATCCCTATTAGGCATAACTTTCGATTTTAAAAGATCAACATCAAAGGCAAGACTATCAACTTTAGAAGCAAGTATATCAATTTTCCCAAGCTTTTCTTCAACAGATTTGTTAAAGGCAGTTTGTGTACTAATAAATTCTTTACGCATAGCTTCAAGTCCAGGGGGTGTGTTCCTATTATTATTGTAAGAATTCCCATAAGAATTACCATAGCCGTTGCCATTATTATAAGGATATGGCCTATAGTTGTTACTAGTATTGTTCCGGTAAGCATTGTTGTTGAAATTATTATTTTTAATGAAGTTTACATCAACATGTTCTTCTTGGGCAACCAATGAAGCTAACGGAAAATTATTAGGATCAATATTAGTCCTATCATTCACAAGCATAGACATAATAGCATCAATCTTATCACTCAAGGAAGAGGTTTCTTCGACAGAATTCACCTTCTTATCTTGTGGAGCTCTTTCCGTGTGCCATTCAGAGTAGTTGATCATCATATTATCAAGAAGCTTTGTTGCTTCACCAAGAGTGATGGACATAAAGGTACCTCCAGCAGCTGAATCCAATAAATTCCGCGAAGAAAAATTTAGTCCTGCATAGAAGGTTTGGATGATCATCCAAGTAGTCAGTCCATGTGTTGGGCAATTTTTAACCAGAGATTTCATTCTTTCCCATGCTTGTGCAACATGTTCAGTATCTAATTGTTTAAAATTCATTATGCTACTCCTCAAAGATATAATTTTAGCAGGGGGATAATATCTACCAATAAAAGCATCCTTGCATTTAGTCCATGAATCAACACTATTCTTAGGCAGAGATAGCAACCAATCTTTAGCTCTTCCTCTTAATGAGAAAGGAAACAATTTTAATTTTATAATGTCACCATCTACATCTTTATACTTTTGCATTTCACATAATTCAACAAAATTATTGAGATGGGCAGCAGCATCATCAGAACTAACACCAGAAAATTGCTCTCGCATAACAAGGTTCAGTAAAGCAGGTTTAATTTCAAAGAATTCTGCTGTAGTAGCAGGTGGAGCAATAGGTGTGCATAAGAAATCATTATTATTTGTGGTTGTGAAGTCACACAACTTAGTATTTTCAGGAGTACCCATTTTAGCAACAGTAAATAAAGCAAACTAGATAAAGTAAATGCAAGTAACTAATTTTTTTGTGTTTTTGATATAGCAAACAAGATAGCAAATAAAGTAAAACTAGCAACTAATTTTTTTGTATTTTGATTTAGTGCAGCAAACAAAGTAGTAAATAAAACTAAGCAAGACAAAAACAAAGTAAAGAGATTGGGAAGTGGAGACTCCCCTTGCAGCGTGTCTTGATCTCCCCGGCAACGGCGCCAGAAAAAGAGCTTGATACGCGTACAGCACGCGTCCGTTGGGAACCCCAAGAGGAAGGTGTGATGCGTACAGCGGCAAGTTTTCCCTCAGTATGAAACCAAGGTTTATCGAACCAGTAGGAGCCAAGAAACACGTTGAAGGTTGATGGCGGCGGGATGTAGTGCGGCGCAACACCAGAGATTCCGGCGTCAACGTGGAACCTGCACAACACAACCAAAGTACTTTGCCCCAACGAAACAGTGAGGTTGTCAATCTCACCGGCTTACTGTAACAAAGGATTAGATGTATAGTGTGGATGATGATTGTTTGCAGAAAAACAGTAGAACAGTATTGCAGTAGATTGTATTTCAGTATAGAGAATTGGACCGGGGTCCACAGTTCACTAGAGGTGTCTCTCCCATAAGATAAACAGCATGTTGGGTGAACAAATTACAGTTGGGCAATTGACAAATAGAGAGGGCATGACCATGCACATACATATTATGATGAGTATTGTGAGATTTAATTGGGCATTACGACAAAGTACATAGACCGCTATCCAGCATGCATCTATGCCTAAAAAGTCCACCTTCAGGTTATCATCCGAACCCCCTCCAGTATTGAGTTGCTAACAACAGACAATTGCATTAAGTATTGCGCGTAATGTAATCAGTGACTACATCCTTGAACATAGCACCAATGTTTTATCCCTAGTGGCAACATCACATCCATAACCTTAGAGGTTCTTGTCACCCCTCAAGATTCACGGAGACATGAACCCACTATCGAGCATAAATACTCCCTCTTGGAGTTACTAGCATCAACTTGGCCAGAGCATCTACTAATAACGGAGAGCATGCAAGATCATAAACAACACATAGACATAACTTTGATAATCAACATAACAAGTATTCTCTATTTATCGGATCCCAACAAACGCAACATATAGAATTACAGATAGATGATCTTGATCATGTTATGCAGCTCACAAGACCCGACAATGAAGCACAATGAGGAGAAGACAACCATCTAGCTACTGCTATGGACCCATAGTCCAGGGGTAGACTACTCACACATCACTCCGGAGGCGACCATGGCGGCGTAGAGTCCTCCGAGAGATGAATCCCCTCTCCGGCAGGGTGCCGGAGGCGATCTCCTGAATCCCCCGAGATGGGATTGGCGGCGGCGGCGTCTCAGTAAGGTTTTCCGTATCGTGGCTCTCGGTACTGGGGGTTTCGCGACGGAGGCTTTAAGTAGGCGGAAGGGCAGGTCAGGAGGCGGCACGAGGGGCCCACACCCTAGGTCGGCGCGGCCAGGGCTTGGGCCGCGCCGCCCTATGGTGTCGCCACCTCGTGGCCCCACTTCGTCTCCTCTTCGGTCTTACGGAAGCTTCGTGGCAAAATAGGACCCTGGGCGTTGATTTCGTCCAATTCCGAGAATATTTCGTTACTAGGATTTCTGAAACCAAAAACAGCAGAAACAAGAAGCGGCACTTCGGCATCTTGTTAATAGGTTAGTTCCAGAAAATGCACGAATATGACATAAAGTGTGCATAAAACATGTAGATAACATCAATAATATGGCATGGAACATAAGAAATTATCGATACGTTGGAGACGTATCACCCACCACAGTGAAGATTCAATTTACTCTTTCTATTGACAACATTAGTATCACTGTTGTGGTTCATGTTCGTAGGTAGATTAGATCTTACTCGAAAACCCTAAACCACGTAAAATATGCAAACCAAATTAGAGACGTCTAACTTGTTTTTGCAGGGTTTGGTGATGTGATATGGCCATAATGTGATGATGAATATGTATGAGATGATCATTATTGTATTGTGGCAACCGGCAGGAGCCTTATGGTTGTCTTTAAATTTCATGTTGAGTAGTATTTCAAAGTAGTTGTAATAGTTGCTACATGAGGTGAACAACCATGAAGACGGCGCCATGGACCTTGACGCTACGCCGACGATGATGGAGATCATGCCCGTTGATGATGGAGATCATGTCCGTGCTTTGGAGATGAAGATCGAAGGCGCAAAGACAAAAGGGCCATATCATATCACATATGAATTGCATGTGATGTTAATCCTTTATGCATCTTATTTTGCTTAGAACGCGGCGGTAGCATTATAAGATGATCCCTCACATTAATATCAAGATAATAAAGTGTTCTCCCCTCGTATGCACCGTTGCCAAAGTTCGTCGTTTCAAAGCATCTCGTGATGATCGGATGTGATAGATTCAACGTTCATATACAACGGGTGTAAGCCAGTTTGCACACGCGGAATACTTGGGTTTGCTTGACGAGCCTAGCATGTACAGACATGGCCTCGGGACAACGGAAACCGAAAGGTTGAACACGAGTCATATGGATGATATGATCAACATGTTGATGTTCACCATTGAAGCTACATCATCTCACGTGATGATCGGTTTTGGTGTAGTGGATGTGGATCGTGTACCACTTAACAACTATGAGGGATGTTGTATTAAGTGGGAGTTCATTAGTAATTAGATTAAAACATGAACTAATTATCATAAACATAGTCTGAGTAGTATTTTGAATTAATTTTATAGTATTGGCATCCGTTTTCTACCATGCGCTAGTCTTGTTATTGAGATAGAAATACTGTTAAAATCTGACAAGAAACTTTACGGATTGGTACCGTATTGTTAAAGAATCAAGAATTGATTAAGTCCTATTGCAAACTTTTAGTAAACCTCACATTGTTGATTCAAAGAGCTATGGTTTCAATTAGTACCTAAAGTTATCTTGTCTCCGTGAAACTTGAAGTTCAAATCTGTTTGAAAAGTAAGGAGCTGAAAATTTAGTTTTCAGAAATAATCAAGGTATGAGATATATGTGATATCTAAGACCTTATTGCAAGATGATAGAATATAAATTTGGTGAGACTACATGGGGAATGTATGAAGGTTGAAGACGCCAGGCGTCACAATCCTCCAACTATTGGGGCACTAATAATATTCGCATATCCATGAAGTTATTGTCCTTAGTATGCACCATTGCTAAGACTCATCGTTTCAAAGCATCGCGTGATGATCGGGTGTGATAGATTCTACGTGTGCATACAACGGGTGCAAGCCAGATTTGCACATGCGAATACCAAGGTTAAAACTTTACGAGCCTAACATGTACAGACATGGTCTCGGAAAGTCATCATGATATAATGGATAAAATTATGAGTGAAATTGTTCATCATATTACAAAGTTACTAATAGTGAAATCTGAAAAACTTGTCATATGATGATCAACTTCAAAGTAAGAACATCAAGGTTATTGTTATTTGACCAACAAACCTAGAAGTTATTAAAAGTGAAGTGTTTTTCTGAATAATGAGGAAAGCTAAAAGAGAAACTGCAAAAGATATTTTGGCAAAAAGAAAAGAAAAGACTAGAAAGTCTAGCTCAGGTGTATATAAATGATATACATGTTATGGTTGTATTCCTAGTTAATTCACACTATGAAATTCTTGGGTATTAGTACTATATTGGTTGGTATGAAGTGTCATACAAAACAACGCAATACAAGAATACAATGGCCTAAGTGACTGACAAGGAATATGATAATGCACGTCTGGAACAAAATTAAGTGTTATTATGTTCGTCGTTAGCATTCTATCTAGCCCTTAGAATTTATAATAAAGAACTTAATAATTCTTATTTTGCTCTGGTCAAATAAAAACAATGAGTTGTTCAAATTATGACATTACTCCATGTACGATGGATAAGTTATTATAAATCTTAATGGTGAAACACACATACATAACACTGACGCTAAAATGCCATAAGGCAAATGATTTGAATTCCACTTATTTGTGGAACCGCCATTTAGGTCATGTTAGAAAGGAACGCATGAAGGAACTCCATGCAAATGGATTTTTGGAGTCATTCGATTTTTGAATCGTTTGGCGCTTGCAAATCTTTTCTAAAAGAGAATGACTGAAATACCGTTCATAGGCCAAGAGTTGAACGGGCAACTAACTTAGTGAAAACATACATGATGATGTACATGGTTCACTGGGCATAGTTGTGTGCGGGAGATTCTTCTACTTCATGAAAACTTCCAACAATGAATTGAGTATATATGTGGATATATTCGATAAGGAAGAAGTTTGAAACATTTGAATGGATTCAAATAAATTTCAGCATGAAGCGGAAATCATCGTAATAGAAAAGTCAAATATCTATGATTGGATCATGGGGGAAATATTTGAATTACGAGTTTTAGCGAACATCTAAGAGAGTTATGAAATTGTTCTACAACTCACGTTTCTTGGAGTATCATAGTGATGATGGAGTATCCGAGAGATGTATCCAAACCTTGTTGGATCAATGATGAGATTAAATATTGATGCCATTATATTTTTTTTTGTGGATTATGCTTTAGAGACTACCGCTTTTATACTGAATAGAGCATCATCATGATTCGTTGAAATGACACCATACGAGTTATGGCATGGGTATGAACCCTAATAGTCCTTTCTTAAATTTTGGAATGCATAGCATAAAGTAAATAAGTTTACAACCAAAATCGGATGAATGTCTTTGTTGGTTATCCCACAGAATTGATTGGGAATTCTTTCCACTATGGAGACAAAGACAAAAGTGTTTGTCAATGTTTCTTACTTATTTCCAAGAAATTGTTTTTAGCGAAGTATTTGAGTGGGAGGACAATAGAACTTGATAAGGTTTATGAACCTGAGCATAATGAAATCCAAGATAGATGAATACTTTTTGAAAGTAAACGGATCTATAAAATTGATGGACTTGGATGGAATATCCTTGAATAAGCTCGACTTGTTAAAAAGTTGTTTACGACAAAATTCAAAGAGTTGACTACGATAAGATTAGATCTTCCGTAGCAATGCTTATAGTCTATGTGGATTATTCTAGTAATCGCTACATATTTCTTTCATGAGATATGATAGTAGGATGGCAAAATACATTACTTAACAGAAGTGTATATTAAAGGTGTATACAAGATACAACCAATTGTTTTGCTAGTCCGTGGAATACTAGATAGGTAAACGAACTTCAATTGGATGAAGTGAGTATCGCGGAGTTGGAATCTTCACCGGATGAAATAATCAAAGAGTTATGATTTCATCAGAGATGATGAAAAGGCTTGCATTTGCAAGAAATTAAGTGGGAGCGCTGAGACATATTTATAATACTTTATGTAGATGACATATAGTTGGTTATAAATAATGTAATTATATACTTGATTATAAAAGGTTTCATTGAGAATTAACTTCAATGAAAGAATATGGACTGAAACATATTTAGTGTCAAGATCTATGAAGATAGATTGAAACACATAATAAGTTTAAGTCAAAGTACAAAGAAAGGATATTGAAGTAGTTCAATATAGAAATATTAAGAAAATGTTCTTGTCATGTGAAGTTTTAACAAGACTTGAGTGTATCTGACACTCAATGAGTAAAAACACATGAGTGATTTAGATCAAAATTAATATGTACACAATCAGATGTCCTGTGCTCTAAAATGTTAGGAGCATATACCAGAATGATTCATGTGATGATCATTGGACAAACAGTAAGAATATCCCTGTGTACTTTAGAAGAACCAATGATATATAAATAGTTTTGTATGGAGAAATGACAAACAAATCGTTGTAAGGTGTTGCACCGATGTTGGTTTTGTCACATATAAAAATAAAATTTCAATCTCAAATTAGGCTAAGTGTTGTTTAAAAGGTAGCACAATGAGCTAGAAGTTGTCTATGCTAGATTTAGATAAGTTCTAAATGTTGTGACGGTTTCTACAAACGAAGGCAGAATATGTCATTGTTTTGACAATGACTGAGGATGTTAAGTCAAGAGGTTTTTTGAGAACTTGGTGTAGTTCCGATAGTGTCAGAACTTTGAAGCTATATTGTGTATGACAATATTAGTGACATATTTCAGACCGCGGAATTAAGGTTCCACCAGAAGACCAAACATATTTAATGCCGACTCATTTAGAAAATGAGTGATGCGTGAAGACGCAAATGAATTTCAAAATACATACGTTTCTGAGCATGTCAGATCCGTTGACTAAAACTTCTCCCGTGAGCAAAACATGATAAAGCACCAGAAGGCCAAGGTGTTATATCTTTACAAATGTAAACTAGATTATTGACTCTAGTGCAAGTGGGAGACTGTTGGAGATATGCCCAAGAGGCAATAATAAAATGGTTATTATAATATCTTTGAGTTTATGATAATGTTTACATACCATGCTATAATTGTATTAACCGAAACATTGATACATGTGTGTTATGTGAACAACAAGGAGTCCCTAGTAAGCCTCTTGTATAACTAGTTGATTAATAGATGATCATAGTTTCATGATCATGAACATTGGATGTTATTAATAACAAGGTTATGTCATTGTCTGAATGATGTAATGGACACACCCAATTAAGCGTAGCATAAGATCACGTCATTAAGTTATTTGCTATAAGCTTTTCGATACATAGTTACCTAGTCCTTTCGACCATGAGATCATGTAAATCACTTATGCTGGAAAGGTACTTTGATTACATCAAACGCCACTGCGTAAATGGGTGGTTATAAAGGTGGGATTAAGTATCCGGAAGGTATGAGTTGAGGCATATGGATCAACAGTGGGATTTGTCCATCCCGATGACGGATAGATATACTCTGGGCCCTCTCGGTGGAATGTCGTCTAAATAGCTTGCAAGCATATGAATGGTTCATAAGAGACCACATACCACGGTACGAGTAAAGAGTACTTGTCAGGAGACGAGGTTGAACAAGGTATAGAGATACCGATGATCAAACCTCGGACAAGTAAAATATCGCGTGACAAAGGGAATTGGTATCGTATGTGAATGGTTCATTCGATCACTAAGTCATCGTTGAATATGTGGGAGCCATTATGGATCTCCAGATCCCGCTATTGGTTATTGGTCAGAGAGAGGTCTCAACCATGTCTGCATAGTTCGCGAACCGTAGGGTGACACACTTAAGGTTTGATGTCGTTTAAGTAGATATGGAATATGGAATGGAGTTCGAAGTTTTGTTCGGAGTCTCGGATGGGATCCAGGACATCACGAGGAGTTCCGGAATGGTCCGGAGAATAAGATTCATATATAGGAAGTCATATTCCAAGTTTGGAAATGATCCGGTGCATTTATGGCAGGTTCTAGAAGGTTCTATAAAAGTCCGGAAGAAATCACCATGGAAAGTGGAGTCCCGAAGGGACTCCACCTTGCATGGCCGGCCAACCCTAAGGGGGAGGAGTCCTAGGTGGACTCCCCAATGGGTGGCCGGCCAACCCCCCAAGGAAGGGGTGGGAGTCCCACCTTGAGTGGGATTCCCCCCTTGGGTAGGTTTCATACCTATGGTAGGTTTTGGTTTCGGGTCTTATTCGAAGACTTGGATACCAACACTTGGGGTTTTCCACCTATATAATGAGGGGCATAGGGGAGGGGCCGGCCACACCTTGCCACACTTGGCCGCAGCCTTAGTTGGCCGGCACCCAAACCCCCCTCTCCCCAAACCCTAGCTACCTCTCCTCCACATACAACTCCTGCATACGCTTAGGCGAAGCCCTGCCGGAGTTCTCCACCATCACCGCCACCACGCCGTCGTGCTGCCGGGATTCCGAGGAGGATCTACTACTTCCGCTGCCCGCTGGAACGGGGAGAAGGACGTCGTCTTCATCAACACCGAACGTGTGACCGAGTACGGAGGTGCTGCCCGATTGTGGCACCGTGATCAAGATCTTCTACGCGCTTTTGCAAGCGGCAAGTGATCGTCTACCGCAGCAACAAGAGCCTACTCTTGTAGGCTTTGGAAATCTTCAAGGGTGAGTCTTGATCATCCCCTCGTTGCTCCCGTCTTCTAGATTGCATCTTGGCTTGGATTGCGTTCTCGCGGTAGGAAATTTTTTGTTTTCTATGCAACGAATCCCTACAATTATACCAATTACCACATGCAGCATTTTCTGTTTCCAACCATATAGCAATTAACGAAGCGGTTTTCAACTCCGCCATGAACATTAAAGATAGAACTAAGAACATCAGTGTTCATATGAAAAAAGCGGAGCGTGTCTCTCTCCCACACAAGCATGAATTTATTCAGAGAATGAAAATAACAAAACGAAAATAAAAGCACACAGACGCTCCAAGTAAAGTACATAAGATGTGACTGAATAAAAATATAGTTTCAAGAGAAGAAACCTGATAAATTGTTGATGAAGAAGGGGATGCCTTGGGCATCCCCAAGCTTATACGCTTGAGTCTTCTTGAAATATGCAGGGATGAACCACGGGGGCATCCCCAAGCTTAGACTTTTCACTCTTCTTGATCATAGTATATCATCCTCCTCTCTTGACCCTTGAAAACTTCCTCCACACCAAACTCGAAACAAACTCATTAGAGAGTTAGTGCATAATCAAAATTTCACATGTTCAGAGGTGACACAATCATTCTTAACACTTCTGGACATTGCCCAAAGCTACTGGAAGTCAATGGAACAAACAAATCCATCCAACACAACAAAAGAGGCAATGCGAAATAAAAGGCACAATCTGTCAAAACAGAAAAGTCCGTAAAGACGAATTTTTTAGAGGCACTGGACTTGCTCAGATGAAAATGCTCAAATTGAATGAAAGTTGCGTACATATCTGAGGATCACGCACGTAAATTGGCAGATTTTTCTGAGTTACCTACAGAGAACCCTGCCCAAATTCGTGACAGCAAGAAATCTGTTTCTGCGCAGTAATCCAAATCTAGTATCAACCCTACTATCAAAGACTTTACTTGGCACAACAATGCAATAAAATAAGATAAGAAGAGGTTGCTACAGTAGTAACAACTTCCAAGACTCAAATATAAAACAAAAGTACTGTAGTAAAATAAACACATGGGTTATCTCCCAAGAAGTGCTTTCTTTATAGCCATTAAGATGGGCTCAGCAATTTTAATGATGCACTCCCAAGAAATAAGAGTTGAAGCAAAAGAGAGCATCAAAAAGCAAATTCAAAACACATTTAAGTCTAACATGCTTCCTATGCATAGGAATCTTGTAAATAAACAAGTTCATGAAGAGCAAAGTAACAAGCATAGGAAGATAAAACAAGAGTAACTTCAAAAATTTCAGCATATAGAGAGGTGTTTTAGTAACATGAAAATTTCTACAACCATATTTTCCTCTCTCATAATAACTTTCAGTGGAATCATGAACAAACTCAACAATATAACTATCACATAAAGCATTCTTATCATGAGTCTCATGCATAAAATTATTACTACTCCCAACACAAGCATAATCAATTTTATTAGTTGTAGTGGGAGCAAATTCAACAAAGCAGCTATCATTATTATTCTCATCAAGTGTAGGAGGCATAGTATAATCATAATAAAATTTACTCTCCATAGTAGGCGGCACCAAAAGACCACTATCATTATAATCATCATAAATAGGAGGCAAAGTATCATCAAAGAAAATTTTCTCCTCAATGCTTGGGGGACTAAAAATGTCATGCTCATCAAAACCGACCTCCCCAAGCTTAGAATTTTCCATAGGATTAGCAACAATGGTGTTCAAAGCATTCATACTAATAACATTCCCATTAGCATGCATATAAAGTTCCATGGGTTTTTTAATTCTCTCTTCAAACACATCATGTCCTAATTCAAGATAAAGTTCATAAAGATCTCTCATTGTGTTGTTGTTTTCCATTAAGCCTTACTAGTGTTTAACAAGAAACAAAAAGATGCAATTGCAGGATCTAAAGGAAATAGCTTCGAGCACACACACAACGGCAACAGAAAAGTACTTAGTTACCTGGGACCGGAGTATGAGTGCCTTTTACCTTTCCTCCCCGGCAACGGCGCCAGAAAAGTGTTGTTGCCGTGGGAGTTGGCAATTTTCGTGGTGTAGCTTTTCTTCAGTTCCCCGGCAACGGGGCCAGAAAAGTGCTTGATGTCTACGGGTGCTTCTATTCTTGTAGACAGTGTTGGGCCTCCAAGAGCAGAGGTTTGTAGAACAGCAGCAAGTTTCCCTTAAGTGGATCACCCAAGGTTTATCGAACTCAGGGAGGAAGAGGTCAAAGATATCCCTCTCAAGCAACCCTGCAATCACGATACAAGAAGTCTCTTGTGTCCCCAACACACCTAATACACTTGTCAGATGTATAGGTGCACTAGTTCGGCGAAGAGATAGTGAAATACAGGTGGTATGAATGAATATGAGCAGTAGTAACGGCGCCAGAAAAGTGCTTGCTGGCGTGCAGTTGATGGTAGTAATATTGCAAGAAGTAAAGATGCAGTAAAACAGTAAACAAGCGATGATTGCAGTATTTGGAAACAAGGCCTAGGGATCATACTTTCACTAGTGGACACTCTCAACATTGATCACATAAATAAATAAGTTCTCTTCCTTTGTGCTACATATACTCTTGTTTCATAATGAACACTATTCATTGTGTAGGGCTACAAGAGCACCTCAATGCCGGAGTTAACAAGCTCCACAACATTCGACATTCATATTTAAGTAACCTTTAGAGCATAATAGATCTTTGCAATTTAAACCGAGTACTAACATAGCATACACACTGTCACCTTTACACTATGAAGGGGGAATAAATCACATCAATACTATCATAGTAATAATTAACTCCATAACCTACAAGAGATTATGATCATAGCCTACGCCAAGTACTACACGATGCACACACTATCACCATTACACCGCGGAGGAGGAATAGACTACTTTAATAACATCACAAGAGTAGCACATAGACTAATAGTGATACAAAACTCATATGAATCTCAATCATGTAAGGCCGCTCATGAGATCATTGTATTGAAGTACATAGGAGAGAGATTAACCACATAGCTACCGGTACAGCCCTTAGCCTCGATGGAGAACTACTCCCTCCTCATGGGAGACAGCAGCGTTGATGAAGATGGCGGTGGTGTCGATGGAGAAGCCTTCCGGGGGCACTTCCCCGTCCCGGCGGCGTGCCGGAACAGAGACTCCTGTCCCCCAGATCTTGGCTTCGCGATGGCGGCGGCTCTGGAAGGTTTCTCGTACCGTGGCTTTTTTTCGTCTCGAAGATTTAGGTCAGGGACCTTTAAATAGGCGAAGAGGCGGAGTCGGAGGGGGTACGGAGCCACCACACAATAGGGCGGCGCGGCCAGGGCCTGGGCCGCGTCGGCCTGGCGTGTGGCAACCCCAGGGCTCCCCTCTGGCGGCTCTCGGGTGTTCTGGAAGCTTCGTGGAAAAATAGGACGCTGGGCATTGATTTCGTCCGATTCCGAGAATATTTCCTTACTAGGATTTCTGAAACCAAAAACAGCAGAAAACAGGAACTGGCACTTCGGCATCTCGTCAATAGGTTAGTTCCGGAAAATGCATAAATATGACATAAAGTGTGTACAAAACATGTAGGTATTGTCATAAAACAAGCATGGAACATAAGAAATTATAGATACGTTTGAGACGTATCAATCGTCTCCTTGTTGTTCAAACACCTCAACCAGAAAATATCTAGACTTAGAGAGACCAATCATGCAAACCAAATTTTAACAAGCTCTATGTAGTTCTTCATTAATAGGTGCAAAGTACATGATGCAAGAGCTTAAAAATGATCTATATGAGCACAACAATTGCCAAGTATCAAATTATTCAAGACATTATACCATTTACCACATGCGGCATTTTCCGTTTCCAACCATATAGCAATGAATGAAATAGTCCAACTTTCGCAATGAACATTAAAGATAAAGCTAAGAACACATGTGTTCATATGAAACAGCGGAGCGTGTCTCTCTCCCAAACAAAGAATGCTAGGATCCGATTTTATTCAAACAAAAACAAAAACAAAAATAAACAGACGCTCCAAGTAAAGCACATAAGATGTGACGGAATAAAAATATAGTTTCACTAGAGGTGGCCTGATAAGTTGTCGATGAAGAAGGGATGCCTTGGGCATCCCCAAGCTTAGACGCTTGAGTCTTCTTAAAATATGCAGGGATGAACCACGGGGGCACCCCCAAGCTTTGACTTTTCACTCTTCTTAATCATATTGTATCATCCTCCTCTCTTGACCCTTGAAAACTTCCTCCACACCAAACTCAAAACAAACTCATTAGAGGGTCAGTGCATAATTCATATATTCAGAGGTGACATAATCATTCTTAACACTTCTGGACATTGCACAAAGCTACTGAAAGTTAATGGAACAAAGAAATCCATCAAACATAGCAAAACAGGCAATGCGAAATAAAAGGCAGAATCTGTCAAAACAGAACAGTCCGTAAAGACGAATTTTTTAGAGGCATCAGATTTTCTCAGATGAAAATGCCCAAATTGAATGAAAGTTGCGTGCATATCTGTGGATCACGCATGTAAATTGGAAGATTTTTCTGAGTTACCTACAGAGAACCATGCCCAAATTCGTGACAGCAAGAAATCTGTTTCTGTGCAGTAATTCAAATCTAGTATTGACTTTACTATCAAAGACTTTACTTGGCACAACAATGCAATAAAATAAAGATAAGGAGAGGTTGCTACAGTAGTAACAACTTCCAAGACTCAAATATAAAACAAAGTGCAGAAGTAAAATAATGGGTTGTCTCCCATAAGCGCTTTTCTTTAACGCCTTTCAGCTAGGCGCAGAAAGTGTGAATCAAGTATTATCAAGAGATGAAGCATCAACATCATAATTTGTTCTAATAATAGAATCATAAGGTAACTTCATTCTCTTTCTAGGGAAGTGTTCCATACCTTTCTTGAGAGGAAATTGATACTTAATATTACCTTCCTTCATATCAATAGTAGCACCAACAGTTCGAAGAAAAGGTCTTCCCAATATAATGGGACAAGATGCATTGCATTCAATATCCAAGACAACAAAATCAACGGGGACAAGGTTATTGTTAACCATAATGCGAACATTATCAATCCTCCCCAAAGGTTTCTTTATAGCATTATCAACAATATTAACATCCAAATAACAATTTCTCAATGGTGGCAAGTCAAGCATATCATAGATTTTCTTAGGCATAACAGAAATACTTGCACCAAGATCACATAAAGCATTAAAATCAAAATCATTGACCCTCATCTTAATAATGGGCTCCCAACCATCTTCTAACTTCCTAGGAATAGAAGTTTCAAGTTTTAGTTTATCTTCTCTAGCTTTTATGAGACCATTTGTAATATGTTTTGTAAAGGCCAAATTTATAGCACTAGCATTGGGACTTTTAGCAAGTTTTTGTAAGAACTTTATAACTTCAGAGATGTGACAATTATCAAAATCTAAATCATTATGATCTACAGCAATGGGATCATTGTCCCCAATGTTGGAAAAAATTTCAGCAGTTTTATCACAAGCAGTTTCAGCAGTTTTAGCAGTTTCAGGCAATTTTGCACGCTTTGCACTAGGAGTAGAAATATTGCCAACACCAATTATTTTACCATTGATAGTAGGGGGTGTAGCAACATGTGAAGCATTATCATTACTAGTGGTGGTAATAGTCCAAACTTTAGCTACATTATTCTCTTTAGCTAGTTTTTCATTTTCTTCTCTTTCCCACCTAGCATGCAATTCAGCCATCAATCTTATATTCTCATTAATTCGAACTTGGATGGCATTTGATATAGTAACAATTTTATTATCAATATCCTCAGGTTTGGCAGCCATTTTATTAATTAAGGAGGATTGTGACGCAGACATGTATGAGATTCGGTTTTCAGCATTTGAAATCTTAGTTTGCAAACCCGAAATCTCCATATTTAAATTTTCAAGTTGATTTCCTATATTTTTCAACAAGGTAGATTGTTCATTCATAGTTTTAGTAAACAATTGATTTTGCTCATATTGTGATTGCATAAAGCTCTTAGTGGATCTTTCAATTTCTAGCATCTTTTCCTCATATCTACCATAAGAATTACCATAATCATTACTACTAGCAGGATATGGCCTATAGTTGTTACCAGAATTATTCCTATAAGCATTGTTGTTGAAATTATTATTTTTAATGAAATTCACATCAACATGTTCTTCTTGGGCAACCAATGAAGCTAAAGGAACATTATTAGGATCAACATTAGATCTACCATTCACAAGCATATACATAATAGCATCAATCTTATCACTCAAGGAGGATGTTTCTTCAACAGAATTTACCTTCTTACCTGGTGGAGCTCTTTCCGTGTGCCATTCAGAGTAATTTATCATCATATTATCAAGAAGCTTTGTTGCCGCTCCCAAAGTGATGGACATAAAGGTACCTCCAGCAGCTGAATCCAATAGGTTTCGCGAAGAAAAATTCAGTCCTGCATAAAAGGTTTGGATGATCATCCAAGTAGTTAGTCCATGGGTAGGGCAATTCTTCACCAAAGATTTCATTCTCTCCCATGCTTGAGCAACATGTTCATTATCCAATTGCTTAAAATTCATTATGCTACTTCTCAAAGATATAATTTTAGCGGGAGGATAATATCTACCAATAAAAGCATCCTTACATTTAGCCCATGAATCAATACTATTTCTAGGCAGAGATAGCAACCAATCTTTAGCTCTTCCTCTTAAGGAGAAAGGAAACAATTTCAATTTTATAATGTCACCATCTACATCCTTATACTTTTGCATTTCACATAGTTCAACAAAATTATTAAGATGGGCAGCAGCATCGTCAGAACTAACACCAGAAAATTGCTCTCTCATAACAAGATTCAGTAAAGCAGGTTTAATTTCAAAGAATTCTGTTGTAGTAGCAGGTGGAGCAATAGGTGTGCATAAGAAATCATTATTATTTGTGCTAGTGAAATCACACAACTTAGTATTCTCAACAGTACCCATTTTAGCAATAGTAAATAAAGCAAACTAAATAAAGTAAATGCAAGTAACTAATTTTTTTGTGTTTTTGATATGGAGAACAAGACAGTAAATAAAGTAAAACTAGCAACTAATTTTTTTGTGTTTTGTTTTAGTGCAGCAAACAAAGTAGTAAATAAAATAAAGCAAGACAAAAACAAAGTAAAGAGATTGGAAGTGGGAGACTCCCCTTGCAGCGTGTCTTGATCTCCCCGGCAACGGCGCCAGAAAATATGCTTGATGCGTGCAGTTAACACACGTCCGTTGGGAACCCCAAGAGGAAGGTGTGAGGCGTACACTAGCAAGTTTTCCCTCAGAAAGAAACCAAGGTTTATCGAACCAGTAGGAGCCAAGAAGCACGTTGAAGGTTGATGGCGGCGGAGTGTAGTGCGGCGCAACACCAGGGATTCCGGCGCCAATGTGGAACCTGCACAACACAATCAAAGTACTTTGCCCCAACGTAACAGTGAGGTTATCAATCTCACCGGCTTGCTGTAAACAAAGGATTAGATGTATAGTGTGGATGATGATGATTGTTTGCGAAGAACAGTAAGAACAATTGCAGTAGATTGTATTTCAGATGTAAAGAATAGGACCGGGGTCCACAGTTCACTAGTGGTGTCTCTCCCATAAGATAAACAGATGTTGGGTGAACAAATTACAGTTGGGCAATTGACAAATAAAGAAGGCATAACAATGCACATACATATATCATGATGAGTACTATGAGATTTAATCAGGGCATTACGACAAAGTACATAGACCGCTATCCAGCATGCATCTATGCCTAAAAAGTCCACTTTCAGGTTATCATCCGAACCACTTCCGGTATTAAGTTGTAAACAACAGACAATTGCATTAAGTATGGTGCGTAATGTAATCAACACAAATATCCTTAGACAAAGCATCGATGTTTTATCCCTAGTAGCAACAGCACATCCACAACCTTAGAACTTTCTGTCACTGTCCCAGATTTAATGGAGGCATGACCCACTATCGAGCATAAATACTCCCTCTTGGAGTCACAAGTATCAACTTGGCCAGAGCCTCTACTAGCAACGGAGAGCATGCAAGAACATAAATAACATATATGATAGATTGATAATCAACTTGACATAGTATTCAATATTCATCGGATCCCAACAAACACAACATGTAGCATTACAAATAGATGATCTTGATCATGATAGGCAGCTCACAAGATCTAACATGATAGCACAATGAGGAGAAGACAACCATCTAGATACTGGTATGGACCCATAGTCCAGGGGTGGACTACTCACACATCGATCCGGAGGCGATCATGGCGATGAAGAGACCTCCGGGAGATGATTCCCCTCTCCGGCAGGGTGCCGAAGGCGATCTCCTGAATCCCGAGATGGGATTGGCGGCGGCGGCGTCTCTGGAAGGTTTTCCTTACCGTGGCTCTCGGTACTGGGGGTTTCACGACGAAGGCTTTAAGTAGGCGGAAGGGCAGGTCAGGGGGCGTCACGAGGGACCCACACAACAGGGCCGCGCGGCCAGGACCTGGGCCGCGCCGCCCTAGTGTGGCGTCGCCTCGTGGCCCCACTTCGTATCTCCCTCGGACTTCTGGAAGTTTCGTGGAAAAATAGGACCATGGGCGTTGATTTCGTCCAATTCCGAGAATATTTCCTTACTAGGATTTCTGAAACCAAAAACAGCAGAAAACAGCAACTGGCTCTTCGGCATCTCGTCAATAGGTTAGTGCCGGAAAATGCATAATAATAACATATAATGTGTATAAAACATGTGAGTATCATCATAAAAGTAGCATGGAACATAAGAAATTATAGATACGTTTGGGACGTATCAATGTGCTATGTTTTTCACGTGACAAAACTGATGATCTTGTTTGGTCAAGGTTACATCATGTCAAAGTACTAATGGCTATGCTCTGTTAATTCTTAATACAAGATTGCATGGAGTTTTCCTTTTTTTGAGGAGTACAAGAGAGATGTGTTGCGTCATCTCTATGTTAGGACGTGATAAAGTTATATTCTTAATATCTCATTGATGAATAGTTATTATCCACTACAACTTCAAGGAGAGAGTAGACAAATGAACCCATGAACCCCGAACCAATTTTAATCATAAGAAACACCTTCCCATTGCATTTATCTTACTTTCTATTTGCAGTATTATTTTAATCCGAAAATACAAAATCATTTAGTTATCTTAATTGCACACAAAACCCAAAAACAGTCATTCATTTACTACTTTTACTTAGTTTACTTTACTTGTCTAGTTTACTTTACTTATATTACTATATTATTTACTATTACTAATATGAAACTGTGTGCTTGACAACCACACGGTGGAGTTGGGGACACAAGGCTTTAATTTGCTTTGCAGGATTGCTGGAAGAAGATGAAGAGAGATAACTCTTTCCTCAATTCCCCGCGAGTTCGATATAACCCTCGAGTCATCTTTGTGGGGAAAATACTCTGCTGACACAACACTCTGCACTTGGAGTCCCAACATCATCAATGATCCATCGATCCATTATGGAGCATAGTAAGTTGAATAACCATTGTTCTCATAAAGCATGAACTATGTAACAATTACTTAGCTCTTATAATAAATCTCAAAGGCAAGGTAAGATGCTAACGGTGAACATAATATCATTTTATTTCATTCTAGATGTGCATCGTGACCACATTCTTTGCTAGCCACTTATGCCATTGCATTTCTGTATCAAGCTGCTTAGACCGTTTCCTAGACGTTTTTGATTAAAGGGAGAGCAATAGACATCCGCGCCGGGTTCCATATGCAGCAGAAGTTGCATGTCAAGTGCAGAACTAGTCTCTGCAAGGACTGTAAAGTTGGCCTAGGCCGCTGCATCTACAAAATGCCGCCAAAATCTTCGAAACAAAAGTGGGTAGCAACAATAAAATCAACACCCCATAATTGTGTCTTCTCGTACAAATTAATTACACATAGCATGATCTGATACCACTGAAAGGGAACATGCAATAGAAAAAAATCTCTCAAGGGCGCAAAAACAAGATCCAATGTAAGGTATATGCAAGTAGCAAGATACGTAAGATTGTCATACCCTTGATGAACGTAAGCAGAAACATTTGGGAACGTTGGTTGTTGAAGTCCTCTCCATGATCCAACCGATCTATCACCCAACAAAATGCACCTCTGATATTAGCACACATACGTCTTGGTGGCGTCTCCTTATTGATATAGAAGGATAAGAGGGAGAGGTAGATGTGATCTAAACCAAGAGCATGATGGGTGTGGTTATGGTGGAGGTTCACACGGGCAGGGCATTGGCAAGTGTTGTGCGATGAAGGAAGAGGACTAGCAGGGGGTGGCGGCTATGGTTTTTCTACTGCCCCTTGCACCCCTCTCTATATATAGACCACGGCCCGACCAAAGGAGGGGGGACTTGCCCCCCAAGTCTTTGGTGTGGCCAAGGGTATGAACATGCCTGCCAACAAGGCATCCCCCTCTTTCCTTAGGGGTCCTGTAGCCTGTGGCTCCCTAGCCCTTGTAGGGATACCCACCCCATTCAAGATTTGCATTTTGCATTTCGTTGATGAAACATTTGAGATGGAATGTGGGAAAAATCGGGAATTTTATGACAACACAAAAACTTGTGAATATTAAATATTCAAAAATTGAAAAACATTGAACTAGTTTTGCCACATTCTAGTTGTAATGTTTCGGACCTGTGCGGTTTCAAATCTATATGCAACACTATATTGTTTGGAGGTAAAAAAAAAGAATTTTTTTTTTGAAAAGTGTTGGGTGCAGGTGTCATGGGGTTCTATCAAAACTTTCCCAAGGTATTAACATACTATAGCAATAGCATCAACCAGATCACGTCTTCAATTCTTTATTCCACAGTGGCATAACTATATGTCATTTATTCATAAGGCGCATATATATAGCGCATACTATCATAGACGTACATGCATACATTGTGACTGCCGTGGGGCCTACATTAATCAAACAAGTTCTAGGCTTGGGCGAAGTTCTGCTGGTTATAACAGTCGAGGTTGTCCCCGGCGTCCGTGCCGAGGATGCCACAGTAGCGCGTGTAGTAGCCGATACGGTCGACGTTCCTGTCGACGTTCGGGCCCGTGCCGCACTCCAGCCCGCCGTTGATGATGTTGGTGATCACGCCGTATCCGGGCACCCGCCCCGCAGCGGTATCGGCGGCCGTCGGCGTCCAGCGGTTGACGGCGACGTCCTGGCAAGAGGGCTTGTTGCCCTGCGGCGTCGTCCAGAACCATATGGCCGTTTTAAAGGACACCACCGGGTCCTGCGCCACCAGGTCAGGGTTGCCCACGAGGTCCTCTCCGATGGCGTCCCCGGCGAGCTGGTAGTTGGACTGCCTGGTCAATAGAACAAGAACAATATTTTTCTATTGTCAAAGCAGCCATGAATGATTCAGCCGGGTCGTGCGGATGCTTAACTAAGTACTACGTATTACACGCGATAACGAAAGGTTAATTTGGATCAGGTCGAGATGCATGGATTAGCTAGAGCCTAGTATCTAAAAATGTCAACACTGATGTACCTTTCAGTGAGATTTTTCCACGTATTTATTTCAGGCTATGGTATTTGAGTTGACCATTGCATGTATATGGAAGATGGATAGTTCAGAAAATCGTCCTCTTGTGCTTTAGTTTGATCAGATTTGGCTTACCCGGTCAATTGGATGGGTCCGCGTCCTTGGTAGGGCGGAGACGTTGGGGTTATCTCTTCCTTGAAGCAGTAGCCCCATTCGAACTGGTCGGCAGCGCCTTGCGTCCCTCCTTGTACGCGATCACGAACATGAACCAAGCACATGAGTACTCACATGATCATATTCATATCTCCAAATTAGAACGAGATAAACCGGTTGACCGACGTACCGGTGGTCTCGTGGGAGGTCTGGCCGAAGAAGGCGGCGAGCTCGCGCTTCACATCGTCCGCGCTGCCTGTGGTGCCGAACGACGGGAAGGCGGCGGCGGCGGCGATAAAGGCGTCGTAGGTGTAGAACCCGCTGGCGCACAGCGTGTTGTCGCGGTTGGGCAGCATAGTGTCGTACACCGACTGCGTGATGACCGAACCGACGCCCTGCGCCGCGGCGCCTCCCGCAGCCACGGCGAGAAGGAGCGCGGCCGCGCACACGGCGAACGCAGCGAACCTCGCCATGCTAGCGAAATCGACTCCCTTTCAGCTCCTGGTACTGTATATAAAATGAATGTACGAGGGCTTTGTACGATGCTGGTGTGTGATGAAGCTGCTGGTTTACAGTGGTATTTATAGCTGCTTTGATCGGGTGGTGCAGTGGCGGTGAGTATGCAGACAAGTTCCGCGCTTCTCGTCAGCCGTCACGCTCACTTTTCCATGTTGCGCTGGCGATCTTTGCAAGGGAGAAAAACGGTGACAGGAGGATGGACGCATGTGCCCCATCCTTATTGCTCATGTAGTCCTGCTTCTAGCTCAAAATACTCCCTCTGGCCCTACATAACTCTTTTGACGACCTGGAACAACGAGCAATCTTGTATTTCCTAAGGTATTTTGATAATCAATTTTGATCTGTTTTTTTCAGGTCTGAATTCCGGATTGGATGAAAATCATGTATCACCAATATTGTCACACCAAAGAACTGAGGGGCGATCTTGGAAAAGTCCCAATTCTTAAAGTAAAGACTCTACCCAAATAAGCTCTATAGTGGCATTGTAAACAACCTTGTATTCAACCTCAGTGCTGCGAGAGACAGTGCCTTGTTTTCAAGCAGCTCGACGCTATCAAAATGGAACCAAAAATAAAGCATATCCCCCATGGATCGCCTATCATCTAGACTACTTGCCCAATCAGCATCAGATAATGCAAAAAGAACTCATGAAGAATTGGGTCAAGGGTATAGACCAAAGACCCCGTGAAGTGCAGATAATGCAAGGTGCGTTTGACGGCACACCAATGTGTGTTACGAGGCGCATGTCGATACCGGAAAACTCTCTTGACAACAAAAGACATATATGGGCTAGTGATCTTGAGGTATTGAAGACCACCAACAACACAATGATAATTTGTATCATCATCGAAGGCAGAAGCTCACCATCAATAACTGTGATCCTATCCGTAGTGGAAATATGACCAGCGGTCTCCAAAAAGTACTTCTTCTGTGTCAGTGTCAAGCCGCAATCATGATGAGTAAGCTCCAAACCAAGAAAGAAATGAAGTTTACCCAAATCTTTGACAATCGTCAGCATAATTAGCGCCGTCGGTAAAGGTTCCAGCCACATGTTGCTAGTGAGCCATCGCCTAGCGACGTCAAGTGTATCCTAAGCTTTGGAGGGTCTGAATCCCCCTCCCCCATCCCCAAAAAATAAACCTTGCATGTGGCCTTGATATATGTATATAAGTGTGCTGGAGTTGATAGCGCCAATATTTCACTCACATGTGTGACCCGCTTCATAGACATGCGTTGTCAATGAGGAAGGTCCTCAACTTATATGAAGAAACTCCCACTTCGGGTCCACATGGAGGAATCCTGCTGAACTTGGGTTCCAACTTTATTTTCCATGTTGCAACGAATTAACCAAACACAAAGAAAGATAAAAATCTATTGTCAACCGCCACTCAGAGAATTTTAGAGTAGACCATGCTCACGTGCTAGGGTTTCATCGGAAATCGCACTTGTTAGAGTCGGAATTCCACCAATACTTGTGTATTCCAAGATATGTATCATATCATTGATCGACAGCAAATCATGTTGCATAAACAAGTCCCTCGCGGTTCAGGGCCACCGAACTCAACCTAAACTATCGATCTGGACTGATCCAATGGCTCAAACCCACACACCACTAGTTCAGCATGAACCCCACCCACACGTGTCAGGGATTTAGTGCAAATTTGTACTAACTTTGTACTAAAATCCTAACACTTATTGAATTAAGGCTCCTTTTATTTATAGAATAGGAAAGACATAGGAATAGGAAACCCATATGATTGAAATGTCATGACTAGTTGAATTTTATGGGAAGATAAGTTTTTTTTAGAAACACAGTACAAACGTAGACGCTCATATACACGCGCATACACTTACCCCTATGAACGTACACACGCACACCCTACCCCTATGAGCACCTCCGAAAGACTGGACCGGCGTATTGGATCCTAAAATTGACGAAGTCACCACAGGTGCCTCGCTGTCGACGGGTCCCACTGAATGAATATTCCGCTTTTATGAGACACACATATGTCAAATCTAGGATTTGAACTCTGGTGAGCCGGGGGTACAACCACCCTCCTAACTATCCAACCTCAGGTTGGTTCTCAGAAGATAAGTTCTCTTTGATTATGTCAAAGGATTTTTTCATAAGGTATGATCTCATGTTTTGTTCTATAGGATTTGCACTACAAGATTTTTATAGAATTAATTCATGTAGGATATATTCGTATGAATCAAACAAGCAAGTTGTGTATGAAAATTTTCTATAGGATCTAAATCGTACACAATTTCTATATAAACCCTATGAATCAAAGAAGGCCTTAGAGAAAGTAGAATCTTCAAATGAAGTATATCTGTAATTTTGGTGGAATCATACTTGGCACCTTATTCCAGGCTCGCTGGACAAAATGTAACCCGTGCCACAGCAACACGTTTGGAGTTGTGAGGACCGGCCATTTATCGGTTGCAACAGTCTTGTACTGAACCAGTTACGGTTCTGTTATTCAGGAATCGTATTTTTCGATGATTAATAAAAGAGGATCGCAAGTGTGCTCACAACGCTGAATCCCCAGCAAGGTTCATGAAACAAACAGAAATAACTGACCAGAATCTAACGACCGTACCGCCGAGACCTTGATAGGACTCTACAAAGCCCGCAAGATGAGCTCGAAGCCTGGAATGTACCGTGGAGCTGATATACTTCCAAACACATGTTTTCTGTACAGACAGGATATGTTTATTGGCTTTAGCTACAGGGACCCTTCTAAACAACCAGCAACACTCACTTACACTTAGTGAACGACAGTGTTTGCTGCCTGCGTCAACAGATGTTATATACATGGGCCCAAGAATGCACTACCTATCACAGGTATGCCATAAACAAAACAAGTTCCTTTTATCGCATTCACAAGACTCCTCAGTGCAGTGAAACATCTTCTAGCTCCTAACCACTCGGTACATCTTGGATCAGCGCAAGCCTCTGACTATATGTATACAGAAGATATGTAGCTTCTCCAAGTTCAAGATGGTCTTCATGGACCTCGTGCGTTCTTTTGCCTCTTCTCTTCCAACTGTGACGCCTCATTCAACATGTCGGTGGCATCACTCTGCATGTTTAGCTTGGACAGGGCGACTGCCTGCATGTAGAAAGCTGTGGGCCAATCGGGATAGACGCACTGTGCTTGCATCGCATCCCGGAGGGCAGCGTCAGGCTGGTCAGTCATAAGGTGGCACAAGCTCCGTCTGGCATAAACCGTTGGTGAGACCATTGTCCCGACATCAACAAACTGCGAAATAGTAACAAGCAAAGGATGGTTCAGAAATATTACAGTGACTCGGAGAACCCCTAACATTTCCAAAAAAGGCACTACCTGAGTATAACAATCAATGGCTGCTTTGAAATCCTTGTCTCGGAAAGCAAAGTCGCCCTGTTTCCGGGCGTCCAACATATCTCTCATCTGCTGTGTCCATTCTTGGAACGATAGCTGCAATGTGGATACTGATGAACATACAGCCCCATAGAAAGTACATGTTGGAAACACAGTACGGTGCTCTTTACCTCATTACTCCCTTCATCATCTCTGTAATGCATCGAGACTAGAATCTGATGGATGGCAGTTAGGTCCATCCTTGAACAGGCTTCTCCCATAGGAGAAAGAGGGTGTTGTGGAGTAGGACTAGGAGGCGCCTTCGATGGTTCATCAGGCTTCGGAACTCCAAGCATCACATAGGATGGCACCTGCTTTGTATTTTACAAGGGGACAGTGGTAATCATCAGAGATATATTTTATGGTACTCATCTGGCCAAATTATGATATTCCTAATAACACGTAACAACAAAAAATGTTACAAAGCTCGACCTGAATATATTACAAATATAACATACTGAACACAACTCGGGGCATAGAACCTTTGCACAGTACAGAACATACAATTATATACTTTGTGCCAAAGTGGCCATATGTTTAGTAAGGGTTATATTGTTTATGACTACTTAATACTATCATTTCATCGAGTCGACCGTCATGACCCTTATATGATTGGTCACTACACAGGATGGGAATGGACCGGCCCGGACCTGGCCCTGGACCTGGCCCCCATTGCCTCAAGGCCGATTTTATGGGCCATGGGCCGACCCAGTTCTAAAAATGCAGCGACTTCACTGGCCCGATGGTTCAATGGGGCCGACCCAGATTCTGGTCCTGGCTAGCAAATAACGAGCATGTTTCGCTAGCTGGATAATTAAGTTAGTTAGTACTTAGTAAAGCTATCGGTCAAAAATTACGTACTACAAAGCTAATTACCGCTAATTACCGATCTGACTGATCTTAACTAAGAGCATCTCCCAAATGGAGAAAAACGCGTTCCAGTCGCGTCCCCCAAAGCTAAATAGCGCTTCATTTTATGTCCGGTGTCCCCGGTAGAGTGTACAGAGTCTCTACCGGGGACGCCGGACACAAAAATAGCGTTCGAACGCATGCATGCAGTCCCTACTCCCCACATGTCATTCTCTTTTCCCACACTTTCTCTCACCTACTTTTCCCACATGGGGTGGTCCCTTCTATTAAAATGCATGCATCCGGACGCTGTTTGAGCGACGCGGCTGGAAAGGGTCTCTTTTTTGTACAGATTTTTAGTCTTTTTTTGTCCGGCGCGATCCTAAACGTGCCCCAAACCATTTGTACCGGACGTTTTTTGAGGGACGCGACTGGAGATGCTCTAAGCTGGCTTCACACGAGTATCACACACATGTGCGTCGAGTAGACGAGACGAGTAGTATTCCTTGAATCTGCTTGTACTCAAGCTGACGAACCGATGCATGCATTAATTATCATCCATTTCGCTAGGAAATATTTTGTAGAAAATGATGGAACATTAACGGACGAGCTAAGTCTCCACACCTTATTTGCTGCTAGAGCTGGGCCGGCCCTGCCGACCCAATGGGTCAATCGATGCCGGCCCCAAGGACCCAAATCTTGTTCAGAGCCGACCCACGTGACCCATTGGCCTCGATATTTTGGGTCGGGCCAGTGACCCGACGGGTCGACCCGGCCCATTCCCATCCTGAGTCACTACTCCCTCTGTCTGGATATATATAGGGGATTTGATTGTTGATTGGTAAGACAGGGAGCTGACAACCAATTACTACATTAATATAGGTTTACGTGATAAACTCTCATGTACACAACTGAAATGTCAAGAAACAGCAACTGAATGTGGAAGTTACACTATTAACACTAGCATTAGTACGGGGTGAAAGAGTTCTTTAGTAACGCTAAGGCATCTTCATTAATAGGCAAAGAGACAGAGAGTAAGGAATAGCAGAATATATGTGATTACCTCTGATTTTGTTTGCAAGGGCTGAAGAATGGAAACCAGCTTTTTTATATCAGGTCGGTCTCTTGGTTCGTACTGCAAACATTGAGAAGCGAAATTCACCAAAGTAGTAGCCTCTTCTGTTGAGTAGTTCCCCTCCAAATGTGAATCCATTAGTGCTTGGATGTTTCTGTTTCTTATCATATCAAGTGCCTGTATACAGCGATGCATATACCCATCATTATCAGTGTGCATACAAATAGTTGCCTTGCTAACTTGTCAAAAGCTTTGGTAAATAATGGTACAGGCTGTAGCTTCCAGATGCAACGATGCGCAAGATATTTCAACATTGCTTAACTTGTAAAGCTAATTATGTACGAGAAATGGCATTTGTGCTGAGAAAAAGCAAAAAAAAAAAAAATCTCTTGGCATTATATTTCTATATTTTCTTTATCAGATCTACAGCTGAAATGGAAGCTAAGAAAGCATGCTTAGCATTTAACAAGTAACCTACATGGGTAGGAGGTATGCGCTTTCCACTGACAAGATCAAGTAGTACAGTGCCGAAACTGAATATGACGCTTTCTGCTGTCACCCTGCCTGAAAGAACAGTAACTAGAATAAGTAATCATCGGTGTGTCTTTGCTACGGTCACAACATAAATAAAGCAGAAGAGTCCATATAACTACTATCCAAACAATTGATCAATGTCTTAACAGTGGCACTGCATTTTTCTTGCCACTTTGAGAAATGATGATATTCATACTGGGGATAAATAAAAGCATTGAGCAATTGGAATGCAACAATTTTTTCAAATACCATTTCTCAGATATTCTGGAGGTGTGTATGCTAGATTTGTGCTATAACTTTTCCCATCTCTGCTGTTTTTCATCAGGCCAAAGCATGAGAGACGAGCATCGCCATTCTGCAACCAGAAAGGTTTATTAGAAAATTTGAATAACAGGAGTGTTATATATTATATAATTAAAGCACAATACGAGGGTCTAAAATAGAGACACCACACTAATCCGCATCATTGTAATTGTTTTAGCTGTTAGATCTGTAATTTATGGTAATAGAGACACCACACTAATCCACATCATCGTAATTATTTTAGCTGTTAGATCTGTACTTCATGTGTTCAACTATATTTTCATGTGAGTATTGCCAATTCAAAGCTTGAAGTCAAATATGTGATTTACTAGTTCAAATTCTGTTGGTTGTTTGGTTAATATAAATTGATGAAAGCATAAATTCACCTGTCAACGTGTAATAGAAGTTGAAAGAAACCGCAGAGATCGAATCTATTTATATGACTCTATCTTTATTTTTGACACTGTAAGTATGGTAGTAGATTCGAATATTAAGCCCTTAGAAACTGAAATGTTACAAAAAATAAATCATTACCTACCAAAGTTCTATTTTTCTTAGATTAAGTGCCTATTATATATGATCACGTACTCAGCACAATTAACTAAAATTGCACAAAAAATCATCCAGCATTTTTGACACATTTAAGATAGTGCCCTCGCATTTGCGAGGGCCACCTTGCTAGTTGTTATAAAATGACATGTTCAATTGTTTGAGGCTTACAACATCACACAAGCCTACCTGATGAAGTAGTTAACAAAACAAAATAACTTGGATGCATGACAACCTCCAAATGCCTATTTAAGTTCTCGTAAACAATTTGCCTATAGGCTGTAAATAACCGAATTATCCCCCAACCCCATTGCGCATTATTAATAAACACGAAAAATCCAAGCCTCAAACCCTACTGAACAGCATATATATGTCCATCAGAACGGGAGAGTAATAGTTTGATTTGACGGAGTATTTCTGTATACTCAGACTGGCATGACTTGCTGATCATTTACCTCATCAAAGAGGACTCTGTATGCATTTAGGTCATGATATAAAGATCGCTCCTCATTGCTGCAATACCCCAATGCTTCAGCAATGTAGTATGCAACTCTCAGACGCATAGCCCATTCAATAGTTTGGTTCTCCCCTGCACAGGAACAAAAAGCATGGCGAAGAGCAAAATGAATTTGATCTCTGTTTCCACAACCGTACTTGTCATTAAGCAGAGATGGTAAATGCAGTGACTTGTCAGCATCTAATAAGTGATGAATCGACCTTAGCTTTTCCATGATTGTAATAAGTGATGATGGACCTGCGGTGACTTTAAACTAAGTTTTTAATAAAAAAAAGCCGTGTGCATCTATTGATGCAGAGGCTGGGGCTATGCTCCTTTATCGAAAAAAATCTAAATCGGAAAGTATTAAACTAGCGATCACAAGCAGTGATGGGTGTGTAATATAGGAACAAGTTATCATCGGCGTATAATATAATAAACTCGAACATCCTCCCTTGCATCCAGGGTGAAAATCAAAATAACCAGGGAACAGGGGAGCTGAGCACCTAGAGGAAGGTCATTTCTCAATCGAAAGTGCTTCACACACGACAAATCTTGTCCGATCTGTGTACGATACTCGTTTCTCTTGGTGTTAATTATTTCTCTTCCCAGTGCACAAGTTCATCCAAACCGCAGTACTGCCGAGCCTAGTAAAAATACCATTGGCTCCGAAACATATATCTCCAACCGCGTCCGGCGTCGGATGGACGTGTTTCATTCGTGTTGTGTTTGGGGCACGTCGCTCCCCAGCCGCATCCCCCAAATAAAATTTTAAATATTTAAAACTTAAGTGAATTTATTCAAATTTGATATATATTACATAGATTTGAACAAAATTCGATAAAATTTAAACTAAACCCTAATCTAGTAGTACTTGCGGCGGCTAGAGGCGTCGTAGTACTGGTGGAAGTTGTACGTGTCATCGACAACGACGTCCTGCTTGCCGCGCTTGTCAGGCTCGTCGACGGGCTCGTCCTTCACCACACCACTTGGCCCAGCCTCGCCGTCGTCGGTGAGGTCCACGAGTGGCTTCCACGAGTCGCAGATGGACATGGTGATCGCAGCGTCGAGGTCGCCCCTCCAGGCGTCCTTGTCGTTCAACGACGCCAAGCACGCCGCTCGCAAGCCAGGGCAGTCCTCGGGGTCATCGCTGTTGGCGATGAGACGCTGCTGCCGCTCGTACTCCGCCAACAGCGCAACCTTCCCGGCTGCCTCGTTGTCCTGCTCCTCCTTCACCTCCGGCTTTGGGATGAGGAGGGCGCCGCCGGCGCGCCTGTGCTACTGCCGGCTAACGATGTTGCCGTCGCGCCTCGGATTGACGGGCGGCGTCGCAAACTCCGGCTCCTCCTTCACCTCGCGCTTAGGCACGGTGCAGGGCGCGGCGCGGTGCGACGAAGAAGGCGCCGATCGCGCCGACCCTGATGAGGAAGAGTTGGATGAGGACGAGTACACGGCCAGTTTCCAGCGCCGCACGCGCATCAGGAGCTCGAGGTTTGGGACTCGCGTCGGATCCTTGACAATATCGGGCCCTCTTTCCACGCCGACACAGGAGGCCGCTCGATGCGACACTTGGACATCCACCCTAACTAGTTTTTTTAATCAATGACCGGCGGGACCGAGGCAAAAGCAGGATGACACTCTGCCACGGTTCGTTTACATATTATAAGTTTCGAAAAAAATTGAATTAATTTGTTTGCCTGTAATACTTACTCGTGCCAGTTCTCAAGTGTAAATCCAATCCTTATAGTGTCATTTGTATATTTTTTCAGTTTTATATAAGTCAGATACAATCATATGTTTTCTGGGGAATTGGCACATGTAAGATACATGTAAATATTTATTTTGTATTTTAAAAGAACTTTAAATAACAATTTTTAAAATTTAAATAAACAGGTACGTTTACACCTATTTTGATGGGAGAATAGACCAGGTCTTTTCTTCCCGATCCCAAGTCAGAGTTTCAGCCCAAAGCCAAACCGCTCTTTGCCTGCGTGTGATGAGTTGGATCGTACAGAAATCGGATGAAATTTTTCGTGTGTATAGCATCACTCTTTCTCAATTATCAGTAGCTTAATGTGGACATTAAAATGCTGCAAGCAACTGCACTTGGAGTAGTGCAGCGCAGACAGAACCAAATTGGACGAATTCCGCACTCGCTCACCACATCAGACAATTGAGCAAAAGATTTCCAAGCTATGAAGAATCATCAAATGGCACGGGTAGCTAGAGACTCTCTGCTCAGGGATATAGTTGGGCAGTGGGGGGAACTCACAGTGGAACAGGTGCTTTGCGAGGGTATCGTTGGGCATGAACTCGGCGACGAGCAGCCGCTCGTCGCCGTCGCAGCAGTAGCCGATAAGGTTGGCCAGCCTCCGGTGCCGCAGCTTGCCCACCCCCCTCGCCTCCTCCTGCAATCCAAACCAGCAATTCGTCAAGAAACCGCGTCTCCGCGAAGCTCCCAATTTTGCCCGCCATGCACCCAGTCCACGGGCGGGTCTTCTCTAGTCCAGCGTACCTCGAACTGCTTGGGGTCGGGCCAGGCCATCTTGGAGAACTTCTTGACGGCGATGGAGCGTCGCGCGGCGCCGCGCTTGAGGCGGCCCCGGTAGACGAGGTTGGGGGCCTTCTCGCCGCTCTCGGACACGATGTTCCCCGCCGCGAAGCCGTCCGTGGCCGCGCGGAGGTCCGCCAGCGAGAACTCCGCGAGCGCCGGGGCCTCCTGGTCCCCGCCGCGCGCCCCCGGCGGCGGCGGCGGCGCGGCCTTCTGCGCGCTGAGGGAGAAGGACGGCTGCGGCGGCGTAGGGGAAGGAGGAGGCCGCCGCGGCCTGGCCGGCTTCTCCGCGTGGACCAGCTCCCGCAGCGAGGAGCCGCAGCAGCCCATGGAGCGTGAGGAGGGAAGCTCGCTCGCCTGCCGGTGCCGGTGCCGGGGCTGTTCGGGCGGAGGAGACGCCAGACGGGGACGGTTGCTGCGTTGCTTGCCGCGGATTCTGGGGTCTTTTCTTTCAGAGGTTTCCTCCTCGTGCTCTTGGGCGTTGCACACTTGCACTGCGACTGCAACCACCGTGGGTTGGAGGAAGGCAGACTTTGTGCAACTTGGGTCCATTTCGATGTCACTAATGTGTACGCACGTATCATTATGGCACGTACACGCGCCAAGTCTCAAGCGTGCCCCGTACACAGCAGCTGATGGCGACCAAAAACAATTTCGGTAGTCTCGCAAAGATTCTGTGAACGCGAGAGCATGTATTGTGTAAATAATAAATATATACAACTACAGTATGAAGATTTCAAATTAGACATGTCAAATCATGTACCTTGGCTTGGCTCCAACACTTGGACATGGTGGAGGCGGCTTCGGAGCAGTGCGCATGAGACACCCTCTCTAGCTTTAACCGGTGAGCCAACGATGATTGTGGCCGGGAGTTAGGAACCATTTTGTCCCCTATTGTTGTGTTGTTTGGTGGAGCATTGTTACCTTATTTCGCGGTTGCGATTTATATGGTTGTTATAAGTTTGGCACGTATATGTCGATACTATATGTGTGCACGCCAAGTGTCGTTGCCTAATCGACGGTACCCCGGAGGAGGGATCCTCACGAGGGGGAGAAGAAGTAGGGGCCATAGGGCGGAGTGCTCTCGGGACGGTGGTACGCGAGTTACCCAAAGCCTTCGAACACCCGCACGATGACAGGGCCTACCTGCGCTTGTCCTGAATTATCTGGCGCTTCGCGTTGTTACAATGAGTTGTGGTTGTTGCCTCTAGGGCTCCCGGGATCCGGCTTATAAAGGCGCACGGATCTAGGGTTTTCATGGAGAGTCCTAGCCGGATTACAGATAGCCTAGCTACGGTACAATATCTTGCCGTGCACGTCACGGATCCGCCTTCCTTACACGTCGTACCGGATCCGGGTTCCTCATGGGCCTCCATGGATCCGGGTTACTCCTAAGGTCGGTACGGATCCGGCTCGATCCTGGTGGACTTCTTTCTTCATGATCTACAAGAATCGGGCCGCCCGATGGGCCACATGCCTCATCACCGTCAGGCCACCGGGCTTGCCGGATCTAGGCACTGTCGATGGTACACCCATGAAGTATACCCACAACAGTAGCCCCCAGAGTTCTCCGAGTTTCGCCTGCAGTTTCCGCCTTGCTGGTCCATCATGATCCTCGGCAAACGTTGGTAACGCGGAGAAACTTGAAGAGCTCCAACTTTGCATTTTCTTCTTTTTCCAACTTATAGCCGGAAAATGCTCCCATCCCGCGGGACTTCATCCATCGACGTTCCAAAGAACATTTCCGGGTTACTCCCTGCTCGAATGAGAGACAACTTATCTTTACGGAATTACCCGGAATCTTAAAAGACTCAAACGGTTCCGGAAATCCTTCATCTTCAGATCATACTTAACAACGGAAGTTCCACATTTCCCGCGCACAACTTCCTCATTTCCCGCGCTAAATTTTCGCAGATGCAAATCTTCAGCCGGAATTTTCGGGAGTGCAGGGTTAAGTTACCTCCACGTCATTTTACCGCAGTTGACCTAAACACGTGTCATCCATCCAACGGCGTGACCGTTCAGTTTCCACCGTTGGATCCGGATCCCGAATCTCCGAGCGCGGCCTATAAATACTCCGCGGCCCGGTAAAAATCCATTCTTTTCACCCCTTCGCACCACATCGTCTTCCTCCTCGCGCCGCGCCGCCCGCCAGATCTTGATTCCGACGAGCTTTGCCACGGTGAGCTTCGCGCGCCGCCAAACCAAAGCTCCCCTCGCGCCAAGATTCCCACGTTTGAACGAGAAATTCGCTCCGCCGCCGATTCGTGGTCACGCGGGACGATTTCCTTCAAGTTCGGCGACCTCATCTTCGCCGGAGTTCCGTCGAGCCACCGCGCCATTAGCGGTAAGTACGCCGGCCTTGTAGAAGACAACCTAGTGTAGAAGATAGACTTAGTGATCCGGGTACTCAAACACTTTGTATGGGTGCAGCCGGAAGCATGCCACTCGAATCGTCACTATGTACTGGTAGCTCTTCGAGTAGCCCGGATCCCAACCAAATAGAACCCATATGCCCGGATCCCATATCATTCCTGCCACCATATGTTTCCGACATCAGACTAGCTCAACCTTTTTCCGCATCTTCCAGCACCGCTCCAGGCCGGATCCCTACCCTCCAAGAGCTCCAAGAAGAACTCGAGGGACAAGCTCGGATGGCAGCAAAGGTGCAGGAAGCGGAAAACAAGAGGGCGTCCAAGGCCCGGATCCGCGAAGGAGAACGGGGTCAATGGTGGCCTTGCGCGACCACCGACGTGGAGCTTAGAGAGCTCCAGAACGAAGGCATGATCTCCAAACACTGGAGTTTCACTCGTGACTCCGACGTCCCCAAGCCAGAAGCCGGAGAAATTGTCATGACCAAGGCTTGGGTGGAACGCGGACTTTCACTCCCTTGTTCGGAAATTTTTCTCTCCATCCTCAACACCTACAGGCTCCAGCCCCACAACATTTGCCCAAATTCATACCTTCTCTTGTCCAACTTCGTGACTCTCTGTGAAGGACATCTTGGGATCCGGCCAGATGTCAAGTTGTGGCAATTCTTTTTCCGGGTGAAGAAAGAAACCAAGGACAAAGCAATGGTGAACTGCGGAAGCATGACATTTATGCTCCGCCCTAACCGCATGTATCCTCCCCACGACTCGCATGAATCCGTCCGGTACTGGAATGCCGGATGGTTCTATGAGAAGAATGCTTCAGTCTCGGAAGTCCACGAAGGCCTGCCCCAGTTCGTCAACGAACCTCCGGAAGAACTTGCAAGCTGGAGCTTCGTCCCTTCACTCGCCCTGACTCCGATCTTGGAGAAGGCCGCGCGGAGAATCTCCTGGCTAGTCCACGACGGACTGACCGGAGCCCAGCTCACACTTAGCTGGTTTTCCCGGAGAATCCAGCCTCTACGCTACAACGCGCGCCTGATGTGCGCTTATACTGGGGCGGATGATCTTCTCCGGGTTACCCGCCACGATCTTCCGGCCGACTCTCTGAAGAGAAGGATCAAGACGCTGGTGAAGATTCCAAGGGGCCAACAGGTCCCGGAACTGTTCAAGGATATTTACACGAACGATCAGTGTCCTCCGGTAAGCTTTGTTCTTTCCGTTGCTCCAAACTTCCCAAGTTTTTTGATGTTTAACTCTAACCCTTGTTCATTTTCCTTCCAGCTCAACACTTTGGCGGAGGAAAACTTCCGCACCATCATTCGCGTCCCCGTCACCGGCGACACGGCGGAGGAGGCTCCGGAGGACGACGAGGAAGAAGAGGACCAGGCACCCCGCAAGGCAGCCCCTCGACCTACAAAGCGTCCCCGCGCCAAAGCTTCCGGCTCCGAAGCCGGAGCTAGCGGCGAGGCCTCCGCCAAGAAGCCGAAGACGACAAAACCACCTCCGCTAGACTCAAGGAAAGCGGAGCGTGCGCGTCTAAGAATGCTCTCGACAGCTGGCCAGGGCACACGCCCCATCATCCCCGGCGCCCCGTAAGTTTCCGAGCATGATGCAATTTTAACTTAGCGAAATTATCTCTTGTCTAAACCCTTTCACTTGTTTGCAGGAATCCGAAAACCGCTGCCACGCGGACCACCAGCCAGGAGCCCATCACAAAATACATGAAGAAATCTCCGGCTGTTGGTCCCTCTACTCCAGTTCCACCAAGCGTCTCCCACCCAACTCCCCAACCGTCGCCCCCTCAGGCTGATCCATCTCCCCCACCTGCCGCAAACACTCCACCGGAAATAATTCCGGTTAGCAGCGGGCATGCGGGTGAAGAAGATCCTAAGGCCAAAGGCCCTGCCCAAGAAGAGGCGGAAAAACAAGGCCAAGGAGAGGTTGAAGTAACTTCTTCCGAGAAAGCTGGAGAGGGCGCTGGCGACATGGTCGTTTTTCCGAAGAACTTTGGAGATCCGGCTGACACCACTTCCACCCCCAAGGCGTATGCCACTAAGTTTTTCAACAAGCTGACTGAAGCGGAGAAGTGGGAGCTTGAACAAGACCTGCTCAACGCCATGCTGAACAACGCACAGGGAAGCCTGATTCCAGGACATCGGAAATCCAGGACTTCAAGAAAAACGTTGGCCAGTTCTGCGATCAACTTATCTGCAAGCAAAAGGTACTCCCCAGTAGCCCCCAAGCATGTAGGCGGAAACTCAAAAAGTAGTTAGCGCTTATATGCTTAGAGAAAGATTACTTCCGGGAAAGTTTTTTAGAATGGACCAGTAGCCCCCAAGCATTATGGCGGAAAAGTTCCGACAATGATGCTTTAAAAGAAACCACTGCCACAGGCGGAATTTTTACTCCTGCACTGTTTAAATTTTACAGAACAGCAGGCGCTGCACTACGAGCTGCACAAGAACATTGCCACTGTAGCCGCGTTACTGCGAGTCGGGCGGAAAATATTCGGACCCTGAAAGATGAAAATGCAGAACTGGCTAAACAACTGGCGGACGCCCAAGGTTGGTTTCCGCCTTCTTCGTCATTAACCAAATTCCGACTTTAAATTTGCTGTTAACTTATGTTATTATAGGCGCATCCTCCTCCCTTGCAACAGCTTCGTCTGAACTTGAGAACCTGCGCTCCTCGTACCAAGAGCTGGAGACAAAACTAAAGGAGGCGGAACTTAAAAGGGAGCAGGCCGAAAAGCAGCTGGCGGAGAGAAACTCCGAGCATATCAGGGAAAAGGGCGAGCTGGAGCTGAAAAAGAATACTGATAGCGAGACCATCAGGAGGCAGCAAAAAGAGCTCAATGGACTCCGGAAATATATGGAGACGGCGGAGCATCACTGGGACTTGCTCAATGAGAACATCTTGGGTATGATATCGGAACCTTGTCAAGATATTTGCTCCGATTTTTTTTTTTTACTTTGCGCTCAAATTGCGTGCTTATATCCTGATTATCTTTTATGCAGAGCCGCTTGGGTACCCGGAACAGCGCCGGAATTTGTTCCCGCGGGACGACCTTCTGCAACTCGCGGGCGATGACTGCAAAGATCTCATCTCCGCCTCCCGCAAGATATGCTATAACTTGAACATCAAGAGGAGCCGCACTTGCGACGTGCGCAAGCTTATTGGTAAGATGGATGTTCTGCCGGAGCTGGTGACAGATCTGCAAGCATCTTCAGCCCGAGGCGCAGCTGCAATGGCCTTGACCATGTGCCTAGCACATACTCCGGGTCTTGAACTTGATGAAGTGACCACGGGCGTTCCTCCGGATGCGGATGTCGGCGCGCTGCTTGATGCAGTGAGCGGCTACGACACCCATATCGCGCGCAGGATCCGGCACGAGGAATTCTACGACAAGGTCGTCCTCCCTGCGGACGAGCCCTTAGAAGCGGAACTTCAAGAGGAACTCGAGGCCAAGGCGCGACCTGCGGAATCCGGAACCCAGTTTACCTGGACCAGCTCTAAGGATGCTCCCCAAGAGGAACCCAAGACCAGCACCGCTGCTTCTGAAGAGAAAGAAAATGAAGAAGACGTGTCTTCTCCGGCCGAAGGCGCCAAGGAACAGGATCCAAAGGGCAAGACTTCTCCGGCTAAGGGGAGTGAAAACTTTTATTCCTGCGGGAAAAACAATGCATCATTTTGGCCCCAGCGAGGGTTTGTAATAAGACTTTAAATTCTTAAGTAGCTAGGAACGAAACGATTATGCATGGGGCGGAAACACTTATCCTGCTATCCGTTAAATATTATGTGCATGTTTCGTTTTGTGTCGGAAAGCAAGTGCTGACTTCGTTATTTTCCGGCTTGCCCGCTTGACCTTCCACGAGCCGGAAAACCTTAGCCGGAAACGCTCGCTGCCGGCAGCGAAGCCCAATGGCAGTCCGTCCATAACCGCGGAAACAAGCCCCCAAGCATAGGTGCCGGAAATCGCTACTAGGAATCCACGAGTTCGCAACAGATAACAACTTAATCAGAAAACTTAAGCTTACGTCCTAAAGGACGATTTTGAAAAACACAACTTTCATACACGCCTAGGCGGAAATATCCAGCTCTGCGGTTTTAGTCGGAAAAACATACACGATCTAAAATGAACAAGTAAAGGAGGTAAAAGACTCAAAGAGTGAACCATAAGCTTTATTTCATTGATCATGTATAACTATTACAGAGTTTATAACTCGGAAAAAATATGCTAAGTGTAGAAAGGACGTAGCTGTGCGATATTCCAAGGGCGATCTGTTTCATCGTAGATGTCATCCGGATCCTCACGCTTGCGTTTCCGGTGCCAGTTAGCAGGTCTATCCCTTAGCTCGCGGAAATCAACAAGGTAGTACGACCCGTTATGAAGCACTTTGCTAACGACGAAGGGTCCTTCCCATGGAGATTGCAGCTTATGGTCTTTCACCTGTCGAAGGCGGAGGACCAGGTCTCCTGCCATAAAGGAGCGTTTCCGAACTCGACGGCGTGATAGCGTCGGAGCTTCTGCTGGTAGATGGCGGAACGCTGGTCAGCTAAGTTCCGAGCTTCCTCGATCAGGTCCACAGATAGCTGTCTGGCCTCGTCAGCTGTTTCTTCATTGTAGGCGGAAACTCACGGTGAGTCGTGGATGATGTCGGAGGGAAGCACGGCTTCGGATCCGTATACCAGGAAAAATGGGGTAAACCCTGTTGATCTGTTAGGGGTAGTTCGTAAACTCCACAAAACAGCTTCCAACTCGTCAGCCCAAGCTCCGGCTGCTCGTCGCAGCGGTTCTTCAAGGCGCGGCTTAATTCCTGATAAAATTAGACCGTTAGCCCGTTCAACCTGACCGTTAGATTGTGGATGAGCCACCGATGCAAGGTCCAGTCGGATCCCCATTGTGTCACAATAATCCCTTAACTCTCCCTGAGCGAAGTTTGTGCCATTATCTGTGATTATGTTGTGTGGGATGCCGAATCTCATCACGAGGCTGCAGACGAATTTTAGTGCCGTAGCACCGTCGGCTTTTCTCACTGGCTTAGCCTCGATCCATTTGCTGAACTTGTCAACAGCGACCAGGAGGTACTCAAAACCGCCAGGAGATGATCTTTTTAACTTACCAACCATATCGAGCCCCCAAACCGCAAACGGCCAGGTGATAGGTATGGTCTTCAGCTCTTGGGCTGGAGCATTTGGTTGAGTAGCGTAGTACTGACAACCTCGGCAGGTCTTGACTATTTTATCAGCGTCTTCTTTAGCTGTAAGCCAATAGAAACCTAACCGAAAAGCTTTTGCAATGAGTGATCTGGGAGCGGCATGATGCCCGCAATCCCCTGCGTGGATCTCTCTGAGGATTTCAATGCCATCTTGATTGGAGACGCATTTAAGAAATACCCCTGCTGCAATTCGTTTGTAGAGCTGTCCATCAACTATTGTGTAGGTTCTTGCTCGTCTGACGATCTGTCGTGCGAGGACCTCGTCCTCTGGCAACTTTTGATCGATGAGGTAATCCAGGAAAGGCTGTGTCCAAGCCGGAATGATAGCCATCACTTCCCTAGCCGGAGACACAGCCACCTCTGGGTTTTCCGGGTTAGCGCCCTTAACTGAGGGTATCCGGAGATGCTCCAGGAAAATGCCAGGCGGAATTTGTTTCCTGCTGGATCCGAGCTTGGATAGCATGTCTGCCGCTGTGTTGTCGTCTCTTCTGACGTACTTGACTTCGTATCCGAGGAAGCACTTGGCGAGCTCATCAACTTCGTCTCTGTAGGCCGCCATGACGGAATTTCTGGCGTTCCAGGTTCCGGCTACTTGTTGTGCCACCAGGTCGGAATCTCCACAGCATATGATGTGCTTGATCCCAATTTCCTTAGCGATGCGCAGACCGTGTAGTAGGGCCTCATATTCCGCCATGTTGTTAGTAGCTTCGAAGTGGATCTGCAGAACATACTGCAGTTCTTCTCCGGTAGGGGACTTCAGGGTGACTCCGGCTCCACGAGCCTTGATGCTGCTTGGATCCGTCGAAGTGCATGACCCATGTTTACGGTTCCGGCTCCAGACTTGCATCCGGAGCTTCTGTCCAATCTGCGACGAAATCTGCCAAGACTTGGGATTTAACCGCAGTCCTGGGCTTGTAAGCGATGTCGAAGGCGGATAATTCGATGCCCCATTTAGCCGTACGTCCTGTTGCGTCAGCGTTGTTGAGAATTGTAGACAGCGGAGCCTTGCTCACGATCATTCTTGTATGCTCTTGGAAATAGTGCCTCAACTTCCGGCTACCCAGGAACACTCCATAGGCTAGCTTCTGAAAGTGAGGGTACCTTTGTTTTGACTCCGTCAGCACCTCGCTAATGTAGTAGACAGGTCTTTGGACGTCATATTCATGACCTTCTTCCTTTCGCTCCACCACGATGACGAGGCTGATGACTTTGTTGGTAGCTGCCAGATAAAGGAGCATTGGCTCTGACTCTGCTGGAGCTGCCAAGATAGGAGGGGAGGTGAGAATTTCCTTCAACCCTCGAAGAGCTGCGTCAGCTGCGTCGTCCCAGACAAATTTGTCTGTTTTCTTCAGCAATTTGTACAGAGGTAGCGCCTTCTCGCCAAGACGGCTAACAAACCTCGATTGCTGCAACACAACCGATTAGTCGTTGCACATCTTTGAGACAAGTTGGCATTTTGATGCACAGGATTGCCTTGATCTTTTCCGGGTTAACCTCAATGCCTCTGTGAGAGACTATGAAGCCAAGGAGTTTTCCGGCTGGCACGCCAAAGACGCACTTCAGCGGATTCAACATCATCTTGTACCTACGGAGGTTGTCAAAGGTTTCTGTGAGGTCGCTGATCAAGTCGGATCCTTTCCGGGTCATGACCGCGATGTCGTCGACGTAAGCGTGCACGTTCCGGCCAATTTGGTCCTTCAGGCACCGCTGCATCGTACGTTGGTAGGTAGCACCTGCATTTTCAAACCAAAGGGCATAGTAACATAGCGAGTAAGTACCGAACGGGGTAATGAATGAAGTCGCCTTTTGGTCGGATTCCTTCATCCGGATCTGATGATACCGGAATACGCATCAAGAAAACACAGAAGTTCCGCCCCCGCCGTCGAATCAATGACTTGGTCAATGCGCGGCAAGGGGAACGGATCCTTCGGGCAATGTTTGTTCAAGCCAGAGTAATCGATGCACATTCTTAGTATTTCAGTGTTCTTTTTGGGTACAAGGACGGGATTCGCGACCCAATCGGTATGGATAACTTCCATTACAAAACCTGCTTCTAGTAACTTTGCTAGTTCCATTCCTATGGCGCGGCGCTTCTTATCTCCAAAGCGTCGCATAGCTTGCTTCACTGGTTTGGCCCCGGATTTATGTTGAGGTAGTGCTCGGCGAGTTCCCTAGGTACTCCGGACATGTCGGAGAAGGTTGCCATGCGAAGATATCCATGTTAGCGCGGAGGAACTCGACGAGCGCGCTTTCCTATTTGGGGTCCATGTTGGCTCCGATGAAACCTGCTTGGAAGAGTCACCTGGAATGAGGTCATGCTTCTTGGTTTCTATCGCGGGCTTGAAGGAGGTTTTACGCTCGGAGATCTGCTTCTTGGTGGTTTGCATCTCGATCGGATCCACCGCGGCTCTGTAGCCTTTCAGCTCTTCTCCGGATATCACAGACTCTGCGAAGGCGGCTTCGCCTAACTCGCACTCATGAGCCTTTTTGTAGTCTCCGGATACGGTAATCATACCTTTAGGACCCGGAATCTTGAGCTTGTTGTAAATGTAGCACGCTCTTGCGTGGAACTTGTGGTAGGTGGGCCTGCCGAAGATGACGTGGTAGGAGCTCTTGAAGGGCACAACTTCAAACGTGATCTTCTCTTCGCGGAAATTATGAACATCGCCAAAAGCCACGGGAAGTGTGATGCTGCCGAGGGAGTTTGCCTTCTTACCCGGAACCACACCATGAAACTCAGTGGTGCTGTGCTTGAGCTGTTCCTTGGTGAGGTTCATCCGCTCTAGAGTCTCCAGGTACATGATGTTCAAGCTGGCTCCGCCATCCATGAGGCACTTGGAGAAGTCATACCCGTCTATGCGGGGACTTACAACCAAGGCGTAGCATTCCTTTGGCACAATTGCGGGATGATCCTTCCGATCAAATGTGCATGGAATTTCCGACCACCTGACGTACTGCGGCACAGCCGGAACTATGGCGTTCAGGATCCGGGTAGCTGACTTGGAGGCACGTACTGTTGGGGTTCCGAGGAAAGTGTGGTAAGCCCCCACGCTCTTTTTGTCGAATGGATTGGATTTACCTGCGGCTCCTGCCTTGGGATCCGGCGAGTTATCGTCCTCATCCATCGCCTCGGAACTATCGTCCTCCTTGTCTTTGTTCTTGCCCTTGCCACCTTTTCCGCGAGGGCGGTGCTTCCGGGCGCGCTTGTATCCGGCCTCCGGGTCGTTCTTTAGATCATTGACCCACTTGCAGTTGCGGTTGGTATGAGTGGACTTCCCTGTAACCGGATCCAGATGGGCCAGGCAGGGCATGTCTCTGTACTCCTCATAGGTTTGCGGGGCGCGGGATCCGGCTGCAGTGACCTCGGAGGTATCTTTGCGACCCCTGCCGGCTCCGCCTCCGCGTCCGCGTCCTCTTCCGCCTCCTGGACCTCCGCGTTGAAACGCCATGGCGACCATCTCGGATCCGCCACTCTTCTGGTCATCAGGGTTCTTGCGCTTATGGCTGCTGCTACCGCCGTTGTCGCGGTTCTTCTTTTGTTGATGCAGGGGGATTGCTGTGGCTGCGAGGTCACCGCCTGCGTCGTCATCGGCGGCAGTGTGGTCGCTGGCGATGGTGATCATGTCGTCCAACGTCAGTTGATTTGCATTGACCATGCAAGTTAGCTTGTGTCGCAGCAATCCTCCTCGCTGCAAGCCCCCAATGAAAGCGTGCATTGCTGTGCGGTTGTCGACGTTCTCGCACTCGTTTCTGCATGCCAACCATCGGGTGAGGAAGTTCCTCGATGTTTCGCCCTTCTTCTGGATGCATGCCTGCAGGTCGCTTGTTGTGGCAGGTCTCTTGTAGGTGCCCCTGAAGTGTTTCTCAAAAGCGTTCTTCAGGTCGAACCAGCAAAAGATGGAGTTCTTCTCAAGGTCGCTGAGCCAGATCCGGGCTGGACCTACAAGGTACAACTGAAGCATGCGGCAGGCGATGTTAGGGGTTCCTCCGGCGAAGGTTACAGCATTATAGTAATCCTCTATCCCGGTATCCGGCCTTTCGGTGCCATCATAATGCTTCAGATTTCCGGGTAGCTTGAGGTTCATCCTTGGCTTTGGTTCCTCTCGAATCATTCTGCCAAAGCACTTCGGACCAATGTAGTCGGTTCTGTACTCGTTAAGGCGGTCCCGCGCGTCGCGCGAGCCGTGGCGAGGAGATTTTGAGCGAGAGCGAGATCTCCGGCCATTGCCTCCGCCTCCACCTCCGCCGCCACCACTAGGTGGTGGTGAGGGAGACCTGCGAGGTGGGCGGTCTGACCTCTTGCTTCCGCCATCTGAATCTCCTCGACCTTCCTGGTGCTGGCTCCGGCTCCTGTGGCTGCCTTCGCCTTGGCGCTGGCTGCCCTGGTCGTTCCGGCGAGGCTCCGGATCACGGATCCGGCGAGGCTCTGGGTCCCGGCTCCGGCGAGGTTCTGGACCGCGGTCCTCATTCCGACTCCTCCTGGGCTCGGGCTCATGAACAATGTTCTGGTTCCGGCGAGGTTCCGGCGAGCGCTCCCTGTTTCTGTTTCTTGGTAGCACGTTGTCGCGGATAACAATCCCACCATGCCCTGGGGGCCTGGTGTTTCCGGCTGGACTACGGCGGCGAGGGGGTCGCGGGTAACCGTTGGGCGGAGGAGAGGGGTTGCGGTATTTGTCTCGTCCAGAGTACATCGCATCCTTTCCCTTTCTTGGATCTGACGGTGGCGTCTTTGATGGTACGGGGATTGGATTTGGGTGTTCCCTGGCTTTCCTTCTGCGCTCCGAGGATCCGGTGTGTGATTCATCATCGGGTCGCCGATCAGCGCGGGCGTCCTTCTGCGCGGTAGATAAACAGATATCCGGATTGGATTCCAACCTGCGCGAAGTATCCGCCTTGCTTTGCTGCTGCATTGCTGAAGCGACGAGAGTGCGAAGATAGTTGATATCAACCTCTTCGTCCTTCTTCTGCAGTAGTTCCGCAGCTTTTAGCATGTTGTCCTTTGGGGTTTCGAGCGGCTGGTGCTCTGCGGGCGTGTTGAAGGGTATCCTGCGAGGCGGAATTGCTTCTCTAACAATTCGATCGGCCTCCGCCTGTGCATAGATCATCTTTACTTCCCACTCAGCCCTCATGCTCTTGACCTGCTCGAGTGTGGCAGTAATCTCGCGGTCCTGCCTGTCGAAGTTTTCCAGCCAGGCTGCATGATCTGCCCTTCCTACCTTTAACGCAGCTTCGGTATCGGCGAGCCTCTTGGCTGTGGCCAGCATTTCCTTTCTGGCGGTCTCTAGAGCCTCCAGATCTGCGGCGTCGCCGGGGTTATAGGTGTGTTAAGAACTGCTCGCGCGGCCACCTCCTCTCGCTGACGGGATTTCCTCCGGGAAGAATCCCTTTGGGGTCGCACCGAGACATTGGAGATCCTTGTTGGGATGGTTGAGGGTCGGATTGGCTGACTTGGTCTCCAGATCCGGTTGTCCCAGTAGCTGCTACCGTTGCGAGAACCTCGCTTAGGCTGGGCGGAGTCGACTTCGGGCTGATCATCGTATCCGTATTCCCTTATCTTGCGAACGAAGTCATCAGATTCCATGGAGGGGGTATCTCCGGAAATTGGGCTCAAAGTTGCCCAAAATTGACTCTTCAACCGGAGTCTCGCTCTCTCCGACAAGCTCGGCCCCGATCCGGATCCGCGTTGTGTTCCGGTGCCTCTTCTGCTCGGGACCAGCTCCGTCTTCTTGAGAGGCGGTTCCGGCGGTATGGGCCAAGAAGTGTACGAAGTGGCACCTCTGCTTTTCTAACACCTGGGAAACCCAGGCGGATCTGCATTGGTCTTCCACCTTTGTTTCCTGCTCAGGGGCGGATTGGGTGGGCTTTGAAATTTCTAGATCCAAGGCGGAATCTTCCTTGGGAAGCTCCTGCGTCTTAGATCGGATCTTCGCGACAGCGTCCAGCTCTGTGGCGGTCGCGTCTGCGTTACTTACCAGCGGGTTTCCGTCGGAATCGACGGTTTCCCCGATGAAGATGTGTATACCGCCAATTGGGACGATGGAGAGCTTGACGGGGTTTGTCCTAGCCGGAATCCAGCACTCATCCGGAGGGACGATCGGCAGATTCCCGGCGTAAAGGACGCGTCCCACAGCGATGGTGTCGCCGTAGCTTCCCATGGCGGAACCCTCCCGGTTCCGGCCTCCGTACGCCACGAGGCCCCACGGTGGGCGCCAAGCGTCGTTGCCCTAATCGACGGTACCCGGAGGAGGGATCCTCACGAGGGGGAGAAGAAGTAGGGGCCATAGGGCGGAGTGCTCTCGGGACGGTGGTACGCGAGTTACCCGGCCGGAACACCTGCACGATGACGGGGCCTACTGCTGCTTGTCCGGAATTATCCGGCGCTTTCGCGTTGTTACAATGAGTTGTGGTTGTTGCCTCTAGGGCTCCCGGGATCCGGCTTATAAAGGCGCACGGATCTAGGGTTTACATGGAGAGTCCTAGCCGGATTACAGATAGCCTAGCTACGGTACAATATCTTGCCGTGCACGTCACGGATCCGCCTTCCTTACACGTCGTACCGGATCCGGGTTCCTCATGGGCCTCCATGGATCCGGGTTACTCCTAAGGTCGGTACGGATCCGGCCTGCTGATCCTGGGCTGGACTTCTTTCTTCATGATCTACAGCAACTGGGCCGCCCGATGGGCCACATGCCTCATCACCGTCTGTGGGCCACCCGGACTTGCCGGATCTAGGCACTGTCGATGGTACACCCATGAAGTATACCCACAACACCAAGTTTCACATAAAACTAACACTTTTGTGTCCTTAATGAAGAAGATAAAGAAAAGTCTCGCCAAAGTTTTTTTAAGCACCAAATTTTGTCTTTCTTACATAGGGCACACAAAATGTTGGCTTCCCGCATAACAACTTTATGAGCATATAGAACGTGAAGATATACATTTCACACTACGGGAGAACTCGTCGTTGCCGTGCGACCGATCGCACGGCAAAGAGCCTATTTTGCACGGCAAAGGCTTTGCCGTGCGTCGACGCACGACAACGTCTGCACGGCATAGACTCCGACGGCAAAGACGACATTGCCGTGCGCATGACCAACATGCACGGCAAAGGCCTTTTCCGTGCGCGCGTTACGTTGCCGTGCGGCAGCCGCTTTGCCGTGCGAGGCATCGTTGCCGTGCGTGCGCCTCGTTGCCGTGCTAAATAGGCTCTCAGATGTTGCCGTGCGGATTGTCGTTGCCGTGCGTGCTGCTTGCTGCGCACGGCAATGATTTCTTTGCCGTGCGGCGGCTCACGGCATTGAAACGCTGCACGGCAGCGCCTGTTTTTCCCGTAGTGTCAATTTTTTCTTCGAAATTTTTAACATCTTAAACAGTGTTTAAAACTCATTCCAAAAACTAGGAGTATATGCTCCTGGGTGCAAAAACATCTCGTCCGGAGTCTCAAGTCTAGATAAAAGTCAAACGAAAGGCAGTGCCACTATCTCACATATCTCACTTGTCCCACTCCCACATCCATGCCATGGGACTTACATTTTAGGTCAACATGAAGCAATCGATTAGACTATTTGTTTACAATTGGGTTTTTCAGTTTTTCACCAACAACGTAAGCTACATGAACCGAGATTCCCTCTAAAAAACTTTTATTTTGTGCAAATCTCAACCCGAAATTATTTTTATTTTGTGGTAGAAAAACAAATGACAAAATCTGATATGTTTTGGAGATTTGAAAATAACTACTCAGATCTACGATTTTGTCATTTTTGTGTATCTCAGAGTATAAAGTATTTGAAATTGAATTTTTACATGTTTGTGGGTTACATCAACTATATTCGGATTTTTTCAAAAAAATTTAAAACTTAAAAATATGATTTTTGATTTTTTTTTAAAAACAAGACCACTGGTGCATATGTGCACCAAATCTTTGTCCTAAGTTAAATAGTGCTTTTGACTCTCAACGCAGGCAAATTTGCAACTTGCTCTTTTAATGGACATATATAGTATTTCTGATAATTTGTAGCATGAAACATTGGCAACTTGCTTTTTTCAGTTTTTCACAATCAACGCAAGCAACATGAACCGAGATTCACTCAAAAAGAGAAAAAAAACTTAGCAAGATCCAGGAAAGAAGCTTCATGCCCAATGGATGCGCGAGGTAGGTGCAGAGCCGCGTTCCCGGCGGCTGCCGTGTGGACGTGCGGACATGCGTTGAAGCAAATAACAAACTAGTATCATCGTTGAGCAAACTGCTTGCCTTGGCTGAATGTCCTTTTCTCCAAAATTGACTTCTCGTTGTAATTCGTGTTCATCGGTGTAGACGGACAGGAGGAAGAATTAAAGAAGCCTGCTTTCGTAGCTGACGTATCACGTGCAGCTTGGGGCAGCCGGTACTCAACTCCGTTTCAACGCCACACCTGAGACGGCAGCTTCCACAAAAGATGGTTCCGGCGAAGGCGACGGCGACGCTGACTTGTGTATCTCCGCCAGGAATGTGGATTCTCTATGCGGTAAAACTTTTTGTTTCGAGAATGATGCGCGGTAAAGCATTATTCCTCCCCCCAGAGCAACTCTAACTGACACTCCAAAATGCGGCGCGTTAAAAGTAGGCGCGTGATGTTGGTGGCAGCTTTCGTTGGAGTTTTTTTTTTTTTTTTTTGCAGCCTGTGGCGTTTTATCGGGCGTTACAAAATACAGCACACCGGGCGCAGCACAAACAACCTACAAACACACATAGGATCAATAAGATCAAACACATAAAATAAATCTACAATAAATTATCTAATTATTATTACAACACAAGCAAATAGTCCATCAACAATACAACAAATACCACAACGTATTCACCAACAATACAAAAATTAATTTATTGTTGCCGGTCCATCCATCGCCACCACTCCTTGATGAGATTAAGTTGAAGCTCATCGTGCACCTCGGGCTGCCGAATCGAATAGTAAGAGGCAACAAATCGGGCAAATCCTCTCTTCTCACCTATCCACTTGGACGGGTTGTCCCATCAAGTCATAGTAGAAGTAGTCTTCTACCCACGTTCATCCTCGATGACTATGTTATGCATGATCACACCAGCGGTCATGATATATATACCAAAGGATTGTTTGATTTTAAAATCTAGTCGGTCCTCTCATAATAGAAACTATTATCTTGTAAAATCCCAAATACTCTCTCCACATCCTTCCTAGCCGCCGATTAGTACTATGAAAACCAAGTATTTTCTTAGATTTTTTTCACCAGTTTCACAAATGTTCGCCACCTTGGGTAGATGCCATCTCCAGGGCACACTACAACAAATGTGACATTCTATGACGCTCATTCCGTGACGATACAGTGAAAAAACGTCAGGGAATAGTCAAAATTTCAGAAACTGTGACGTTTTTTGACTGAAACGTCATGGAATGAGCGTCATAGAATGTCACATATGTTGTAGTGGCAGTACATGTAGTTTGTATGTGCGACCATAATCTCCGAGTTCAATAATGTTCAATTTTTTTATTTTTTAAAATTCTCGAAATTTTCCAAATCTAAAAATTGTCTAGATATGAAAAATGTTCACTAAAAAGTAGGTTTTGAAAAAAATTTGAATTTTTCCAAATTTGAACTTTTTATAGACTATGCAAAGTTTGAAAATTGTTCTTGCCAAGGGAATGAAGACCGAGCGGAACGAGGGAACGAAACCCGAACGAAGACTAAGACTATGGGTGAGCCCACATCTGGCCGAGGGTGTGCTGCGCATTGCACCCACCGACCAGGTCGGCGTATATGCCCTCCCACGACGTCGGTAAATGCTATATACCGACCAGATCGGTGTAAATGCCCTCCCACGGAGCTAGTAGATGTTATATGCCGACCAAATCGGTGGTTACCAACCATCTCACAACCCCCACACAGGGGCTAGGCGAAAATGTTGGACCTACGAAAGGTTGTTTACGAAAGGACCTTACGGATTGATGTGGATTTCTAGACCTAATCCCTCTGCTTTTCCTCCTTGTCTATCCGTAACTCAATTCCATAACAAAACAGCCCATAGCTATAGCATTACTCCTGACTTAGGTAACACGTTTCATTTTTCGTTTCTTTTTCTTTTTTTCTTTTTTTTTCTATTTTGTTTATTTTTGGAATTTGTTTAGATTTTCAAAGTTTTTGGATTTTATAAAACAAAAAGATTTGAAAAAAGTTCCAAATTTGAAAAAAAACAGATAAAAAATTGCTCATATTTTAAAATATGTTTAGATTCTAAAAAACAGACACTTTTAAAATGTCCACTTTTCAAAACCGCTCAAATTTTAATTTTTTCGGAAAAAATAGATTTTAAAAATGACCAAATTTCAAAATTGTTTAAAATTTTAATATATTGGGACACCTTTCGAAAGCTGGAAAACCCGTACAGAAAACCAGGAAGACAAGTTGAAAACCCCGTTAAAACCTGGCAGAAAACCGGCTACATTGGATGGGCCTGGCCCAAAAGAGAAACGAGGGGTTTGCGGCACCGATCGCGGGCCGCATTGCGTGGCATATAACTGCGATTCCTATATGCCGACCAGGTCGGCACCTGCAGCGCGCCGCACACCCCTCGCGCGCGGTGTGGGCCGGCCCGGTTAGGCGACTTTTCACTGTTTTTTCTCCCTTTTCTTTTCTTTTTTTCTTTTCTATTTTCTGTTTTCTTTTTCAGTGTTTCTTTTTTTGTTCTCTCATTTTATTATTTTTTAAATAATTTTCGAAAACTTTCAAATCTTGAAAAATGTTCAAATTTGAATGAATTTCGAAATTTAATTTTTTTTGAATCTTGAACAAATTTTGAAATTTGAACAATTTTTTATTTTGGAACGATTTTTTAATTTTGAACGAATTTCGAAGCTGGAACAAAAAAAATTATCTTGAACGAATTTCAAATTTAGAAGAATTTTGAAAAAATTTAAATTTTGAACGATTTTTAAAATTTGAACAAAATTTTAATTTCGAACAATTTTTTAATTTTGGCAATTTTCAAAATTTGAACGAAATTAAAATAGAACAGTTTTGAAATATGTAGACAGAAAATTTTGAACAAATTTTGAAAACATAAAAAGGCATGTAAAATGTTAGTTTAAAAAAAACTCTAAACAGAAAAAAAATAAGAAAACGAAAACGAAAAAAGAAAAAGAGGTTTACCTGCTAGGCCGCGGCCCAGTTAACTGCCGGGAAGGTGGAGGGTGTGCGGCAACTCTTTCGTGCCGATCAGGTCGGTGTATAGCACCACCCGTCTTTTCGCGCTTGAGTTGGAGCCCGCTGTGCCTGCGTACGATCCACCACCGCGCACGTGAGCTTTTTTTTGAGATGGTGATCAACGTTACCTTAGGAAGAAGATCGACGAGCACGATGGGACGGAGCAACGCGCGAGGAAGAAGACGATCGACGAGCACGATGACCGACCGGAGGGGTTGTGTTCACTTGTCGCGATGAAGTGAGTGGGGAGGTGCTACCCACCGAGCTGGTCGGTGCCGATCGGGTTACCGCACACCCCGCGCGCCCCACGTTACCAAATGGGCCGCAGCCCAACAACAGGTAAGCTGTTTTTTTTTGTTTCTTTTTATTTTCGGCTGTTTGTTTTCTTTTTTAAAAGACATTTTTTTAAAATCTGAACATTTTCAAATTTTAATATTTTTCAAATTAAGAAGAAATCACTTTTTAAAAATCTGAACATTTTTCAGATTTGAAATTTTGTTAATTTGAAAAAAAATATTTTTTTCTATGAACAATTTCAAAATTTGAAAATTTCTGAATTTGAACAAATTTTATATTTCAACAATTTTCGAATTTGAACGATTTTTATATTAGAACAATTTTCGAATATGAACGATTTTCATATTTGAACAATTTTTGAATTTGAACAGTTTTCATATTCGAACAAATTTCAAATTTTATTAATTCTCAAATTTGAACGTTTTTCAAATTTAAACATTTTTCGTATATAGACTTTTTCAATTTAAACAAAAAAAATAAACAGAAAGAAAAGAAAATAAAACAAAAAACAGAAAAAAAAAAGAGAAAACGAAAGCGAAATCGGAAAAACGCTAAATGGGCCAGGCCCAATACCCGACCAGGGTGTGCGGCAACCGCATCGGCACCGACCTGGTCGGTGTATCTATACCTAATAATAAAGGAGCTAAGGTTTCTGCCAAAAATTTCGTCCAACTTTTTATTGGACCGTTTTGCCCTCCCACCAAAACACATACAACGCACCATTGCCATCGTACCGATTCGCTGGTCAAACTAAGCCGTATTTTCCTCTGCCTCCTGATTCCCCTGCCTTTAAATCCGTGTATCTTCCTCCGCCTCCTGATTCCCCTGCCTTCAGAACGGGAACCGAGTTGACGAGGAGATCTTGGTCGTAGAACTCAAGAAGGGCGCCGTCTCTACAGGTTCTAGCTTTGTCCTCGATTTGTCTGCAAGCTCAAGGAATATGGAGAATCACGGATGAGACAAGCGAGCTCATCTACGATGGAGATGGGAGGCAGAGTAGGCCAACCCGTTGACTCACGGGAGTAGATCTACCGCCAGAAGGAAGATTTCCATCTATTCAAATGGGAGAGGACTTCGTCAAAGATTCAGATCGATTTGCGTACATATAAGCAGCAGCAACAACACGAAAGGTGAGGAGGACGACCTCGCCCAGGAGCGATGTGCAAGACGCCGTAGCAGCGGAAACGAATCGACACCGCCGCCGTCCGTAGCGACGCCGATGGCTCCAAATCCGGCGAAATCGAGATATCGATTCAGTTTGTTCGGGAGTAGTAGGGATTTGAGGAAGCAATTGGGATTTTTTTTCAGAGCAGCGTCGCGTGATGGAAGATTGGATAGGTTGAGGGAAAAAGCCGACTGACTTTTCTTCGTACGGACATCTCCGTCCATGTTATTCTTCCTACAACGTTCACTGCATCGAGCCATCCAGCGACATGACGAACAATTTCCGTGAAAATCTTGTTCGTATTTTAGCGATAGCTGATGCTGGAAGGAAGGCCACAACAGGGTTGGTCATATTGCCATTGCCCCGTGGCTGCCTCCGGAGGCGATGTGTGCTCAAGCCCTCCGGCGTCAAGGCCCCGCGTGTAGGCGGTGGCAGCGTAACAGAGCCGTCAGGTTGCCCAAGTTCCTGGTCTACCGACACTAGCATGGCTCATGGATTTGGATGTTTCTTTCGATTTGTTTCTTCGTGGATTGGTCATGGATTCTCATCCTTTCAAAACTGAAAAGAGAAGATATAAGGGATGGCTGCATGAAGAACTGAATTTTGCGTGTGCTTGTACTGTGAGTGTAAACTACAATTTCTGGATCCGGACAGATCTTTTTCAGTCATTTATACTTCTACTCTACTTTTGGATTAATTGTTTCCTTAGAGACCTTTGAATTTCGTCACAGAAGATGCATACAGACCGGAACTTCAGCTATCTCACTCCGTGCCATGGTCACGTTGTTGTGCTACCATGGCCATGTTCTTCTTCGCAAGATTTTACACTGGAGCGTGCCTTTGGATTAATCTGCATTAGCTTATGATACTGAATTGTCTCCTACCACACTGAATCTTACAATGAAGAAGACTGAAGAATTTTTGTTGTATGCCTCAGGATTTGTACTTAAAATCATAGATGACATTGCCTAGGTGCTGATTTCTTAGTATATGTAAGTGATGTTAGTAATTTCTGAAAAGCATTGGTGTTGCGATCTCCAATTCCAATGTAGTTTTCCGTTGCTGGTAATACAGCCTTTGTATAGCGTTAGTTCATGGTTATCCTAAAATTACATTGCCGTGTTTCTACAGTGTAAAACTTGAAATAATTATAATCAGACATATCAATTGATTCTTTCATATTGTCATATTCAGTAGTGTGTCAATTGCTTGTCTGAAGAAGTACGTGCCATTGCCAAAATTGCTTTCTCCCAGACATTTGCAGAATCCAGGAAATCGCCACAAATAGCCATTTGAATGTCTTGATATGGAACCAAATAAACACCTTAGAGGAGCTTGTGGATTTTCCCTACTGTTTATCCTCAAAAAAAAGTAGAACAACAATTTTCATAGGGCTTTAGCTTAAATGTCACATCATTAAAAAATATTCCCACCATTATTTCTAACTTTACTCCTCCAGAATTCAAGAAAGAAAAATTTAGTTCGTTACAATTTTTCATCCAAAATTTTATTTTATGTTTTCCTGGTGCAACGCACAGGCATTTTTCCTAATCTATACCTAATAATAAAGGAGCTAAGTTTTCTGCCAAAATTTTCGTCCAACGAAAAGTTGGACGGATTTGCCCTCCCACCAAAACGCATAATACTTCATCATGCCATTACTTACCGGTTCGTGTTATATTTTCCCCTTCCCAAAGGAACCCACCCTGTATTTGATGGATCGCGCAGGCCGTGCGTTCCGTCCTGCGCTGCGAGGTAGTTGCGTTGGTGGGCCTTCGTCTGTTCAAAGGCTGCAGTAAATTAGCCACCTGACATGAATATTTTGTGCTAGATAGTCCCACCTCGCTCCACCGAAACGAGTTCGGTCCGTTTATATAGCTTAAGTTTCCTCTAATCAACAAGCCTTCTCACAAAGATTCGATAAGTGGAGCGAAGGATGGCGAGGGATGGGAAGAAAATAAATACCCCAAAGGATGTCAGAGCTATTCCGAAATTTGCCCCCAAATTGTGTGGATTCAGACCTCTGTGTAAGGAGGCCAAGCAGAGGCGAGGTCGCCGCCTGCGATAGTAGATTGGGCGGCGGCGTGGCGAGCGCCGGCCAGCTCCGACGGAGCTGCACCGCGTTTGAGCTTCTATAAGGAGAAGAGGCCGGAGCATGCGAGAGAGAGAGAGAGGCGAGAAAATTGGGCGCTTGCGGCGGCGCGCTAGCGACAGGGATTGGGGTGGGGGTCGCGTGCGTTGCGGCGTGCCTGCTCCTAGGGCTGCTCTGAGTTACGTGGGCCAGCTACAGGGCGCTTGCTAAGGCTGGGCCGAACGGATTGAGCTTCAGTGACTTTGTCAGCCCACAAAGTCACTGACTTTGTGTCACTTACAAGTGGGGCCACGTGGTGTCCACATAATGAAGGGTTTCACTTGACCCCACTTGTAAGTGACACAAAGTCAGTGACTTTGTGGGCTGACAAAGTCACTGAAGCTCAATCCGGGCCGAACTGCCTCTCAGTATAACTTTTCGTTTTCCACTTAAAAATGAAAGTGAGCCTTTAATAAAAGAAATCTCGTATATTTTTTTAGATACTTCTTTCTGTGCTCCTAAATGGCTGTGAGAACGGAATCAACAAATTATGTGATGATTATTTGTAGCCCTATGCGCTTGATTTAAAATATGATAAGCTCTACAGTTTATGTTATTCATGTGAGATATTTTAGATTGTCAGATTGGTTGGGTGCGCAAGACTAAGACGATTATCCGAATTTATTTCTCCGCATCTGTGACAACATTGATTTTGAAATATCATGGGATCCATAGGAATCAGATGTGGCTGAAGAGTTCATCCACGCGTTTTACTCACCAACGATGGCAGTATAGAGTCCCGACCTCTTGGGCGAGATATAATTTTCACAATTAACATTTTAAAATTATGTTTTATGATTTTCACAATTAGCAGTACAAAAAGACATATCGATCAACGACTCCATGCCATTTGGATTTGACTTATGTATGGATTTAAATATATGAAACACACTTCACTTAATGTTGTGCCGTTAAGCGGTGAGAATAATGATAGCAGAATCTCATATGCTTTGGTCCATGGGAGATAGAAGACAAAGAAGCCTATATGATTATGTATGGCCCAAAAGAGAAAACAGGATTCCTTGACATGCAAGGAGAGGGTGAGGTATATGTATGTAAACTAAGGAGAGGGTCTGTTGTGTGCGGCCTGAGAAAACGACGGGCTTCGACAATTGGCTATTGACCGACATGGATGTGATCGTGTCCCACGAGGCCCTCTGGCAACGAGCGGGTGCGATGAGGCCCTCCGCCGTTGCCTACACAACTATGTCAAAGAATTGATGCAAGAAACAATCGGCACCCAGGCGGAAGGATGTCCAGCGATGGCAAACAGTAACGGAGGAGGGAGTGCCGCTTCACAGTGTGGCGTTTGTAGATCGCTATTGCTGATGAGTATTTTCTCTCTTAAAAGTCAACATTTATTGCTATTCCGCCGCAACGCGCGGGCATTGTACTAGTAGAAGATAAAAGCTCGATGGGGACTTGCGTTCTGGGCCCGTCAGGCTCCCAGGAGGGCCCAAAAGCAACCGCAAAAGGTACTTATGAATTATTGAATTTGTCATTTGTGCAAGTGGTTGTTTTCGTCACAAAAAGAGCTACACCGGTCACAAGTGGTTTCACTTTAAGTCTCTTATGGTGCTCTTTCCTGCCTGATCCTATTTTATCGCCTCGCCGCGATTGGCTTTGACAAAAGCTTTCTCTGTTCTCAGGATTAGCTTACTTTCCACCCCGATCTCGAAAAGTTCACCAAGCACTTAGCAACAAATCGCTATGATCGTGCGTGGCAAACGAGCAAGATTACATCTGACTTTTGCACACTTTGTTATCGCCTTGATCCAATACATATATATGCGCACGGGCACAACAATTATCTTCAACAAGTAAGGAGGAATCTTATAAGATAATTGTTGAAGATGCTCTAAGTATTTTCTGCTAGTTTTTTTCCGATCCCTTAAATCAGCTCCCGTCATTGGAACTCTGATTGGCTAGAACCAAAGCTTGCGCTCGTGGCATCTCCGGCGTGCTGATGGTCGACGCTGCGGTTCAATACATCAAGCTTTGGACAGTCGTGGCCCACACTATCACCGGTACTATGGTGGACCAATGGCGGTGCCTACTCGGCCTTCTTCCAGAGCGGTTTGCTCCCGCTCGATGGCACCCGCCAGCTTTGGAAGTCTTCCGCGCCGTTGCGGTACAAGTTCTTTGGTTGGCTCGCGCTCCATGCATGGAAGGTGCTGGACGGCTGATAGGATGCATCGTCATGGTATGGCCTCGCACTCGGACTGCCCACTATGTGACATCTACGACGAGACGCTGGATCATATCATGCTCCGATGCCCTTTCTCCAGAGCAATGTGGGACTATCACTGGTGGAAAAAAGGGCTTTGGTCGCGGTTGGCAACTGCCATTAGTCGCGGTGGCGCAACCGCGACCAAAGCTGCGCGACTAAAGGCCCCCCCCTTTAGTCGCGGTTCCTTACGAACCGCGACTAAAGGCCCGTCCACGTGGGCCGCAGCGGCGCCGGGCGGAGGACCTTTAGTCGCGGTTCTTCCGGCCAGCCGCGACTAAAGGCCTCCGAGGTTTAGGGTTTTAGCCCCCTCCCCTAAATCTGGTTTCTTTTTAATTTGTATTATTTTATTTCTTTTGGGTTTTAATTCTGAAGGAGTTTCACATATTTAGGCCAACCGCGACTAAAGGCCTCCGCAGGGTTTAGGGTTTTAGCCCCCCTCCCCCTAAATCTGGTTTCTTTTTAATTTGTATTATTTTATTTCTTTTGGGTTTTAATTTTGAAGGAGTTTCACATATTCTACGGTACTGTATACATACATGCATATGAATGTACAATTTCAAACAAATTTGAAATTAGAACCAAAAAGAATTCAAGAGGAATATACAATATATATTCAATATCGGATCACCATATACAATATATATTCAATATCGGATGACCATATACAATTTTGAACAAGTTAGTTACAAATTCTGGTGCATATAAAGTTCTACGTCATCGTAATAGTGTTCTCCTCTAGGATCGATGACTTCCCTCGCCAACCATCCAGCTAGTTCCTCTTGAAGTGGTCGGAAGCGAGCTTCTGGACTAAGCGTCTTCCGGAGGTTATTCCTCAGGATGTTGTTCTCACACGTCTGGTCCCGCTCATTGCGGTATCTCGGATCCTCTCACAAACATAGTATCCACATAGATTGGTCCCCGGTGGCTGAGTATCCCCAATCGTCCGCACCGCCATTTTAAAAGATAGCTCTTTTTGAATTCACCGACCTTGGTATCTACGAACCGTCTCCAAACCCTACGAGGCAAAGAAAATTAAATAAACAAGAGAGTTATTAATTAGTTACTTGATATTAGGAAATGATGAACGAAATAGGCCGATCGATATAGAGCGCAAATGAATGAAAATAATTACTTTTGCAACATTTTTCTCATGTCGCCCCAAAGCGCCGGATCCATATTCGTAGAGTCGTGGACGAGAACCGAGGAGGTCTGAACTTTAATTACCATAAGAATCCGGTGGAACCTGCGGACACGATACATGCACAGTCATGCATAACTCATCGATTAGCCACATACCATGCATGGAGTAAACAAAAGAGAATGTGCTCAAGACAGAAACACTCACCCAAAATGGTAAGGAAATAGAATATCACTTTTCTGTTGCTGTTTTCTAATAAACCGCCACAGGTCATCCTCCACGTCGGCGGGTGGTGTTCTAACACATGTGAATTAACGATGTGTGGGTCAATGAACCCAACATCATGGATGTTCCTTATTCGCATTTCCCGCTTCTTCATTCTCGCATAATAGCGTACACAACAAGATAGTTAGGACGGTGCGAGGCAATGAACGAGATGGGGTAGAAATTAATAAATCACTTACGTAACGTAGCAACCGATGATAGATTTGTCGAGGTCGCGCAGATTGAACAGCTGGAACAATTCACTCAGAGGAATTTGTACCCAGTAATGTTTGAAGTGATGCTCATATCTAACTTCCGCATAGATATAGTCTTTGGCGTTTTTATGTTTTATGTAACCCTTGTACCAATTTAGCAGACCTAGCATTTGTCGAGGTAGATCCCCTTCTGCGCAGCTCGACGAGAGGGCCATTCTTCACATATGTAAATACTACGTCCTTCATTGGCGCCTCATCAAGGCCTAGCAAAGGCACGAAGAGTGATACCTAACTCGGCCGCTTGTTCTCTCGGCACTCGTTACGGTCAATCCATGTGTTGCCGCAGCTGCTACGATATCGGGGGCATCCGGATCGGCGGCTTGCACTATGAGCGGGCGATCGATTGTTTACTTTGTTCCCCGAGCTGGGCAACTTCTTTCCCCCTTTCTAATTTTGACTCGGCCTCGTCCTTCACGGCTTTCTTCTCCGCCAACTCTTTCCTGTTCTTGAACGCGAGTGCTTGCCTACGAAGTTCACGTAAATAGTCGTCAGCAGATTCTTCGCGGCTTGGGACGGTGTGTTCAAAAATGACTTAGCCCACTGCTTTTCCTTGTCGAATATACGCTTGGGCTCGCCTCTATTTTCCTCTTGACGCTCGCCTTCCATTTCTCTAAATCAGCAGCCGCGCCCGCCTCGACTTCCTCGGCACTACTTTCCCAAGGCCTCGTGGGGAGAGGCTTCGATGATACCTCCGGTACCTTTGTTTTCTTAGGTACGTAAGGGTCGGGTTAATAACCCAGACTGCTTCGCTTCTTCGCCGGAGGTGGATTGGGGGCGGTACGGTGTCTGATCACCCGCCGGACGAGGACCGGGGGCGGCGGCGTGGGCTGACGTGAATGAGGTGTATTAGGTGAAGCACCACCGCCACCGTCACCGCCACCGCCACCGTCACCGCCACCGCCACCGCCACCGTCACCGCCACCGCCACCACCACCACCGTACGGGGGTGGACTTGTTGGCGCCTCGCCCTGGAAACTTGATAAATTTCTTCGCCATAGAATGAACCGGCGCTTGACATCTCCAAGTCTTTTCACCCCTTCAGGTGTAGCAATGTCAATGTCCGGGTTCTCAAACCCTTGGACTATCTCCTCCACCGTCACACGAGCATAGCCATCTTGAATGGGGTTGTTGTGGTGGAGTGCTCCAGTGGTAAAGCACTGCCGATGGCTACCTTCATGGACATGTTCCCGATAGGATAATACAGATGACATGCTTTCATCTCCTTTATATCGTCCACGGGGTAGCGAGGAGGCTCCGGTGCAGTAATTTCGACCACCAGAGGCTCCGGTGCCGTAATTTCTATCGTCGGTGCACCAGCCGGTGAGGCCTCCGTGGAAGCCACGCTGCTTCTTCTCTCTGGCTTCCGAGATCCATTGGATGATCTTCGACATCTTGCGCCCGAGCTGCATCTCTTTCGGCGACTAGTACACTCACGGTTTTCTTCATCACATCCATTTCCGTTACCAACTTCGCCACAACATCTGCATCCCGATCCATCTTTCTCTTACGGCTTCTGTAACCGTACGGGTCATCGTTCCGGGGGAACCCTATTTTCCACGGAATGGGCCCCATGCCTCGTATACGTCCTCCGTGTTCAGGATTCCCGAGGGCTTTTGTCAGGGCGTCGTTCTCTCTGTTGAACCTGATCCTCCCCTCTTGAGCCTCCCTCATTGCCTCAATAAGCTTTTGGGTGGGTGTAATTATTTTGCCCCGATAAACACACTCCCCTGTCTCCGGGTTCAGCGATCCCCCATGCCCGTACCACCAGCTTTTGGCCCTTGGGTCCCATCCCTCCGTACTCCGGACGGATTCCTCGCGCCCTCGGCTCGTTCTCCATCTTCTCCCACTTAGGCTGCCAAAAGCGATACCCTCCTGGCCCCATTTTATGATTGTACTCCTTCTTGGCCGCATTTTCCTTATTTTTTTTCGATAGTTCAAGGAACTGCTCCGATTTCTTTTGCTTCACAAATTCTGGCCAATCATGTTGCAGTTTCTCATATTGTCCTTTGAAATCCGAGTCTTGCCCTGGTTGACAAAGTCATGGGCTAGATTTTGCTTGTATTTCCGAATGCGTTGGCCATCCTAGAAAGAGCGAACTGTTTGACTAGCTTGCGCCTCTTCTTGTTTTCCGCAATCTTGTTACCCTCCTCATCGTATTTGCGGTATTCCGGAGGTAGAACGAAATGTTCCATAAGCTTGTTGAAGCAATCTTTTTTTTCTCTCTTATCGACAAAAGTGAAACCAACACGTGCCTTCTTTGGCTCATTCCACTCCTGGCGGGTGATCGAGACGTTGTCTCTAACAACGGCTCCGCATTGGCTGACAAACTTGGTGGCGTTCTTGCTGGGCTCCAGCGGCCTGCGGTTTCTTCGTCGACAACATCGATGGTGCATGTTTCTCCTGCTTTCATCGTCTTGGTTGCGCCACGCTTTGACGACGTACTCGATTTTTTGACGATCCGGCCGAGGGCTAAAATAAGAAAGAGAGTCGCGCGCGTTAGTACACACACATTTATTCAAATCGATTAGTTGTATCACCGTACGCTCAATATGTATATATATCTATCTACCTCGGCGCCGGAGGTGGTTGCTACTTCCAATTGAAGATCGTCGTTTATCGACGTTTCTTCGGCATCATCTGCTTGCTGACGGCGCCCTTCATCTTCACACTCAAGGTTCAGATAAGAAGAGATATCATCTTCTTCTTCTCCGGTCGGCACATATGGAATATCGCCTTTTATGATGCCGAACATATGGTCTTCAGCGTCCGGATCATAGTTGTCCGAGAATCGGGTCAGCTCTATCGTCCGCCATATGTCGATCCTGAAAACATGTAGTCAAAACAAATTAATTAAGTGAAGAAGGGGTGGTGGCGGTGGCAAAAGGGCGGTGGCAAAAGGAGGGGGCCGGCGAGCTGGAAGGGGTTGGGAGAGGGTGTCGCGGAAGAGCGCGAGACGGGGCGGTAGACGACGGCGTCACGGAGAGGGAGGCGTATGCGGAGGGGGCGACGAGGGGCTCGCTCCCCCCTCAGTATACGCGCGCGGTGGCGGTGGTGAAAGGGCGGTGGCGAAAGGGCGGTGGCGGTGCCGAGGACACATAACCCTCG